>NC_045785.1:143478592-144111536 GCF_009873245.2 Balaenoptera musculus | reverse complement strand
TGTAAGCTCCATGAGGGCAGAGAATTTTGTCTATTACAGTCACTGTTCTATTTCCTGCACCTAGAAAAGTGCTTAGCACACAGTAAGCACTCATTATTTGTTAAATAGTTGAATGGACTAAGAAAATGCCAATGCTTTTTGATCCTGACTTTTAGTATATTTTTCTTCAAATTACACAGGTTTAGTGACAAAGGGTCGGTCATTTTCCTTTGAGTTTAATCACGTTCTTTGGTTCTGCAGTGAATAATTATATAACTTAATATTATAAATACTGCTTATTTTTCAAGAATAAATTATTTTACTGAGGTATAATCTAGATTCACAAATCAAAGGGTATAACTTGATGAATATTATTATCCAGATCAAGAAGCAAAACACCACAGCATCCTAAAGTTGTCCCAATTACTCTCTCAGTTTGATGAAATTATCGATCTTTTCTTCTATTTTCTTGAACGTTATTAATCATAGTTATTTCAAAGCTCTTATCTGATAACTGCAATATTTGGATTTCCTTTGGGTATGTTTAGTTTATTTTTTATAGATTTTATTTTTTAGAGCAGTTTTAGGTTCACAGAAAGTTTGAGTGGAAAGTACAGAGAGTTCCCACATACCCTTTTCCCCCAAATACCCACAGACTCCCCCGCCATCAACATCTGGTGCTAGAGTGGTATGTTTTTACTTTCAGTGAACTAGCATATACATGTCGTCATCACCAAAAGTCCATAGTTTACATTAGGGTTTATTCTTGGTGTTCATTTTATGGGTTTTGACAAATGTGTAGTAACATGTTATCAACCATCACGGTTCCATACAGAAGAGTTTCACTGCCTGGCAATCTTAGTTTTGCCTTTTCCATAATATCATATAGTTGAAATCATACAGCAAGTGGCCTTTTCAGACTGGCTTCCTTCACTTAGTAATATGCATTTAAGATTCCTCCATGTCTTTTCATGTTTGATAGCTCATTTCATTTTAGCCCTGAATAATATTCCATTGTATGATGTACTACAGTATTTATCCATTCACCTACTGAAGGACATCCTAAGTTACTTCTGAGTTTTGGTAATTATGAATAAAGCTCCTATTAACACCTGTGTGTAGGCTATTCTGTGGGCCTAAATTTTCAGCTCCTTTGGATAAATACTGAGGGTGCAATTGCCAGATGGTAAAAAGTATGGTAAAAGTATGTTTAGTTTTCTAAGAAACCATCAAACTTGTCTTGCAAAGTAGCTGCACCAATTTACATTCCCATGGGCAATGAATGAGAGTTGCTATTGTTTACATCCTTGTCAGCATTTGGTGTTGTCAGTGTTTTGGATTTTAGCCATTCTAATAGGTGTGTAGAGGTTGTAATGTCTAATAGGTGCGTAATGTCTCACTGCTGTTTGAATTTGTATTTCCCTGATGACATAGATACAGAGGATCTTTTCATATGTTTATTTGCCATCTGTGCATCTTCTTTGGTGAGGTATCTGTTAAGGTCTTTGGCCCATCTTTTAATTGGGTTGTTTGTTTATTTATTGTTGAGTTTTAAGAGTTCTTTGTATATTTTAGATAACAGTTATTTATCAGATATGTCTTTTGCAAATATTTTCTCCCAGTCTGTGGCTTGTCTTCTCATTCTCTTGATGGATCTGTTTTTATTGTTTGTTTTTTCCTCTTTCAGTCATTTAGTCTTGCCTGTTATTATACCAACTATTTTTGATTGAATTATGGATGTTGTGAAATAAAAATTGTACAGGGGATCTGTGCATGATGTTATCAGAGATGGCAGGCAGTGCACCTGAATCTAGACTAAGATTAAGTTTATTCAGAGCTGGGCTTCGGTCTTGGGAAAGACTGGTTTATTTTGGTTTGCCTTTATTTCTAGGGAATTTCCCTTCTAGGGCATGACTGGGATGTTTTCCAGGGATCCTCTGTCTTGATGGGCCCTAAATTCCAATTTTTATTCTTCTAGCCACGTGAGGGTGCCTAGAATTCTGTTTAGCCTCTCAGGGTTGGGGCTCTCACGTTCACTACTGCTTCTCCGACACTCTGCTTCTTGGCCTCTTATCTGCAGCTTTAAGAATTGGCAGATGCCTTGAGGCTGAAAACTACATGGGGAGCTGACTTTCTTCTGTACTTCTCTTTGATATACTGGCCCTCCAAAATCTTCCTGCTTTCCAGTGCATTCAAATGTTTTTTTTTTCTTTTAATAAATATTTTATTGTGAAATAATTTTAGACTTGCAGTAAAGTTGCAAAAATAGTATAGTAGAGAGTTTCCATGTATCTCTAACCTAGCTTCTCCTAATGTAACATGTAACATCTTACATCACCATGGTACACTTGCTGAAACTAAGAAGTTAACATTGGTACATTACTATTAACAAAATTGCAGACTTTGCTTCGATTTCATCAATTTCTCTACTAATGTCCTTAAAAAAATTACTGGATTCAATCTAGGATATCACACTGCATTTAGCAAATGTATTGTTTTAAGCCCAACTTTTTAGTTATTCCTGGCAGGAGGGCTGATCTCTTATAAGCTAATCTGCTATAGTCAGCAGTAGAACTCCTATTTACTGGTGTTTAATTTTTTATAATTAACCTGTAGATAATGCACAGACAACTTAATATTGGATATTCATCATTATAAAGGTAACCAGCAGAACAATGAAAAATACAGCCAATAAAATTCTGGGAATACTGGTGAGGTAAGAGGTAGTATTATAGAGTTAAATTTCATATTTGATAGAGGAGAGTCAGTTGATACCATCAAGTTCATAAGTCATGACACAGAAGTATAAGAATTATGATGGAAATGATTGGAAAAACAGAAAATAGAATTGGTTATCTCTGAGTAATGAAACAGAATGTTGCGAGGGTATAAGAGTTTTGCTCTTCTTTTATTTAAGCTCATTTGCTTAAGCTTTTTTTTTTTTTAACCATATAAAGTAGAATCTATGTGTACTAACATAGCATAATGCCTATTATACTGTTTAAGTGGAAAAAAATTGGACAATATAGTATGTATGGTATGACACTCTTTACATGAAAGCTCTATGTGCATACATATGTACAGAGCATGATTTTACAAACATATATGTACTCTTGTGCTTCTTTCATTCTCATGGAAAGGACATGTCCAGGTTAGTTTGCCAATCCCAGGAGGATGAGAGATACATGGGGCAGAGCTGACCTAGAAACTTCTTGCAGGAAATTTGGTCTGAATATGAATTACCTAGAGCCCTTTGTTATCAGTAGTGGAGGTCAAGAATGACAAATACAGTCATTATGAATTTCTCATAACTAACAATAAATATAAACAAAGGAATAATATCTTCAAGTGTTGAGTGATAAAAGGCATTAACCCAGATTCCATAGCCAAAAACCCCACTAATATTTAAGATTCAAGATGATACATAGACCTTTTCACTAATACAAAAACCAAAAGAATTAGCCCTCTAAGACCTTTCCAGTATAGATAAAGAAAGGGTATACATAAAGAGAAGAAAAGTGATCCCAGAGGGAAGGAAGTGGATGCCAAAAAGCTGGTGAAAAGTGAAACTCGTATCTCTTGGTAATAAGATTAATTATTGTAAAAACTGTTTTTCCTATTTAACAAAGGGTGCAACAAGAAAAATTAAGGTTATTGGTTCTCAGGAGATAGTTGCTTTATTTTGGAAGAGATGAGAGACATTGAACAGCTTTAGAATTAGGAAAATATGTAGTTATGTATATATATTAAAAGGTACAGGTAATTAGGATAATAAAAATAAAAGTCTAGCTTTCAAATCAGCAGAGGAAAAATAAAGGAGTAAAGAAAACTTGATCAATTCTGTAGTGGGTAGGAAATGGGAAAGAAACAAAGGTAAATGTAACTTAATCAAGACTGCCAAGTCCTATAACATAGTCACAGGTTATGGGGATAGAATATGGACATCTTTGGGGCAGCTGTTATTCAACCTGCCCAGGAACATAAAGGCAAAGGCCCTGAGGTGAGAATGGGGTTGGCATATTCTGGGAGTTCAGTGTAGCTGGAGTGAGGAGCGGGGGGCAGGAGCAGCTCCGGAAGGGCTAGTAGACCACACTAAAGACTTGCATCATCTCTTATAGGGTCTGAGGATGTATTTTAATATTCTCAAAGTCACCGAACATGAGAATCAACCGGGGAGCTTGTTAAAATATACATTTCTGTGCAATTCAAAACTATCACCTCACACCAGTCAGAATGGCCATCATTAAAAAGTGTACAAATAATAAATGCTGGAGAGGGTGTGGAGAAAAGGGGACCCTCCTACACTCTTGGTGGGAATGTAAGGTGGTGCAGCAGCCACTATGGAAAACAGTGTGGAGGTTCCTCAAAAAACTAAAAGTAGAGTTGCCATATGATCCAGCAATCCCACTCCTGGGCATGTATCTAGACATAACTATAATTCAAAAAGATACATGCACCCCTATGTTCATAACAGCACTATTTACAATAGCCAAGACATGGAAACAACCTAAATGTCCATCAACAGATGAATGGATAAAGAAGATGTGGTACATATATACAATGGAATACTACTCAGCCATAGAAAAGAACGAAATAATGCCATTTTCAGAAACACGGGTGGACCTAGAGATTATCATACTAAGTAAAGTAAGTCAGAAAGACAAATACCATATGATATCACTTATATGTGGAATCTAAAATATGACACAAATGAACTTATCTACGAAACAGAAACAGACTTACAGACATAGAGAACAGACTTGTGGTTGCCAAGGGGGAGGGGGTGGGGGAGGGATGGATTGGGCGTTTGGGATTAGCAGATGCCATCTATTATATATACAATGGATAAACAACAAGGTCCTACTGTATAGGACAGTAAACCATATTCAATACGCTGTAATAAACCATAATGGAAAAGAATGTGAAAAAGAAGGTATATATGTATAACTGAATCACTTTGCTGTACAGCAGAAATTAACACATTGTAAATCAACTGTACTTGAATAAAATAAATTTAAAAATATATACATTTCTGGACTCCAGAGATTCTGATTCAGTGGTTCTGAGGAAAAGCCCCAGAGACTGACGTTTTCTAAAGCAGCCCAGATAATTTCACTGATGTTTCCAGCTATTACTCTGGAAACTACTTGCACCAGATGAAAACAACACCGAGCGGTGTGATAATAAACATTCTCCGTCTCACTCTTCCTCTTCTTCTTCATCTTCATGGTTGTTTTTGTTCGCCTTGCAGGTGATGGGCTTTGGAAAGGGCATGTGACCTGATTCTGGCCTAGGAGACATGAAAGAAGTCTTCCAAAGGTGCTTCTACAGACATTGTCCTTGCCCTTAAAAGAAAAACTATCTGAATATGGCAGCCGTTATTCTGTCATCTTGAGGATGATGCTGACACGCAGGATGGCAGAAAAAAGATGTAAAGAACGTAGGACTTGGCACTATTTTTTAAAAATTAATTAATTAATTAATTTATTTTTGACTGTGTTGGGTCTTCGTTTCTGTGCGAGGGCTTTCTCTAGTTGTGGCAAGCGGGGGCCACTCTTCATCGCGGTGCGCGGGCCTCTCACTGTCACGGCCTCTCTTGTTGGGAGCACAGGCTCCAGACGCGCAGGCTCAGTAGTTGTGGCTCACGGGCCTAGTTGCTCCGCGGCATGTGGGATCTTCCCAGACCAGGGCTCGAACCCGTGTCCCCTGCATTGGCAGGAAGATTCTCAAACACTGCGCCACCAGGGAAGCCCCAGGACTTGGCACTATTAAGGTGCTGAATCCACCCATCCTGAGCTCACCCTGTCTTTGGATGCTCTGCTGTGAGAAATAATAAATTCCCGTATTGTTTAAGGCATTTGGAGTAGGTTTGTCTGCAACTTGCCGCTGAAGTATTCCTAACTGATGTAGCAAGAACAGACTATAGATCTTCTAAGTGGCTCTGTAGTTCTTCTGGGTAGAATGAAAAGCCATATGTCCTTGTTTCTCTCCCTCCTCTGTATAACAACAAATCCTATTGGGCAGGTTTGTGAAAGGATGAAATGAGATAATGTCTGTAAAGCCCTCAGCACAATGTTTGGCACAGATAAGTGCCTAATAAGTGCTCCTTGAATTGAATGAATGAGTGAATGGGTGACTGAATTTGTTGAAGGGCTGTGAGAAAAAAGAAGTAACACCAGCACACACTAGTCTTCATTCTTAGGGTCTCTTTCTCAAATTAGGGTTAAAGATGGCTTTGGTTTTCTTTGGCAACTATCCTGTTGTCCTCATTACTCTTTTCTAACAAATGTCCTATTAGCTTAGGAAAGGCTTAGTACCTATTTTTTAAATTTATACATTTTTATTAACTACATGCAGGTCTTGTGGATGTATTTTCCCTCTGACCCTCTGTCCGTACCCTGTGCCATTGGTCACCACCAGGACTGACGTGGAGGAGGGTAACACGTCACTACTGGGATGATCCAGGGCAGCAAAGGGAGGTAGGATGGTTGTAGACCCTATGATACTTGAGGTTATTGTCAAGGTGTTTATGTGACAAGCCTGCTTTCCCTGCCCCAGGGAAAGGTTTCCCCAGGTTTCTGTACTTTTCTGGCTTACAATAGTTTCAGCAGGCTGAACTCAGCCTGAGGTCAATGCTAAGGGTCATCAGACTCTTAGGGCCAATCATAGATTGGCAAATTGGTCCCAAAGAGCAGAAGGGGACTCTCTCAGAGAATTTACAGTCACTTTTTTTTTTTTTGGCCGCACTGCACAGCTTGCAGGATCTTAGTTCCCGGACCAGGGATTGAACCTGGGCCCTTGGCAGGGAAAGCATGGAGTCCTAACCACTGGACTGCCAGGGAATTCCCCTGCAGTCACTTCTTATTTGAACTCAAATTTGTAAAACCTGAAAACCTTCTCAAACACAAAACCACAGACCACATGGGAAACAAAACAGTTTGTTTTGGTGTATTTCAGTATTTCAGAAATAAAATTGGAAAACAGGCCTTTTGTCCTTTATAGTAAAGTTGCTTAGAGTTAGCTGTGCTACGGGACCTGGCAGTAACGATCAAACTTGACAGGGCCATGAGCGCATGATAAAACGTGGTATTATTAACATTTCTCTCCCCAGAGACAGAGGGTCTCATCACGGGAAAGATAAACATTTAGGTTGGTTGTTAGACTGTTTACATGTTGAGGGCTATGGCGCTCTACCCACCCTTCCTCAAATCCCCCCCCCCGACTCCTGGCAGACCTCTGGGTGGTCTGAGTACTCTCCGAAGTCCCCACAGGTCTGAGAACTGGGCAGCTTGGGAGGTGTGGACTTAGACCTCCAGCAAAAGTTATGGGATGGCATGTTGCTTCCTTCTGCCTGGCTAGACCTTGATCCTGGAGTCTGTCCCCTTGCAGCAAGCTTGGCGATGGTTATGACTCAAAGTTTTTCTCCTTTGTGTTTTCTCTCTCTCTTTCTCTCTCCTTAATTAAAGTCCTGCATCTCTAGGATCACGTGTGGATGGAAAATAAATCAGAGATCAGTTTTACAGCTTTGCAATCAGAATTGACCTTGCTCTTTCTTTTCATCATATGCACGTGCAGCTAGATGGTCGTGTGATATTTTGATCTGGGTGCAAGTAGAGCATTCTCTTTTATCAACAAGAGAGCAGGTAGGGGTCCTGGTAAATAGGATGGACACTTCTGCGGCAGATGTGGCTGAGTGTGTGTGTGTGTGTGTGTGTGTGTGTGTGTGTGTGTGTGTGAGAGAGAGAGAGAGAGAGAGATTGAGAGAGACCTGCCTCTGAGAGTCAGAAATCAGATTTCCCAAAAGTGGACACCTGGAAAATCCTGTGCCATATTGGCTATTGCTTCTTAAGAATGACATAATGGAGCTGGAGAAGACCCAGGAAAGGACAGCTGAATTAATTAAAGAGTTGGAATGGTTTTTAAAAACATTTTTATTTTCAGATTATAAAAATAATACAGGACTTCCCTGGTAGCACAGTGGTTGAGAATCTGCCTGCTAATGCAGGGCACACGGGTTTGAGCCCTGGTCTGGGAAGATCCCACATGCCGCGGAGCAGCTAGGCCCGTGAGCCACAACTACTGAGCCTGCGCGTCTGGAGCCTGTGCTCCTCAACAAGAGAGGCTGCGATAGTGAGAGGCCCGCGCACCGCGATGAAGGGTGGCCCCCGCTTGCCGCAGCTAGAGAAAGCCCTCGCACAGAAACGAAGACCCAACACAGCCAAATAAATAAGTAAATAAATAATAATTTTAAAAAATAATAATAAGACAGATTCATTATAGAAAACTTGGAAAATATTCAAGGCAAAATAAAATAAAATAATATATTATCCTACTACCCAGCGGTAACAGCATTTAATGTTTTGTTGTATTTTCTTTCTTTTTTCTATGTACGCAAATATACATATAACAAAATTTATGTACGTACACATTTATATACGTATGTATTTCTTTTAAATAGTTGTTGAAAAACAAAGTATCTGTGCTTTTTAAAAATTAATTAATTAATTAATTTGGTTGCACTGGGTCTTAGTTGTGGCAGGCGGGCTCCTTAGTTGAGGCATGCATGTGGGATCTAGTTCCCTGACCAGGGATCAAACCTGGGTCCCCTGCATTGGGAGCACAGAGTCTTATTCACTGCACCACCAGGGAAGTCCCTGTATGTACTTTTTTAGTATCCTATTTGGTACATGTTTTGTATCCTATTTGGTAGGATTTGTATCCTTTGTCATTGAATATTTTTGAAACATTTTCATGACTGTGTAATATAGCAATTGACGGGTCTACAAAATTGTATGTGACTACTCCTGCATTATTTAGATTTAGTTTATTTTTAGATAATATTGAAATTGCATATTCACTTTTATAATTAACACTGCAATGAAATGTTTTCTTTTTTTTTTTTTTAAACTTTGGGTTTATTTATTTATTTATTTATTTATGGCTGTGTTGGGTCTTCGTTTCTGTGCGAGGGCTTTCTCTAGTTGTGGCAAGTGGGGGCCACTCTTCATCGCGGTGCGCGGGCCTCTCATTATCGCGGCCTCTCTTGTTGCGGAGCACAGGCTCCAGACGCGCAGGCTCAGTAATCGTGGCTCACGGGCCTAGTTGCTCCGCGGCATGTGGGATCTTCCCAGACCAAGGCTCGAACCTGTGTCCCCTGCATTGGCAGGCAGATTCTCAACCACTGCGCCACCAGGGAAGCCCTGAAATGTTTTCTACCCACACCTTCATGGGCATCTCTGATTATTTCCTTAGGATCAATACTTAGAAGTAGAATTATGGGGTCAAAAGTTTTAAATATTTTAAAGGTTTCTTTGCCAGATTTCAGTAGAGACATATGAAATAAGAATTTAGAAGTTGAGGACTTGTCAGCGTGAAAAGTCAAATGCCAAATGGAGACATGGATGAAGTTCATAAAAGCACAAAGGGTTTCAGCTGGTCAAGTAGAGATTTGCTAACTGAATCCTGAAATTTTGTAAATATGCAGCAATTTTTGGAATTCAGTGAAGGTAGCTTTGGGGCCAGTGCAAAGAAGGCACTATCTGCTGTGCAAAATGTTGGAGTAAAAGGAAGGAAGATCTTTTTTCTAAAGAAATTAAATGGTCTCAAAAACCAAAGGAAACTCACCATCCTACAAACACAGGCTCTTTGAAGCTACTCTGTTGGGAGGTGGCTTCTGCAACTCCTGGCTGTGAATGGGTAGGAAAACACATCCAGAAGGTGACTTTTTTTTTTTTTCTTTAATTAATTAATTAATTAATTAATTTTATTTATTTTTAGCTGTGTTGGGTCTTCGTTTCTTTTGTTTTTTTTTAAACTTTGGGTATATTTATTTATTTATTTATGGCTGTGTTGGATCTTCGTTTCCGTGCGAGGGCTTTCTCTAGTTGCGGCAAGTGGGGGCCACTCTTCATCGCGGTGCGCGGGCCTCTCACTATTGCGGCCTCTCTTGTTGCGGAGCACAGGCTCCAGACGCGCAGGCTCACTAGTTGTGGCTCACGGGCCTAGTTGCTCCGCAGCATGTGGGATCTTCCCAGACCAGGGCTCGAACCCACGTGCCCTGCATTAGTAGGCAGACTCTCAACCACTGCACCACCAGCGAAGCCCCTCAGAAGGTGACTGTTGATTGAGTTTAGTCCAACTGGGTTTGACTCTCAGGTCTCCCTACGAGTAATACTAAGTCTCTACTGCTTGAAGCCTCCCTAACCTTAATGCTTATCCTCATCTCTGTCAGTGGAGAAAGCCCATTAGGGTGTTTAAAGAGACTTGGATAACAGCAACAGCAATAACAACCACAAAAAATAACAACAACAACAAGCTAACACTGGGCTGGTCCCAGTACTCAAATTGGCACAGGCAAATGCAATTCCAGATCTCTGATCTCGATCAACACTCATGGCACTGACAAGGTGTGCAAAGTATGTACTGTTAGGTACGTATGCTATCTATTTAAAAATCAGTCAATCAATTTAATTTACAGTGCACTTTCAGGTTCAGGGACCCAGAATGAGTGCACTGGGGGGGAAGTAAGAGCAGGGTGAAGGCAGAAATGGATGCAGGGGGGTCAAAAAGTACAAACGTCCAATTATAAAATAAATAAGTCCTGAGCCTGTATGGTACAGTATGGCAACTATAGTGAATAATACCGTATTGCATAATATATTTGGAAGTTGCCAAGAGAGTAGATCTTAAAAATTCTCATACCAGGAAAAAAATTGTAACTATGTGTGGAAATGGTTGTTAACTAGATTTATTGTGGTGATCATTTTGAAAACAAAACAAAAAACAAAACAAAACAAAACAAAACAAAACAAAACAATACGATATGAGAAGGCTGTCCTCAGGCACTTATAAGATGACACCGTTCGGGCTCCTAAAGTAAAGAACATTCTCTGTCATACTGTAGAGTTACTTTATTATGTTCATTGTCTGTCTCCACCTGCTAGACTGTAAGCTCATCAGGATACAGACCTTTGTTACATTACCCCCAGTGTCTTGAACAATACTTGCCACAGAGTCTGTGTTCAGGATTTGTTGAATACCTTTTGAATAAACGAATGCTTTGGTATGCTTCTGCAATAGTGCTCACCCATTTATGCTTTGAAAAACACACATACGTCTCACTCAAAATGTGCCTGGTACTGTTTCAGCCCTAAACATATATTAAATTTTTTGATTAGTCCTCTGACGTAGCTACTAGTATTCTCATCCTAATTTTACAGATGGGGAAACTGAGACAAAGAGGAGGAAGTAACTTACCTAAGGTCACCCAGCCAGTAATTGCTTTTTTTCCCCTTTTTAATTTTATTTATTTATTTTTGGCTGTGTTGGGTCTTCATTGTTGCGTGCGGGCTTTCTCTAGTTGCGGTGAGCGGGGGCTACTCTTTGTTGCGGTGGGCGGGCTTCTCATTGCGGTGGCTTCTCTTATTGTGGAGCTCGGGCTCTAGGCGCGCGGGCTTCAGTAGCTGTGGCTTGCAGCTAAGTAGTTGTGGCTCGCAGGCTCTAGAGCACGGGCTCAGTAGTTGTGGTGCATGGGCTTAGTTGCTCCACAGCATGTGGAATCTTCCCGGACCAGGGATCGAACCTGTGTCCCCTGCATTGGCAGGCAGATTCTTAAACACTGCACCACCAGGGAAGTCCCCAGCCAGTAATTTTTTTTTTTTTTTTTTTTTAATAAACCCATCAGTAAGTTTTTTTTTGTTTTTTTTTTTTAAATTATTATTTATTTATTTATTTTTGGCTGTGTGGGGTCTTCGCCTCTGTGCGAGGGCCCTCTCTAGCCGTGGCAAGTGGGGGCCACTCTTCATCGCGGTGCGCGGGCCTCTCACTATCGCGGCCTCTCTTGTTGCGGAGCACAGGCTCCAGACGCGCAGGCTCAGCAGCTGTGGCTCACGGGCACAGTCGCTCCGTGGCATGTGGGATCCTCCCAGACCAGGGCTCGAACCCGTGCCCCCTGCATTAGCAGGCAGACTCTCAACCACTGCGCCACCAGGGAAGCCCCCCCAGCCAGTAATTTTTGAAACAACGATTCTAACCCAGGCATCTGCTTCCTGCATTCACCTCTTCATGCTTACTCCATTTTCCTTCTCAGGGACTTGGGTCTAAGGTGTTTGATCAGGGACTTCCCTCGCAGTCCAGCGGTTAAGACTCCGTGCTTCCACTACAGGGGGCACAGGTTCAATCCCTGGTTGGGGAACTAAGATCCCACATGCCACGCAGTGCGGCCAAAAAGTTAAAAAAAGAAAAACTACTAAGGTGTCCGATCAGCATTACAGGTGCAATTCTGTGGCTGTGTAATGGAGTTAAATGAACTGGCAAAGTCCTTTCTGACTCTTCCTACCCAGGAGGTTGCCCTTAAAGCTTACTTCAGCCCGACTGAATTATTAGATCTCTCAGTGTTGAGCTTTTATTATGAGCCTGACATAATATTAGCTTTCATCTCATAAATTAAAAAAAAAAAGAAAAAAATGAAGCAACTTTTTGTAACTTGTAGAAAGTGGAGTCACATGAGAAAAGGACAGAAAGAAACGTTATGGAAATTCAGAGGATGGTGCTGTTGCTTCCATAAGTTGGGTTGAGAGATAAGGGAAAGTGAGGTGGAAAGGCATTCCGGGCAGAGGGAACAGCATAAGCAAAGATGTGGAGGGCCGTCTAAGAAGACCTCTTTTTAGTTGCTCCTCAGGGTCGCCCACAGCCAGAATTCTTCCTCTCCTGGGCCAGCAGGTCTCCCATTGAGTCTTGGTGTGTCTGCCCTTTGAGCAATCTCAGGATGAAGTTCAGCACATTGCTTAACTGACCCTTAGCTGTTGCTTCCACTTCTATCTTGGGCCTGTTGATGAACTTTTCTGAGCCTCGGTTTCTTCATCTATAAAACAGCAGCTAATAGGACCTACCTCAACTGCTGGTTGGAAGGATCAAAAGTGGTTACATATAAGTTCCTAACTTCACCTGACATGGACTGCCCAATAACCTTGCTGCTGTTATCCACGCTTGGTGTCTGATTGCTGGTAGGTGATGATAATGACAATCCCCTGCACTTCTGTGGGGCTCAGGAATTAGAATCCTTTCACGTGCATGAACGCCTTGAAACCTCACAACCGCTCACCCGAACCGGCCTGGGAAAAATCGCCTTGTCTTTTCCTTCCCCAGTTGATATTTTAATTCTGATGAGTTACCTCCAGCTGAAATGAACAGCAAGGACAATCTTGGAGAGAGAAGCAAGTTTGGAAGTTGTGGCTGATAGGGCTGGTAGGAGAAGGCTGGGTAGAATGTACAGGGGGGCATCATTTCCAGGACCAGCTGGCGGGACCCCTTCTTGCCACGCCTACCCCTCCCCAAAGTACAGCCTGCCTCTCGCAGTGCTGGGAGCTGGGGTGATTGGTTGGAACCCCCGGCTCTAGAACAGGGGTCCACAGACTAACACAGGCACGGGCAACAGTCGCGTCCCGAGACGTTCACTTCTCAGGGAGACTCTTAAGTCATTTTCTGTGAGAAGCGAGTTACATAGTATTTTTCAAAAATCATGCTCTGGAGTAGATTTGCATAAATGAATGTGTTGTATTTTTTTTAGAAACTGTGAAAGCTTTAATTACCTAAACTCTAATTAAGCTTGTCTCTTGCAGAAAACACAGGATATTAGCTTATTTTGTACTTGGCTCAAGTTTTTTGTTTTCATATATTGGGTGATCTGTACATAATTCTCAGTTAAACTCAGTGAAAACACTTCGGGAGTGTTTTCAAGCCAATAGATATTTTATTGAGCACTTGCTAAGTGCCAACATGGCTTAATAGTTAAGAGCAGAGACCCTGAGAGCTGAGCCATCTGGGTCCATTCCTGGCTCTGCCACTTACTAGCTGTGTGACCCTGGACAAGTTATTCAACCATCTTTGGCCTCAGTTGCCCCATATGTAAAACGGGCATTATGATGGTACTTATCTCCATAAGGTTGTAATGAGAATTAAAGAGACAATACGAGTGAAGGGTTTAGAATGGGACCTGCACACACTAAATACTTTATACAGGTCAGCCCTTATTATGTATGGGACAGTGGGCCAGGAGCTGGGGACAGAGCTGCAACAGAGCTGGCGGTCCAGTGGAGAACCAGACAGCTAGCAATTAATCCACAATAAGGGCGATGCCTGGTATCAAAAGGGCAGGCAAGGTGCTCTGGGAGTTATACAGGCTACTATAACTCTCTATGTTCTATCAGAGATACTGTAGCTCTGTAGATACTCTGGATGTTTTCATTTTCCTATTTTATTAACACAGACTGATTCATCTAGCATCATATGTCCTCAGGGTCTAAAGGAGCTTTCGAAGGTTATTTGTCCATTTCAGTGGCCCAGGTAAAATGTTCCCTCAGATGGCACCATGATCATGTCTGCTTCCTTCTCCCGCTCCATCACTGTGTCAGGAGCTGCTGCCCTGGTTCGTGAACTCCATCTGGGGTTGCCTGCTTTCAGGAACTCCCTATATATGGACTCAGAGCCTGGCTGCGGCAGGTGTGCTCAGCACTAGTCTTTAGGAATGGAGCTGCTCTCTGCGTCCATCTGTGACCCACGACATCTTGATTCTGGGACCTAGGCATGGCACCTTGACTGTTTTCTGTGCCTGTGGCTCTTGACAGCTCTGCCTGTGGTCACCAGGGCTGCTGTGGGCAACAGGACAGGGATAAGCAGGAAGTAGGGCCGGGACTAGGGGCTCCCTCCAGTGTTCCTCATGTGTGGACCACCTGCGTCAGGCTCACCTGGGGTAACTGTTTAAAATGAAGATTCCACAATGGACCATTACTCAGCCATAAAAAAGAATGAAATAATGCCATTTGCAGCAACATGATTATCATACTAAGTGAAGTAAGTCAGACAGAGAAAGACAAATATCATATGATATCACTTCCTTGTGGAATCTAAAAAAATGATACAAATGAACTTATTTACAAAACAGAAACAGACACAGACAGAAAACAAACTTATGGTTACTAAAGGGGAAAGGCTGGGGGGAGGGCTAAATTAAGAATGGGAGTAACATATACACACTACTTTATATATATATATATAGATATATATAAAATATAAAATAGATAAACAACAAGGACCTACTGTATAGCACAGGGAACTCTACTCAATATTCTGTAATATCCTATATGGGAAAAGAATCCAAAAAAGAATATATATACAGAATCACTTTGCTGTATACCTGAAACTAACATAACATTGTGAATCAACTATACTTCAATAAAGATAAATAAATTAAAAAAAAGAAAATGAAGATTCTTTGGTCTCAGTCCCAGTGGGCTCCAAGGGATACACATATTTAAATAACTTTCCCAGGTGATTCTTAGGAGACCACCGCCCAAAAGCTGAGCCCCTGTGCCTGCATGGAGCCCTTGCTGGAGATGAATGCCTTTCCTTGCTGGTTCCTGAGAGCTGTACACCTGCTGAATCTCCTTTTGCCAGGTTTCTCCAGGGCTCTCAGCCCAATGCACAGTCCTGCTGGCTTCTGGGCCTCCCTAGATGCACTGGGAAGGAGGGGTGGGGGGAGAAAGGAGAAGGATGTCGGAATGACTGGCAAACTGGGGATGGTTCTATGGATTGCAGAATCACAAAATATTGGAACTGGAAAACCTCTCAGAGATGCATTCGCCCAGACCTTTTCTTTTGCGGGTGAAACATCACACCTGGAGCAGTCAGGGGATGCACCCAAGGTCTGACAGCCAGTAGGGGGCTGGGCCAGGGCTAGAAGGAGGGCCTCTGGCTCCTTGTCAACCAAAGTGGTCCTCCCACCAGGGCCACCCCTCGTCTGGCTTATCTAAGCTATGGGCACCAAAGAAAGTGCCACCTAGTTACAGCCGTTGGGCTTGTACTTTGGATTATTTAGCCCGCGTTCGGACAGGCCACATGGAGGTTGGCTCCGTTGTGGTTAAGGGCAAGTTAAGGAGAAGGTGAGCCAGCCAGGATTCAGGCTGGAGTCCACGAGAGCCTGGCCGGGTCTGCTGTGCCGGCCCTCTCCTCCGGGGCTCCTGGGGCTGCTGTGCCGGCCCCCTCGCCCGGGGCTCCTGGGGCTGGTGGCGGGGGGCGTAGCACAGCACCACACACTAGTAAGCTGCTTTGTGGTTGTGATTAATTTCTGTGGTCTGTCTTACTACTCACATAGTCACACACATCAAGACACCCCCAACTTAGAAGGACATACAGATCCAGGAGGGAGAGGGCGTTTTCTTCTCCGGTCTTTGCTGCTGCTGTGACTCTTGGCAGAGAAAAAGCTTTCCTGGGTGTGTTTATTACAGGGCAGGCTTTGGTTGTGAATGGCAGTGGATTGCCCTGTACAGTGTGTCCATGTGCCTGAGTGCACGAGTGCCCCTGTGTGTGTGTGTGTGTGTGTGTGTGTGTGTGTGTACATGCTCAGGGCTGTGTGTGTGAGACTTGCACCCAAATGACTGACAGGTGGTAAATTGTTTTAAAAGCTTTTCCCTTTTTGTGTATAACCTTCACTTCTGGCTTGTTTTATGCCAAGATACCAGGACTGGGTCAGAGAGAGATCAAGTTTGAGATCTGGAATCTGTTCAAGGAGAGCCCCTTGTGAAGAGGGGAGGGGTGCAGCCGAGGGGAGGATGAAGATGGGCATCCAGGTGTCTGCTGAAGGTTCTAACACTCATGGGAATACGGCAGCGAGGGGTTTATGCTACCCTTGGAGGAACGTGGAGAGTTCAAGGAAATTTTGCATATTCTTTCTTTACACGTCACTGTCGAGCTTCCTGATGTCTTCACACCTCCAGCTGTAAAATGGGCCCAGGCACACTGAGTCCTGTGGAGACTTTAACATCCTTTTCTAGCATCACTCTCGGGGTTGGAGCTGAAGATGTCACTTGGTCCAGCACCCTGCCTTCAAGCAAAGAAGACCCAAAACACCCGAGATAAGCAGCCTCAGCCCTGTTCTTAAAGACTTGCAGGCATGCTGAATTCAGCAGTTTAATTTTGATGATCAGAGCTTTATTACTTGCAAGTGACAGAAACTCAACTCAAACCAGCTTAACCATAAAAAGAAATGCAGTGTGTCTCCCATGTGTGGAAGGACCCTGGGGTAGCCTGCAGAAATAAAGGCAGGCAGCAGGGCCTGGCTTTGAGGACGGTAACTCAACATTGCGTCCCCTTCCCCCCTTCTTGGGTTGTCTATGAAGCTGTGTAGCCTCAGCTACTCTTGGGTTTTGGCCCTTGTCTTGCTGCAGCTCAGAAGACAGTGGCCAACAGGCCTGGGTTCCCATCCATATATATACAGCTTTCAATCCAAGGGAGAGAGCAACCCTCATCTCCAGTTTGGAAAATTCTCGAAAAGATTCTGATTGGTCACTGTGCGCAGGGGGATGTGGTCCTTGGATTGGGCTAACCAGGGCAATGTGTCCGCCCTTCTGCATGGGAGATGACGGATAAGGTTAAGGGTTGGGCACTCACTGTGATTCACAGCCCCATCAGGCCATGTAGGAGTGAGAGGAGGTCCCCCCACCTCACACAAAAAAGAAGGGGGTAACCAAAAAAGAAGGGTGAGAAAGAATGCTGATCACAAAAACCAAAACTACCACAGGACACTATAATTTGCTTTATAATTAGGAGATTAACATAAAGAGTCTTCAAGTTCTCTTCCCCGTGGTGACTGAGATGATGTCTTATTATCTCCATGTTTAGGACCCAAAGGGACCAGGTAATGGCACAATGGATACAATCAACAAGTACAGTAAAATTATAGGTTTACGCTTGATAAAAGGATCAATATTAACTTCATTCAAAAACGTATATTTCAGTTAGAATGGCTTGTATTCATTGGGAATCATGACATACTAGGGAGATTAAACATGTAGTACAATAATGCCAGGTACTATTTGGTAAACATGGAAAGTAAGGTACCAAGTCTGCTGGAAGGTCAGAGAAAGCAGTGAGCATATAATTTCCATTAGGGACTCATTGTGAGGTATAGGGGGAATTTCATTTGTCTACAAGAAGGACACCTGACTACAGTAACTTAAACAGCTTACAAGGCTTATCTCATGTAAACAGCATGACAGCTCCAACAAAGTCCTCTGGAAGTCAGGCATCCTGCTTTTTGCTCTGATATCCTCAGTAAGGGTTTCCATCTCAAGGTCACCTGATGGCTGCTAGAGCTCCAGCTATCTCATCTGCATTCCAAGAAGTGGGAAGAAGGGGAGAGAACAAAAGGGACTCTTTCAGCTCAGTCAACTCCTTTTAAGCAGTTTTTGACTTGTCTCATACAATACTTTTGCTTTCATCTTCTTGACCAGAACTTAGTTATATGCCTATTATACCTAACTATAAGGGAGGATGGAAAATGCAGTCTTTTAGTCACCCTGAATAAAATCTATATTTGTTACCAAGGAAGAAGGGAAGAACGAAGATCTGGGGCTGATTGTCAATGTCTGCCAATCCCACACTTGTCGAAAGATATTGGGCTTTTATGCTATGATTTATTAGTATATAATTCCATCATTTATTCATTTAAGAAAATGTATTGAGCACTTTCTGTTTACATAGCAAGAGCTCTACACAGGTTGACATAAATGTAGCAGAAGTGGAGAGCACAGTCCTTAACTCAAGGAGCTTATAGTTGAGGCAGGAGTGTAGTTTCTACAAGCCAAGCTCTTTGCTGTATTGATGCAACAATCAGGGAGTTTGAGAACAGAGATAAACCAGTTCATAACTTTATGGAGCAGAAATAATAACTATGGCAGACTGTGTTGACCAAAGACGGTGACGACAACATCTCCCATCCCACAAGCCCTTCCACGGCACAGCCCTGCCAGTCCTCCATCAGGAGGTAGAGTCTGATTCTCCCCCCTTGAATTGGGTGTGTGTGTGTGTGATTGTGAGATTGTGTCGACTGATGGAGTACAGCAGAAGGGACGTTGTGTGACTTCTGATTCTCGGTCATGAAAGGCCATGCAGCTTCCGCCCTGTGCATTGGAACACTTGTACTGGGAGCCCTGAGCTGCCACAGAAGAGTCTGACTCCCCCGAGGCCACCACGCTACCAGGAAGCCAAGCTACAGGGAGAGGCCACGTGTGATGTGCCCAATCTTTGCGTCACTCCAGGCCATGTACCAGAAGCATGAGTTGACAAGCCTTCTGATGAATCCATCCTCCAGCTGTCAGGTTACCCCCAGCCTTTGAGTCTTCCTGGATGAGGCCCCAGACATCACGGAGCAGAGACAAGCCATCTCTCCTGCGGCTTGTCCAAATTCTCAACCCACAAACACCGAGGACAAAATGAGATGTTTCTTTCAGGATGCTTAGTTTGAGGATACTTAGTTACATGCAACAGTAACTGGAAAAATGGCTGTTGCTTGCACTGTACCACCCATATGCTAGGCTCTGTTCTAAATGTTTTCACCCGTTTACTCTTCACAGCAACTCTATTAGGTAATTGTATTATTATCTCCCTTTTATAGATGAAGAAGCTGAGACATAGAGAAGTTAAGTAACTTACCCAAAGTTACACACCTAGATGGGATAGATCTTAAGCTTTGTGGCACCAGGGTCTGCGCGTCTTTCTACTATACTCAACTGCTATGCCACAGGCAAACACGTGATCTGGGGACCAGTAAGAAGATCACATAGGTAGTTAAGTCCTGGTGGGTACAACTGGTTCCATAACATCCTCAGAGACAGGTCATCACAGCATTAAGTCACATTCACCAGCAGCCCCATCTCTGGGACTGACATCTCGTTCCTTGACCCTTCTAATCTCCTAGAAGCACATCTCCACTTCCTCAGCTGGTCAGTTAATCCTTCTCTCACCCTTACTTGACCACACTTTACCTCAACATCATCATCACCATCCTTGTTAGGCTCTGACACCACTTTCTTTGCAGCCCCTTGATCAGTTAGGATTCATTCCAGCTGGGAGTAGCTGAAAGCCCCACTGGGGTAGCTAAATTAGGAAGAGATTATTCTTTCTCACATATGAAGATGTCCGGAGGTATTTAGAATGTAATCCATTGCTGAGCATCTGCTCAAGGATGTTAACAAGGACCAGCTCCTTCTGTCTTCCAGCTCTACCATCATTAGGGAGGACTTTTGTCTTCATGGTTGCAAAATGGCAGCTGTATCTCCAGGTGTTACGTCTGTGTTGCTGGCAGGACGGACCTGGTGGACCAGGGAGAAGAAAGAATGGCGAAGTCAAAATTCTTCCCTTCTTTAGGCTTTGCTCTTTATTTGGGAAGAAGAAGAGGTGTTTGGGGAGGGAACACCTCTCTAGGAAATTTTACCTACATCTCACTGGCCAGAGTAGTTTCACATTGCCTCCCCTACACAGCCACAGAGGAGGCTGACATTCAATATTATTGCCTCTGGTCTCTATGGCAGAGGAATTTGATTTCCCACCATAAGACTATGATGACTACAGATGGTCTACCATCTATGATCGCATAGGTGGGTCAGAATATTTAGTGGGTATTTAGTGTGGGACTTGGCAAACTTTTTTGGTAAAGGGTAAGACAGTAAATATTTCACGCTTTGTGGGCCATATGGTCTCTGTTGCACCCACTCATCTCTACCATTGTAGCGTGAAAGCAACCACAGGGAATGCATAAATGAATAAGTGTGGCTGTGTTTCAATGCAACTTCATCTCCAAACTAGGCAGTGGGCTGGGTTTGGCCCATGAGCCATAGTTGCCAACTCCTGGTTTAGTGATTTTTATCTACAATAATTTGCCATTGGACCCAGCATTTCAGCCAAAATGTCATTCTCATAAATTGGGGGTGCAGACATCCCTGAAAGATGAGAGTGGATAATGGATCTCACAAGATGATTTGGTGATCCCAGGGTTGACTCTGATGGCTGATAGCTTAGCAGAGTGGCCCATTCCTTCTGCATTACTCACCGCCAGTCCCTCCCCAAACCACAGGTCCAAGAGATGACCAAGGGGCACCCAGCTGGGGAAGAGAGAATAGTAACTGCTGCAACTAAAACCTGAGGGTTGAATGGGCACATCAGTTTCATTGAGCACCATAAATACCTGTTGCCGTATTCCTGAGCACTTTGGTACCCAGAGAATAAACTAACAACAGATATTTGGGGTAGAGTTTCGAGAAAGCTTCTCTGATATTCTTAACCTTACAAAATTTTGCATTTGTATCTGGCTTCACCTTTGCTAGAGCAGAACCAACATTGAGACAGTATGCATTATATAATCTCACATCAAACCTTTGTGTTTATCATTAAAAATATGGCAACATCATTGTGGTTATAAACAGAGTTACCAAGGAAACCAGTTTATCATAATTAGCTATTTATTCCCTCTTCTTTCTTGCTCTCTCTCTCTCCCTACCACCTGAGCTTTCTTTCGGCTGAAAGTTATGATAAGCTGTTATCAGCCTGGGCTCAGTGGCTAATTAGGTTCTAATACTGATTCATAGAATTGCATTGCTCTTTTCCATAACTATGCTGTAGTGCATTGTCTGTGCTTATTACAAATAGACACAATGATGGAACAATTGGTTTATTATATGTGTTTTAAATAGTCATAATAGCTGTCTCCAGGGCAGTGGTATATCAAAACCCAACAGACAGAAGGTAAAAACTTTTCATCTATAAAAGACGTGTGGCCATTTCTCCTGCATTAGGAAATGGTTATGAAAGGAATTGCTTCCTGGACGGGATTTCCAATCCTGCAGGGTTTTCCTTACTTTTATGGCCCATTTCAATGGAGAACATTAGCTAGTATCCACGCTCCACACTGATGATCTAGAGCAGGGGTCGGTAAACTTCTGTAAAGGATCAGACAATAAATGTTTTAGGTTTTGCAGGGCATATGCCCTCTGTTGCAACTATGGAACTCTGCCTTTATAGCAGGAAAACAGCCTTAAATGATCCATAATGAATAGGCAAGGCTGTGTTCCAATAAAACTTTATTTACATCAATGGGTGGCAGGCTAGATTTGGCCCATGGGTCGTAGTTTACCGACACCTGTCTGGAGCCTCATTGCAAATGTAGGGAATGACGTTGCATTTGGGCCTCTTAGAGTGGGAGCAACACCTGGAGAAGGCTGGAGGAGCCGCCAGGGGCCGATGTGCCCCTACTTCGCTGTCCGCTGGTCAATCTCTCATCAAGAGGGGAGGTTTCTCATGGTGATCCCCCCAGGGAGGGGTGGACTAGGGATCAAGAGACTTGGGGTCGAATCTGACTTGGGTAACATTTTCTCATCTGTAATCCACTCTGCCTACCCCAAAGAGTTGTGAGAGTCAACAGAGACAATGAATGGGAGAGGGCCTTGTGAGCCGTAAACCACCAAACCATATAAGCACATAAGGCGTGGCTGTTAGGATATTGCCATAGAGCAAATGTCACAGAGTTGCAGGATGGGAATGACTCATCTTTCAGGACTTAGTCCAACTGTCATCTGGGCCTTGTGCCCGCTGTGCACTACCCTTCCTGGAAGCTGTCCAGCCTGAGTTTTAATCCCTCCAGTGGCCAAGTTCATGACCTTCTGAGATAGCCTGTTCCATCTGGAGACTGTTTTGATTGTCAGAAATTTCTTGCTGATGCTGAGCACAGATCTGTCTTTTCTAGATTTTTCACCCGTTAGTCCTGGTTCTGTGCCTTAGCTTTTTCTAGAACAAGATTAATCTCTTTTTTCACTGGAGAACTCTTTGAATATTTGAAGATAGAGGTCATGCTCTCTGAGTCTTCTCCCCACCAGACTCTCATCAGCAGTCCCTTTGACTATTTCTATGTGACATGAGTTTGAATCCTTTCACCATTCAGGTTGCTCTTCTCCACACAAATTCCAGTTCTTCAACATCCCTCCTAAGTGGTGTATGCATGATTGGACACAATATTCCGTGCATGTTCTGAGTAGTACAGAGAGGAGTATCCTCCCCTTTGTTCTAGATGTAATGCTTCTGCTAATACAGCCTAAAGTCACATGTGACCACATCAAAGTGCTGGATTTTCTTGAGTTGAAACTGACTAAGACATTTAAGTCTTTTTGTCACATACTACTAAGTCATGGCTACCCCATCCTGAATAGACTCAAGTAACGTTTTTCTCACTGGATTTCAAAAAAAAATTTTTTTATGGCTCATTTTTACCCAAAGTCAAAGTCCTTTTGAATTGTGATTACATATCTTTTTCAATTTGGGTAGTCTGTTTTAATAAGAATGCTGATTGTGATGTAAAATCAATGTCTTCACATAGCCTACCATGAGTTCTGTTATAGTCAAAGGAACAGCCTTCTAAGTCAGTGTGACTCAATTTTTGTTGGTCTGTAAAAAGATGAGCCTCTCCAGATGCAAATAAAAGCATTGCATCGAGGAGGTCTAAGCTGAACTAAACACTGTGCTTGCGACATAGTTGATTTGCCGTTTGCAGACAGGAAGCGGTCCTTAGACCTCACTTTGACTGGTGTGGCTCTCAAGGACACCCTAAGGTCTTGATTGGAACACTAGAAGCCAATTTAAGGAGGGTAGATGAGAAGAAAAAAATCTTGAAAAAGAATGAAAAGGATCATGGTGATTAGATGAAAATTATCCTTGAGATTCAGTCTAAGTTAGGGACCTAATGGAAAACCTCTTCAGTCTGTATTTCAGTGATTATTCAATACACATTTGTTGATTTCTTCATCTGTGAGAGGCATTGTGCCAGGCACTGGGGGGGTTACAAAGTTAAATAAGATATGGGCTGAGCCATGGTTGGGGAGCCTTCAATGCAAACAAATATCCAACTGTGGCTGGTGGGGGCCTCCTCCAACATCACTCTCCTTCCAGCTTAGTAACAGGATCCTGATTTTCTTGGCAGCGATGGCCTCAGGTAAAAGACCGCACATCCCAGCATCCCTTGCTGTTAGACTTGATCATGTGATTTCCAGCAATCGTTTGCTATCATCAGGGGACCCTAATGATGGGAGTTTCACACTGTAGGGATGTTGGAGCACAAGGATAGAAGGAGCCTGGCTCTCTGATGATTTTGTGGAGCCTCCAGCCCTGCCTAACTGTGGACCCCTTTTACAAGAGAGATTAAATCCTTGTGTGTTCTAGCTTCTGTTATACGCAGCTGAACTGCATCCAAAGTGACAGAGAATTTGATACTTGGAAGGTGGCTGCTTCAAGAAACAGAATTTAAAGTGTGATATTGACTGAGTGGAGGAGGTGGGAAGGCAAATATTTAGGACTCAGAGGTTTGCAAACTGGAAAGCTGGGGACCCTAGTTATGCACTGGTGGAGCATTTGATTGAATTGTTGCCCGCGGTTACTGGGAAAGCAAATCTCAAGTTGACTGAAGCTTTTGCTTTAGGGGAAATGGCAGGAGAAATTCAGCATTGGTTTGCTGTCTCTTGCTTTCCACTTCTAAGAAAGTCCTGCAAAGGGGAGCTTGCCAGTGTGAGGGGAGATACACAGAGAAATACTGCTTTGCTTTAGAGGTGCTTTCTGTTCTCTGCTTGCAGTCTAAGTTTACTGAGAAGCTTACAACATGAAACTTTGCTGGCTTTTTGTAGTGGCTTCAAAACCAGCACCTTAGCGGGAAATAAGGCTGGCACCCACCACAGCGAAGACAGAATTAAGGGTGCTGTTTTCCACAGTGTGGACGGCCTGCCTCTGAACTAATTTATGTTGGAGAGTAATCCCTTGTGTTTAAGCTTCTGAAATTTTGGATTAATGAACTTAATCTTAATTGATACTCTGGTCTGGGGGCTGATTGTGAAAGTCTTATTCTGTCGTACCGCTGAGGACTTGGTAGTACATTATCCTCTGGGCAGGAGGGGTGGCCTGATGAGACCTGATACAAGTGGGTTTTGGGAGGTAAGGAGTGGGCATCCTCTAAGATGGTATAGGTTATAAGGGTGTGAGCAAGGCCTTCTATTCCATACCTTCCTGCAGCCCAGCTTCCTTGGCTCCAGACATTCTACCATTACACTTGTATTCCTTTATTTTTGAATGCATTTGACATGTTGGAAGTCTCTTAACGAATTTTAATTATTCAGAGTTGGGGATGGATGCAAAAATGCTCCAACCCTTGATGGCTGCCAAAGACCCCGGCCCTACGGGGCTGAGCTTCCTGGGAGTGGGAAGGGCAACAAAAGGGCGTGGAAGGGGTGTCATAGAGAAATGGAGCTAAGCTCACAATTCTGCTCAAGGCCGGTGCAGCCTGGGATGCCGGGATACCAGGACATGTTTTTCAGTCAAAGCTATTCTCTAAGGCTGAACCTGTGGGGTGTCAGTGAAGTGGAATTTGATCCATGTAGACAGCTGATCTGGATGTGTTTGGCCTGGATTATTTGTTTGGCTGTCTCCACTGATCAAATTAACTGAATAATTGCCAAGTCTCCTCTCAGTTGTGCTCCCCTAGGCAGCTGGTGCGCCCGGCAGGATGGGGTGGGCCTCTGAGGACAAGCTCGATTAGAGAATTAGCACGTGCTTGCTACCTGGTCGACCCAGGGAAACGGCCATTTAATCAGGGTGAGAACCGAGGGCCTGGGTGGGAGGATGTGGGTGATAGATGGGCCTCAGCTCTCTTGGTTTCACACGCAGGAAGATGTAACAGCGATGCAGCCTGGATTTCCCCAAGTAGCCCTCCAGACCAGCAGATAAGACGGTGCCTAATTAGAATTAGGGAGCTGCCCTAATTCTGCACCCACTTCACTGTGGTGTGTATGTTGAAGGTATCACAGGGTCTTATCTCTAAGCAATTTTTGTCTGGGGAGATGAGTTTCTTAAACTCTAGGGCCAAGAAAAGCTTAAAAGAGGCTGTGAAAAGGATAGGGAAAGAGGTCTTCTTTCTCTTACTCCCTTCTTGGGGTGGCCGGGATCCAGGTTCCCATGAGTGCACTTTGGACCTTGACTGGTACTCCGATTTGTTTTGTGTGTGTCTTGCCTCCTCAATCCAGCATACCTCTTCTCTAAGAGCATGATTCTTTCTTGGTTTCCTCAGCACCTAGTCTGTCACATAATCAGCTCTCACTGAGCTGGTCGGTCTATCGCTTAATTCAGTACGATTTATTGAGCACTTATTATGTCCTTGTATACTCAGGGGAGGACAAAGGTGGTCAAGCCTAATTTATGAGGACCGGCCCCCCCCTCCCCCAGTTTCATGGGGTGACAAGTGATCATAAGGCAGAAGAGATAATAGCTTTGAATGGAAGAGCTGTGGGCAGGTATAAGATGATGTGGGATGCCTACACATTCACTGAACCACAGCCCTATAAGGGCTGACGAAACAAGGGAGGTGTTATTAGCTCCATTCAACAGAGGAAAAAACTGAGGTTCAGAGAGAGTAAATGACTTGCTCAAGGTCATGCCGCTAGCAAGAGTCAGAGCCAGGATGGAGACTCAGCTTTGTCGGCTCTCTTTGCATCTCTAGACTGGCCCTCTTTTAATGGATTGCATCGTGGCCTTCAGCGAGGGGCAGGGGCACTGGGTACTCGAATCGGGCAGTGATCTCAAACTTGTGCTCTGCAGCCTGAAGCTGCAGATGTGTCTGTTAGGTTCGGATGGTGGTGGTGTGTTGTTTTCAACCAAACCGATAGTTACAAATCAGGATATTTCACATTCAGATTTCAGATCTCTGAAAAAGAAGAAGACTCATGGCTCCCGAATCACAACAATTTGCTGGTGCCCAGCGACGACGGGCTTTCTGGTTAGTGTATGCCCACCTCCTCTGCTCCTGGCGTGACCTCTTCAGCCATTTGGATTTGTGAGTCTGGGGTTGAGGGACCAGAATACCGACCCCTACCCTAAGTCTTCTCCCTGGATGGTCTTCAGGAGCATGTTCTAGTAGAGCACTGGACTGGGAGTCAGAAACCTTGGGCTATGGGTCCCCTCTGTGATTTTGGGCAGGTCACTTAACTTCTCCCTCACTGCAGAATGAGGTCCTGTTATTGTCTCTGTGTGGCTCCGAGCGTTTCTGTGTAATGGAAGCAGGCAGGGGATGTGAAAGCTCTTTATAAACTGTCGACCGAGAATAAAAGACAGGCAGGTAGTTGTGACGAATGCATGGTGAGGGAGGGTGCTGCAGAGAGAGGGGGTGTCTGCCGCCATCCCACCCCACCCTGCCCCCAAGCTGGGGCCTCCAACCTCCCTTCGAACAGAGCACCAGGAAGTGGATGTCAGCGTAGGCCCAGCTTCCGGTCAAGTGACCCAAATCTTTACCTTCAGATCCATTGAGAAACCACCAACCAGGTAAGGAGGTGGGTGCAGGAGGCTCCCAGAGGCCTTTATATCAACAGACTCTTTGGTCCCCGTGCACATGGTCTGGTCCTGAGGGCCGGGTACATCTGCACGTGGCCCATCCTGGCAAGAGGCAGCCGGCTGGGTATCGGCCTGTCGTTTCCAGCTCTGTTCTGTGTGAGTTCCACAGCAATCGCCCTCAAACCATTCCTGTTGGACTCCCTCTCTGGGGAACTTCTGCTTTGTCATTTAAAATAGTTTGGGAACTTCAGATTTAGCTGAGTGTCAGAGCAGTTTATTTGGTCTGCAGGCGTTTTTGTTTTTAAAATTCATGACAAGTTCCCTGCAACATGTTTTATTATATTTTCACCACCTGTTCTACCTTGGGGGTGATTTTAAAATCTGGGGCTATCTATCTGTCTTTTTTTTTTAAGTTTCCTTATTTGCCATTTATATGTGTCTTGCAAACATACACAGGTGCACACACACGATGTGAATTTAAATATGGGTATGGGTAATATACATATGTATATATAGATGTATATGTATGTGTGTGTATATATATATATCCCGCTCCCGCTCCCTCCGTGGCTTGATTGGCTTTAAACTGTGGTTGTAATGTTGAAGGTGTATGTTTTGCCAGGCTAATTGTGGAGTTTTCAATGATAAATTTGTAAAACAAATAAATAATTGGAAAACCTTTTGCAGGTGTAAAGTGCTATCTCCCTGAACATTAATAGCAAAAAAAAAAAAAAAAAAAAAAAAAAATTATATCTATCTATCTATCTCACAGTATTTAATCCTCTAAGGAAAAAAGCTGTTGAAAACTTTACTACTCCTCTCAGCTTCCACTGAAGTAGAAAAGGAGTAGTGTGCCCATTTTTACAGATGGAAAAATCAAGTCTTAACAAGGTAGCTGGAGGATCAGTGGTGGATGTGGGAGTCCATCCCCAAACTCCTAACATCTACGTAATTATTTGTGGTATCTCTCTATGTCAACCTGAACAGAGGACCAATGTATATTTATAGCACTATATTTATTTTCTCTAAAAATACAAGTACCATGCATTCAAGTTTAACGATGGTTTCCTTTGAGCCCCTGGATCCAACTGTGCCTGAAGCTGAACTTTCAAGTTATATGAGCCAATAAATCATCTTTGGGTTTCCTCCACTTAAAAGAAAAAAAATTTAAAAAGTCCAAAACCTCCAAAACAACCTATGCAATCAGAGTTAAGCTTTTAACATACCATGTACTTAAACTTGACATAAAAATGTGAGGTGGGTATTATCATCTCCATATTTTAATAGATGGAAAACCCCCCAGATATCCACATGGAATATAAACCCAGGGTAACAAATATATAAGACTCAAAAGAAATCAAACTTTTATAAGAAGTTAAACAGTAGTCTACCGTATTTTTCATAATTATCATTGGAAAGTATGTATTAGGGTCCCTGACATGGTGCCCTATCAGACCCTTTTGCTGAGATTTTCAAGAAGGATTTTGTTTGTGCATTGAGACACTGATGTTCTTCTAATTGTCATGGAAACAGAAGCTTCCCAAGGGCTGTCAGAGAGGCCTCTGTATCCCTCTGTAGGTCCCCGCTCTTCCTGTTCCACAGGGTGATGATCTGTAGGATTGCATGACTGGTAACATGGGGAACAAGTAGAGTGATGTGCATTAATTGCATAATTTATGCAAGTGGAATTTGCAGAGTAATGTCCTGGAACAAATATAAAGCCAGGATCTTATAATAGTTAAGAACATGGAGTTTGGTGTCATATAAACCTAACATAGCAAGTTATTTAACCTCTTTAAGCATCAATTTCTCCATCTATAAATGGCAATACTATGATTGATGTATGTGGTTAATAAATGGTATGTATATTCCTATTATTTCCCATAAGTGTGATCAGATAAATCTGAGAGCCACTGTATGTTAAATCTTGTCTTGGAGATTCATAATATTCATTAGCATCGTAAAGACTTGGAAGAGTCCACCAATAAAGCAAACTGATTGCTTTCATTTATCCCAGTGTTTTCAGATCTAACTTAAGCATAACATGCTTGTCCTCTCTGCTATTTTCCTGCAGAACTGGGAGTCCCAGGGAACACACTTTGAGAAACCCCAGGAGTTCGTAACCTATTGTAATTGAGGGGGATTCATTAGGCCACCACTAGGGGGTGTGCCAGCCAAGTTTTCTGATTCTCAGTCAGAAAAGAGGGTTTGCTCTGGGTTTCCAAAGAATAGAGCTTTTGAAGTCTTCCTTGGGGAGTAAGGAGAGACCAAAATTACATTGGTTTAGTGGAACAAGGGAAGTAAAGAGAAGGGTCACACCATGTGGAAAGATGGAGGTTTTCCTGCCCTTCCTTTCTGTTAAGACATGCAAATGGCTGACCTTTGGATAACAGATCAGTAGAGCCCAGAGTGGCCGAAAGGGGAGGCATGACTTGGAGGCCAGGCCAAGGCAGGGGGGGAACATGGGGGGCAGGCCCACAGCAGAGCACCAGAGGCCTCAGATGGGGAGCCTCAAAAAGACTAACATTTTCCGGACTTCCCTGGTGGTGCAGTGGTTTAAGAATCCGCCGGCCAGTACAGGGGACACGGGTTCGAGCTCTGGTCTGGGAAGATCCCACATGTCGCGGAGCAACTAAGCCCATGTGCCACAACTACTGAGCCTGTGCTCTAGAGCCTGTGAGCCACAACTACTGAGCCCACGTGCCACAACTACTGAAGCCCACGCACCTAGAGCCCGTGCTCTGCAACAAGAGAATCCACCACAATGAGAAGCCCACGCACTGCAATGAAGAGCAGCTCCCGCTCACTGCAACTAGAGAAAGCCCGCACACAGCAACGAAGACCCAACGCAGCCAAAAATAAATAATATAAATAAAAAATGATTTTATAAAAAAAAAAAAAGGCTAACATTTTCCAGGATATTGGTTCCTATGTCTAATATGAAGACTATATATAATATATATTATATATATATTTTCTCTTAAATAAAGATTTTCTCCTAACCTTGGGCACAGTTTGATGTGTGTAAATGAATCAGAGTGGTAGATTAGAAGGTGGGCACAACATCAGATGATAAAAATGTTCAGAGTACAAAACTTGCACAGTTCAGAAAAGCAAAGAGAAATCACTTACCATCAGACAACCCTCCCCAATAACATTTTGAAGTATGTAGGGGGATCTATAAATAACTGGGTGCTTGAGGCAGCATGTGTGGGCTAGGATTCTTTCGGTTACAAATGACAGAAATTCAGTGCAAACGGCTTTATTATAAGGGTCTCGGAGTGTCTGTCTCATTGATGCTGAGGGCAGGGAATGGGGCCAGGCCTTAGGTACAAGGAGGATAGCAGAGACTCAGGTGCTGTCAGGACACTCTCTCTGACTCTTGTTTTTCCCTCTGCCTTTGCCTCCTCCTGTGTCTTCTCTCTGTGGATCAGCTGCCAGGTCTCTGGCTCACAGGGTAGGACACGTGGGCCCACGTGTGCAACTCCTGGGCCCTCTGTCCTATCATTTCTGCTGCTGCAAAGAGACAGATTCTCTTCACTCCAGTTCCAGGATTACTGGGGAGGAAGAGGATTGTCGTGGCTGGGGTTGGATGTCCACCCTGTGTGTGTGTGTGTGTGCGTGTGTGTGTGTGTGTGTGTGTGTGTGTGTGTGTGAAGTTCTCAGAAAAGCTGGAGATGGGGAAGGAGGAAGGGGGATACTGACAACAAAAGAATATCTAGTACTGTATATATTTTCTATATTTATAAAGCTGAGATTCAACTGTATATAAATGTATCCTGTTTTTAATCAAACTTTATGTCATCAGCATTTCCCCAGTCCTCAGAATCTTCATAAACAGCTTTAAAATTATTGCATTGTATTCAATTATTTGGATGTACTTAGCAAATTTCCAACTGTTTTAGGTATTTAGAATGTTTTCATTAAAATTTTTTGAGGGGCTAGATTAGTAATGTTATGATGGAAGGAAATTTTCCTGACTTCATGCAAGGATTAGGTACATTATTGTGAATACAAACAACTAGGATTTGGTCTCACAGTCTCACCCCCTACTCTGCTTGACTTTTCCCTTCCAACCTTCCCCAGGGTAAAAATGGCAGTGGGAGCTGAGCACTGGGAGTGTGAAGGAGAGGGGCCAGGAAGACAGATACGGTGGCTCCCCAGGGCCTCAGGTCTGCATTGTCCCTGCCTGTCTTCCTTCTGGAAACAGATCAAGGTAAAGTGAATCATCTGTGAATAAATCCTTCCACCTAGTAACCGAAGAGGTCAGCATCCCCGAAGTCAGGCATCTCCGGAATGAGGCTTCACTTGGATGGGGCTGGGCAAGTCAATGCAGGAGAATCCAGGGATGGAGACCATCGGGGACCTGAGTGAAGGCTGGCTCCTCATTCTGTGTGGAATTCACAACCACCCTGCTTTGGGAAGCAGACAAGAGTTGCCCAACCACCAACCTGCCACAGTCTCCCCTGGGAAAGGTGGTCTCAGAATGTTGGTGGTTTTCAACATCTTGTGATTTTTTTCCAAGTTGGAGTAAAACATTTGCTCAGGTTGAAATGTGGCTTTAAAGGCCCTTTGTGGAATAATGAGAGTCCCTGGAGATGGGGTCACTGGATATTTTCTCGGGAAGAACAAAGAATTCCTAAATGTGATAACCTTACCTGGAGGGTTTAGACTATTTGAAGGAAGCTCTGTTGAATGCCACTACAAAGGGAAGGAAACTAAAAATGATGTCCTACTGTGTGCCAGGCACTGTGTTGGGTACTTTATGTTTTATCCTTCTGAGGTTTGAAATGGGGTTACCCTAGACAGTACTCTCTGTGTCGATTTGACTGGATGTTTAGAGTTGCTCTATTATTTCAGGTGATCTTTGTTTAGGGGTAAGGTTCAGAATGTCCTCTGCCATTGTTTTTCTGCATTTTCTAACGCTTTCTATTTGTGGAATACTATGGTTTTTATTAGATATTCCAGTTCCTTCTGTCCTGGAGTGGCTCCAACTGATGTTTTATCATTCTTATTTGTTTTGAATAATAATAAGTGAATAATAATACCAAATGCAATGAGTCCAGGAGGTGGAACATTTCTCAAGCTAGGGCTCTATCTAATTTTGTTTTGGAAACTGCTGAAATCATTCAGTGCAAGAGGGCCAAGAGGCACTCCATTTGTGTTTGGGGGTAGGGAAATAGGAAATAAAATATTCTTGCTTCATTTGGGCCGATGGGAGTCCGATACCTGAATATAATGCTTCCCTCCACAGTGAGGTCATAACTCTAAGCTTGAGAGCAAATCTTACAGGTAGAGGAAAATCCCATTCATTCTGACTTTCTACTAGGGAATTTGGGGACATGGATCTATACTTTTACACCACCTAGGCAAGAAGTGTTTGGTAAGCAAAGAATGAATGGGATAGTAGGAGCAATGTTTGACTCCCATAAAATAACTACATTCACAGCTCATGTTAGGGCAGATCTGCCAGGCCTTTTATCTGGTTAACCGAGGGGTTGCTACCTGAGGTTAACTGAAGTGTGCTGTCCCCAACCGATAGAACTGCCATTTCCTACCTAGACAACCTAGACAACCATACTCTGACTTTCTCCTAATTCAGATCTCCCTCCGAGTAAGTAAAACTCCAGTTAGTAAAATAATAACACAGTTATTTACACTAATTGGCTTTGTTTAAGGAATTATAGCAAGTTGTTTAACCTTTCTGTTCTCAGTTTCCTCACTGATAAAGTAGGAATTATAATAGGTCCTCCTTATGGGATTGTTGAGAGGATTAATTGAGTTAATTGATGTAAATTGGTTGAACAGTGCCTGGCATGAAGTAAATGATCAATAAATGCTATTTATTTATTTAGAGGATGGTCAGGTACACAGCAGCTGCCTGCTGAATTGCATTGGTGTTTGCTCATATTGATATAACCGTGAGCTTTTGTTCCCTGAGCAGACAAAAGTGATAGTGGGGAGGAAAAGTTTGGAGGCATGTTGAAACAGGAAATGGGAAGCTGAACCCAAACAATGTAGCACATGCTGCCCACCATTATTTTACTCTTTAACAAATATTAAACGAATGCACGATAAGCCAGTACAGAATATTTTGTCTCCTTTAGAGCCCAGGAGAAGAGAAGATTCTGGCCAGGCGGGGCTGTGTGTGGATAAGAGAGTCAGGCTCCAACCAACACACCCTGCCGCCCAGGCCCATCCACGGCTCTGCACCCGCAGATCACCTGCCATGCTCACTCTGGAGAAGACAGAGTATTGTTAATGATTTATGTGGAATTGGACAGAATCAAGCAATCCTAGGCTGGGCTACTGTAGACCAGGTGGAGAAGGCTGAGGGGGAGACAGACCCATTATCAGCCCTAGGGGAGAAGGGGGCCGTGGCCAACTCCCAGGTTCTTAGCAAAGGTCGGGCTCTTGCATTCTGGCGGCCCCATTGTTGTCTAACTTCAGGCAAGTCCTTGACCTTTCCGAGCCCTACTTTCTTTCTCTGTAAAGTGGGGGTGATAACACCCACCTTGCACGACTGTTAAAGGGCTAGAAATAATACCTAAAAATGTGCAACACAGACATAATAGGCACCCAACTATCATCGGTTGGATTGTGTTTCCCCTTGCCCCAATTCATATGTTGTTGTCATAACCCCCAGTAACTCAGAATGGGACCTTATTTGGATACAGGTGTTGTTGCAGATGTAATTAGTTAAGATGAGGTCATATTGCAATAGAGTGGGCCCCTCATCCAATGTGACTGGTATCCTTATAAAAAGGGGAAATTCAAAAACAGAGACAAACATGGGGAGAACACCATGTGACGGTGAAGGCAGAGATCATAATTTTGCTTACACAAGTCAAGGAATATCAAAGATGCCTGCAAACCACCAGAAACCAGGAGAGAGGCATGGAACAGATTCTCACAGTCCTCAGAAGGAACCAACCCTGCTGACACCAGGATCTCGGACTTCTAGCTTCCGGAACTGGGAGATCATAAATTTCTGTTGTTGAAGTCACTCAGTCCATGGTACTTTGTTACAGCAGCTCAAGAAAACAAACACACCAACCAACAGGAGCCCATCATCATGACCCTTGGTAATCACTGTGGCTCCCTCTCTCTGCCCTCCTTCCTGACGGCTTCCTCCAAGGCATCCAGTAGGCAACCAGAGCCACCCTTTGGAGGGATGCACAAAGGGAGTGCGCCATGGGGTGGAATGACTGGTGCTAAGACCAGGGAAGTGGTGATCCCTCTGGGTCTAAATGTCTCCACTGCACACAGCTCAGCCTGGGTGGAGTGTCCACCCAACCTCTCCTTCCTGTCCTGTTCCCGAACTCATCTTCTGCTCTCGCTTCCTGCCCATCTGTGCTGTGGGGTCTTAGAGAGGACTATTCCTCTAAGTCCCGGCAGGGCTCCTGGATCTGCCAAACAAGGATGCCTGGCTTGGCGAAGGGATCAGAGAGAATCGTCGTGGCAACTCCCAAGGCTTGGGAAGGGCTTCTGCAAAGTGCTGTCTTAGCTATTGGCCCTTGGAAGAGTCACAGCACAGGGAGATACCTGGAGTAAACTAGGTTCCTGGGAAGGTGGGACTGGGTGGGGAGGTGAGGTGGGCAAACAGTGAAGAACCTTAAAGAGTGAGGAGCAGGAAGCAAGATGGTGGGATTCTGAGTATTTTAAAATTTGGGGAGCAGAGGCGTGGGAAAGCAGGAACTGAGTCTCCTGGTAAGGCGTGAGGGTTCTGGAGCACACCGAATATATTTTTCTTTTCTCCTTTCCCCTTCCATTCTTTGCTCCCTGTCTTCTGGGCATTGCTTTCCTCTCCTTCTTAGCTGGGTGCTTATGGGGCCAACCTTTTGTCGCACCCACTGAATCCTCCCATTAATCTGGCCTGGTTCCCCACGTATGATTTAGTGGTGTTGCGTGCCCTGAACGCAAGTGTGGGGGGGGGTGGCAGGAGGGGAGAAAAAAGGAGGGGGGATAAGCATTTGATCTGCTAAAACGCACCTTAAGAGCAAACCCATCCACATTACTGAAGGTATCAGCTGGGTCCTGCCTACAGTTATGTCAAACAAAGTGTGCTGCAAAGTGCCAACCCTCCCTTTGTGCTGTGACACTGAGAGCTGCCAAAAGATATTAAAAAGCTTGCATGAACTAGGTGATGGCAGCTGTAACTGTCTAAGTTATTGCCTGGCAGCTGCAGCACTGCCTCACTGCTGCTGGCCGCCTTTACGGTTGGTTCTCCATTTGTTTGCCCTTTCTCTAGCAACTGAGAGCACCAAGCCCGCAGTGGGCGAGTCGCTGCTCCAGCCCCCTCGCGCCTGCAGGAGAGGATGCTTGCAGCGAACCACCACGGAGAGACACCCCCTGCTGCTCTAGGGAGAAGTTATTTTTCTCCTGGCTCGACCCCAATCCCGGTTTTGCATCGGTCAGCTCGACTCCAAGGAACCTTGGACGAGCGAGAGCACAGCGGCGGGCACGCACACCCAGGCGCACACACCAAATGCAGCTTTTTGTGTTTGTGTGTGTGGCTTTTTTTTTCTTTCCCCGTTGGCTCCGAATGAGCTAGAACAATATACCAATTCCAAGCCCTGCCAGTCCTACATCTGCTCCCTAAAACCTCCAGCAAATAAGAATACAGTGGGGTTGTTTAACCAACTCTTATAATATACACACTTTTCAGCTTTTCTCCCTCTGGGTTGCCCAGGCTCAGAGATCTGGATGCTGGTGGCAAAGGGTTGAGAGATAAGGGGCTAATGATCCCTGTGGGCATCTGTCTCCGAAGCCTCCTTCTCTGGCAGGTTGATCTGTGGCATAAAATACATTTCATTGTCATGGGCTTCAGGGAAGGTGTCTGTACCGAGCTGGTTTTTTGTATTCTTCTGTTGAGTTTGGTCTTTTCAGCTGTCTGTTAAATAATTCATACAGCTCATGAAAGTAATATTTCTGGGATGTAGGGGGTTCCATTTTTCCAATTCCCTTTCACTCCATCTTTTTTTTTTTTTGAAGCACTTGTGAGGAGTACTTGGCAGGCGTGGCCTGGGTGGTATAATAAAACCTTCTGTCTTTTCCTCTCAGCTCTCCAGCTCAGGCTTGGAGGGCAGGAGAGGTTGCTGATCTTCAGCACGCCAAATCAAGGTCAAGGCTGAGGTTTGAGTTTGGTTTTCATCTCAGAGTTGAGCCATCAAAGGGATCCAGAGGCAAGGGCCTTTTTCATTGTGGTCAGAGCCATTTTCCTGCTGGGAGGGCCTTTCTTTTCAATATTATCCCAAAAGCTTGCCCAGTGCCTAGCATGGGGCTTTACCACTGGTAGATAGTCAATGAGTGTCCAACAAAATGGATTGAATTGAGGCCATTCTGGGGGAAGGCAGGACTCAGCATTCTTAACCTCTGTTATGGTCAAGTCAACCACATAACCACACTGGACATTTTGTTTATCTTCACGTGTCGAGTTAGTGTGCAGGCTTTGTCAATGCAAAAGCAAAGCCTCTTGTTCTAGAATGAGCAAAGCCTCTTCATTCTAGCCCTGCAGAGCCCCAGAGCTGGGTTATGTGTCCCACCCAGTGTGGCCTCACCTTCCGTACTGGATTGTGGTTGCCCATTTGTCTGTGACACTCCGTTGCACTGAAAGTTACCTGAGAGCAGGAACGAGGTCTACTTTGTTCACTGCTGAATGCCCAGCATCAAAGACAATGTTGGACACCTAGCAGGTGTTCTCTAAGTGTTTGTTGAATGAATATGTGAAGATATATTTTCTGTAAACAAAATACATTTTTATGGTGTCATGTACAACTTTCCTGAAAACCTGAGGTGGGAGAGAGGTTTCTTGGAGCCCTTCCATCCCACTAGATCTTCCCCTTTATTCTGGATCTTCTCAGTCCCTGGGGGGCTCTTAGGGAGCTCCATGTCCAGCTCCTGTGGTCTGCATGAGGGACTTCTCTTGAATCCACATTCGACCTTTGGGAAGGCTCTATGACTCAGGCTCTGGAGGGGGATGACCGCCCACTTACTGACTGTATGATTTGGGGCAAAGATTCCATATCCTCATTGATAAACTCTATGCCTACCTCAGAGAATTACTGGCATGTGTTATGGACTGCATGTTTGTTTCTTCCAAAATTCATAAGTTGAAACCCTAACCCTCAGCATGGCTGTATTTGGAGATGGGGCCTCTAAGGAAGTAATTAAGGTTTAAGTGAGGTCATAAGGGTGGGGCCCTGATCCAAAAAGATAAGTGTCCTTATAAGAAGAGACACCAGAGAGCTCACTCTCTCTCTTGCTCCACAAGCTCAGAAGAAAGGCCATGTGAGGACTTGGTGAGAAGGTAGCCATCTATAAGCCAGGAAGAAAGCTCTCACCAGGAACTGAGTTGGCTGGAACTTCGATGTTGGACTTCCAGTTTCTAGAACTGTGAGAAAATAAACGTCTGTTGTTTAAGCCACCTAGTCTGTGGTATTTTTTTATGGCAGCCTGAGCTGACATATACAGGGGATTAAGTGATATAAAAATAGACATCTTAGCGCAGCGTTTGGCACATAGTAAGGAAAAATAGTATAAGTTAGAAGTTTTTCTCAAGTATTTGTGGCCTAAGAGGTCAAGGACACAAGGCTGGGGTGAGGGCAAGTGGGGAGAGAGCCCAAAGAATGTCCATGTCCATATTGGGAAAGGGCTGGGGATGTTTTTAGGTGAGTCTTGGAAGGCTTGTAGGGGAGGTGGGATTTTAGTGGGTGTGAGTGATGGTTAAGAGGTCGTCGGAAGGTAGAATCAGAGTGAAGCCTTTCCGATCTGAGGTACAGACAGAGAGAGGCATGGGAAGGGGAGGGGACTGTCACTTATCAAGGGCTGACTGTGTGTCTGACCTGTGCTCTGCACATCACACCTGTCACCTCGCTCAACCCTCCGCCCCTCCCCCCACCGCAGCAGGTACCACCATCCCCAGCCTACAGACAAAGGAAGTAAGGAGAGGAGCTAGCATCAACTGCACACTTGCAGACATCCAGATGCATGTACATCCTCCCTCAGTCCTCACGGCAATCCCACGAGGTGCCTTGTGATGTCACCCCACTTCATAGATGAGACCACTGATACAGGCACTGCTAAGTAACTTGCTCAGGCCACACAGTTAGTGGTGCTATACAGGGATTTAAACCCAGGCAGGCTGACTCTGAGCCTGTGCCCTGAGTACATGCTTTACTGCCTGGGTGATGCTGGGGCTACATAATGGGTCCGGATTCCACACTGGCAGGACTGAGATTTGAACTGGTTTCTACCTGGAATCCAAACCTTTCCACTCTATGATACTGCCCTGGAGGCAGGAACGGGATCCTTAAATAGTGGTGGTCTGTCACAACAGCAGCAGCAGTAACATTGAAAGTAGACCAGGAGAGAGGATAACTTAACAGAGCGACTTAACAGAGGGAGAGAGGCAGCGTCTGGGCCCTGTGGGGTGGGGCACAGAAAAACAACTGTGGTGTCTGTGGGACAGGTTGGCTGGTTAATTGTCACAATCACCCCAGGAGGTTGGTGCTCTTCTTATCCCCATTTTATAGATGAGGAAACTGAGGCACAGAAGGTTAAGAAACTTGTCTAGGACCAAACGGCTACTAAATGGCAATGTCAGGATTTCAGCTCAGGTAATCGAGCTCCTGTATCCCTCCTGCTAGCCGTCAAGTCACCCTGCCTTCAGTGAGATTGGATGATATTATTTGATAACATTGGCCTGGTGGAGGATCTTATAGGCAAAATAAAGAAGACACAGGGAAAGTACTGCATCTCTCCTCACTGGCTGAGAACTTGAGGGAGCGGGGATTTGTAGGATGGTCGTGTCCCCCGTGTCAGGGAGGCTGGTGGCATGATCAGCCCAATACTGCCTTGAAAGTATTTTCTTTGACTCAGTGCTGGACAAATAGATTTGTGTTGATGGCAGTAGACCTCACTGGACAGGTGATGCCTTGGGGGTGTTCCCACGAGGCCCCCATTTCACTCCTCACACACTGTGGGGCTCTGGGCAGTACGGGGACAAACTTCCTTGCTACTGACCTTCCCAGGGGCTGACTTCAGCTGGTGGCCTTCATAATCCACTGTGGTTCAGAGCAGAGCTGAGGGCTTGGAGTCCAGCCAGCTCTTCACTGGCTGTTTAACTGCGGGCTCGCTACTAATCTCTTTGTGCCTCAGTTTCCTCATCTGTGCAGTGGGGATGGTCCTCGTACCACCTTTGCAGGGCTGTGGTGAGGTTGGAATGAACAAAGTGCTCAGAACCATGCTTTACACACAGCGCCCACCGTGTCTCTTCCTGGTGTCACTCAGATCCCAGGGGCTCTGGCCGCGTGCGTGCTGGTGACAGACTCACACCGTGGCTCATGGGCTTCACAGGTCGTGTCCTCCCCTGGTCTCTTTGTCGCTGATGCTCAGGGGTTGGTAGGGATTTTGAATGCAGCGGGTGGCCTCCCTGAGTCCCTCCGTGGCTGACCAGCTGAGGGGTGGACGGCTGACCACCGTAAGGAAGGGCTGAGGTCAGAGACCCAGCCTGGCTCGGCCCTGGGTTCCACCTCTGGTTCTTAATGACTGTGGAATTGCTTTGTTTTCGCTGGTGTCACTGTCTTTTTCTTTTTACCATCTCCTTAGACATCACAAGTTAAGTCATCAAAGCCTTCAGACAAAATGAGGGGAAAGGATCTGAGGGCAGACAGACGGTTCTTGTACCCTCTTCTCCCAAACCGTCTTAGTATTAACTCTGACTGGAGCATCTTTTGTGTAGGGCTCTGGGGAGCCAACAGACAAGCTGGACACAGTCTCAGCCTGAAAAGGGCTTTCAGCCCAGGAGAGGGGGACAGTTAAACAAGTGTGGAGAGGATGTAGTAATGGTTAATCAGGATACCTCAGACAAAGCTCTGCTGAGGGGATTTCTCTGTAGCTGGAGGGGGTTGCACCCAATATGACAGACTGACCAATGTCTGAGGGACTCTTAGGGCATTTTTTTTGTCTTGGTATTAATAAGTCCATTGCAAGGTTTAGTAAAACCCATAGATTTAAGTTTATTTTTATTTTTATTACAGTTGCCTGGCTTGCAATTAGCTGCAGGTGAATAATCCGCTTTGTAATTGCCCAGGGCCAGTTTTTAGTCCCTGACTGACCTATTTTACCACTTTGGTTTTCTCAAGTCACCTGTGCTGCTTTCCCAGGGACCTCACTTTGCACCTCAAATTTGTCCCATTTACCAGACAATATCTATAATGAGCCTACTGTGTGCTAGGCCTGGGAACTGACAGCTGAATCAGACAATGGCTTCAAATCTGATTCAGTTCAAAGAATTTACCACCTTTTCCTGAAAAGTTGAGCAGGAATTGATTTCTGTACATCTGATATCAACTGTATTAAGATAGTTTACTTTTCAAAGGAAACTTCATAATCAGTGTTTGAATTTCTCTACATTGGGTGTCTTTAGACTGGGGCATACCCCAACTCATATTAGCTTGAGCTCAAGAAAATTAGGAAGGCAATGACATAGACTTCTAGAACTGAAGGGACCCAGGCACTGTCCAACACAGCTTCTGGATTTTTATGGAAGAGACCATTCAGACCCTGAAACGTGACATGGCCGTCTGGTCCTGAGCTGGTCAGTGGCAGAGCTGGGATCACTGTCAAGTGTTCCTATGTGCCCTGCTGCCTTCTTATGCTCCTGATGAGGGGTTATCTAGGCTTTCTGGGTTGTCTGCTGGTTTGCACCACCATTCCAGGTTCCCTCCTTCAGTGTAAAAAAACTGGTTGTGTAACATTTCCATAAAACCGGTGGGACTTTTTCATCTTGGGCCAAATTGTCTCCCCAAAGCACTTGTCCTCATGGGCCCAGGTTCAGGCACTCTCCTTCCACTTGGAACTTACTTACGTGCAGAATTTCAACCCTGAAGTAACATTTGGCTCCTTGAATTCACTCCATTCCAAGAGCATGTGTGATACTGAGAGACCTCTCCCTCTCGTGCCCAGAAATCACACTCAGGAAGCAAGGACAGTTGAAGCCACCACTGCCCTTGGTGGGGGAGGCCGTCGAACAGAAGGGCATGAGAGCACGGACATGACACATGAAGCCTATTGTCCCGGCCTCGGCAGCCCTGGGCACGGCAGCACCTGTCCTTCTGGGCTGCTACCGCTTGAGGCATGTGGAGTGTGGACACAGGGTGGGCACGTGGCCCTGGAGGCCGCCCCTGCCAGCAGCGGCCCTGGTGGGAGCCGAAGCAGGAAAGGGCCTTGCCTGCTCTTCGTGCAAATTCCTCATCTGTTTTGAGTAGCAAAGTACTGACTTTGGCAGTTTGACTCTTTTTGCAGATGGAAACCGGAGGGCTTTGGTGAGATGAGAGATGGACCAAATGAAGAGCCTTTCTTCAGAGTGACCCCCATCTGTAGGGGATGACGTGGATTTTGGCCGTGTCCTCGTTACCCCCAAATTGTCTCCCGGCTGGGATCTTAGAAAAGGCGGCGTCCTCACTGTACACGTTCAGAGCAGAGAAAGGGGGAGGGGGCCACTCTGGGAAAATCTCACGGGCTTCGGGAAGATGCTGATCTTCCGCCGAGCGCCTGTAAAACGATAACCAGCCTGGGGAGGAGGACAGGGGACAAAAGAAGATAAACGACGCAGACAAAGAGCGTCCACTGGGCTCCTCTGTCTTCTTTCAGGGAAGGACTGACTATGTGATTGTTGGGACCTAGAGTTAGAGCGAAGGGGACTGGAACATTCTCTGCTGATTTTCTTTCTTGTCCTTCTTCTATGGAGGGGTGTGTGGAGAGATAGTGGGGTGACGAGAAACTTGTTGAAGAGAGCCGTGCAAACAATGGCTGGTGGATGCCAAAGCTGGCAGTCAGTGCTTCTTAATGTTTGAATGGAAGTGGCTGGAGCTAGCTTTTTCTTTTTTTTTTTTTTTTTCCACAGTCAGTGTTGCCAAGAAAACAAGGAGTAGCTGTTTTAAGCATTTACAAATGGTAATGTACCAACAGCTGGTGTCAGTCCAACGGAGCTATTGTAGGGGTATTAAAAAGACAGGCCAGAGTTGGAGATGTACTGCCAACCTCCCTTGCAGAGTTGGGGAACATTTTCCTTGGAAAAAAAAGGTCTTATATTCCTGCAGAGATCGACAGCACGGTTCTCCCGTGGAGTCAGTGCCTTGCTTGGCAGCGGAGGCCGCGTGGGCAGGCGAGCCAAATGCTTCGGCGACAGGGAAGCGTGGAGTCAGGGGGCTTGCGGCGGATTTATCAGCGCAGCCCTGCCACCTCCCTGCCCGCCGCGCGGCGCGTGCACGCGTGCGTGGGGACCCCGCTGTCGCGCGTGTCTGGGTCCGCGCATCCTCTGACCACCCACTCCGGCACGTGCGTGGCGGTGGCTAGACAAGTGTCCCTCTCCTGCTCTGAGTCTTGGCTCTCTCCTGTAAATCCATCACTCTTTTCCTTTCCTCGTTACCCAGGCCACGGCGGGGAAGGAGAAAAATCTCATGAAAACCCGGTCCTCCCTACTCTCCTTCCACATCCTCTGCCCCTCGATGGCGTAGAGAGGCACCTGAGGAAAGGGCAACCCACCGTTTCCCCCTGCTTTTCATTTCAACCCTCAGTCTGGGGTGTTCTTCAGGGTTTTGTTCATTTCAGGAAATTGTAATACCCAGAGCATGCTTCTTCGCTAAATGTAATTACCAGCGGCCCTGTGTTTATGGATGAGGCATGGTGGAAAGTAATAGAAAATGATTATTTTTCGTTCTGAAGGCCTTCTTTATTAGTGGTGCGGTAGGGACGTCAGCTGCCTTCTCTGAATGGCAATGCAGTGTTTTGCTTTCCCCAGCAAGATAAACGATCTTATTTGTTGATGTTTGGTGCTTGAGATGACATTTATGTGAAATAAAAGGGACCAAATTAATAATAAAAAAAATGATTAGCCAGACACAAATGAAAAATGTACATCTCTCCCCACCCCAGTTAAGTTGTTTGTATTTACATGCTATTCACAAATAATGGCAAAATGCCCAATAGTTGGATGGCGAGGATTTTTTTTTTTTCTTTTACAATCATATGGCTTGATTCCGTTTTCCAGATCTTGTCTGAGAGTTGCTATTTGAAATAAAAATGTTTGCATCCATTTCCTCATTAATCCTTCCGTTGTAATACAACCTGCTGCAGAGAAACGGCAAAACAGATGCAACAATGAAAATTAAAAGGGATGGACACTTATCTTGGGCTATAAAACCTGCTAACCATGGAGGAACTAGAGAGGCTTTTGGACAGAAAATATGACAAATGATAGAAACAATCATCGGACTAAGAGTTTGCTATTTGGAAAACTCTGGTGGGACATTTCTCTGCTCGTAACGGCTGGAGGATCACTCCTGAGTTTAGTGTGCACCAGAGAGAGTGTTTTTCTGCTTTGCCTTGAGGCCTGTCTTCAATATTTGGTGCATCTACCCATCTGGTTTCTCACTGGGCTGGAATTTTCTCGACACAAACAAGCACTTTGCAAAGAATCTATGGACCTCATGTTTTGAGGGCTCTATATTTTGCTCGGAAATACTGCTTCCTGCCCTCCTGGGAATCAGAGATTCAGTTCAAAGCAGCGTTGACCTTGGTCTTTATATTTGCAACCAAATACATTGTATACTGGGGAGGCGAAGGGTTTATAGCATGTGTTGGGATCATGATTTCACATTGCTCAAACAACTTGGTAAAAAGGAAGAAGATTCAAATGTGCCTTTTTTTGGCATATGTGATATCAATCTGTATACCATTCTAGGTTTTTTTTCCCCTTATGGTTGTGTGATGTTATCTCACACCAACTCCCGAATTCACTGTGATTTGGGGTCATAAATAGATTCAGCCTTTTTGTATGTATTTATTGTGTATCACCTGTTTGCAGTCTGGGAGTAATAAAGAGAGACAGAGAACGGCAGAAACATGGTCTTTGCCCTTGTACAGCTTATAAACCTCTTGGCAGAGACTGGATTGGCACAATTAAATACACATAAAGACAAACAGGCAACCAGAGCCGTGCCCGCGGGAGGTGATGAGTGGGATGTGAGATGAGAACGTGGCTGGGGCAGGACGTTTATTTGGTGGAATCCCTGCACTCGATGTTGAGAGCACGAGGCCGCTACTGCTTGCTGATGGGCTGATCAGACCCTAACAAGTGAACTAAACCAGCGGAAGAGGTGGGAGCCCATATGCGTACGGAATGTTTGTCCAATGTGTCAGACCTCTGGTGACTAGCCCCTGGCTTGGAGCGACTCAATGGAATTACATTTTGGTTAGGATAGAGGTGCATTTCAGACCTGTCTAGTAGGTCTAGTAGAAAAAGACTAGTGGTAAAGAGGTTCTGCATCTCGATCAAGTCTTGGCTCTGCCACTAACCAGTCGAGCATCCTTGGCCTTAATCTTTTAGTGCCTCAGTTCTCAAATCTGTGAAAGGGGTAGAAGCACAGTGACTACTTTATAGTAACAATATGAGGATTAAGTGATAGAATATAGCACAGTGCCTAGCATCAAGTGTGTGTCCAGTAAAAGGTAGCATAAACAAAGAATTGTTCTTATCCTCTCTATACATTTGTTTTGTTTTCCTTTCTATTTTGTCTAAAATGCAGGGCCAAATGTGTGTTAATTGTTCTACTTAGGATCAACCCTTGACAAAGAAAATTCCTTATCTTTTCACTAAAAAGGAGGTCCACTCCAAATGATGTAGCTGAAGACACGAAGCTGGGCTGAATAACCTCTCATAGTCACTTCTAGGAATTTCGTTCTTGAATCTTTTGAATTGTTCTGCTTCAAAAGCCTTAGCAGGGCTTGGCCACAGGGAAGTATGCCTTTTGGGAGTGGGTAGGCAGGCAGAGGTTAATTTGGTACAGCCCCCAGTACAGAAAAAGTCCCACTCCTGATGCAGTTGGGAGTCTGGCTTTGTTGAGCAAGCGCATCTAGATTTCTATAGCAGTTTCGTCAGAGAACCACTCTCGGTGCTGCTGAAACTTGCCACTACCAGGTTGGTGGCCCCGCACATGCACAACTGCTGAAGGGGATGAGCAGGGAAAGCAGGAGAAATAGTAACTCGGTACCTGAAGCCCAGTCTGAAGTCGTGCAGGCCGGCAAAAAGTGGTGGCACAAGGACCGAGCTGGCACGGTGCAAGCAGAGATGGATCGGTGGGTGGGAGGGGGAGGGTCAGGGCTGGGGAGATGGCCCTTGTCAAGCTAAACCTTAGGGCAGCTTATAGGGGAGGGAGCTGAGTGATGTCCTCGTTTATCACTAACTTGAACGTGAACATCAGCTGGTTACATCCAAATTGCAGCCTCCCAAATGTTGAAGGCATTAACTAATGGACTCCTCAAGGGCAAAACCCACATCTTATGCATCTTTGTCTGTTTTTTCAATGACACTTGCAGTCCCCGGCCTGGAGTAGGCTCTTGCTATCTGTTATTAGATGACCGACTATGTGAATACTGCACACGTGTAGAGTGCAAAGGAAAACTGCTTCTGCAAACTAACGTTTTCTTGCCAAGTTTGGATGCAATATCGATATGTATAGTATTCACAGCTAGAGAGACAATTCAGGAATTCTGATCTGGCTTTCACTTCTTTGGTCAAGTGAATCATTTCTGGAGCAAGTTTCTTGCCTTAAGTGTGGATGTCAGTGCATGAAAGGGCTAGCCGGATCTTTCTTTTCCTTTCTGGGAAGGGAAAGATATGTGAAATTCAATGACATCTGCTGAAATTCAAACATATTTTTATTTATTCATGGCCATGATCAGGGCAGAACCTCTAATTTCAACCAATAATTAGACTTGACAATAGATGTGGAAATAAAACATTTTTGCTGAATTCACTTGTCATTCCTCCCTGCTGTAGCTGGTGTAACCCAGATGTCAGCTGTCCCCTTATTTTTCTCTTTGAGCTCCCCCTCTCTCAGTCCATTCATACCGATGCATTAGTGAGCCCTGTGGCATTTACTGAGGGTTTCATGGGGGAGGCAGAGACAGCCAACATTGCATACTTCATAGTCACCCATTAAATATCTCCTGAGATCCAAGAACAGGCATTTTCATTGCCATTCCACCAAGAAGCCCTTCTGCTTTCTCTCCCCACATACGCGGAGCCATAGGTTTCAACCCTGCACCCTCTTGCCATTCCCAACCTCCAGTTCTTCCCCTTCCTATTATACAGCCTTGTATTTCATTCTTGATTTAATGCCATCCTGCCTGCTGCTGTTCACGGCCAATTTAAAGACCTTCTGAGCCAAAAGGCCCACCAGGCTTTGCAACTTGACTAGCATTGCTTCTGGAAGGACTTGGATAATTGCCATTTTCTGCACTGATCGTGCAAGCGTTTGTTTAGGTTTTTTGCTATTTGGTCCTGGGAATGAAGGTAAGAATTATGAGATGGCTGTATCTGCAGGAAGTCCTTGCTGGCCTTTACTGAGCTTTCAGGAGAGTGTCGGGACATGGGGAGTGAATGGGAGATGAGGAAGGATGGACAGAGCAGACTGCACTTACAGGAAGTTTGCTTGTGAAAGAGAGGAGAGATATGGGTGGCATGAAGGATCAAGAGAAGTTTGTTTAATAAAAGAAGAAGATACCAGTACATGTTCAAATGCTGATGGGAAGGAGGAAGTAGAGAGGGAGAGGTTGAGGACTAGGAGGGCATACTCACGGACACATGTCTCTGAGAAGGTGGGAGGGCACAGGGTCCAGAGCACCGGAGGAGGATTAGCCACAGCAGAGGGCAGATGTGATGGAGGAGAGAGGGCATAGGGTACGGGGCTGTGGACAGTTTGGTGGTGGGGCTGAGGGTGAAGGGGGTACGGATGAGGCTGGGTGAATGGTGACTTCATGATAGGCTATCTGAGTGCGGGTAGGGGCAATTCTGTAGGTTACAGTAGCTATTTATCACATGTGTTCCTGGAGCCCCGCCTACAATCCTGGTCTGCAAGTTCCCTATGGACCAGCATCCTCTCAGTGGTCTGCTGGGTCCAGCTCACACTGGTGCCAAGGAAGATTGTGCGCCAGTTGTTAAACCATTGGTAGCTTAAATCAGCCATGATGAGACAGTGTGTACACTACAGAAATTGGCAAGGGCTATACATCAGGGTCTTTTCTTCTCCTGGGAAAACGGATTGTTCAACATGTAGAAGCATACTGCGCTTTGAACCCTTGCTCCTCACCCCTTGCTCTTCTGGGTGCACTGTTTGTCCTTATCTGCCCTGTTTGGCACACTGCCCGCCACCACGCAGAGAGCACAGGATGGCATTGCCCCGCTGTGCCTCAGCTTTCTCCTCTGTCCCCCGGTCTTTGCAGCCTAGGAGGCCAGGTAGGAATGGGACATGTGTGGAGTGGAATATGCTTTCTGAGTGGCGTGGTGCCCGTCACTGTGGCAATGCCTGCACTGGGGTGTTCGTGGTGCTCTGTTGCAGGAGATGCTCTTCTGTGGAGATGCAGCTGCTTTCTCCTCCCCTGGCAAGTCTGGCAAACTTTGGCTTTAATTATTTATTTCTCAGCCCGCATGCTGGCGGAAGAGGGATTGCCCACTCCCTCCCAGCTCCATAAAATCCACGCACAGAAGTAAACAGTGCAGCTGCCCGTCTCGCTGAGGATGAGGGTGCTGGCAGAGCAGCGGCAGCTGTTAACTCATGAGCGTCGTGCCTAGTGGGGGCTTCCAGGAGTGGCTCTGGTCTTCCCAGTTCTCTAGCAGAGGGCCATGCCTGTCTTCCCAACCCCTTCCCCTGCCATGGCTTCTCCCAGCTGCTCCTGCCCTGGCTGCCACTGGCCGATGGCAAATGTTGGGGAATCTGGAACTTAGGACCGGAAATGTCAAGAGTTTGCCATCCGGGGAATATGATGAGGTGGAGACAGCCTAGCTTTGGAGCCCGAAATTCCTGGGGTTGAGTTTGGGCTCTGGCAGGTCTCCTAGTGACCTTGGATAGCCTCAGAGTACTCCTCTGGGAAGGATTTAATGTGATCATGTTTGTAAAGGGTCTGGCACGTGGTGGGATTTCAAAAAGTGTTGGTCAAAAGGGCAATGTGGGACTAGGGAAGAGTAATTATGGATTCAATAACTACCCCCTCCAGGAAGCCTCCCTGGACTGCTGCTCTCCTCTTCTGGTCACTAGTCATTGACACTTCTGATGATGTCCCATGTCTTTATGCTTCCATCACATGCTGACACTCATATGAGGATGAATACATTTTATGGTGCAAAAACCTGGGCTGGGGGGCAAGGTGGGGAGCAAAAGTTCAAAGCCACCATGTGCTGCTGAATGTTTAACAGCCAGCTTTCTTGGGGTGGAGAGAATCCCTGATTTGTAGCCTTTGCCGATTTCTGTAGTATACACACTCTCTCCTCATGGTTGTTTCTAAGCTGCCAATGGTTTAACAACTGGCTTGCAATCTTCCTAAAGATTTAACAATTGGCACCAGCGTGAGCTGGATCCAGCAGACCACTGAGAAGACACTGGTCCACAGAGAGCTTACAGACCAGGATTGTAGGTGGGGCTCCAGGAACACACGTGGTAAATTGGAACAACAACCAACAGCAAAGCATTTAAGAGTAGTTATAAAGCAGCGCAAGGCAGTGCAAAGAAACCATTTACATTTGAGGGTATTCCATAAAAGGAAGGATCAGAGCTGAGTCAGGGCTGGCGTTCCCGATGAGAAAGACTTTAATGGAGGGAAGGTAGATCCCTCAGAGTAGGCAAATGGTAACGGTAAAAGCTCAAAGAAGGAAGCTAGAGAGTCAGACTCAGGGGTGAGACGGGAATAGCCCAGAGAAAGACATATGGTGAGTTGGTGGCTTAGACCTTGGGCTCTGCGGTCTGAGAAAGGCAGTTTTGAATCTTGGTTCCACCACTAACATAGGAGGTTTCATGACCATAAAAAGATAAATGGAGATAAAATGGAGATGCCATCTACCTTTTAGTGACGTTGTGAGGATTAAATGAGACAACACGAGTAAAATATTGGCACAGTGTCTGGGGTTGGTGAGGGCTCAATAGATGTTAGCCATTATTATTGTTATTTGTCCTCTTTCTTCATTACCCAGTGTCCCAAGAACAGAAATCTTTTCCTCCATGCCCAGCACAGGGCGTGGCACATGCTGGGGGCCCACCTTGAGTACTCAGACTGATGGCACACCTCTGGACCAGGGCTGGACAGCAGGGCATTTGTGGATTGTTTTCCCTCTGGGCCCTTCCTGGCTTTGGTGTCATGGGGCAGCTTTGAGAAGCTTTAGGGTCACCACCTTCTTCTTTGTGGAGGGGCCTGTTGCCTGGAGAGTTCCAGAAGACTGCTGCTTCCCAGGCCTTGTCTTGTCTGCTCATTCTCCCCTCTGGGCAGTGGCATCAGGGAAGGTGCTGTCATATGGGGATCCCTGGGCTTGTTCCATACATGTTTATGGAGCACCTGGGCCTGGCGCTGTGCTCGTCACTGGGAAGGAAGATGAGTAAGACGGAGACCTGCCCTCAAGGCCTCAGCCGATGGTAGGGGTGGGGGCACGCAGTTATGAGCGTTTACGTGCCGTGATTGAGGAGGGCATCTGCACCATGGTGGACTTGGGCAACGGTTCCACCTCAGCCTGGACAACAGGCCTGTTCATGCCATTCGCCAGAGTCTCCAGAAACCCTAGAGGCTTCCACAAAGTTCTTTCAAAATTCTCAAAACCCAAATCCTTTAAAGCAAATCAATGTAAAATCTGTCCTTGTCTTTTCAGAAAAGGGCACTCACAGTGTCCAGTATATCAGGTAAAGATGCTGGTGCTGTGAAATGGTGGAGAATTGCCTTGGTGCAGTGGTCCCCCTCCCCCGCTCAACCTCCCCCACCCCCTGCCATGGAATATTCTGCTATGTGTGGGCCCCTGGGCAGCCCATCGCTCTGATGATCCAACTCTGACATCAGTTAGCATTTGGCAGAAGGATATACCCCTACTCTTTCTTCTCCATTTTTCCCCTTTTCACATTTTTGTGAAAATGTGCTACTCCCCTTCTTCTTCTTCTTTTTAAAAAAATGCTTCTTTCTTCAAACCTTCAAAGGTCTCATTTATGCACCCCTCAATCCCCAGGGGTTCTAGAATTAAAGAAATTGCTCCTTCTCAGTTACAGTTTTTGGCACTGCTTTTCAGCCTGTAGAACAAAGTATTGCTTCCAATTGACCCCCATTCCACTGAGAAGGATGGTCCGTCAGCACCAAAAGTGCTGCTGGAGAGGCAGGGAATCTGAAGTATCAGGGGTGCTGAGGCCAGCTCAGGAGTCAGGAACACACACACACACACACACACACACACACACAAGTTAGGGGAGGTCACAATCCAGGTAGGCTAGCAGATGACCTGAAATTCTGGAGGTCAAGGCAGAAAGGTAGAGAAGAAGGCAGAAAGGCATTTAAGAACCAAATGGAGGGACCTTCAACATGACAGAGGAGTAGGATGTAGAGATCACCTTCCTCCCCACAAATACATCAAAAACACATCTACATGTGGAACAACTCCTACAGAACTACTGAATTCTGGCAGAAGACCTCAGACTTTCCCAAAGGCAAGAAACTCCCCACGTACCTGGGTAGGGCAAAAGAAAAAAGAAAAAACAGAGGCAAAAGAATAGGGACGGGACCTGCACCTCTGGGAGGGAGCTACGAAGGAGGAAAAGTTTCCACACACTAGGAAGGCCCTTCACTGGCGGAGATGGGGCAGAGGTGTGGTGGGGGGAAGTTTTGGAGCCACGGAGGAGAGCACAGCAAAAGGGGTGCAGAGGGCAAAGTGGAGAGATTCCCACACAGAGGACTGGTGCCAACCAGCACTCACCAGCCGGAGCTGCTTGTCTGCTCACCCTCCTGGGGTGGGGGTGGGCGCGGGTGGAGGCTGGGAGCAGAGGCTCGGGCTTCGGAGGTCAGATCCCAGGGAGAGGACTGGGGTTGGCGGCGTGAACACAGCCTGAACGGGGCTAGTGCACCACAGCTAGCCGGGAGGGAGTCCGGGAAAAAGTCTGGACCTGCCAGAGAGGCAAGAGACCATTGTTTCGGGGTGTGTGAGGAGAGGGGATACAGAGCACCACCTAAACGAACTCCAGAGATGGGCACGAGATGCAGCTATCAATGCGGACACCAGAAATGGGCATGAGATGCTAAGGCTGCTGCTGCCGCCACCAAGAAGGCTGTGTGCAAGCACAGGTCACTATCCACACCTCCCCTCCCGGGAGCCTGTGCAGCCCGCCACTGCCAGGGTCCCATGATCCAGGGACAACTTCCCCAGGAGAACACACGGTGCACCTCAGGCTGTTGCAATGTCATGTTGGCCTCTGCTGCCACAGGCTCACCCCACATTCCATACCCCTCCCTCCCCCTGGCCTGAGTGAGCCAGAGCCCCCTAATCAGCGGCTACTTTAACTCCCTCCTGTCTGGGTAAGGAACAGACGCCCTCAGGCGACCTACATGCAGAGGCAGGGCCAAATCCAAAGCTGAACCCCAGGAGCTGTGAGAACAAAGAAGAGAAAGGGAAATCTCTCCCAGCAGCCTCAGGAGCAGCAGATTAAATCTCCACAATCATCTTGATGTACCCTGTATCTCTGGAATACCTGAACAAATCATCCCAAATTGAGGCAGTGGACTTTGGGAGCAACTGTAGACTTGGGGCTTGCTTTCTGCATCTAATTTGTTTCTGGTTTTATGTTTATTTTAGTTTAGTATTTAGAGCTTATTATCATTGGTACATTTGTTTATTGATTTGGCTGCTCTCTTCCTTTTTTTAATGTATATATATTTTTCCTTTTTCTCTTTTTGTGAGTGTGTATGAGTATGCTTCTTTGTGTGATTTTGTTTGTATAGCTTTGCTTTTACCATTTGTCTTAGGGTTCTGTCTGTCCATTTCTTTTTTTATTAGCTTTTTAGAAACTTGTTATCCATTGATGGATTTTGTTTTTTGGTTTGGTTGCTCGTCTTTTCTTTTGTAAATACTTTTGTTATTTTGTAATATATATTTGTTTAATTTTTCTATTTTTAAGAAACTTCTTTTCTTTTACTTCTTTTATTTCTTATCACTGCTTCGGATTCCTCTCTTCTCTGCCCTCTCTCTCTCCCTTTCTTTCGTTCTTTAGCTTTTTCTTCTTCCTCCTCCGTCCTTTCTCTCCCTCTTCCCTCCCTTTCTTTCTTCTGTTTGCTTATTTTCTTTCTTGCTTTTCTTCTTTCTTTCTTCTTTCTTTCTTTCTTTCCTCTCTACTCTCTCCCTCCCTCCCTCCCTCCTTCCCTTCTTTCTTTCTTTCTTTCTTTCTTTCTTTCTTTCTTTCTTTCTTTCTTTCTTTCTTTCTTTCTTTCTTTCTTTCCTTCTTCTTTCTTTCTTTCCTCTTCCTTCTCCCTTTTCTTCTGAGCCATGTGCCTGACAGGATCTTGGTGCTCCAGCTGGGTGTCAGGCCTAAGGCTCTGAGGTGGGAGAGCCAAGATCAGGACATTGGTCCAAAAGAGACCTCCTGGCCCCATGTAATATCAAACAGGGAAAGCTCTCCCAGAGATCTCCATCTCAACACTAAGACCCAGCTCCACTCAACAACCAGCAAGCTACAGCGCTGGACACCCTATGCCAAATAACTAGCAAGACAGGAACATAACCCCACCCATTAGCACAGAGGCTACCTAAAATCATAATAAGTTCACAGACACCCCAAAACACACAACCAGACACAGTCCTGCCACCAGAAAGACAAGATCCACCAGAACACAGGCACCAGTCCCCTCCACCAGAAAGCCTACACAACCCACTGAACCAACCTTACCCACGAGGGGCAGACACCAAAGACAATGGGAACTATGAACCTGCAGGCTGCAAAAAGGAGACCCCAAACACAGTAAGTTAAGCAAAATAAGAAGACAGAGAAATATGCAGCAGATGAAGGAGCGAGGTAAAAACCCACCAGAACAAACAAATGAAGAGGAAATAGGCAGTTTACCTAAAAAGAATTCAGAGTAATGATAGTAAAGATGATCCAAAATCTTGGAAATAGAATGGAGAAAATACAAGAAACATTTAACCAGGACCTAGAAGAATTAAAGAGCAAAGAAACAATGATGAACAAAACAGTAAATGAAATTAAAAATTCTCTAGAAGGAATCAGTAGCAGAATAACTGAGGCAGAAAACGGATAAGTGACCTGGAAGATAAAACAATGGAAATAACTACCACAGAGCAGAATAAAGAAAAAAGAATGAAAAGAATTGAGGACAGTCTCAGAGACGTCTGGGACAATATTAAACACACCAACATTAGAATTATAAGGGTTCCAGAAGAAGAAGAGAAAAAAAAAGGGACAGAGAAAATATTTGAAGAGATTATAGTTGAAAACTTCTCTAATATGGGAAAGGAAATAGTCAATCAAGTCCAGGAACGTCAGATAGTCCCATATAGGATAAATCCAAGGAGAAACACACCAAGACACATATTAATCAAACTATCAAAAATTAAATACAAAGAAAAAATATTAAAAGCAACAAGGGAAAAACAACAAATAACATACAAGGGAATACCCATAAGGTTAACAGCCGATCTTTCAGCAGAAACTCTGCAAACCAAAAGGGAGTGGCAGGACATATTTAAAGTGATGAAAGGGAAAAACCTAAAACCAAGATTACTCTACCCAGGAAGGATCTCATTTCAGATTCGATGGAGAAATTAAAACCTTTACAGACAAGCAAAAGCTAAGAGAATTCACCACCACCAAACCAGCTTTACAACAAATGCTAAAGGAACTTCTCTAAGCAGGAAACACAAAAGAAGGAAAAGACCTACAATAATAAACCCAAAACAATTAAGAAAATGGTAATAGGAACATATATATTGATAATTACCTTAAATGTAAATGAATTAAATGCTCCAACCAAAAGACATAGACTGGCAGAATGGATACAAAAACAAGACCCATATATATGCTGTCTACAAGAGACCCACTTCAGACCTAGGGACACATACAGACCGAAAGTGAAGGGACAGAAAAAGATATTCCATGAAAATCGAAATCAAAAGAAAACTGGGGTAGCAATTCTCACACCAGACAAAATAGACTTTAATATAAAGACAATTACTAGAGACAAAGAAGGACACTACATAATGATCAAGGGATCAATGCAAGAAGAAGTTATAACAATTGTAAATATTTATGCACCCCAACATAGTAGCACCTCAATACATAAGGCAAATGTTAATAGCCATAAAAGGGGAAATCAACAGTAACACAATCATAGCAGGGGATTTTAACAACCCACTTTCACCAATGGACAGATCATCCAAAATGAAAATAAATAAGGAAACACAAGCTTTAAATGACACCTGAAACAAGATGGACATAACTGATATTTATAGGATATTCCATCCAAAAACAACAGAATACACTTCTCAAGTGCTCATGGAACATTCTCCAGGATAGATCATATCTTGGGTCACAAGTCAAGCCTTGATAAAGTTAAGAAAATTGAAATCGTATCAAGTATCTTTTCCAACCACAAAGCTGTGAGACTAGACATCAATTACAAGAAAAAAAACTGTAAAAAAATAAATACATGGAGGTAAACAATATACTATTTTTTTTATTTATTTATTTTTTTATATATATATATATTTTTTTAAATGTGAAATTATTTTAATGTATTTATTTTATTTTTATTTTTGGCTGTGTTGGGTCTTCGTTTCTGTGCGAAGGCTTTCTCTAGTTGTGGCAAGCAGGGGTCACTCCTCATCGCGGTGCGCGGGCCTCTCACTATCGCGGCCTCTCTTGTTGCGGAGCACAGGCTCCAGACGCGCAGGCTCAGTAGCTGTGGCGCACGGGCCCAGTTGCTCCGTGGCATGTGGGATCTTCCCAGACCAGGGCTCGAACCCGTGTCCCCTGCATTAGCAGGCGGATTCTCAACCACTGCGCCACCAGGGAAGCCCCAATATACTATTAAATAACCAAGAGATCACTGAAGAAATCAAAGAGGAAATCAAAAAAATACCTAGAAACAAATGACAATGAAAACATGACGACCCAAAACATATGGGATGCAGCAAAAGCAGTTCTAAGAGGGAAGTTTATAGCAATACAGTCCTACCTCAAGAAACAAGAAACATCTCAAACAACCAAACCTTACACCTAAAGCAAGTAGAGAAAGAAGAACAAAAAACCCCAAAGTTAGCAGAAGGAAAGAAATCATAAAGATCAGACCAGAAATAAATGAAAAAGAAATGAAGGAAATGATAGCAAAGATCATAAAACTAAAAGCTGGTTCTTTGAGAAGATAAACAAAATTGATAAACCATTAGCCAGACTTATCAAGAAAAAAAGGGAGAAGACTCAAATCAACACAATTAGAAATGAAAAAGAAGTAACAACTGACACTGCAGAAATGCAAACGATCATGAGAGATTACTACAAGCAACTATATGCCAATGAAATGGACAACCTGAAAGAAATGGACAAATTCCTAGAAAAGCACAACCTTCTGAGACTGAACCAGGAAGAAATAGAAAATATAAACAGACCAATCAAAACACTGAAATTGATATTGTAATTAAAAATCTTCAAACAAACAAAAGCCCAGGACAAGATGGCTTCACAGGTGAATTCTATCAAACATTTAGAGAAGAGCTAACACCTATCCTTCTTAAACTCTTCCAAAATATAGCAGAGGGAGGAACACTCCCAGCCTCATTCTATGAGGCCATCATCACCCTGATACCAAAACCAGACAAAGATGTCACAAAGAAAGGAAACTACAGGCCAATATCACTGATGAACATAGATGCAAAAATTCTCAACAAAATACTAGCAAACAGAATCCAACAGCACATTAAAAGGATCACATACCATGATCAAGTGGGGTTTATTCCAGGAATGCAAGGATTCTCCAGTATACGCAAATCAATGTGATAAACCATATTAAAAAATTGAAGGAGAAAAACCATATGATCATCTCAATAGATGCAGAAAAAGCTTTCAACAAAATTTAACACCGATTTATGATAAAAACCCTCCAGAAAGTAGGCATAGAGGGAACTTACCTCAACATAATAAAGGCCATATATGACAAACCAACAGCCAATATCATTCTCAATGGTGAAAAACTGAAACCATTTCCACTAAGATCAGGAACAAGACAAGGTTGTCACCTCTCACCACTATTATTCAAAACAGTTTTGGAAGTTTTAGTCACAGCAATCAGAGAAGAAAAAGAAATAAAAGGAATCCAAATCGGAAAAGAATTAAAACTCTCTGTGTTTGCAGATGGCATGATACTATACATAGAGAATCCTAAAGATGCTACCAGAAAACTACTAGAGCTAATCAATGAATTTGGTAAAGTAGCAGGATACAAAATTAATGCACAGAAATCTCTCACATTCCTATATACTAATGATGAAAAATCTGAAAGAGAAATTAAGGAAACACTCCCATTTACCACTACAAAAAAAGAATAAAATACCTCAGAATAAACCTACCTAAGGAGAAAAAAGACCTGTATGCAGAAAACTATAAGACGTTGATGAAAGAAATGAAATATGATTCAAACAGATGGAGAGATATACCATGTTCTTGTATTGGAAGAATTAACATTGTGAAAATGACTATACTACACAAAGCAATCTACAGATTCTATGCAATACTTATCAAACTACCAATGGCATTTTTCACAGAACAAGAACAAAAAATTTTACAATTTGCATGGAAACACAAAAGACCCTGAATAGCCAAAGCAATCTTGAGAAAGAAAAATGGAGCTGGAGGAATCAGGCTCCTGGACTTCAGACTATACTACAAAGCTACGGTAATCAAGACAGTATGGTACTGGCACAAACACAGAAATATAGATCAATGGAACAGGAAGGAAAGCCCAGAGATAAACTCACACACATATGGTCACCTTATCTTTGATAAAGGAGGCAAGACTATATAATGGAGAAAAGACAGCCTCTTCAATAAGTGGTGCTGGGAAAACGGGACAGCTACATGTAAAAGAATGAAATTCGAACACTTCCTAACACTATACACAAAAATAAACTCAAATTGGATTAGAGACCTAAATGTAAGGCCAGACACTATAAAGCTCTTAGAGAAAAACATAGGCAGAACACTCTATGACATAAATCACAGCAAGATCCTTTTTGACCCAGCTCCTAGAGAAATGGAAATAAAAACAAAAATAAACAAATGGGACCTAATGAAACTTCAAAGCTTTTGCACAGCAAAGGAAACCATAAACAAGATGAAAAGACAACCCTCAGAATGGGAGAAAATATTTGCAAATGAAGCAACTGACAGAGGATTAATCTCCAAAATTTACAAGCAGCTCATGCAGCTCAATATTAAAAAAACGAACAACCCGATCCAAAACTGGGCAGAAGACCTAAATAGACATTTCTCCAAAGAAGATATACAGATTGCCAACAAACACATGAAAGAATGCTCAACATCATTAATCATTAGAGAAATGCAAATCAAAATTACAATGAGGTATCACCTCACACCAGTCAGAATGGCCATCATCAAAAAATCTACAAACAACAAATGCTGGAGAGGGTGTGGAGAAAAGGGAACCCTCTTGCACTGTTGGTGGGAATGTAAATTGATACAGCCACTATGGAGAACAGTATGGAGGTTCCTTAAAAAACTAAAAATAGAACTACCATACGACCCAGCAATCCCACTACTGGGCATATACCCTGAGAAAACCATAATTCAAAAAGAGTCATGTACCACAATGTTCATTGCAGCTGTATTTACAATAGCCAGGATATGGAAGCAACCTAAGTGTCCATCAACAGATGAATGGATAAAGATGGGCACAAATATACAATGGAATATTACTCAGTCATAAAAAGAAACGAAATTGAGTTATTTGTAGTGAGGTAGATGGACCTAGATTCTGTCATACAGAGTGAAGTAAGTCAGAAAGAGGAAAACAAATACCTTATGCTAACACATATATATGAAATCTAAAAAAAAAAAAGGTTCTGAAGAACCTAAGGGCAGGACAGGAATAAAGACACAGATGTAGAGAATGGACTTGAGGACATGCAGAGGGGGAAGGGTAAGCTGGGACGATGTGATAGAGTGGCATGGACATATATACACTACCAAATGTAAAACCGATAGCTAGTGGGAAGCAGCCGCATAGCACAGGGAGGTCAGCTCGGTACTTTGTGTCCACCTAGAGGGGTGGGATAATGAGGGTGGGAGGGAGACGCAAGAGGGAGGGGACATGGGGATATATGTATATGTATAGCTGATTCACTTTGTTATACAGCAGAAACTAACACACCATTGTAAAGCAATTATACTCCAATAAAGATGTTAAAAAAACACAAAAAACCAAATGGACTCAAGCTTCAAAGAGCTGGAGCTGGGAAGGGTGACTACTAATAAGTAATGAGGAGCCAAATGGGCAGGGCCAGGGGAAGGAGAGGACACGATACGAAGACATGCTTTGGGGACAATTTCATACCAGTTCAGCTGCTTTCCCAACAGACGTTCTTCTGTGTTTCCTGCTGGAGAGAATCTGCTCAGAGCCACAGGGAAAGAAGAACATGGGCGGCGCTAGGACAGAGGGGACATTTGGATGGAACACAATGGCCAAAACCGACAAGGGTGTAGGGACACTTTCCTCAGCTTCTGACTTTTATTTCTGACTCACTTTTCTGGTCAGTGGGTGACTGGACAGTTTTTGCAGGGACCCACTGTGCTTTAAACAGAAATATGGCACCACCTATCACGTGCTGGCGAGGACATGTACCTGTGTTTTCATTTGTGGGAATGAGTTTGCTGAACCACTCAACTTCCTCCTCAGCTGGGTTGTGGCCCAAGATGTCTGTTTGTGACACTGGATTCAAAGGACTTTTTATTTATTTATTGGGCTGTTGGACTTTGAAATTTGGGTAATTGTTCATGTTTTCTTTTTTCCTTGGCAATTCAGAACCAACTTGCAGTCCTATTAGGGCACAGTTTTATTTGTAATTCACCCTTGGCTTCATGCTATTTTTCCCTTTTATTTTCTTCACCCTAACTTCCTCACTCGTTTTTCTCAAGGTGTCTATGTATGTAAACCACCTTAATTCTTTTAGAAATTAGTCTTAGAGTTAATTGAGTGAACCCTATAATATTTTGCTTCTATATTGAATAAATGTATATCGAAAGTCCATAGGATGGATCATGAATCAATGCTTAAAAATCTCAACAAACAATATTAGGCCCTTAAGGGCTATTATATTAAAGAAAAGACAAGTGCCTGCCCTCAAAGAGACTCTAATCCCAAGTCACAGACAAAAGAGATAGATCTGAGTTAACAGAACTGTTTAGCTACAAAATTTTAGAGGCACTATGAATGGAAAGCTTCCACTTGGTCCTTCACCCCTTCAAGAAACATGACTGAGTACCTACAACACCCAAGGCACTGGGTTATTTCCGGTGGTAAAGCTGTTGGTCCTGGTAGACAGTATGCATCTCAGTCATGGTGAGGGTGAGGGCTGGGCTGGCTTTCTGGAGGAGGTAACTTGTGAGAATGTGCCAGCAGGACGAAGTAGAGTTGAGTAGATCCTTGGCATCTTCCTGGAAGGTATGAGCCTTTGCAGTTGTGCTTTAGTGAACCTAGCATTTTCTTCCTCACCTACCATAGATGGCTTTTTGTTTCAGTTAAGGAGGTGAATGTTTCCTCCAAAGACTGCTTAAACTTCCAGACTTCTTTGCTTGTAGGCAGTATGGCTTTCCCAAGCTGCCCTGCTAGCCTTGCCTTCCCTCTGCCACCTCTTCTTAAATGATGTCCAGACCTTGAGCCAGACAGCATGAGGGCCAGTGGGTACATGAGGCAGCCAACCCTCACCTACCCATTGCCATAGAAGCCCAGCTATGAATGGCACATAGATCCCCATCACTATTGGGAAGAGGGGACCCAGGGTGGGCCAAGATGGCAGATGGCTTAGGGTGGCATGCTGTTTTCAGGTCCCTCTACCTTTGTTGCCGGTGCCATTTGAAGCTGCTGGTTACTGTTTTTAGCTTGGCTGTCCATGAGCTTGAAGAGACAGCTTTTGTAGTCACTCAGGAATGCAGGGTATTTTTAGCAAAGAGATTCTGCTTCAGGCATGTGCATTGTGTTCTTCCAATTACAGGCATGGCAGAGGAGGGCTAGGCTCTGAAAAATTGGGGGATCAGCTGGATTTATTCATAGAAAAAAAGAGGTGGGGAGGGGATGTATAACCGGGGCCCTCTGTTGGGTCTCCCATGGGATTAAAAAAAATCTTTCTCCTCATTCCTCCTCAGAAGCTGCTGCCCAGGTGAAACGAAGGTAGATTCCAGGAAGGAAGGGAGGGTGGGTCGAAGAACTACCAAAGGAACTGAGGAGCCATGGAACTGCATTTATTAGGCTGGACCATAAGAGAACAGGTGGTAGTGAAATGAAAACTCATTGAAACCTTTCTCTTGTGCTTGAAATCAATTTGTAGTTATTTAATTTTTTGACTAATTCACAAGAAAGAATGAATGTTTGCCCATCTATTTATTCATTCATGCTATAGCAACATACAGTTTTTAGTCTGGGAGATTTATGAATCATCTAGCTTAATCCATTCCCTTACTTCTCTTCCCTGCCTGACACCCCCCTCTCTGCTCCTTTCAGAGACAAGGAAACTGAAGCCCAGAGAGGTTAAGTGACTTGTCCAAGGTCACGCTAATTAGTAGCAACTTTGGGACTGGAAACCAGGTGTTCTGACACCAAATTCCCTATTCTATATTGTTTCTACATTGTCTACGTTTATTATATTGTTGGAAACATCTATGTTACCTACCTTTTGTTCTTATTTTAATGAACAAATTAAAATGAGAACTTAAAAGGTTGCCTGAGATAGGGGTGGGCAGGGGCCATGCTTAGAGTCTTGGAACTATGAGAATGTTTTTTCTTCCTTCTTGGCTACCTTTTTTTGGTTTCTTTCTGCTGGATGTAGCTCCATTTGTTGAGTACCTACTACAGAGACGGCTCTGTGCTGGGTCCATCCACGTGGATAATTTTGCAAACTCAATAGCCTTCAACGAAAGCGTCAGACCCATCTTTTCAAATCTGAAGACTGAGATGCAGAGGGGTGAAGTGGTTTGCTTAAGATCAAATACCAGCAAGTGAAAAAGCCAGAATGAAAAGCCAGGTCTGTCTGCCATAAAGACAAGTGCTCTTTCCACTGACACCCAGCTGTTTTCAGAATACCTTAGGAGCTGTGCTGTTCTGTGTCTTGGGCACAATGGTGGACCCTCTGATCAATGGCATGTGCTATGTTCACTTGCAATGTGGATTTTCAGGGAAGTGTAAGAGGAGATGCTGTCTGTTCCTTCACACTCTTAAATCACTAATGAATAAAATCTCTCCTTTTGTCCCCAGAACTATCTCTAGATTAAGCACAGACAGTTAGACCACCTCCTTTCATGGACCCTCAGCTTTGCTTTAGAGCTGCTATCGATACCTGTAGACTGGGCTCTTACCTTTGTTCCAGAACTCTCTGTGTATGTTTTGTCTCCTCAATGGATTTTCACAAAATACAGTTTAGTATAAATGGATAAGTGTTTATTGAATGCCTTCCAAGGAACTAGGAGCTGGGTCACAGAGGTGGCTCTGTACTTTGGATCTCATGACAGGACCAGGCCCCGAGCCACTCATTTATTCTTTTAACAAATACAGAGCCAGGCAGCCTCAAGGTGTGAATAGTCTAGTAGGGGAGGGAGACAAGTACACAGGGTAACCCAAACGTCCCAGACACCTCCAACTCTGTTGGTCAAGGGCGCTCACCCTGACATTGGCTGCTCAGTAGAACCCAGCCCCACCTGCAATCTGTTGGTGTCTCCAAGTCTCCAGGAGAGAGCTTACTACCTCCCCTTGACCTCCATAAGAAGCAAGCTTCCCATTAGACTGTGTTCCCAATTCTTGACTTATCATTGCACAAAGATTTCAACATCCCATCTGGAATACTGAGGACACCAAAGGTGTTAAAAGGACATGAGGAAATAATGAGCACTGAGGATCTAATTTTTCTCAGGCAGTGAGATTCCCAGGTTGGACAGGAGGAGAAAAACCATAAACTCCATGAGTTAAGAGACTTATCTGTCTTGTTCATCTTTGTATCCCCAGCTCCTACCATGGTACGTGGCAAATACACATGATACTGAATGAACAAGAGGGTGCATGAGAATGGATTTATTAAATGATTTCTTCCCTATAAACTCATAGGGAGATCTATAATGGCCTGAAGAGTTGAAAATTGACACGTTAGAATAGAATAGAATGGGGTGCATATATCTTTTTGAACTAGTGTTTTTGGGTTTTTTGGATATATACCCAGGACCATGCAATGTTCATAGTAGCATTATTTACAATTTCCAAGATATGGAAACAATCTAAGAGTCCATCAACAGATGAATGGATAAAGAAGATGTGGAGTATGTGTGTATATATACATGTGTATATATACATATGTATATACACACAATGCAATATTACTCAGTCATAACAAATAATGAAATAATGCCATTTGCAGCAACATGGATGGACTTAGAGATTATCATACTAAGTGAAGTAAGTCAGAAAGAGAAAGACAAGTACCATATGATATCACTTATATGTGAAATCTAAAAAATACAACAAACTAGGAGCAGACTCACAGATATAGAGAACAAACTAGTAGTTACCAATGGGGAGGGGGGTGGGGCAATAGAGGGGTGGTGGAGTGGGAGGTACAAAGTATTGGGTGTAAGATAAGCTACAGGGATGTATTGTACAACATGGGGAATATAGCCAATATTTTATAATAACTGTAAATGGAGTGTAACCTTCAAAAATAGTATAAAAATAAAAAATTAAAAACAAATTAAAAAAAAGAAAAGAATAGAATGGGCTTGGGATCATTCTGCCTTGAGAACAGTTTATGGAGCAATTAAATAAACATATTTTTAAAAATTAAAAATATTTTAAAAATATGATTTTAAAAGAAATGCTGGGTGTCGTCTGTTCCTCCAGCTCCACTGTCACCTTTTCCAACTTTGCGCTCTGCCGGGAGAGGCTGGGCTTTAGGCCTCCTTAATGACTCCCTTGTCTTCTGGCTTCTCCCTGGGGGTCCTGGTAGGAGGCAAAGGGAGGACAGAGGGTAAGGTCTGGGCATTTTCCCCACTGGCTCTCTCCCTGAGGGGTGCCCCTGGGCTGTCTGTGTCTATGACTCTTCTTTCCTTTTGTAACCACTTTCCCCTGTCTCTTCAGACCCCTCTGTTACTAGCCTTGGGTATCACCCCTTGTGATTTCCATGTACCTTGCCCACACTTTTGAAATAGTTCCTATATTAGACCGTCTTCCAATTATCCTAATTCAAGTGTGCCGTCTGTTTCCTGGTTGCAACTGGATAAAATAAGTGCAGGTCCTCATGTCTTGAAAACCTGTTTAAGGTTTCTCCCGGTTTCTCCATCTCCTTCGTTTTTTAATAGTTTCTTCCACCAAATATGTCAGTCAAGATGGAGAGGCTAGTTTATTTTTATGGATAAATAAACACTAATCTGGGAAAAAAGGGACTGTTATGTCATCCAGCCACATACGATCACACACAAAAGGACTTAATTTGGTTACAACCAATGTAGGGGGCAGCTTGCTCTTCATCTCAAGAGAAAGCGAACCTGGAAGTGAGAGGTCCCTTTATTGTCTCCTGACTGGACTTCTCTGTCTTATTTTGGATTCCTGCAAAGCAGAGCTTGAGACAAGGATTTGGGTGTCTTTGGCTTATGATGGGAAGACCCTCAGAAGAAAGAAGGAAGCAGGGTAGCACTGAGAAGGTGCAAAGCACGGATGTGGTCCCAGCTGGAGTCTGGCCTCAGCCTGATCCCTAGGGAGCTCTGGAGCATGAACTGTACCATAGAGTTGGGCCCACTTTGAGGCAAAGGTGTTGCCTTTGTACCCCTGTGTCCACCAGTTATTGGCTGTGGGCTGACTGTGGGGAAGGGCTGTCATCTGGGGGTCAGGTGGCTGCTGTTCTGCTGAAACCAATTCTTTGAAGAAGGGGGGCAGCTGTGGGCCAATATTCACAGCGGCTGTGGGGCGTGGGAGCACCGGCCTGGCAAAGAGCATCTGGGCAGGGCCCGATAGTGTGGACTAACCCTCCTCAGCCTTGTTCAGTGAGTACAGAACTACCATTGCTTTCACTTCATTGGTCAACGCATACTTTTGTCCTCTCCCTCCTCTCTCCCTCTCTCCTCCCCTCCCTCCTTTTATTGTACTTTATAAATGTTTAGTGAGCTCCTGCTATGTAAGGACCAATGGGATATCCGAGAGAAATAAAAGACATGGTTCCCTCTCGGAGGCTCTTCCTGTCTCATTGGGATGACATGACCTGCCATGGTAGGCAATGTGTGAAGCCATATTTAATTGAATATTAACTCGTGTGGCTGAGAGAAAGAGTACCCTAGGAGCTGAGAGAAAGCAGCGGTCAGTAAGAACTGGGATCATCGTAGCGGATTTAAAGGTGAAATCACTTTTGAAGTCATTGGTGCCAGAAATGGCGCCCAGAATCTCCCACCCCCCCTCCCTGGGCTCTTCCTTCTCAAGCGATACTGATAGAAAACAAACGCTGTGTTCAGTTCGCATCCCTATTTAATTCAGTTCCTTTTAGGCCACACAAAGTTTCTGTTTCAACAAAAGCCTCCATAGTGGCAGCTCTGCAGATACCTTCTCGTTCCGCTCCAAAGCAATGGGGCGGGGACAGATCGTGGTAGAGCGCGGTGGAGACTGTGGCCACCCTGCCCGAAAGACACAAATGCGGCTTTTCAAGTCCGGGGCTGTAACTTAATCTCTCTTTCAGTTCTATTTGGGGGATGAAACCAGGTGGAAAAGCGAGGGGGGAGGATATTGTGGCAGTTTTGACCTATTCAGGGAGTGTGGAAAAAGGAGTCTTTCTTCACCTGGGAAACAAATGTGCAATTAAAAAAAAATTATAGTAGCTGTACGATATTACATAAGTTATAGGTACATAATATAGTGATTCACGTTTTAAAGGTTACACTCCATTTATAGTTATCATAAAATATTGGCTATATTCTCCATGTTGTACAACATATCCTTGTAGTTTATTTTATACCTAATAGTTTGTACCTCTTAATCCCCTCCCCCATACTGCCCCTCCTCCCTTCCCTCTCCCCCTTGGTAACCACTATTTGTTCTCTGTATCTGTGAGTCTACTTCTTTTTGTTGTATTCACTACTTTACTGCATTTTTTAGATTCCACATATAAGTGATATCATACAGTATTTAATAAATGTGCACTTTTGATGCTACCCATGTTTGTCTCTGTCTGTCTCTCCATTTAGGGCCTCTGCTTTGGGCCCTAGACCTCAGGGCAGGTCTATCAGAGCTGGAATACGGAGACCAAATCCTTCTGCAAAGCAAGAGGACGTTTCTCCAGGTTCTCTGGCTCAGTCCCGCTGAAGCTGTAATCAGCATCTCCAAGTCACAAAATGTCGGATTGGAGCTGCTGTGATTGGAAGGAAGGGAAATTGGCACGTGGTTCTTGTCCATCGCAGTGCTCCTGAAAGGTTTCCTGATTGACGTTTTATTTGCATTAAAAATAAAATCAGCCAGTATCTCCAAACTGGAGAGGATTCAGTGTGTGTGTGTGTGTGTGTGTGTGTGTGTGTGTGTTTGTGTGTGTGTGTTTGTGTGTGTGTGTTCGTGTGTGTGTGTGTATGAGTTTGTGTGTGTTTGTGTGTGTGTGTTTGTGTGTATGTGTGTGTATGAGTTTGCGTGTTTGTGTGTATGAGTTTGTGTGTGTTCGTGTGTGTGTGTGTCTGTGTGTGTGTGTGTGTGCTTCATAGGTTGAGGGCAGTGTGGTGGGAGCTTCCATACCACAACACCGCCCTCCTCAACAGCAGCCACTCCTCAACCGCAGCCATTTTCAACATGATCCTTGTGTTTGCTTGGCAAAATCCAGGATTGGAAAAACAAAAGGTTTCCTTGCCAGATTCCATTAATTTCAGCAGCAGCAGTAGCAGCAGCAATCTGGTTCTGTCGGGTGAATGTTGACAAGAACAGCCAGGAGTGAGGTTTGGGAGTCTTGTGGGGTCTTTTTCAGTGAAAGTCTGGGCTCTCTCTTCCCATCTTTTCTCTTCCATAAGAACATGTGGTCACAATGACAGGAGGTGAGCAGATGAACTGGCAACATCCCATGAGTGGGTGAGAGGACGCGGGTGCTCTGGGAGGGAGCAGAGATGTGGAAGAAATGGACAGTGTGGGCTTGTGGCGGGAGTGTCCCCTCTGACCCAGCCAAGGCAGATGTCAAGGGTCACTCCTCACCTGCTGGGGCTGGAGAGTGTCCAAGGGGGCCTGGTGCTGAACTGTGAGGCCATGGGATAAATCCCAAGGTGTCTGCTCTCTGGGGTCGCAGCACATTGCCTGGAAAACAGGAGCTGCCTGGTTATAAAGGGTGACCCAGAGTGAGCAGGAAGGGGCTGGGGAATTTCCACTGGTTCCATGGTGAGGTTGGCTTGTGTGTGACCTGCTTGGAATTTTTTAGGAGTCCTGTAAGCAGACTAGAGACGCCCCCTCAGGGGTAGGGCCCTAGAAGCTGGTCCTGCGGTTTGATGATGATCCTGGACAAGGGGCTATTTGCTTAGTCTTTTTTTTTTCAGTTGTGTTTTCTTCCTGTCCTTTTCTTAGGTTTTATGATCTGGGGAAAAACTTTATGGAATTAGGAGGATCAATGAGTATGTGACCATCCTAGTGAGCTCATTGGATGGTCACCAGCCCTCCCAGGGAAGGTGCATGGAGCCTGGAGAGCTGGACCAGTTCACGTTCAGGTGTAAAGGGCTCCTCATCATCCTGTTGGATTAGATCACTTTCCTGAATTGTCAAGTTCATCACAGCTCTTCTACATGGACCGTGAGGGTCCAAGGGTTATTTAAAAAAAACAGCCAGCAAAGGCAACACCCTTCCCTCCATCCCCCCAGATGTCTCACAGCCCTCTGACAAAGCGCTAAGTCATTCTGACGGTGATGCTGAGGGTGATGATGAAACAGCTTCACTTACTGAGTCTTTGCTGTGGTGTCTCACCCTGGGTCGAGTGCTGGACTGCACTGTCACATGTAGTCCTCTGTCATTCCTGGGAAGGCATAGTTATATTTTCTTAAAAAATTTTTTTATTGAAGTATAGTTGATTTACAGTATCGTGTTAGTTTCAGGTGTACAGCAAAGGTGTACAGAAAAATATATTCTTTTTCATATTCCTTTTCATTATGGCTTATTACAGGCTTATTACAGGATACTGAATATAGTTCCTTGTGCTATACAGTAGGACCTTGTTGTTTATCTATTTTATATATAGTTGTTTGTATCTGCTAATCCCAAACTCCTAATTTATTCCTCCCCCACCCCCTGGCATGGTTATCTTTACAAATGAGAAAGCTAACTTGAAGACCTTAATCTGCCCAGAGTCACGTAGAACTGGGACTTTAACCCAGATTTGTCTACCTGTTTGTTTGTAAGTTCTGTTGGAGCCCCCCAGAGAGGGCAGGGTCCTGGTACTGAGGCCCCTCTGCTCAGGTGAGGAAGAAAGGAGCGAGGTCCAGCTCCTGAGGTCCTGCCTACAGGTATGACGTCCTGGATGGGGGTCAACCCACTGAGCATCATGCCCGTGCTTGAAGCTGAAGACCGCATCCGGGTTCCTCATTCTACCTGCTTCCAGGATATAGATTTCCTTTTTTTTCCCATTTAAATTTTATTTTATTTATTTTTTTATACAGCAAGTTCTTATTAGTTATCTATTTTACACATATTAGTGTATATATGTCAATCCCAATCTCCCAATTCAAGGGTATAGATTTCTTGTGTGTGTGTGTGTTTGTGTGTGTGTGTGTGCGTGTGTGTGAGAGAGAGAGAGAGAGGGCAAAGGAAGGCACAATGCCTTGGAATAGATGATTTGGGAAGTCCCAGTGGAATGGATTAAGGGGGTCATAGGTTTTTGCTCATGCTTTCTGCATATGTGTGAAGGACTAAAGAAGGGATAGAAAGGGGCTGAGACTGGGCAGAAACAGCCTGGTAGCCATAACTATTGTCTGGAATTCTAAGATCTAAGAATTGTAAGAAAGAGCTTGTCTGTTGCTGTCTGGTGCTTTGACATGTATCTGTCAACTGAAAAAAAATGCACAACCTGAAATTTGAGAATTATGTTTTATTAGGCAGACTTTCTGAGGACTTCATGCCCGGGAGGCTTCTTGTCACAAGTGAAAGTGTGGGATTTATGCTTCTTTGCATTCTCCAAGTGCATAGTAGGGCTTGATAAATGGTGGTTGAATTGAGATTAGTGAAACTTGGCCCACTAGAATATAAACTCTACAAGGTAAGGAATTTGTCAGTTTTGTGCATGGCTATCTACCTCAGAGCAGTACCTGGCACATAGTAGATGCTTAATAAAAAGTTACGGAATGAATCCCATAGCTACAGACTTAGAAGCTCTATCAATGACCTGAATATTTCCCTTACTAAGGCCTCTGTTCTTCTGTCTGTATAATGTTAGGGCCTGCCTGTCTCTCTCAAACTGGAGAATCTTTTCTAAATCCAGCCACAAGAACCCTAGGTGAAAATGGCTAGTGAGAAGCTAAAGACTAAAAATCACACTTTACAGTCCCTACTCTAGGAAAGGTGGGTACCCCTGTGTAGACCGCCACGATGTAGGACTTCATACCCCTTCACTGCTGATGGGCAAGGTTGGTGACGTGTCCCTATATCCCTATGGATGTTTCCATTAATTACCTCATCTCCTTCCATGGGGTGATGGTCAGTTTTACATGTCAACTTGTCTGGGCTACCGTACCCAGTTATTTAGTCGAACCCTAATCTAGGTGTTGCTGTAAAAGTATTTTGTAGATGTGGTCGACATCTAAGATCAGTTGACTTTAAGTAAAGGGAATTACTCTTGAAAATGTGTGTGTGCCTCATCCAATCAGTCGAAGACTTTCTGAGCCAAAATTGAGGTTTCCCAGGGAAGAAGGAATTCTGCCTCTAGACTCAGCACCAACTGCTGCTGAGTTTCCAGCCTGCTGGCCTGACCTACAAGTTTCAGACTTGCCTGTGCTATGGATTTTGGTCTTGCCAGCTCCCGTAATTGCATGAACAAATTCCTTGAGATAAATCTCTTTACACACACACATACACACATATTCTATTACTTCAGCAAAAAAGACACATGGGTCTTTTATGTAGGTCCTATTAAATCATAAATTCCTAATTCCATAGGGAGAGATTGTGTTATTATTACTCAATAATTACATTCATTGAGCTGTGCAGCTTGATAAGTTCCATAATAAAGGGGCATTCTGCCCTGTGCTCTACGCTTCAGAGCCAAAGGGGGGAAAAGCATGGCTGTTTCCCTCAAGGGACTTACATTACAGTCGAGAAATACTGCACCCCATTTTCTCCTATTCTTTTTTTTAAAAAATACATTTATTTATTTATCTACTAATTTTTTGGCTGCGTTGGGTCTTCGTTGCTGCTTGCGGGCTTCTCTAGTTGTGGTGAGCGGGGGCTACTTTTCATTGTTGTGCGTGGGCTTCTCATTGCTGTGGCTTCTCTTTGTTTTGGAGCACGGGCTCTAGGTGCTCAGGCTTCAGTAGTTGTGGCACGCGGGCTCAGTAGTTGTGGCATGCAGGCTCGGTAGTTGTGGTTCACAGGCTTAGTTGCTCTGCGGCATGTGGGATCTTCCTGGACCAGGGCTCGAACCCGTGTCCCCTGCATTGGCAGGCAGATTCTTAACCACTGCGTCACCAGGGAAGTCCTCTCTTACTCTTTGATATTGCCTCTTAGAGCCTTTATACTTTTACTGGGAGGGTCTCTGTCTGCTCAAGAGGTGAGGAATTTGTCTGCCCTGAGATAGAAACCTCCTGGAGATGGTTGAGGAGGTGGAAGCCTGAGGGAGTGATGATGTAAGGGCACGTCTGAATGGACTGGTTTAACATTTGCCTTCTGCTTTCAGTTCAACTCAGTTGCACACATTTATGACTGCCTCACTGGGGCGTCTCCCTCTTGTCTTCTAGAAGTTCACACAACGGACTACAACGCAAAGTATGTTCTGAGATGTCATGCCGGAGCATGAAGCAAGTGTTAAGGGATACGAGGAAGGGAGCTAGCTCTGATGGGGAGGTCAGGCAAGCCTTCTCAGAAGCACCATTATAACTGAGTTGATGACTCACCTTTGGCCAGAGGTGCAAAGGTGGGAGTAAAGACTGTTCCAGGGAGAGTGGCAACAGCTCCAGGGAAGGCACAGGGGCAAAGAAGCCTGAGGCACATTCACACAACTTTGAAAACATGTTTAATATTCAGCTTAGTTGATGCGTGGGTTGAAACGAAAGAAGGAACACCGAGTAGGATGTGGACCTGAATAGGAAAAGAACTGAATTTCAAGATCAGACTTGGGATCATCAATAGAGCAGAATAATGAAACTTTAGGAAACCGCGTTATTTCCCATTTCAGTTCAATTTGTTACACGGCTTTGACATGGTTAGTGATTACTCTTTAGTAGGATGGGTAGGATAGTGCGTCTGAGAAACACAAGATGCAGCCACAAGCTTAAGGAGTTTATAGTCATCCTGGGGTGATAGATCTTGCACTTAACATTCATTTGTGAAGCTTTCATTCAGTGTCTGCCATGATTCAGAAACTGTTGGAGCATGTAAAATTAAACTTGGGTGTGGTGCTGCCCTCAAGGGGCTTACAATTGAGTGAGAGAAGACAGAAAGGTAAATTATTTTTTATACCTCAGTGTTTAAGTGCTGTGATGGAGGAATCATATTGGTGATTTGGGAGTCCAGAGGGTTGACCTGAGGGGGTAGGAAAGAAGGCTCTCTGGAGGAGTGTGTTTGTATTTAAATGGCAGAGACTTGAGCACATTTAAGATACAACGTGATGGAAAGGAGGCAGCAGAGAGGGAGAGACTCAAGACGGGGGGTGGGTGGGGTGATGGATGATGAGGGATGGGACCCAGAGCCGGATGGAGGACCTGCCTTGGACAGGAGAAGGGATGCTTCAGAAGGAAGGAGGAGAGGACAGGTGAAGATAGAGACAGGTTAGTGGTGAGGAGGAGACAGAGGGATCATGTGCCCTAGGTTCTCAGTATTTTTAGTGAAGAAGTAGACAAGGCTGAGATGGAGTGAGGAGGAAGGTGGTAGAGGAAGATTTTGAGGTGAGAGAAGATACCCAGAAAGGTGGGTGAGGAGAGGAGAGGAAGGGCATGGCGGCAGGGTTGAGGTTGGGAACCCATGGTCTCAATGATCATGTGGCTTCCACTGGCCGCCCTCAGCAGCTTGGCTGCAGGATCAAGGGAGTTTGACTCAAGGAAAACAGTGAGGAAGTGACTGAATGCATAGATTGTGGGGTGTTGGTTAGAAAGGGAAGAATGTGAAGCCAGATGAGAGGTGATAGATGGGGAGACATTTATTTTGTCACGGACAGAAAGTATCCATGAGATGAAAAAAAAATAAAAGTAAATTGAGAAAAAGAAAAATGAAAGATTGTGCTCATGTTCTCAGAGTAAGTGATTGGCTTTTCAGATGGAAGATTTTGGAAGGCGGGGTGCAGATTTGAAGGGGCCAGAGTCAATCGAATAGAACGGGCCAAGGAATATCAGGATGCAGTGTGCAAGGGTTGTTCTTCTATCCAGGAGGGCTCTCTAGATGATGGCAGGACCAAGATGGAGAGTAAGACAGCTGGATAAATAAGGGGAGTGACAGTGAGGTCAGAGCAAATGACCTCCCTTCCCCTCTTCCTCCTGAGGGCTGTCATCCACAGACTCCTTTTCCTGCCCCCTTCATTTACCCATTTACCTGCTGTTTAATTCTCTAGCCCCATTTTAATGGAAAACACTTATCTATGATGGTAAGGCCAGATTTCAGAGGACCCAGAAAAAGGTGGAGGGAAGTCAAATGAGAAGGAAGGTCAAGGCAGGGGCCTGGCAGAGGTGAAGGCTCATCTAGCCAAGAGGGAGGAGCTGGGGTGTGAGATGTTTCTGAGGTGCTGCAGGCCCCTGAGAAGGTGACACTTCTTGTCTCTTGTGGGACAGTGGATCCTTGGGATTTTGCTTAAAGTTCCCAAGAGAACGTTAGAAATGTTGCTTTGGGCCTTCGTAGAGCTCAGACTTGCCTAGGTGGAGGGCTTGCTGTGACCTGAAGCAAGATGGAAGACACTGGGGTTTTCAGTGCTCTCTGACCTTGGCCAAGGTCATCCCTGAGCCAAAAGGGAGGATGAAATTGGCTGGTGCCATGATGGGAGAAGTGGGCACTCCTGGGCATCCAGGCTGGTAGAGGTTGGCCCCAAGTGACTGAATGGGTTGACTCAGCAAACCTTCAAGGCGACAATTAATCAGTTGCTGAAGCTGGTGGCTCGGATGGAAAGTGCGGTGGGTTATCAGGCTGAAATCATCAAAAAGGAGTTTCTGGGGTGTTGGGGCCATTAAAAATGGATGCCTTTCTACAGCCTGGGAGTGGAGGTGGAAGTGGGCTGAGCTCTGCAAGGGGCAGTGCTTTAGAGTCGTCAAAGACTGGGTCCTATGCAAGGACCACTGAGTTCCCTATTTGGCTTCTGGCAGCTACAACATTGGGTATGGGGTGAGGGCGCGTGGCAGGCTTCTTCAGGGGATAGCAATGGGCTTAATGAGTTGTTTACTCAGCAGATAAGCAAAGTCTTGGCTTCCTTGCAGGTTTTGTGGGTGTTCAGATGTCTTATTGCTCAATCCCAATCTGCCCACTTGCTTTCATAGCAGGTACAGGATGGCTGCTACAATCAACCACCCCTGGAAGCCTTGGTAAGCAGAATGATGGGCCTGGGCTGCTCCCCATGATTTTGTTTGCATCATTGGTTCCTGCTGAGACTAGCTAAGTCCCTTTTGTTTGTGCCTGGCAGACCATGATGGGGCATTCCTATCTAGCAAGGAAGTCCTCATTAGTTCTGTCTTCAGAAATGAATTCTATTCTAAGCCAGCCATCCTTAGATCTGCAGAGCAAATGGCAGATGGGATGGGACTGGGGTGGGAGCAGGGGAGAGAGAAGGCTTCACAGCTATGATGAGAAAGATGAAAAAGAGAGAGTGAGAAGACACTTTCATGCCATTTCTTTGATGAGAACACTGAGTATGCTAAGGCTTAGACCAAGGAAACAGAGGAATGAGCTGTAGCTCCTGGCCATCTTATGTCCTGCTTTTCCTCTGCCCCAAATGACCCCTTCCTTCTCTGCAATGGTGTCTCAACATCCCGATACGTTTCCTGTCTGGGGGCAATTCCCACATTGTATAAAGGTCCCTGCTACCCGCTTTAGAAGTTGAAGTGGGACAGGTTTGCCCTGTCCTGCTCCCTGGTATCTGGGCACAGGCAGGTGATGTGTTCTTGGACAACTGGATGCTTCCATCTACCTGGTAATGGAATTAATAAGCAGGGGCAATGCATATTCAGTGATAGGAGAGGTACCTGGGGCCATAGGCCAGACTGTGCCTGTGGGTGGGTTGGTTGCCCCTACGCTGCCTGGCCTCCTTGTTCTGCCTGTTGGCTGCTTCTCTTGTATTTCCATCAACTCTATGAGCTCTCAGTTATCCTTGCAATAAATCTCTTTTCCATTGAAGTTAGAGTTGCTTTCTGCTGTTGGCAACTGAGAATCCTGACTGAGAAGCATTCCCCACGAACCCACAGAGCTCCTTCTACTTTTTCTTGAATTCAGAAGCCCTTGGTATATGTTGCTGTTTGAGTTGGGTTTAGAAATCTTGTCTTCTTGTGTTATAAGCTCCTTGAGAAAAGGGATCATGTTAAATTTTTCTTTCCCAAGAGTATCTATATCATTTTGTTTGCTCTGAAATATTTATGGGATGATGAACAAATGAATGATTATGTAGCTGAGTATGTGTATTAGCTACCTATTGAGGCACAATAAATACCCCAGAACTTAGTGGCTTAAAAACAGCAATAACTATTTATTATCTCACACGGTTACTGGGAGTTAGGAATTCGGAGTGGCTTAGCTGGGTGGTTTTCTCATGTGTTTTCAGTTAAGATGTTGGCTGGGGCTTTTGAGTACTGGACTAGATCTGGAGAATCTAACACCAAGATGATTCGCTCAGGTGGCTGGGAAGTCAGTGCTGGCCGTTGGCAGGAGCCCTTAGTTTCTATCCATGTGGACTTCTTCACTGGGTTACTTGAGTACTCTTCCAACATGGCAGCTGGCTTCCCCCAAAGCAAATGAACCAAGACAGAGCAAAGTACATGTTACAATGCCTTTTATGATTTAGCTTCAGAAGTCACACTCCTTCATTTCTGCAATATCCTATTGGTTACACAGGTCCGGTCTATTCGGTGTGGGAAAGGTCTATATAAGAGCACCATCTTGGGGGCTGTCTGCTGCTACATGGCTCACGAAGACACTAGGAATGGATTTCAGGGTCAGGGCCTACCTCAGTCAGATACTTTGGCGATCACAGGGGAAGCTAAAAATGATGTTGGCCAAACTGGCTCTGAAGATTAGTGTTTGCTTGGTCTTGCCCAGGGGTCTTCACTTTCAGTTTCCTGATGTGATAAATGACCTCCTCACCCGCCTTGGTGTCTGTACTTTGATCATCAGAGGCCTGGAGGTGGGGCGGGGGAGGTGAGGTGGAGGAGGTGAGGTGGGCAGAGTTGGGAGGCTTCAGTTGGAGGAACCTCACCCAAGCCTCTCATTTCCACAAACTTTCCTCATCATTTATTCCTCTTGTGACCACACTAAGTTCTAGGTTCTTCTCTTGCTGTTTGGCTCTAGGAAGGTGGAGTGGGTTGAATCCCAAAATTCACATCCACCTGGAACATCAGAATGTGACCTTATTTGGAAATAGGGTCCTTGCAGATATAACTAAAGTAAGGATTGAGAACATATTGGATGAGGGTGGGCCCTAATTCCAGTGAAAGTGTCCTTGTAAGAGACAGAAAAGGGCAAGGGCACAGAGAGGGAGGCAATGTGACGATGGGGGCAGAGATGGGAGTGACGTGTCTGTAAGCCAAGGAATGCTGAGAATTGCCTGCCAGGAGAGAGGCAGGGAAGTTTCTCCTTCAGAGCCTCCAGAAGGAAGCGATACTGCCGACACTGCTTTTGGACTTCTGGCCTCCGACACCGTGAGAAAATAAATTTCTATTCTTTTAAGCCACCCAAGTTTGTGGTGACTTGTTACAGCAGCCCTAGAAAACTAATACAGAAGGGGAGAGAAAATACAGTCTTTGAAAGATATTCCAAGCCTGACCGTGGTTCAGAACTAGTAATTGAAGCAGGAGCAGTGTTGAGGCAGGTGGTCTGGGGGGAGGGAGGGGTCTTTCTTCATAACCTGGAAAACCTCCGGGCAGCCTGTTCACCTCTGGTCTCCCCACCCCCAATGGTGCTCTGCCTGAGAAAGACCCTGGGATTGTTGACACTTTGGGGTGGGGTGGAGGTGCGGCCAGAGGGCCTTGTATCTGAAAAGGTAGAGTGGGAAATGGGACCTGTCCTAACCGATGGCCCATTCATTGACTTAATCAACAATTCACTCACTGATTAACTAGTTAACTAATTAATTGATTAGCTAATTAATTGGAAGCAAAGCTGTGTGGTTTCTTTCTTCCCTTTTCTCTAGTTTATTCCTATACTCTGCCAGAATCAAATGTTTCTCCTAAAACTGAAGCCCTTCCAGCGAGGTGGAAAGAATCTGCTATACTAATTCACACTAACGTATCAGACTGTTATTAGTGATCAAATGGCTTTTTCCTCAACAGGGTATTTGAATTTTAAAAGTGAGATCTGGAAAACTCAGTAATCGCTCTCTAGGGCTGGTGATGTGATCGAGGGAGGACTTCTGCTGAATATAGCTCATCCCACAGCAATGATTCTGCCTGAATCCGTCATGACAAGCTAAGGGAGTGGGTTTCTCTGTGCCGTCTGAGGTGGCATAGGATGGGGGTTGGGGACAGGAGAAATGGAGGGAACCCTCTCTGCACTTGGACAGCTTTACACCCAGTTCTGTAGGAGAAGGCTGGAGGCGGGGTAGCTTAGCCCAGGGCTTCCTCCTTGGGTGGAATTGACCTTAAGGGGGGCAGTGTTTTCCCCAGTCCTTTCCTCTGGGGCTCTTTAATGCCAATCTGAACAGTCTGGAAATGGAATCCCTGGGATCCCTCCCCATCATCATTAGTGTAATAAACTCCAGGATTGTAGCCCCGGAGTCTCGGGCTTCAGGAATGCAGCCTCTAACTACGTTGCTTCTAAATGCTCCTGGTAATGGATGATGAGGCCTCGTACATCAGACCAGTTAAATTGTTGTGCGACTCGGCCGCAGTTTAACTCGGCAGACGACATGCTCAAACTTGGCATATAGAGAGAATGTGAACTATTTGGGAATTGTTAACTTTTAGAACAAATAGGAAAGAGCCAGAGAAGCCTCTGGAAGGGAGAAGTTAAATCAGTGAAGTCTTGGACCTCGCGTGATTATCCATGACCACCTCCCTTTACTGCCCACCTGGCCCCGTGGTACAGGGATCAGAGCCTGGAGGCTGTAGGGATGCCCTGGCACTCTGGATGCTGGATGCGGGGGATGAGGAGTGCTGGGGACGAGACCACGCTGGGTCTCTGTCCTCTAGGTGTTTATGTCTGGTGAGGGGCAGACTCCCACACGTCTGTTTCATGGGCCACACTGATCCATTCTACAGAGTTACAAACTGAGGATCTGGGGCTTAATGGAGACTGAGTAATCTTGCCACGGGGCATGGGGAGATTATGGAAGGTGTTATAGGAAAAGATTATTTGAATTGCTCATTAAAGAATGCACAGGATTTGGGCAGGCTGAAGGGAAAAATTAGGGAGTGACCAAGATGCCTCCTTAGGAAGGAGGCTGTGAGCAATGTGGTGGGTTGTTAGGTGAGTGGGCAGGTGAAAGGGGAGGGAGAAAATGAGAGGGTGGCACTGTTTCCAGGAAGCTGGGGCAAGGCTGTGAGGCCAGATTCATGCTTTTTCTCAAGGGAACATGCATGAGCAGGCCTCACCAGTAACACTGGCTGCCACACCCAAACCCTGGGGTTGTGCCTCTGAACAGAGAGGCTGGTCAAGCTGGGGCCTGGCGTGTAGGGCAAGGGGCCTGAGTTAGCTCAGTGCTAACTGAGTACAGCTCAAACCAGCTGGATGGCTTCAGAGCTCCCAGCACTACTCCTCCACTCTCTTTCCTGCCATGTCCTTGAAGAGGGACTCGGGTCTGTGCGTGGTCATCCCTACCCCTGGTGTGATCCTCTTCTCTCCTCCCCACTCCCCTTCCCTAGTTATGATCTGAAAGGGTCAGCCCTGGCTCCAGAGAACTTGATCTTGGGGTGAAAACCCAGCGGCAAGGAGGTTTTCGCAGGCGGACTGCAGCTGGCCACGTGCAGGTCGGGGGCAAAGCGCTCCCTGGGGCCTGTTCTGTCTGCGCAAATGGATATGTGATGTGGCACATCCCAGCACCCCGGGATGGGCTGCTGTCTAAGCTCAGAGGGGCCACGGGGCTCTCGCCAGCCTCCCCTCGACCGTCTTTTCCTTCTTCCTGCTGCCTTTCATTCATTCGCCAGGCCCTGATGGCTTCCAGAGCTCCTTATACATTTGCTATGAATCTTTATTTCCAGATTAGCCACCATGTACACAAAATGGAGCGTCTCTGATTTGAGGAGCAAAAACAGTGATTACTAGATTGGTTCTCTCTCGCAGAATGTGGAGGAACAAACAATGCCACACAATTTCAGTTTGTATAGCGTCTTTCAAACCACGCAATGCCCTGGGCACAGCGCAGAGTTGCTGTAAATAATACAATCGTCGAGATGAACATTCTAAACATCTTTGCATCAAGCTTCATTTCGTCCTGCCATACTGGGCTCTGGAGGCTAGAATAAAAGAGAGGGGGCCGGTGCAGCCCCAGACCCGGGGGGAAGCCAAAGGGGTGCGGCTGGAGGGGTGGTGGAAGGTAGATGGGGGACCGCGGTCTGGAACAGCTGAGTTTAAATGAGAGCAGGAAACAGGGTACAAAGCAGGGAGAGGTCGGAGGAGGTTGGTCCCGGAGAGGGAGCAGGGGCCCAAACAGAGTCAGTCTGCTCTGGAAGGGTCCGCCTCCACCTCGGACAGGACTAGGGAGAGGCAGGTAGAAGCGGGACAGGAGAGGTTGCTCCTTTTATGGAAGGCTTTAGGGTGTCTTGAATGAACACAGGGCGGTCGGGCTGGCTGTGTTACTTACATAACCTGTTGCGTGACTCAGTTTTGTCTCCCTGACCTTGGTTTTTCCACAAAGGGGTCCTATCGGTTGGTCATTAAGTTCCATGGCAGGCCTGATGGTCTCTGAGGCATTGATCCTGTGGCCCCCCCAAAATACCCCTGGTGTGAACCCATCAGGGGTTCTGGTCGCCTGCCCTCTGCCTGGGGGGAAAGGGCAGAGCCCCACCCCCTCTTCTTGCAGCAGGTGCCTCCTCTCAGCTTCCAGTGGAGCAACACCCCCCTGCCTCCTGGACCCTGGACCCGCTCTGGAGAAGGGGAGGGTGAATGAATAACCAGTCCACCTCTGAATCCTCCTGTGGGACCTTGGGCAAAAGACAGCCTCTCTGACTCTCCATTGCCAACTTTAAATAGGCATAAAAAAATAGGTATGTAAATAGGATTTTGGTGAGGATTAACTGAAGGATTAACATGTCTAAGGTCCCTGGTACACTGTTTGGTACACGGTGAGTGCACAGTTAATGGTGGTTATTATGATGATGATTAGGGAACACACAGCCCTGGGGGGAGCACTTGGGGACTGAGGGTAGGTGGCAGGGGCGCGGGGACACCCTACCTGGCTGGACCCGCCCCCCGGCACCCGCCGTGGCTGCCTCTGGGATGCGCACCTGGAACTCACTCTCATTTTCAAGTTGCTGGAGTTTTGTTCATCAGTTCCTCCTAATTTGGGTGAAGTTCGCCATATGGATAGCAGGGAACAGTGTTGAAAAAGCTTTCACACATAGATAGCGCAGCACTTTCTCTGCTAAATGAGGACTCTCTTCCCCAGCGCAGATTTCACACGCCGATCTCCAGGGTGTTGAGTTCCCCTGTCAACAGGGGTGGAGTTGTCGAGGCTCCTGGAGCCATTGTCTCCAGCTGGCGGGGTCCTGTTACGACCCCAGGAGAAATCCCATCTTCTTTTTCCTCCCCAGGGGTGAGGGTTTTCCAGCCCTCTCAGGTGAACCCACTTTGCTTCCGAGACCCGGCTCAGCTGCCAGGCCCGGCTCGCCGGGGTCTCCCGGGGATCCCTCTGGATGCTGCTCTGGTTTCCCATCTGGAAGAGAGCTGGGCTGTTCTGAATGGAGCCCAAGCCCCCTGTTCCCCGGCCCACGGCGCAGTCTCTAGAACTTTCTCTCCCAGCCAAGACATCTGCCACAGTGTGATTCCCTACTGCTCGTCCCACTACTTCCTGGCCTGACTGCACCAGGATGCCCGTTTTTGTTGTTAAAAATAAATCTCTTCATTTGTCTACTGGAGGCTGAACCGGTGCTGTCCTTCCCCTCCAGTGGTGGCCCCCTTCTTGCAGGGGCTTCTGAAGGCTCTCCCTCAGCCAACAGGACAGTGTTCTTTCCCAGATGTCACATTGCCTGGCTTTGTCTGCCTGGATGGGACTGCAGTTAGCTAGGGGTCAGTGGGCAACTTGTTTGACCTCAACTTCTTCCTTAGTGATCATGATATGTGTTGGTCCTATATATTATTATCTCATATCCTACTTGCAATAACCAGGCAAGATCTGTGTGAATATACTGATTTTAAAGAGGAGGAACTAGGACTTCCCTGGCGGTCCAGTGGTTAAGAGTCTGTGCTTCCAATGCAGGGGTCACGGATTTGATCCCTGGTCGGGGAACTAAGATCCCACATGCCTCGTGGTGCAGCCAAAATAAAAAAATAAATAAATAAAATAAAATAAAAAATAAAGAGGAGGAATCAAAGACTCAGAGAGGTTAAGTGACTGGCACAAAATTGCACAGCTAGTTAGTGGCAGAGAGGATGTTCAAACCCAGATCTCTGGACCCCAGATCTTGTGCAATTTCCATCAGCCTGTTCCCCTATCCTTGTCTTAGTGCTGACACCTTGTTGCATCCAAAGATGCCTCACACTTGGGTCAGGGGCCAAAACTGCATAGAAACACAGTTGAAGACTGAAACTTAAAGGTTCCGGGAAGAGAGTTAGAATTTTCCTAGGCCGGCTGACTTTCTGGAATGGCATCCTGTGTTAGGATAGAGAAGTGAGAGACAGTCTGTCAGGGTCTATGACTTTGTTCCACTGGAACTCTGCCACCCGCATGGGTTTGGCTCTCCTCGGGAGCACTGCACAGCACTGCAGGGGCTGACTTCACCACCCTGAGGGAGGAAGAGGAGCTTGAAATTGTTTTTGAGATGTTTTCATTGATTTTCTTTAATGCACAAAAACATTTCCATTCCCACATGGGCTAAGTTGAGGGGACAAAAGAAAAGATTTGACACAAATTTAGGGAGCTAGGTGGAGCTCAGGGAGGGAGCCTGAGTGCCTTGTTGATTGCTCTTCAATTTATCAGTATTTTCCCGGAGTTCCTTTGCAAAGCCCTCAGCTTAATCTCGCTGCTGGGTGAGGATTGGAAGAGGAGATGTGGCTTCCAGACCAGTTTAGGCCCACAGCTCTGCCCCTGCTCTGTGTAAACCATAGTCCCAGAGCTGTTTTGTTTTTCTCTAAGAGCATCTGGCTTTCCGGCTAGATTTCTACGTTCCCAAAAGGAAAAAGTGGGGAAAAGTGGTGCAGTCTGTGCCCCTCTGTGGGGCATAGGACCTGATAGGAGGCCTCGGTACCTAGAGCTCTGGTGCTCTTGCACCTGTAATTTACAAGGGAAACAATTTCGTACAGTGAAACTGCTGCTGTCAGGAGTACTGATCAGGTTCCAACAGTGTTTACAAATGCCATGAAAATAAAAATAAAAGCAAAACATCATGATCAAGTTCTTAAAGAGAGCTGCCCTGGATGGGTGAGCAGGAGCAAGGAGTGGCAAGAGGGAGGAAAACGGGGAATCCCAGTTCTCTGCTCCCTGTCCGCCTTCTCCTGAGGGCTGCTGGGCATTCCAGGGCCCTCAGGTGAATGTTTTCCAAAACCTCCAAGAAGACTCCTTCCCAATTTTCCTTGGTTGGCTCCTGGTTCAAGTTCTAGGACTACTGTGACAAAGTGCCACAGACTGGGTGGCTTAGAACGACAAAAATGTATTGTCTCTCAGTTCTGGAGGCTGGAAGTCTGGGATGAAGGTGTCAGCAAGCCTATACGCTCTCAGAAGGCACTAGGGAAGGATCTATCCCAGGTCTCTCTCCCAGCTTCTGATAAGGGAGAACAGCTCCACTCTTCACGTGGCATTCTCCCTATGTCCGTCTGTCTCTGTACAAATTTCCCCTATTTAATCAATTAATCAGTTAATTAAATTAATTATTTTAACATCTTTATTGGAATATAATTGCTCTACAATGGTGTCTTAGTTTCTGCTTTATAACAAAGTGAATCAGCTATACATATACATATATCCCCATATCTCTTCTCTCTTGCGTCTCCCTCCCTCGCACCCTCCCTATCCCACCCCTCTAGGTGGTCACAAACCACCGAGCTGATCTCCCTGTGCTATGCGGCTGCTTCCCACTAGCTATCTGTTTTACATTTGGTAGTGTATATATGTCCATGCCACTCTCTCACTTCGTCCCAGCTTACCCTTCCCCCTCCCCGTCTCCTCAAGTCGCTTCTCTACGTCTGCATCTTTATTCCTGTCCTGCCCCTAGGTTCTTCAGAACCATTTTTTTTTTAGATTCCATATATATGTGTTAGCATAAGGTATTTGTTTTTCTCTTTCTGATGGACTTCACTCTGTATGACAGACTCTAGGTCCATCTACCTCACTACAAATAACTCAATTTCATTTCTTTTTATGGCTGAGTAATATTCCATTGTATGTATGTGCCACATCTTCTTTATCCATTCATCTGTTGATGGACACTTAGGTTGCTTCCATGTCCAGGCTATAGTAAATAGAGCTGCAATGAACATTGTGGTACATGACTCTTTTTGAATTATGGTTTTCTCAGGGTATATGCCCAGTAGTGGGATTGCTGGATCGTATGGTAGTTTTATTTTTAGATTTTTAAGGAACCTCCATACTGATCTCCATAGTGGCTGTATCAATTTACATTCCCACCAACAGTGCAAGAGGGTTCTCTTTTCTCCACACTCTCTCCAGCATTTGTTGTTTGTAGATTTTCTGATGATGCCCATTCTAACTGGTGTGAGGTGATACCTCATTGTAGTTTTCATTTGCATTTCTCTAATGATTAGTGATGTTGAGCAGCTTTTCATCTGCTTCTTGGCCATCTGTATGTCTTCTATTGAGAAATGTCTATTTAGGTCTTCTGCCCATTTTTGGATTGGGTTGTTTGTTTTTTTAACATTGTGCTACATGAGCTGCTTGTGAATTTTGAAGATTAATCCTTTGTCAGTTGCTTCATTTGCGAATATTTTCTCCCATTCTGAGGGTTGTCTTTTCATCTTGGTTATGGTTTCTTTTGCTGTACAAAAGCTTTTGTTTCATTAGGTCCCATTTGTTTATTTTTTTTTTAATTTCCATTTCTCTAGGAGGTGGGTCAAAAAGGATCTTGCTGTGATTGATGTCATAGAGTGTTCTGCGTATGTTTTCCTCTAGGAGTTTGATGGTGTCTGGCCTTACACCAGACCTTACATTTAGGTCTCTAATCCATTTTGAGTTTATTTTTGTGTATGGTGTTAGGCAGTGTTCTAATTTCATTCCTTTACATGTAGCTGTCCAGATTTCCCAGAACCACTTATTGAAGAGGCTGTCTTTTCTCCATTGTATATTCTTGCCTCCTTCATCAAAAATAAGGTGACCATATGTGCGTGGGTTTATCTCTGGGCTTTCTATCCTGTTCCATTGTTCTATATTTCTGTTTTTGTGCCAGTACCATACTGTCTTGATTACTGTAGCTTTGTAGTGTAGTCTGAAGTCAGGGAGCCTGATTCCTCCAGCTCTGTTTTTCTTTCTCAAGATTGCTTTGGCTATTCATGGTCTTTGTGTTTCCATACAAATTGTGAAATTTTGTGTTCTAGTTCTGTGAAAAATGCCATTGGTAGCTTGATAGGGATTGCATAGAATCTGTAGATTGCTTTGGGTAGTATAGTCATTTTCACAATGTTGATTCTTCCAATCCAAGAACATGGTATATGTCACCATCTGTTTGTATCATCTTTAATTTCTTTCATCAGTGTCTTATAATTTTCTGCATACAGGTCTTTTGTCTCCTTAGGTAGGTTTATCCCAGGTATTTTATTTTTTTTTGTTGCAATGGTAAATGGGAGTGTTTCCTTAATTTCTCTTTCAGAGTTTTCATCATTAGTGTATAGGAATGCAAGAGATTTCTGTGCATTAATTTTGTATCCTGCTACTTTACCAAATTCATTGATTAGCTTAGTAGTTTTCTGGTAGCATCTTTAGGATTCTCTATGTATAGTATCATGTCATCTGCAAACAGTGACAGCTTTACTTCTTCTTTTCCAATTTGGATTCCTTTTATTTCTTTTTCTTCTCTGATTGCTGTGGCTAAAACTTCCAAAACTATTTTGAATAATAGTGGTGAGAGGGGACAACCTTGTCTTGTTCCTGATCTTAGAAGAAATGGTTTCAGTTTTTCCCCATTGAGGACAATGTTGGCTGTGGGTTTGTCATATATGGCTTTTATTATGTTGAGGTAAGTTCCCTCTATGCCTACTTTCTGGAGGTTTTTTATCATAAATGGGTGTTGAATTTTGTCAAAAGCTTTTTCTGCATTTATTGAGATGATCATATGTTTTTTCTCCTTCAGTTTGTTAATATGGTTTATCACATTGATTGATTTGCGTATATTGAAGAATCCTTGCATTCCTGGGGTAAACCCCACTTGACCATAGTGTATGATTCCTTTAATGTGCTGTTGGATTCTGTTTGCTAGTATTTTATTGAGGATTTTTGCATCCATATTCATCACTGATATTAGCCTGTAGTTTTCTTTCTTTGTGACATCTTTGTCTGGTTTTGGTATCAGGGTGATGGTGGCCTCATAGAATGAGGCTGGAAGTGTTCCTCCCTCTGCTATATTTTGAAGAGGTTGAGAAGGATAGGTGTTAGCTCCTCTGTAAATGTTTGCTAGAATTTGCCTGTGAATCCATCTGGTCCTGGGCTTTTGTTTGTTGGAAGATTTTTAATCACAGTCTCAATTTTAGTGTTTGTGATTGGTCTGTTTATACTTTCTATTTCTTCCTGGTTCAGTCTTGGAAGGTTGTGCTTTTCTAAGAATTTGTCCATTTCTTCCAGGTTGTCCATTTTATTGGCGTATAGTTGCTTGTAGTAATGTCTCATGATCCTTTGTATTTCTGCAGTGTCAGTTGTTACTTCTCCTTTTTCATTTCTAATTCTATTGATTTGAGTTTTCTCCCTTTTTTTCTTGATGAGTCTGGCTAATGTTTTATCAATTTTGTTTATCTTCTCAAAGAAGAAGCTTTTAGTTTTATTGATCTTTGCTATCACTTCCTTCATTTCTTTTTCATTTATTTCTGATCTGAAATTTATGATTTCATTCCATCTGCTAACTTTGAGATTTTTTGTTCTTCTTTCTCTAATTGCTGCAGGTGTAAGGTTAGGTTTTTTATTTGAGATGTTTCTTGTTTCTTGAGGTAGGATTGTATTGCTGTAAACTTCCCTCCTAGGACTGCTTTTGTTGCATCCCATAGGTTTTGGGTTGTCATGTTTGCATTGTCATTTGTTTCTAGGTATTTTTTGATTTCCTCTTTGATTTCTTCAGTGATCTCTTGGTTATTTAGTAGTGTATTGTTTAGCCTCCATGTGTTTAAATTTTTTACAGGTTTTTTCCTGTTATTGATATCTAGTCTCATAGAGTTGTGGTCGGAAAAGATACTTGATATGATTTCAATTTGCTTAAATTTACTGTGGCTTGATTTGTGACCCAAGATATGATCTATCCTGGAGAATGTTCCATGAGCACTTGAGAAGAAAGTGTATTCTGTTGTTTTGGGATGGAATGTCCTATAAATATCAGTTAAGTCCATCTTGTTTCATGTGTCATTTTAAACTTGTGTTTCCTTATTTATTTTCATTTTGGATGATCTGTCCCTTGGTGAAAGTGAGGTGTTAAAGTCCACTACTATGATCGTGTTACTGTTTATTTCCCCTTTTATGACTGTTAGCATTTGCCTTATGTTTTGAGGTGCTCCTATGTTGGGTGCATAAAAACTTACACTTTTTATATCTTATTCTTGGATTGATCCCTTGATCATTATGTAGTGTCCTTCTTTGTCTCTTGTAATAGTCTTTATTTTAAAGTCTGTTTTTTCTGATATGAGAATTGCTACTCTAGCTTTCTTTTGATTTCCATTTGCATGGAATATCTTTTTCCATCCCCTAACTTTCAGTCTGTATATGTCCCTAGGTCTGAAGTGGGTCTCTTGTAGATAGCATATATATGGGTCTTGTTTTTGTACCCATTCAGCCAGTCTATGTCTTTTGGTTGGAGCATTTAATCTATTTACATTTAAGGTAGTTATCGATATGTATGTTCCTATTACCATTTTCTTAATTGTTTTGGTTTATTATTGTAGGTCTTTTCCTTCTCTTGTGTTTCCTGCTTAGAGAAGTTCCTTTAGCATTTGTTGTAAAGCTGGTTTGGTGGTGGTGAATTCTCGTAGCTCTTGCTTGTCTGTAAATGTTTTAATTTCTCCATCAAATCTGAAATGAGATCTTTCCTGGATAGAGTAATCTTGGTTGTAGGTTTTTCCCCTTCATCACTTTATATATGTCCTGTCACTCCCTTCTGGCTTGCAGAGTTTTTGCTGAAAGATCAGCTGTTAACTTTATGGGTTTTCCCTTGTATGTTATTTGTTGTTTTTCCCCTGCTGCTTTTAATATTTTTTCTTTGTATTTAAATTTTGATAGTTTGAATAATATGTGTCTTGGCATGTTTCTCCTTGGATTTATCCTGTATGGGACTCTCTGTGCTTCCTGGAGTTGATTGACTATTTCCTTTCCCATATTAGAGAAGTTTTCAACTATAATCTCTTCAAATATTTTCTCAGTCCCTTTCTTTTTCTTTTCTTCTTCTGGGACACCTATAATTCGAATGTTGGGGCATTTAACGTTGTCCCAGAGGTCTCTGAGACTGTCCTCAGTTCTTTTCATTCTTTTTTCTTTATTCTGCTCTGCAGTAGTTATTTCCACTATTTTATCTTCCAGGGCACTTATCTGTTCTTCTCCCTAGTTATTCTGCTATTGATTCCTTCTAGAGAATTTTTAATTTCATTTATTCTGTTGTTCATCATTGTTTGTTTGCTCTTTAGTTCTTCTAGGTCCTTGTTAAACTTTTCTTGTATTTTCTCCATTCTATTTCCAAGATTTTGGATCATCTTCACTATCATTACTCTGAATTCTTTTTCTGGTAGTCTGCATATTTCCTCTTCATTTGTTTGGTCTGGTGGTTTTTTACCTTGCTACTTCATCTGCTGTGTGTTTCTGTGTCTTCTCATTTTGCTTAACTTACTGTGTTTGGGCTTTCCTTTTTGCAGGCTGCAGGTTCGTAGTTCCCATTGTTTTTGGTGTCTGCCCCCAGTTGGTAAGGTTTGTTCAGTGTGTTGTGTAGGCTTTCTGGTGGAGGGGACTGATGCCTGTGTTCTGGTGGATGAGGCTGTATCTTGTCTTTCTGGTGGGCAGGACCATGTCTGGTGGTGTGTTTTGGGGTGTCTGTGAAGTTATTATGATTTTAGGTAGCCTCTCTGCTAATGGGTGGGGTTGTGTTCCTGTCTTGCTAGTTGTTTGGCATAGAGTGTCCAGCACTGTAGCTTGCTGTTTGTTGAGTGGAGCTGGGTCTTAGCATTGAGATGGAGATCTCTGGGAGAGCTTTTGCCATTTGATATTACGTGGAGCTGAGAGGTCTCTGGTGGACCAATGTCCAGAACTCATGTCTCCCATCTCAGAGGCACAGACCTGACACCCGGCCGGAGCACCAAGACCCTGTCAACCACACAGCTCAGAAGAAAAGGGAGAAAATAACAAGCAAGAAAAATAAAATAAAATAAAATAAAATAAAAAAGTTATTAAAACAAAAAATAAAAATAAAAAAATTAAAATGTAATAAAAAAAAAAGAAAAAAAACAAGAATGAAAGAAGAGAGCAACCAAACCAAATAACAAATCCACCAATGATAACAAATGCTAAAAACTATACTAAAAAAACAAACAAACAAAATGGACAGACAGAACCCTGGGACAAATGGTAAAAGCAAAGCTATACAGACAAAATCACACAAAGAAGCATACACATACACACTCAAAAAAAGAGAAAAAGAAAAAAAAATCTATATATCACAAAAAAAAGGGAGAAAGCAACAAAATCAATAAACAAATCTACCAATGTTAATAAGCTCTAAATACTAAATTAAGATAAATATATAAATCAGAAACTAGTCAGTTGCATACAGCAAATCCAAAGTCTACAGTTGCTCCCAAAGTCCACTGCCTCAATTTTGGGATGGTTCGTTGTCTATTCAGGTAGTCCACAGACGCAGGGTACATCAAGTGGATTGTGGAGATTTAATCCACTGCTCCTGAGGCTGCTGGGAGAGATTTCCGTTTCTCTTCTTTGTTCGCACAGCTCCTGGGGTTCAGCTTTGGATTTGGCCCTGCCTCTGTGTGTAGGTCTCCTGAGGGCATCTGTTCTTTGCTCAGACAGGACGGGGTTAAAGGAGCAGCTGATTCAGGGGCTCTGGCTCACTCAGGCTGGGGGGAGGGAGGGGTATGGATGCGGGGTGAGCCTGCAGCAGCAGAGGCCAGCGTGACGTTGCACCAGCCTGAGGAGTGCCGTGTGTTCTCCCAGGGAAGTTGTCCCTGGATCACGGACCCTGGCAGTGGCGGGCTGCACAGGCTCCCGGGAGGGGAAGTGTGGATGGTGACCTGTGCTTGCACACAGGCTTCTTGGTGGCGGCAGCAGCAGCCTTAGCATCTCATGCCCGTCTCTGGTGTCTGCGTTGATAGCTGCGGCTTGTGCCTGTCTTGGAGGTTCTGGTGCAGTCCCGTCCCTCTTCTTTGCCTCTGTGTTTTCTTTTTTCTTTTGCCCTACCCAGGTACGTGGGGAGTTTCTTGCCTTTTGGGAAGTCTGAGGTCTACTGCCAGCGCTCAGTAGGTGTTCTGTAAGGGTTGTTCCACATGTAGATGTATTTCTGATGTATTTGTGGGGAGGAAGGTGATCTCCGCATCTCACTCCTCCGCCATCTTGACGGTCTCCTCCAAATTTCCCCTTTTTATAAGGACACCTGTTTTATTGGATTAGGGCCTACCCTAATCATCTCATTTTAACTTGATTACTTCTGTAAAGACCCTATTTCCAAATAAGGTCACATTCTGAGGTAGTAAGGGTTAGGATTCCAACCATTTTTTGTGGGGGACACAATTAAGCCCTAGGAAGCCCACTCTTCCCGAGATCTATTTTTTTTCAGTAAGCTGTCCCTTAAATTGAAAGAGACTTTACAGTCACAAACTGCTAGTGTAGTGAGAAAAACATGGGCTAGAAATTCGTGCAGGTCTGTGTTCAAACCCTGGTGCTCCAGTTTACCAGCTACAGGGCTAGGGACACCCATCAATCTCTTAACTCTGTTTCCTCGTGGGAAGTTGGTGGTAAAATTTCCATTTTATTGGTCAAATGTGAGGTCTGATGAACTAAAGGACCTGGAGTGGTGCCTGACACACTTTAGGTGCTCAAGAAATGGAGGCTGATTGTTACTCTCCCCTTTCGTGGATGAGGAAACTTAGGCTCAGAGATAACCTAATCTAGGGCAGCATGAATGCCATCTCTCCAGACTCTGGACACCACCCCTCTGCCTCCCCCTCCCCTGCCTGCCCTTATACCCCATTTCCCCTTGTTCCCTGTGTGGGTATGGTACTCACCTCACAGTATTGCCCTCACTATATATTTTTTAAACCTGTCTTCTTCCCTTGTTCCAAGTTATTTGAGGACTATGATTAACCTTATTCACTTCTTTTTGTATTTGATTTTCATTGCAGTAAAATGTACCTAACAGAAGACTGACCATTTTAACCATTTTCAAGTGTAGTGTTCAGTGGCATTAAGTACATTTGCATTATTGTGCAACTATCACCACCATCCAGCTCCAGAATTTTCTCATCTTCAGAAACTGAAACTCTGTACTCATTAAACACTAACTAACTCCCCCTAGCCTTTGTCTCTATGAATTTGACTACTCTAGGTACCTCATATAAGTGGAATCATGCAGTATTTGTCCTTTTGTGACTGGCTTATTTCACTTAGCATAATGTCTCCAAGGTTCATCCATGTCTCCACGGTTCATCCATGTTGTAGCCCGTGTCAAAATTTCCTTCTTTTTAAGGCTGAATAATATTCCATTGTATGTGTACACCACATTTTGCTTATCCATTCATCCATTGATGGGCATTGTGTTGTTTCCACCTTTAGGCTATTGTGAATAATGCAGGTGTGAACATTGGTGTACAATTATCTACTTAAGTCACTGCTTTCAGTTCTTTTGGGTAAATACCCCGGATTAGAATGACTGAACCTAACCACATTTACCTTTGTAGTCTCATGGTTGATTGCAGTACCTTTAGAATCTTATTACTTAATAAATGTTTGTTGAATGAATATAGTAAGGAATGAATGATTGAATGAGTAATTGAGTAATAAATGAAACAAGGAACATAAACCTGGTAAGGAAAGAGGGGGTCATTTTAACAGCGGGAGGTTCAGATGAAGACCATGGATCAGATTAACAGGAAGGAGAAGGGAGTGGTCAGCTTTTGCAAGAACTGTCCGATACAGCATTTGTACCGGCTCCATACACAAGCAAGGATTCAACCAAGACACTTGGCTCATGCTTTCCTCAGAGAATTCTTTCTGAACTAATGAAAGTACCAATAGGTTGATGCTCTTGATTAATTACTGTGCTCGAGGACGTACTGGAAAGTGACCTGGAATTTTGGACTTCAGGTAACAGCCCTCTAGGCCTCCTCACCCACAGACAAATCAGGAGTCTCCCTGGCAAGGATTCCCCATGGCTCCTTCAAGCACCTACTCCTAGGAGCTCGCTTCACGCACCTGTTCTTTGCCCCCCAGAACCCGCTACAGAAACTGCCTGTCCTGCTCCTCTTTCATCTGACATGAATGTCATGCAGCTGAATGTGACTTTATTTGTTTTTCTTTTGTTTGGAGCTGAGGACAAGCTGCCCGTCTTCCTCCTAGCCCTGGATGCTGGGAGGCTGTGATTGGCAGTGGCCCAGGATGAAAGAAAAATGTGCCTTAGGTAGCAGATCTGCCAGAAAAATTCTGGCTGGTCTGAGCTCATCTCACCCCATTCTTGATGGCAGGAGTTTTGCATTTCTCTGGCCCACTCCCTCCTCTCATCCCTCAGCCAGCCCCTAAGAAACTCAAATCCCAGAGGCAACAGCATTGGATCGGAAGGTTTCTTCTCATTCTGTCAGCTCATCGCTCAGATTCAGCTACCAGTTTGACAAGAAGTGTACCCAGGAGGGTGGCGTCGGGGGGTGAGGATGGTGACTGGGAATGGTTTAGCCCAGGCTTACCGCTGCTGCAAACTTTATATAAAAACTGCAGGATCTCGCCAACCTTTTCTCTCTAGGTAGATAAATAAGAAGCCAGTGAGAGGAAGGACATCTTTTCTCCATCAGACCTCTGTCGCATCCAAATGAAAGCAAATGCCCATCTTGAGGCCCAGTTTCTTTCTTATTTTGCTGGTAAAGCAGGAGAGTTGGTGGGGGAGCTGCAGGGGGCTGGGGCGGGGGGGAGGCAACCCAGAGGGGAGGCGGAGGGGAGGAGGGGGCATGGGCTGGGTGAATAGGAACTCAAGAGCTCTTCTGCACAACGAGATTAGCGCGATGTGAGCATTTCCATGCCAAGGTGCTAACGCAATAATACACGCGAGTTTGCCAACTTTTCAAATTGAATGTATTTGATTATTTGCTTTTAATTAGTGTGAGTTTTGGAGTATGTACAGGATTGTCAGGGATACACGCAAAGCCTCCTACAGCCCATGAAACCTCCCCTCGGTAAAGACGGGGCCGGGATTGTTCTTTTTGAGCTGTGGAGAATGAGATTTAACAGCTCTGTTAAATGTTTTAGCCCATTTCCATTGTGCCTCTGTTTCAACCTATTGGCAAGACCAATCGAAGTGAGAAAATAAACCTCTTATCTGATCTGAATGCTGAGCGCTGCTCCTAAGAAGAATTTTCCAGCTTTCCACGAACATCTCTGTTTTGTGTTGTGTTGTGTTTTCTTTTTCTTTCTAGAGTTGCCTATTAAGCTGACTTTTTCTCTTCTCCCTTCCCTGTAAGGATGTTTCAGGAAACATCTATACACATGAAAAAGAAAAAAAAAAGTGGGCATGGAGCGGGGGAAGGGAGAGGAGAAGATATGTGCCTCTATAACGTAGAAGCATTTCGAGGACTCTTTCTATCTGCTGGAGACTCGAGCGCATCCTGGGTTTGGTGTCTCTCCAGATAGCAGGCGCGGCTCAGGAAGATTCGAGGCCCTGGGAGGCTGCAGAAAGGCTGGTATCGCCAGGCCAGTGAGGAAGGGAGTTGGAGTTGAGCCTTTGAGCCCTGCTGCCATCTGCGCCTTGGGGGACAGTGCTATCCCGGCTGGTGTACCAGCTACCGTATCTTTCATTCTGTTGTTATTTTACCCAAGATCTCTCCCGCCCCCCTTCCCATGGGAGTTTTGCAGGCAAAGGTCATTTACAAAAACAAAACAAATCCTTCTTTAGCCGCAAACTTCAAGAAGCAGAATGAGGTGGAGAAGTCAGTGGACCGGTTATATCTCCTTTGCCTCTTCTCCATCTCTTTATATTTGCTAAAGAGGAGAAGGATGTGGCGTGAGGCTTTTTCCACTGGCACTGCTTTCTTCCCAGTCTCCTCAGGCCCAGCACTCGGCTAGCCTCTGCTCCAGGACGCTAGGGACACAGAGACTGAAGCCCACCCTGGCAGGGCCGGCCACTTTGTCCCTTCCTGCCCCAAGCCCATGTCGCTGTCCCAGCAAATCACTTGGGCCACGGAGGACCCACCATGTAGCAGGGAAGCAAGACCCCTCATACACATTCTGCGGATGACTGCCTGCTCACCCATTACCTACACAATCTCTCAGTTACATTAAAAAAAAAAATCTTTCCCCCCCTTAACAATAGAGAGGAACAAATGGTTGACAAATAACAACAGCAGAAGCTCTCCAACAAAAGCACGCAATTATTACAATTATACTATCCTTGATTAGGCTGCCATGCATTGCATTTCAATGTAATTGATGTTGTAGGTTGACATATCGGACACCAAATATTCTCGCCTGTCCCTTCTCTCTTTTGTTTCAGAAGCTGATTTGCATTTTCTATGCTTTTAGTAATGAAGACTTAGCACTTTTCCTCCATTAGAAAAAAAAAGAGAGATACAATAATCTGCAACTCGGCACTTGTTTAAGGATTCTGACCCTCGAAAATACCACTTTGCTTCACACATTAGCTGCTTACAAAGAAGGAAGCTAATGTATCATCTAATTGGGCAAACCACTGCATCTGATTTCTCTCAATCAGACTATTAGCTTCGTAATTACCCATCTGCCTCGTGTGGAAAAACGGCAAGGCGCACACCCAGCTAATAACGTTCTCAAGAGCTCTCCACCGCAATGAGAGGAGGCGCCGTGGAGGGATGCGGTCTCTAACCATTTCGGTGCCAAGGTGGTCACACAATGCAGGGGGGCTTTGCCAACCTTCCCCTGCCTGAATGTGTTTCATTATTTGTCTTTAATTAGCTGGAGTTTTTGAGGTCTGTTCAGGATTGCTGTCACTGCTGCTGCGGTGGTGGTGGCCGCGGTGGATGCTGAAGGATGGTGACCAGCGGGAAGGCGAGCAGGAGGCTGCCTGTGGCCTCTGCGGGAGATGCTGGGGTTGAAGGAAGATGTTCCCTGGCTTGCCAGGTGTCCTCAGAAGGGAGTGAAGATTCCACCAAGATCGAGCAGGGTGTTTCACTTCTCTTGCCGTTCCTTTTCTTCTTCTGGGGTTGGGTTATTCCCTTTTCTCTCCTGGGTGAAGAGGCATCATTTGCGCCCCTGCCAGGGCTTGCCCAAGGACGAGGGTGCCAGGAATGGGAACCTATATCTCCTGGTCTGTGTGTGCCCTGGCTTGTCATGATTTCTTCTGGCTCACTTTCCAAACGCCCTTTTGTTTGGTTCCCGGTTGCTGGACTTTCCCGTGGTCTTAAGATTGTGTGACCTTGGGCAAGTCAGGGATGCCTCCTTTCTCCTCCTCCATAACCACCTAGAGGAGGTTGGGTTCTTTCATGTCCTCAGAAACCACGGTGTTAGCATGTGGGTACATTTGGGAGGGCAGGTGGGGCCGACTTTGGTGCCAGCTGAAGTGAGTTATTGGGGTCCCCTAACCCCTCAACTAGAATAGCTCAGCTACTGTTTGTATATCTTTCTATGTCAATTTTATTTGAACAAAAAGTTCCAGATAAAATTTTTGAGACTAACTGGACACACATGATCTGGCTAGTAATGTCCAATGACAATGTCTATTTCAAGTCAGTAAACTGTGCCTGTGTGGACACCAATATTCACCATCTAATAGTGTGGTAATTTAGCCCCTAGCTGCTTCCCCTTAAGTAGGAGTTAGCATATCAAAATGGAAACTTTTAAGGCTGACATAGCGATGAATTTTGCTTTTGTAGATTTTTTTTTGTAGCCCAAGTTTAATTATGATATGACCTTAAACACTCACTGATAGCTAATACTAAAGTATTAGATTGAGAAGAGAAATTTACATATTCATTCTATCACCCATAGTAGGGTTTCAAAAAAACCTTACTATGTATGTGCTGTGGTGAGAGACCCTATAGATAATATTTATATTGGACGTAGTCCCTGCCTAATGTAACTTTGGTAAATAAAAGATAAATTTTCCCCCTACACAAGTAAGAGACAAAGTATCAGGATTCATCTGGTCTTGCTAAATGCACCATCAAGCTGGCCAGATTTTCCATGGTGGAGGCATGACACATTCATTCATGAGCCCACCTCAACCAAATTACTTTCATCTCCTAGTGCTCAGGCTTCCAGCAATCAGTTCTTTTTGACTTCATAATACCCTCTTGAAATAGTTTTGTTGATCTGTGGTATCTTTCCTAGTCTATCTGTAGAGAAATTAGGGACCTTAATAGCCACATGTTTCTCTTAGGGTTTAGGAATTTTGTAGAAGATGCTGTCACTGCATCACATAGAATCTTATAAAGACCTTCTAAAAATTCCTTCCAGGTATCTGTTTAAGGAAATGTTTGGCTTCCTTTGCATGACATGTACACCTTGTATTTTATAACTGATCTTTTCCTTTTTGCTTTGGCTGCCCAGAAGCTCAAAGGCCAAATTTTAGCCTATCTCCACTGGCTTAAGAAGACTATGTGTCTTATGTTTTATGTGTGAATGCCACTAAAACTCTAATTTTTCTGTTTATAATCATATTTTTCCTTTGCTCTCGCTCCTGCAACTATTTATTTCTCTTAAATCTTTTTGTACTATATGCATTTTTGTACAATATCTAAATGCTTGATGGGAAAGGTTCTGGTGGAAACAAGAACCAGAGAGGTTAAGTAATTTGTCTGCGTTATGCAGGAATGAATGCAGTCAAGAAATCTTCCCAGTGCTAAGAACACATTTTCCCAGATGTTTTGATGTTATAGCTACGAAATATGCTAAAATGAGTTTACCTTGAGATCTGCTACAACTTCTTAATTTCTCTTTGGCTAGGTTCACATAATTTGTTAGCCTCCATTAGAGCTTTTCACTTTTCCCTGGGATGCTAAGCAGTCTGAATCCATGAAACCACATCCAGGGACAGAAGTAAGGGAAAGACGGTCTCATGGCCTTCTGTGCTCAGGGGTTGAGTTCCTGATTTTCGCAGTTGTGGTTCCACCATCATTTCTGTCATACTCTGAGCTGCCCTTTCAGGGCTCCTCCTCTGAGAAGGCAGTGTTTGCTACAGCCTCTGTGTGGCCCCAAGGTCAAGGGGAGAAGGGACTTGAGGGTTGCCGAGGGGGTGAGTGCAGAAGAACAGTGAACAGGTTTTCTGCCTCAAACTCTCAGCAACCTCACATAGGCTACCTCCTCACAAACCGCATATAAGAGCGACTGGCACTTGTGAAATATGCTACCTGGGACGTGCTCTCATTTTAGCCTAAATGATAATTTTCTGTTTGGGTCAGGCCTTTAGCAATCACCTGATTCTTCATTTGTCTCCAAGCCTAGTCGCTATTCTCCAGAGACCAATAGTCCCAGAGGACTCCCCCAGGGAAGGAGATCCCATAATGCAGCCTTTCCAAACCTTTTGGAGTTGGAACATCCTGTCAATTATTTTTTAACACTGCCCTTTCCTTCTCTACCTTTTTACTGAACAGTCATATGACCTTTTTAATAAGTATAGTTCTTTTGAGAATTTGATTATCATCACCTCTTCCCCACCAACTTAGACCTGGGAAAAACTGGACCCAAAGGGCAGGTACTACAAAACAAGACGCAAATGCAATTCTATAATAAGTTCTCGTCTGAACAACTCTCAGGAAGTTCTTCCCTATCTCTAACTGCTATCCCTCCTACTGCATTTTATTTCCTTTCCTCTGGGTCTTTCCTCAGAGGAGACGAGCATCATGCTAATACCCAGATAATTGGAAATACAGCCAACTTTCTATTGATTATGTTGCAGTTTATCTCTGACAAATCTTGCTTTCATCTCTTAGTTAACATCTCCATTGCTTACTTAATTTCTTTATTGCTTTTATAACCATTGTCATCTGCTCCTGAGATTGGAGTGCAACAGGAACTAGAATGTTGAAACTTTCAAAATGTAAATAATGATTTTTGAAGGCAGTGAGACTGGGAAAGGTAGAGGTCTTAGAGGAGAGAGAGCTCTGCTTAAACTGACCACAGGCTACTTAGAGTCAGGTTGGCCTAAACAATCATCTGGTCATCTTCCACTAGGTTTATTGATGAGGAAATCAAGATCTTGATCAGGTAAGAGTCTTGTCAAATGTCGTAGAGCTACTTGGTGGAAGCTCTGATACTAGGATCCAGGTCTGGGTATCTTTATAAGTCTATCACAATTCTTGCTTATCAGCCTGAAAGGTGAAATTGTCCATTTCTAGCATGGAGTGTATGGCTGGGTAGATGTGCATATTGGGACAGAACTGAAAAATGGGATGGTTCTGAGCTTCCCAGCTCCTCTAGAATTTTGTCTTCATGATGCAGTTTCATGATTTTGTGTGCAATATCATGAATAACTAGTTCATCAGCTATCCCCACTAGAAAAAGCAAGCAGAACCACAGACTGTAACACATATACTCCAAAATAATTTGACATAGAGAAATTATTTCGTATCTGTCCACTGTTCGGGTTACCTTTGTGAGGATCTCTTGCATTTCTGTGGACGATGAGGAATTGCTGTTATTTATGCCTTCATGTAGGATTCGGAATATGTGTAACATCCTCAGCATCTGGACCAAGTCCAGTCCGTATTTTTTTTCCCCATCTGCTCCTGGTATTTTAAGTAAAAGTGTTTCTATCCGCATCCCCCAAGCCCTGTTGTAAATTGTAAATCATGCCATTATATCTGGTAAAACCACAATGTCAAGCAACAATTCACAAAGCCACAAAGATTCTCCGGAGTAATTTTCCTGTTCTCGTTGATCAATTTTATATTTTCCCCTTGGCCATATGCACACATTAAATGGCACTAATTCAGTGAGAAAACTCATAAGGGATAATATTTCAAGTGGCACAAATGGCAGCAATGCCTTTACAAGTATCTATTTTATAATTGCCTCTGCACTCTACCTGAATCTGCTTGTCTCTGTTGTTTCAGCTGAGTGAAATGGACGCAGAAATGGGGTGAGGGGTGGGGAGTGAGGGAAGGGGGAGGAGAATGGTTTAGTTAAATTAGGTGTAAAACCAGGAAAATCTCAAGTTAAAAATTGTGTGGTTGCAATTATTTCTTTCTTCTGGTGAGGCTATTTATTGTCTTATTGTCTGATCTGGAGAAATGACAGGTAGGGGAGAGCAAGCTAGTGCTGGCTAGTCAGGAAGGATGCTTACAGTTGAGCATCTCCCACCTATAACTTGAAGGCAGGACTTTATCTAGGTCACTGATTTCTTCTTTTAAATTTTTTGATTGTTTTTTTAAATGAGAATTGTTTTTACTAAACTTTAAAATTCAAGTACAGTGTATACACAGAAAAGTACATAATTTATAGTTATAGAAGAAGATAATTTTTAAATTTTTTACAAAGTGAACAATGCTGTGTAACCACCACACACATCAAGAGGCAGAACCTTATCAGCTGCCCAGAACATTCCCTCTTATCCTCTTCTGGCCAATACCTACTCTCCCCCAAAGGTAACTGCTATTCTGACTTCTAACGCTATTCATTATTTGGCATGCACTCTTTGGTGTCTTGTTTCTTTTACTCAATGAACATTGTATTTGTGAGATTCATTCATGTTTGAGAGTATGGCAGTATTTTTTAATTTTCATTGCTCTATTGTATTCTATTGTGTGTGTGTATGTGTCTATATGTTATGTATTATTTATTCATTCTATTATTGATAGACATTTGAATTGTTTCTTGTTTTTGACTTTTATGAATAATAGTGTTATGAACATTTTTGTACATGTTTTTTGATGCACATTGTGTGCATTATGATGGGCATATACCAAAGATGGAATTACTGATTTATAGGGACTATCTATGTTTAGATTTAGTAAAGATTTTTAAAAGTGTTTGAAATTTAATTATAATTAACACTCCTACCAGTAGTGTGTGAAAATTCCAATTGCTCCATACCCTCACGAACATTTAGTTTAACGTTTTTAAACATTTCTTGAAATTTTTAACCATTCTGGTGGGTGTGCACTGTATCTCATTGAAGTTTTAATTTTCATTTCCCTGATGACTAACGATAAGGACCACCTTTTCATGTGGTCTTTGGCCATTTGAATATTCTCTTTTGAGAAGTGCCAGTACAAGCCTTTTGCCTATTTTAAAAAATTGGGTTCTCTATTTTTCTTTTATGATTTGTTGTTGTTTATGTATTCTGGATACAAGTCCTACATACACACACAACTTATTAATATTTATAAAGCAAATATCTTTTACTACTCTATGACTTGCCATTTCACCCTCTTAATGCTGTATTTTGATGAGCTTTAATTCTTAATTTTAATGAAGTTCAATTTATCAATCATTTCCTTGATGATTGTTGCTATTGGTTTAAGAAATTTTAATGTATGCCCAATGTCATGCATATATTCTCTTATTTTATATTCTAGAAATTCATCATCTAATACAGTCATCACTAGCCTCATGTAGCTACTTAGATTTCTTTTACAATAAAATATTACAACCACTTTGGAGAACAGCTTTTCACTTTCTTAAAAGGTTAAACATATACCTACCACATGATCCAGCCAATCTGCCCCTAGGTATTTACCCAAGAGAAACGAAAGGAAATGGACATCACTGAACAGACAGAATAATGGCCACAACCGTCCACTTCAAAAATGTCCACACCCTGATCCCTGAAACTGTGATTATGTTACTTTACACAGCAAAAAGGACTTTTCAGATGTAATTAAGTTTACTGACTTTGAGATGAGGAAATTAGCCTGAATTATCTACATGAGCCCAATCTAATCACATTAATCCTTAAAAGCAGAGAATGTTTCTTAGTTGTGGTCAGAGAGAGGTGTGGCAACAGAAGAAAGGTCAGAGAGATGCAATATAGCTGGCTTTGAAGATGGAGGAAGGGGCCACAACCAAGGAATGTGGGTACCTCTCATAACTGGAAGAGACCAGGGAATGGATTCTCCTCTAGAGTCTCCAGAAAGAAACTCACCCCTGCTGACACATTGATTTTAGACCATTGTCAGACTTCTGATCTGTAGAACTGTACGACAATAAATCTATGTTGTTTTATGCCACTAGGTTTGTGATAATTTGTTATGGCAGCAATAGAAAAACTAATATGTGTTCATAGCAGCTTTATTCATAATAGCCTAAAACTGAAAATAACCCACATGTTCATCAACAACTGAATGAATAAATTGTAGTATATCCATACAATGGAATATTACTCAGCAATAAAAAGGAATGAAATATTGATACACTCAACAACATGATAAATCTCTAAAATAATTATGCTGAAAGAAGCAGAACCAGAACAAAAGAGTACATGCTGTATGATTCTTTTTATATAAAATTCTAGAAAATACAAACAAATCTATTGTTACAGAAAACAGATCAGTGGTTGCCTGAAGACAGGGGGAAGGTGGGGAGGGAAAGATTGCAAATGGGCACAAAGAAACTTTTGGGGGTGATGGATATGTTTATTACCCTGATTGTGGTAATGGTTTCACAGGTATCCATAAGTCAAAACATATCCAATTGTATGCTTTAAAATGTGTAGTTTATTGTATATCGATTACATCTCAGTGAATCTAGTATTTACATTGACATCAACTGTTTATGAGAATTCTAGCTGCTCCACATACTCACCAACACTTGGGATTTTCTGTCGTTTTGATTATAGCCATTTTAGTTGGTGTGTAATGGTATCTCATAGTTTTAATTTGAATTTCCCAAATGACTAATGACATTGAGCACCTTTTCATGTGCTTACTTGCCATCCTTGTATCTTCTTTAGTGAAGTGTCTGTTCAAATCTTTTGCCCATTTTAAAGTTGTTGTTTGTTTTCTTATTATTGAGTTTTGAGAGTTAAAAAAATATTCTGGGCTTAAGTCCTTTATCAAATATGTAACATGCAAATATTTTCTCCTAGTCTGTGGCTTGTCTTTCCATTCTCTTAACAGTGTTTTTTGAAAAGCAGAAGATTTAATTTTGACAAAGTCCAATTTACAAATTTGTTCTATTATACATCTGCTTTTGTTGTTGTATCTAAGAAATCTTTGCCTAACCTACGATCACAAAGATTTTGTCCTTTGTTTTCGTCCAGAAGTTTCATAGTTTTAGTTTTTTCATTTAACAAAATATAAAAAGAAAAAAGTCCTACATATTTATTGATTTGGCTACCACTTCTGCTGCTCTTCTATCATTTGTATAGATCCTTATTTCCATCTATTATTATTTCCCTCTGCTTGAAGGACTTTCTTTTACATTTCTTGTAATATGGATCTCCTGGTGATGAATTGTGTCAGATTCTGTATGCCTGAAAAAGTCTCCATTTCACCTTAATTTTTAAAGATATTTTTACTGGATATAGAATTCTAGGTTAGCAGTTTTCTTCCTCTTACCTATTTTAAAGATGCTGCTCCAGTGTTTTCTCATTTGCATTGTTTCTAGTGAGAAATCACCCGTTATCCTTATTTTTATTTCTCTACATAACGGCTTTCCCCCCTCTGATTGCTTCTAAGATTATGTGTTATCACTGGTTTAGAACAACTAGACTATGATGTGCCTTAGTGTATTTTTCTCCATATTTCTTTTCTTGTGGGGGTTCATAGAACATTTTGGATTTGTGGTTTTATAGTTTTCAACAAATTTGGAAACATCTCAACCATTATTTCTTCAAGTATTTTTTTTCTTTTTCCTCCCCCTGTCCTTCAGCAATTCCAATTACTCATATAACTAGGCTGCTTGAAACTGTCTCACAGCTTACTTTTGCTCTCTTTATTTAAAAAAGTGTTTTCTCTGTGTTTCATTTTAGATAGTTTTTATTGTAATATCTTCAAGTTCACTAATCTTTTCTTCTGAAATGGCTGTTCTGCTGTTAATTTCATCTAGTGTGCTTTTTGAAATTTGATATGTCTTTTAAATATATTTTTCATGCCTCTACTTAATATTTTGCACATATGGAATATAGTTATAATAACTATTTTAATATCCATGTCTGCTAATTTTAATTGGTTGTTTTATCCTGTTCTTTGCACGCCTGGTAAGTTTTTATTTTTTATGAGGCATTGTAAATTTTACCTCACTGGGTGCTAGATGTTTTTATATTCCTATAAATATTCTTGGGCTTTGTTTTGGGAAGCAGTTATTTGAAAGCAGTGATATTATGGGGTCTTGTTTTTAAGTTTTATTAGGCAGATCAGAGCAGTTTAGGTTAATGTTTGCTCACTGTTGAGGCAAGACCCTATGAGCACTCTGCCTGATGCCCTATGAATTATGAAGTTTTCCAGTTTGGCTGGTGGCAACAGGTAATATTTTCAGATTTGTGTGAGTGCTTTACACTATTCTTTCTGATTCTTTCTTGTGGTTTTTCCCCTGGCCTTGGGTAGTTTCTTCATACATGTGCTGATCAATTCTCTGTTCAATACTTGATGGGATCTTATGCAGATCTACAGAGTTCTCTCTGTATGATGCTATCTTTTTTCTTGGTACTCTTTTTTGCCACTCTAGTAGCCTTGGATTCCTTGGACTTTCAACTCCATCTCCTCAACTCTGGAATTTCTCTGGGCTCTGCTTTGGTTTCCTCTCCCTGCACTGTGGAAACTCTCTCAAGCAGTATGTTGAAGCAATCATAGGACTCACCTTGTTTGTTTCCCATTTCTCAAGGGTCACTCTTCTTTGTTGCTTGATGTTCAGTATCTTAAACAATATTGTTTCACATTTTTTTGTCTTTTTGTTTGAATTTTTCAGGTAGAAATGTAAATATAGTTTTCCAGTTCATCTATGCTGAAAGCAGCAGTCTTTGTGACAATTTAAATTTGAATTATTTGATATGAATAAAATTTTAAAAACTCAGTTTTTAGTCACTTTAATAGACACATTTCAAGTGTTCAAAATCCATATGTGGTTAGAGGCTACAACATTGGATGGTACAGATATAAAACATTTCCATCATTATAGAAAGTTTAATTGGACAACTCTGTTACAGAAGTATAATATTTTAATTTTACAAAAAATCTGGGTTTATAGTTGTGTATGGTATGAATTAAGGGTCAAGATAATGTTGTTTTTCCAGTATGGATATCCAGTGTGTTGTTTATCCTTTACCTTTGCATTTCCACTAGATTTTTAGAAGTCGTTATCAGTTTCCAGAAAAAAATACATGCTGAGATATTGATTGGAATTGCATTGACTCTATCTATCAATTGAGGGAGAATTGACATTTTTAAAACTTGCAGTCTTTCCATCTATGTATGTGGTTTATTCCTTTATTTATTTAAGTTTTTCTGATTTCTCTCAGTAGTAATGTTTCATAGTTTTATGATTTATTCCTAGGTATTTGATATTTTAGTTGTTTTTGTAAATCGTATCATTTTAAAATTCCATTTTCTAATCTTTTGTTTCTAACATATGGAAATGTGATCCATTTTTGTATTGACCTTTTATCAGTGACCTTGATGAAATCAATTATTTATTTGAATATTTATCTATAGATTATTTTTGGAACTGTATGTAACCAATTATGTATCTATGAATAATAATTATTTAAAGAAGACCTAAATAGACATTTCTCCAAAGAAGATATACAGATGGCCAACAGACACATGAAAGAATGCTCAACATCATTAATCATTAGAGAAATGCAAATCAAAACTCCAATGAGGTATCATCTCACACCGGTCAGAATGGCCATCATCAAAAAATCTAGAAACAATAAATGCTGGAGAGGGTGTGGAGAAAAGGGAACCCTCTTGCACTGTTGGTGGGAATGTACATTGCTACAGCCACTATGGAGAACAGTATGGAGGTTCCTTAAAAAACTAAAAATAGAATTACCATATGACCCAGCAATTCCACTACCGGGCATATACCCAGAAAAAACCATAATTCAAAAAGACACATGTACCCCAATGTTATTGTAGGACTATTTACAATAGCCAGGACATGGAAGCAACCTAAATGCTCACTGACAGACGAATGGATAAAGAAGATATAGTACCTATATACAATGGAATATTACTCAGCCATAAAAAGGAATGAAATTGGGTCATTTGTAAAGATGTGGATGGATCTAGAGACTGTCATGCAGAGTGAAGTAAGTCAGAAAGAGAAAAACAAATATCGTATATTAACGCATATATGTGGAACCTAGAAAAATGGTACAGATGAACTGGTTTGCAGGGCAGAAATAGAGACACAGATGTACAGAACAAATGTACGGTTACCAAGGGGGGAAAGAGGGTGGTGTGATGAACTGGGAAACTGGGATTGACATATATACACTAATATGTATAGAATGGATAACTAATAAGAACCTGCTGTATAAAAAAATAAATAAAATTCTAAAAAAAATAAAATAAAATAAGAAGAGGAAAGAAAAAGAATTTCTAGCATGATTTTTGAAATCTCAAACAGGTGTTGAATATTATTGCATGCTTTCTTTGCATCTATTGAGATGATTACATGTTTTATCTTTATCTTTTGTTAATATGATAAATTACATTTATTGATGTTCAAATTCTAAATCAACATTTTATTCTTGGATTAAAATATGTTGTTTGTGTTGTCTTTTCCTTTTTAGATATTACTGGATTCTATTTGCCTATGTTTTTTGCTGAGTAAAACTTTTCAAAAAGACTTTTGAGTTTACGTTTTTTAGAGATATTGGCTTAAATTTTTTTCTTAAGATAAGCTTACTGGTTTTACTATCAAGATTATGCTGATTTTATACAATGAACTTGGAAATGTCAGTATAAGATCAGTGTTATTTCTTTCTTAAATATTTGGAAAGATTAACTGATAAAGCTATCCAGGCCTGGAATTTTCTTTGTAAGTTTTAAGTTATGAATTCAATTTATTAAATAGATATAAACTTTCAGATTTTTAAATTTGTCCTTGTGTCAGTTTTTCTAAGTTGTGTTTTAAGTTAATTAGTCTTTTTTCTTCCTTGTATTTTCCTTTTGTCTAATTTGCCATTAATTTTCCTAGCTTCTTGAGCTGGATGCTTTAGATAATTGATTTTCAGCCTTCATTATTTTCTAGTATGTTCACTTAAACTATAAATTTCCCTGTAAACTAGGCTTTTGTTGTATTTTACAAGCTTTCATAACGCTGTATTTTATTTTATTTATTTTATTTTTTTCATAATGTTGTATTTTATTATCTTTCATTTCCAAATATTTTCTGATTTTTCATTTTGATTTCTTCTTTGCCCCATAGGTTATTTATAATTTTTTTCCTTTGTGTGTCTGTCTTTATATTTTCTGCTAATCTATCTTCCAGTTGAATAATCTCCTCTTCTGATAGTAGTAATATGCTGTTAAATCCATCTCTTTACTCCATTATATCTGTAACTGCATTTTTGTTTTCTGTTAGAAGTTACATTTGATTCTTTTAGAAGTAATTCACTGGTGAAATTTCCATCTTGTCATGCATTTTCTTGAACACATTAATCATAATTATTTTAAGTTCCATGTGTGATAATTCAAATATATGGATCATCTGTGAGTATTTCTATTGTCTATTTTTTCTCTAGATTTTCAATCTTTTGGCCCTATCTTCTGGCATGCTTCATAATTTTTGATTAAATGCTGGCTATTGTATTTGAAAAATTCTAAGGATCTTGATGATATTATTTATCTCTGGAGAAGATTTATTTGGCCAGCAATTAGACTAAGGGCAGATTACTTTGATTCAATCACGTATTGAGATAGTTCAAAACAGTTTCAGATTATATGTGGACTCTCTGTGGGCTGCTTAATTTCTGGTTTCTCCTTTTGGTGTCTGAACTAAAAGTTTGGTGTGTAATTGGGGCTACTCCTCCTTGGAGGGCTGTTGTTCTAATTTTAGTCTTTGCAATCAATACAACTGATAATTTTTTTTAAACATTTGTAGCCACTTAGCAGCTATTTTTACTTGGTTTCCCAGCCTCTCATTCAGGGGAGCATAGGATCCAGCAAATACTTCAAAAGTAAGAGCTGCACAGAATTTTAAGCTTATTTTGCTGAAGTTCTTTTTTCTCTAGGATCTTGGTTTCTTAAGTAATAGCCACCTTGGTATCCCTGAATCCCAACTGTTGTCTTCCCAGCACTGTGGGACTGTCAAATGCTCTAGATCATTGTTTGGAGCAATGAGAGAGAGAGAGAGAGAGATTGAGAGAGAGAGAGAGAGAATAAGCCAAGTAAGTGACACAAGCTATTGGTTAATGGCACGTTATTGAAAGGGGCTTTTACAGCACAAACCCTACTAAAGCAATGTCCATCTCCTGCCCATGGTGCATAGCCACAGTACTGTGTTGCTTTAGTTATAATGACACACCTTCTGTTGTTTGTTGTTTATGAGAGAATTGCCTTCCATAGGAATGTGTTTAATTATGTGCATAATCAGATACATTGCACTGCAAGGGAGATGGGAAAATCTTTAGTTCCTTTGTGAACTTTGTCACTTCCTTTGTCACTTCCTATCATCCTTCCCCCAACCCCTGCCAGCTCAGAATCCCAATCACAGCTGGCAGAAACACTCCAAAAGGAATCATAACAGCAACAGTCACTGAGCCTCCTATGCGTCAGGCACAGTTCTAGGTGCAGGAGACTTGAAGACAAGTCACAAGCAAATGATGCAACAAAATTCACAAAGAGATCTAAGAGAGAGTAGACGGAATGGGGAGGTGGATGTGAGGATGTCTATCTTCTCCTACAGTTTAAGAACATTCTTTTTATTCACGTGCAACTCAGTTCTTTCTGGGCTAAACCTTCTAGGCTAAAGAACTAAAAAGCCCTTGGGTGGTGCTATGTTTGAACTGTAAAATGTTAATAGAAACATGTAAATACCTTACAAAGACTATTATTAAACTGGGGGGAAAAAAGCACTATAAGGATACATAGAATTAGTGCAAAACCAATTTCATATATTAAGGTTTTACTCTGTCCTAATTTTGTAGCAGTTTTTCTAACAAAGAAAAGATTGGGATGCTGCCTGTTTATGCGGAAGCCAGAGAAGGTAGAGATGATAGCTGAGGGATAAAAGAGCTCCCTGGTTGGTTAGTTATCGTACAATATTTCCATCAAGTATGTAGTGAGTGTGAGGCATGATGAAACATTAAGAAATGACTGAGGTGCCCATGGTATGTCTGGGTACCCTCACAGCTGTGCAGGCAGTCCTTCCTTAAGGGGAGGAGCTGGGTGGCACATCCCATATCTACCACAGGAAGTAACAGGAGGAGTGATGGGGTTGGGGAGAAGGAAGCCATACAAACAAATGACAGCAATACCAGGGAGATGGTGGCCAGTCATCGTAGAGCTCCATTATCCCATACGCTGTGTGTTTTGCGCAAACCAAGTCCAATCAAGAGGAGGAGACGGGGAAAACTTGATGGAAGAGGTGAGATTTGCGTTGTCCTTGTCAGGATGGATAAGACAGGCTCCCTGTAGGGTTTGTCATAGATGGAGTTTGTTTGCGGATAATAGTGATAAATGGCTAACATTTACCTAGATCTTATTCTAGGTCAGTCTCTGGGCTGAGGGCTTCCCACACGTTATCTCAGTTAAGCCTCAGAACGATCGTCTGTGGTATAGAAAATTAGCACCCCTATTTATACAGAGGGAAACGGAGGCTTTGAGAGTTTGGATTTGGAGCACCAGCACACCCTAGCTGCACGTGAGAATACACTGAGGAACTCTGAAGAATCACCCATGCCTGGGCTCCACCCGTTCACATTGAAGCTAATCTCTAGAGATAGGGCTCAGCCATCTGTACCTTATACGAGCTCTCCAGGTAATTCTGAGGAACAGAGAGGGTTGCGAAGTAGTCATTGAGAGGAAGTTCAGCACTACCCTCAGCATAGACCACTTTAAACAAATATTATGAAATAGTTTGAACACACCAGCAGTTATAAAGGCAAATTGAAGAAATTTCCCTACGCCTAATACCCAGCTTAAAATGATGAACACCGCTGATCTAGTTGGAGTTCCCCAATCTCATCTCTCTCTCTCTGTCTCTTTCTCCTAGGGAGTCACTATCCTGAACTTTGAGTTTTCATTCCCATGCATTTCCTTACAGTACCTTTTAAAGTCTGGGATGGGACACTTTGCAACTGTAGCTCTTTAAACTGTGATCCTAGTGTGTGTTGGAGAGGTGGTCATGCTCCTTAGGGGGGGACATATCAGAATCTCTTGGCGAAAGGGAATTTGTCAGATTTGGAAGAGAAACCCAGGCAATTTCAACACCTGCTCCCCGCGTGTCCCCAGGAGTGGCTCCTCAGTTATGGTATGTGTTCATCTATTTGTTTATTACCTATACCATCTGCTCTGCCCCCCCCCCCACAACACCACATAACTCTCTTGAGGGCGAGGACTTTATCCTATTTATCATTCTCCCCCCAGCACCCAGAACATTGCTTGCACTCAGTAGGTGCTCAATAGATATATTTTTGAATGAAGGAAAGAATCACTGAACTATAAGCCTCTCAAGAGCTGGGAGATTTTTAAATAATACAGTATACCTGAGGGGTCAAGAGCACGGGGTTCGGGGGGTAGAAAACTTGGATGGAATCTTAACCCTGCTATTTCTGATCTGTTATATATCTTGGGCAGAGTTACTCAACCACTCTCAGCCTCAATTTCCTCAGCTGTAAAATGGGAGCAGCTACTCAGTTGTATTGTGGTGGGGATTAAATGACACAATGCATGTATATCTTAAGTGATACAATGCATGGGAAATGCATGGGAAACTTGTTTTGCAAAGTGCTTGGTAGTAGCAAGTGTTCATATTAGCTTTAGCTGTGGTGGTGGGCTTCTATGTATGGGGTTATTTCTGTCCTGCACCCCTCTTTTCCTGGGAAATGCCCCTCCCACTCCAAATGGCTCCCATTTGGCAGTTCCCATGTTCCTATATTGCCTTGCCGCTGTGGTTATACCTTGCTGTTTCCTTCTATGCACTTGATCCACTCTTGGAAGTGTGGAGGAAAATTGCAATTAAGTCGAAAAAAATATTGACTATGCTCAAGGAAAAGAAGCTGGGTTAGAAGTGACCTTGAAGATGCCTTTAACGCACTCGTGAAAATGACGTCAAGGAAGTAGGAACCATACCTTCTTGCAGAGTATTCCTTGTTGCCCATGAGACCACTCCTGATAGAACAGCAAGAGTATGGCACTTCCTAGTCTTCTCTGGGTTGGGGTCAGCTAAACACCTCGAGGTGGCACACAATGTTTTGAAATTTTTTTCCCTAGGTGAGTATCACCGGCATTTATTAGGATGATATCCACAACATTGGCTTCATTAGCTGATGCTTCCCAAGTGCCTAGAATAGTGCCTGGTACATAGCAGATGCTCAATAATTATGTGTTGAATGAATGAATGCCTGAGTATCATGTTCCAAGTGACTCTGTTCTGTGTATTGGCCCTGGATCTAGGTATAGGATCTCCCCATTTTACAGATGAGGAAACAGGCCTAGAGAAGAAAAGTTCACTCAGTGAAAAGCTGTGTGATGACAGGGACTACTTTTTCTCTGTCTATAAACCATCGCTGCCTAGCTCCCCCTCCCAGTTCGACCACATTGCTGCGTGGTTGGGCGGGGTCAGTCAGAGACTGAGGATGGGGCATCTCTCTCTATGGGAGGCTGATCCCGGGGCAGGAGTTGGTGTTGTGGCTGCCCTTGCTGTTAATGGAGTGAGCGCAGGCATGAGAAATGCACACCCACCGTGGACAAACTCATCAAGGCTGTAAGGACAGGAATCTTCATCAATACTCCTGGATCTGGTCATTCCGAACTCCACATAGTTTGGTGAATTTTTCTCTATGGAAGTGACCTTCTTGCCTTCTTTATCATTTCAGGGCTGGGGAAGGCAGTCCAGGGAGATACTCTGGTGAAGTTCAGGGACTTTCCATAGCAGGCAAGGGAGGTGGGCTAGGGTGCAGGCAAGTGCCCAGCAAGCTCAAGGTAGCTGCCAGGCTCCAGGGAGAGACTCTCCAGAGAGGGGACCAGGCTAGCCTGTGCTTTACTAGGAAAACAAAACACAACAGAACAGGAATCTGACGTTGTGGAGGAAGCCATACCCTAGTTACTGTGGCCACACTTTCTCCTGGGAAGGGGTACTGGAAAGCGACAGAAGGCAGATTTTGCTGCAGACTGACTGCTAAGGAGCCTGTTTCTGGCTCTGAGCGCCCGGTAGCCCTTCGCATTCATGGTACACAAAGCCCTCCCAAGCCTTTCCTAATGGGAGGTGTTATCTCCATTTTCCAGGCTGAGAAGCCCCGTGCAGAGGGGAAGCTGGCCCTTTCCACCCTCACGCCTCCTCCACCCTTGGCGGGCAGCAAACGCGGTCCAGGTCTTCTGCTTCCAAACCCGAGCTTTATCTCCCACACCGTGCTGCCTCTTGGAGCCTTCTGGAGAGGCCCCTGCTGTGGAAATGAGCATCTGTCCAAACTTTGGAGCCTGGCCTTCAAGGGCCTGAGCGACTTTCCACCCGGCGTCCGGCCCCCGCCGTGCCTCGTGCCTCCCCCTCACGGGTCTCCACACTGCCAAGGGAACCTGCAAGTGATTTCTTGCTTCTTTGCATCCAGGCAGGACTTTGTCCACACCCCAAATTTCCCTTTTCTCCCTGTTTTATTTTCTTTCTTTATGTGGATCTTGGACAATACATGGGATGATTTTCTTTTATAGTCACGTATTTGGTATATAATATTTGTCATATTTAAAGCGTCTTCGTTCATCCATTCACTCCTAGATCCATCCTTTGACATACATTTATTGAGTTCCTACTATGTGCTATGCACTGTGCTAGACAATTGGGGAAATAGAAATTTGTAAGGATGGACCAAGTATTTCTCTAGAACATGAAAAGCCAGAGGACTGTCAAGGATCAAAATGTTGATAAGCCTCCTATTCTGTAGCTCAGGCTCATCAGATGAACTGCAGGAACTCTTGTCCTCACCTGCACCCATGCTCTGGTTCAAGATGGAGGGGGTGGGTTTTGTAATCTGTCATCTTCTGTGTTCTCTGTAGCCTCCTGGTTTCCTGGGCATGGTGAGATGTCCAAACCCTCTTTCCAGATCAGGGGTTTGGAACTAACGCTGCTGCTTCAAGAGTGTAGTGACTGGGCTTTTCAGGGCTGTTTCTCAATGGCACCTACAAGGGTTTCTCTTCTCTGACCAGCTTTGGTTCTGGGCAAGTGAGGCTGAGTCTCTGAATGACACCATGTCTTCTAACGCAAAGCAGACACCTCCTGTGCAGTTAGAGAGCCCAGCCTGGGCCGTGGCCAACACTGTATCCCACTGCAGCCTGGGGCAGCTTCCATGGGCAGTCGTCAGTGTTTCCTGCCTTGCTAGTGCCCCTCTTGGCCACCGCCTTCTCTCTGGGAATGCACGGACAAAGCAAATAAAAACATGGAATTCAAATCAAGACACATTAGTTCTGAGGCCTAGCTCTGCCACTGATTGGTTGTGCAATGTTTGGTAAATTCACTAATCTCAACTATAAAATAGAAAAAAACCATGTGTCCCTGTATCAGTCAAGGTTCTGCAAAGAAATAGAACCAATAGGAGATATAGACTTATTTTAAAGAATTGGCTGACTCCATTTATTTTAAAGAATTTAAAATAATTTAAAGTGGCTGACAATTTATTTTAAGGAATTGGCTGACACAGTTGTGGAAGCTGGCAAGTCCAAAATCTATAGGGCAGATCAGCAGGCTGAAAACAGTAGGTGGGAGCTGACGCTGCAGTCTTAAGGCAGAATTTCTTCTTCAGGAAACCTCAGTGTTTACTCTTATGGCCTTCGACTGATTGGGTGAGGCCCACCCACATTATCAAGAGTAATCTTCACTTCTTTTTTTAAAAATTTATTTATTTGGCTGTGCCGGGTCTTAGTAGCAGCACGCAGGATCTTTTTTGCGGTGTGAGGGATCTTTTTTAGTTGCGGCATGCGGGATCTAGCTCCCTGACCAGGGATCAAAACCGGGTTCCCTGCATTGGGAAGCATGGAGTCTTAGCCATTGGACCACCAGGGAAGTCCCAAGAGTAATCTTCACTTAAAGTCAACTGGTTGTAGCTATGAACTACATGTACAAAATACCTTCACAGAGACACCTAGGTTAGTGCTTGATTAAGTAACTGAGTACTACAGCCTAGCCAAACTGACCCATCAAACTGACCATCTCACTCTCCCATTGGAGAGTTATGAGGATTAAGTAAAATAATGCATGCAAAGTGCTAAGCATAGAACCTGGTATGTGGTAAGTATTTATTCGTTATTGATATTGTTACTACTGTTATTATTTTTTATTTTCCACTTATTTTTGGTCTGCTGCCAATTCAACAAAGCCTTGTGCTTCGTTCCAAGGTATTTGCTACTCTGATACATCACAGGCCCTTAGAGCAGGATCTGTGATGTGGGAACTCACAGGTGGGAATGTACCTGTCAGTAAGCTCCTGGGGAACAAGCATATGTCTGGTTTATACACAGCTCAGAGTAAGCGTGCAATAGATACCAAGAAATAAATGCACAAATGAAGACAATGTCCTGGTAAGAATGGGCTGTCCAATGCACATATAATACAAGCCTTATTTGTAATTTAACATTTTTTAGTAACCATATTTAAAAAAGAAACAGATACTAATATCCAAAATATTATTATTTCAAAATCTAATCCATATAAAATTATTAGACATTTAATATGCTTTTTTTATATACTAAGTCTTCTAAATCCAGCCCGTGTATTATATTATACTTATGGCACAGCTGCATTTGAACTGGTCATATTTCAAATGTTCAATAGCCATGTGAGGCTAGTGGCTACTGTATTGGATGGCATAGGATTAGAGCAATATTTCTCCAAGTTTAGCTCCTGAATAATTGCATCCTAATCACTGGGGCTGGTTTATGGAGTGGGCAGCATGTTGATAGTGGGCCATACTCTAGAACAAACTCAGTACGATTCACTGACTTAGGCCTGCCTCTTCATAGACTGTTTATGATTGGTCCTCACCAAAATAAGAACAGAAAGTGAGAGCAAGCATTCAGAAAAGTTTATAACAATTTGACAGAATAATTTTACATCCATTGAATCTAATACCAAAAAAAAATTAGGGATTGGATTAGTATGTGCTATTTAAAATTTAATTTTTCTATAAATCCATTTGTATTGCATTTTACAAAAGTACCTGTCTATGATGAAGTGGAAATAGGTAAAACCTGGCCCCTCACCAAAGAGAGTTTGAGAAGCACTGTCTCTGGGGTAGATATTAGGAATTTATGTTTTTAACCACCCCCTGATGATTCCTAGACACATGGAAGTTTGAACCTTCTAAAATCAGGCCAAAAACTCCAAGAAGTGTAGACCTCATTTTATTTTTATTTTATTTGTTCCTTCAAATTGCTGTGTCCAGAAGCAGAGCTTCAGGCCTGGGTGGTTCTTCATAACAAGGGCAGCTCTGCATACTTCAAAGACACTGTCCCAGTGCCAGTGGGGAGCCCTGTCTTGCCCTGATGTCCACACCAGCTAGAACACCAGGACCCCACAGTCCTGCTTCTTGAGACCCTTTGTGAGTCCTCTAGGATCCTGGGATTTTCAAGGTTTTCTCTGATCCTCCACACAGAGAATACAACTTTTCAATCTCCATCTCTTGGAGCAGACAGGCAATCTGTTTTAAAAAAAAAGAAAAAATATCTCTAGACCCAAAGGAACTCTATTTTTTCTTGTCCTTGCTCAAAGCTTTTATAGCACATCTTGAGCTTTCAAAGGCAGTGCGCGTATTGATTTTTTGTCCCTGACCCCCAGGGTTCATTGCTGCTGTGTTTTGGGCTAAGGCTCCCTATAGAAATCCCAGTGGCCGCCACTCGGGAAGTCTTGGTGATTGGATGATATTGGAAGCAGTTTCCTTATATAAACCATCACAGATATCCTTTGTAATTTGTCATCTTCTCTTTCTGTGAGGCTCTCCTCACAGGATCTTTCCTGTGTGGCTTGAAACTTTTAAATCATCCTTCAGGCCAGAATTTCTGCAAGGAAATGGAGGCTTTTACCTCTGGCTCAGCTTCCAGTGAAGATGCTTTAGGTTCTGGCTCCCACCCCACCAGCCCAACACTCACCTGGAGATAGATATCGTCTCCTCCCACAAAATCTCAATATACTACTGTATTAGTTTTCTAGGGCTGCCATAACATAATAGCACAGACTAAGTGGCTTAAGCCAACAGAAATTTATTTCTCACAGTTGTGGAGGCTGGAAGTCCAAGATCAAGGTGTTGGCAGGGTTGGTTTCTCTCGAGGCCTGTCTCCTTGGCTTGCAGATGGCCACCTTCTGGCTGTGTCCCCTCCTGGCCTCTACTCTGTGCAAATGCATCCCTAGTGTCTCTTCCTGCCCTTATAAGGACACCAGTCTTATTGGATTAGGACCCCACACTTAGGACCTCATTTAACTTAAATGACCTCATTAAAGGCTTTATCTCCAAATATAGTCACATCGGGGTTAGGGCTTCAACATATGGGTTTTGGGGAGGAGCACAATGTAATCCACGACAACTACTAAGTTGGTGTCTGCTCATGGCCCAACTTCTTCTTGGATTTTGGGGTTCTTGCACCTGATGGCTGTGTTCTCTGCCTCTATAACCAATGTTCGCTTCCCACCCCATCACCCCCTGGAGGCTGTCCCTACACTGGGTAGAGGCCTGTTTGACATTTTTGGTTGTGGACCAAGGTCTTCTGCTGTCAAAGCCGTGTTAGATTCTGCCCATGGTGCCATTGCTGGCTCTCAGATGAGTGTTCTGTGGTCAATGGTGAACTCCATCAGAGACTGCTCTCCAGCCCCTGTCTTCAGAAATGATTCCAGGCATCATGTAAAACCTGATTTTTGTGCACATGACACCCGTTCCCTTCTCTCCCATGGAGACCTGTCTCCCCTTCACTGCTCCAGGTTCAGAGGGAGAACAGGGACTAGTCACCATAAAAATCCTTGAAGCCACTAGCACTCCTATTCTTTCCATTAGAAGAGTGGGCATCTACTTCTCTCCTTTTCCAATCTATTTCACGGCAGGAACCCAGGACCATTTCTACTTTCTTTGCAGTCATCAAACAAAAGACAAGCTAGGGCAAAACAGGTGGATTTATTTATTTATTTATTATTTTAAAATGTTAATTAATTAGTTAATTTATGGCTGCGTTGGGTCTTCATTGCTGTGCGCGGGCTTTGTCTAGTTGCGGCGAGCGGGGGCTACTCTTCGTTGCGGTGCGAGGGCTTCTCATTGCGGTGGCTTCTCTTGTTGCGGAACACGGGCTCCAGGCATGCGGGCTTCAGTAGCTGTGGCACACGGGCTTTGTTGCTCCACGGCATGTGGGATCTTCCCAGACCAGGGTTCGAACCTGTGTCCCCTGCATTAGCAGGGAGATTCTTAACCACTGTGCCACCAGGGAAGCCCCAAGCAGGTGGATTTAAATCTTTAGTGACCCATATCACTTTGATAAGTGAAGAATTGCAAAGTTTTTGTCTGTGACCCTTTGTGAATCCACTGATTCGTTGATTCATTCCTCAAACAATCATGAGCACCATCACCGCCCAGGCCATGTGCTGAGGGTGATGGGTGATGGAGATGAGACACATCGTTCTTGCCCTCTAAGAATGTTTGTTCTGGGAACAAAAACAGTCTAGTAGGCAGGCAATTGCAACATGGTGTGGTAGGGGTGGTGATGGTGGCAAACCCTGCCTACTGTTGAACATAGAGTGGGACCCTCAGCCCCACTGGAAAATTCAGAAAAGGCTTCCCCTCCACAAAGGAGATGAAGACTTAGCTGAATCTTGAAAGAAGAGTATGAGTCAGCCTGGTGTGGGAGGGTGAGTTAGGAAGAGGAGAGAGGGAAGGACATTTTGAGCAGAGGTAACAGCATTTGAAGAGTTGGAGGTGGGAGGGATGGGGGGCAACTGAGGAAATATGTAAATATTGCACATGGTTTCTGGCGGGGGGCAGTAGTTAAAGCCTAAGGATTGCTCTCCCTATAGCCTGGAGGTTGAGGGATGTACTCCAGTGGGGAGTCTGTGTGTATGTGTGTGTGTGGGTGTGCACCGTAAAGGGAAGCTCCTAAAACAAAAATGGCATTGCACCGGTGCTCTTCCTACTTTTCCGACCATATGTTCTAGAACTCCTTCTTGGGTTTTTTCTGACCCTCCTTTCTTCCCTTGTTTGTCAGCCACCACATCCCTTGGATCCCTGTTCTCTATAGACATAGGTGTTGTAGAGAGTGGTCCTCTCTCCAAGCCTCACCTTCTGCTTCTTAGTAGCTGGCAGAGACCACATCCCATAGTCCCATCTTCTGTCCAGGGCTCCAGGCTGGCATTGCCAATTGGCTCCTAAGCATTCCCACCATTGCCTAGTCTAGGGTGACCATGTATCCTGCTTTGCCTCCGGGGTCCCAGTTATGTGTTTTGTTGTGGGTGATTATAAGCAGTGCCCTCCTGTTCACTCTCAAAAGTGTCCCAGGTTAGACCATAAATTATATGGTTATGAAACAAGAGGGGAAGGGGGCAGGGCACAACCTTTAAAAGAATGACACAGCCATAGGACATGATGAAAACTGGTTACAATCGACTAGGTCCAAGATGGTGGAAGATTCGACTTCCAGTAGACCTTGAGCCTCATTATATGCTCATTGTAATACATTAGCTAAATGACACACCCACCAGTGCCATGACGGTTCTAAGGCCAACCATAAAAGGTCAAAAAGTGGTCAGTGGCCCAGTTCCTGGAAATCTCGGCCCCTTCCCTGAAATAGTTGGAATAATCTTCCCAGTCATTAGCCTATGAAATTACCCAGCCCATAAAAACGAACCACTTCATATTTCGGGGCCTCTCACCTTCTGAGATGGACCCCATTCTGTCTATGGAGTGTGTATCTCTCTAAATGAATCCACTTCTTACCCATCACTTTGTCTCTGACTGAATTCTTTCTGCGATGAGACATCAAAAACCTGAGCTTCATTAAGTACTGAGACCAGGTGTGTGATCTCAATTAAAAGACCTTGGGTTCAAGTCCCAGTCTGAGTTGTGTGGTTTCAGCTACCTTACATATATTTTGCTAAGTCTAAAACCAAACTCGTTATTTTCCCCCTCTATCCATTCCCGCACCAGAGATTTCTTCTGATTCCTTGGTTTCTGGTGGTTGGTGCTAGGGGGATCTATGGACCCTTTCGCTTTACTCTGCTACCACCATGGTCCAGAATCTTGCACCCTCAGGCCCTCTCCCTGCTCTCGACATCTGGGCTGAGCCATCTATTTCTAACACAGTTTTCACCGACTTACACACAGTTTCAACTCCTCTAGTGGCCTCCCAGTGTTTACAACATGACATCTTTACTTTAGCTGAACATTTAAATTTGCTATATTTGGCCTAACTTTACCTTTTTAACATTTTTTATTACTTCCTGTTACTCTACATCAGCCAGATCATTCTACTGGCTGACCCTGAAAATGTGTGCATATTCTGACTTCCACATCCTAGCTCATGCTATGTTCTTTTTTTTTTTTTAAATGTATTTAATTTATTTATTTTCATTTTTGGCTGCGTTGGGTCTTCATTGCTGCATGCGGGCTTTCTCTAGTTGTGGTGGGCAGGGGCTACTCTTCATTGTGGTGCGCAGACTTCTCATTGCGGTGGCTTCTCTTGTTGTGGAGCATGGGCTCTAGGCACTTGGGCTTCAGTAGTTGTGGCACACGGGCTCAGTAGTGGTGGCGCACGGGCTTAGTTGCCCCGCGGCATGTGGGATCTTCCTGGACCAGGGCTCGAACCCGTGTCCCCTGCATTGGCAGGCAGATTCTTAACCACTGCACCACCAGGGAAGTCCCTATGTTCTCTTTTATTCAATGTTCTTCGACTTCTCTTCTAAATATTACCCAAACTTCTAGGCCTAGATTGATTCTATCTCCTCTAGGGAGCTAACTCTAAACCCTTAAGCCCTGAGGGGTCAGATGCTCTGTCTCTTTCTGCTGTCTTTTTCTGGGTCGTTGGATCCCCTGCTCTACAGTGCTAAGCAGATTGTAGATGTTCTTGTTCATGCTGCTTGAGCAAATGGAGTATTGATTGACTTGAGGTCTTGAAAAGACATTTCTTTTGTCAAACTGTTATTTTGCCAAAAGTTGAATACTTGCAGCCAGCATTGTCACCTCAAAAGTCATGGTGTCATAACAGGATTTCCAAACCTCAGCTGGCTCCAAATCCTGCTCTGCCACCTACCAGCTGTGTGACCTTGGGCAAACTACTTAACCTCTCTGTGACTCAGCTTCCTCTTCTGTAAAATGGAGCTAATAATAGTATCTGCCTTAAGAGGTGGTTGTTAAGTGCTTAGTACAGCAACTGGTTTGTAGATATAACTGAATACATGTTTGCTATTGTGGTCAATTTTTTTTCCCTAACTACCAGTCAGTCCTTGGTAAGAGTTCCTTGGTTTGCCATTTGGTCTTCTCAAAGCTAGCAGGTTAAAAGACACTAGCAATGACTGAGCTTGTAGACATTTATTTGGGGGTAACCATAATAAAATCTCTTCCTGATATACCCCCAACTTAGCACCACCAGGTGGAATTAAAACCCCATGCCTGCACATTGCCTGCTCTACCTAATTCAGGTGAGTCTTTAAAATAACCCAAGTGGGTTGCTCTTAACTCTCGTCTGCATCAACCCCACCTTTTCTTGTGCTGATTCTCTGTTGTGGACTGTCCTCTCTTCTCTCCACTTATCTAAATTTGACCCATCCTGAGGCATCAATCAAGGGGCCTAAGAGTACATGCTGTGGAGTTTAGCCCTTGCCTCCTGCAGTAAGGAACTGAATTTCATCCTTATTTTATGGAACTCAGAGAACTCACCTCTGTGCTGAGCACATAGCAAATGCTTCAGAAATATTTACTGGTTAACCAGTTGTTGATCAAAACCATTAGGTTACCTAGAGCAAGGTTATTGGAGAAAACCCTCACCTACCCCACATTCAAAAGAGCACTTACTCCTGGGTCTAATGGAACAACCGGTTCTGATTCTTCTACTGGATTGATAGTCCACTGAATTCGGAACAAAGAGGGGAGTAGAAGACAGTGGGCATATTTTCAGATTTCTCCCTAATTCAGTATCACAACTAAATATAGTGTTATTTGGCATTATGAAATAGGCCCATTTTAGAGCCATTTAAAGTAAACCTGTACGTTGAAGTTTCAATATTTTATGTGGGTCACCTGAATTCTCAGTGAATACGAGAAAATGAACCAAATATATTTTAACCAAAGATTCCTGTTGGATTTTACTTCCTTAGTGTCCTCAAGCTCAACTCATGCCTGGTTGAGGACTTGGTTTCATCTACAAGCCCACTGGGCAGGAAGATTGCACAGAACAAGGGTGTTCCTTTCCCCGCCCCCTCTGCTCAGCCCTGTCGATGAGAGTTGCGCATGTGTCCCTGAGTCTTCCTCTTTAAGGCCTGTTTTTTCTAGTATCTTGGGTGCTCTTGGGCGATTCCCACAATCTCCATGTTCCTGTATGCAACACAGAAGCTAGCTGATCTCTAACATACTCTCCACCCCCATCAGCTTGTGATGCTAGAAGATGCAAGATGGGCTTTCCCGGGATTTCGCAATTAGGTGAGCCAGGTAATCCTGAGCTGGGGCGAGAACCCAGGCCCGTGAAGTGCCCAAAAATGCGAGGAGGTGAGAGGCTCGCGAGCCCAACACGGAAGGTTATCCTTCACTGGCAGTAGCCCCTGGGGTCCCCTCTCCAGCCTCCCACCTTTCCAGCTAGGGCGGCGGCAGACAGCTGCTCTTCAAGGAGAGGGCGAGGCTTCGAGATGAACAAGGCTCTTTAGAAACACCGGGGCTGACGGTGTGATAACCACTCAAAAGCCAACCGAACAGCTGCAAAATATGATAAAAATCACTTGAAAAGTTCATTGATTTTGCAGCAAAACTGCAAGTACTTCACTTTATAATAATCGTTCCCTCGCGCTCTTGAATCTTGTACTTGAGCTGCAAGGGCGTTCGGGTCAGGGCGGCATTCAGCGAACGGCCCCGGGGAAGACAATGGTACGGAGCTGAAGAGACACTTTCATCATGAGCTAATTTACAAACCAAAGCAAAACAGAGTTGGGTTTTGTCTAAGATTATTAGGAGATGTTAATTTTCTTTACTGTTTTAATTTAAAAAAATTTTTATTTATTTTTTTTGAATTTTTGCATTTTATTTAATTTATTTTTTTATACAGCAGGTTCTTACTAGTTATCTATTTTATACATATTGGTATATATGTCAATCTCAATCTCCCAATTCATCCCCCACCTCCTGCCCCCCTGCCACTTTCCCCCCTTGGTGTCCATACTAGAAGATGTTAATTTTCTGCTTAAATTATTTCTCTCCCTCCTTTCCCCCCAGCTCGTAACTGAAAAAGAAAGCAGCATTAACCCGATCTGGCCTCCCCAATTCTTATCTTCCTAATTAAATTTTGTGACTTGGCATACATGGGTGGGTGGGTTACTTTTTCCCCTTTCCTCTCTTCTCTCCGAGGACAACGTATTTGTTATTTAAATTTATATGGTGTTTGCTTTTATAGCTGGTAGGGTGGCTGTTAGTCCTTTGCCCCATTTTTTCCCTCTGGGTTGGGAGACACAATGAAAGGAACTGGGTACAAAATGAGGTCCTCGTGGTTCTTGACCCAGTGGACCCCAGCGGGCTGCGGGTGGCCGGTGCCGTCTCTGTCCCGCCCTGTCCTGTCTTGCTGGTCACACTCTCCTCCCAGGCTGGCTGGATTTAAAAGTAGACAAGCAAACAAAGCCCAAACTGGACTAACTCTCAATTATCCGCATGAGTGGAGGGCTAATCCAATATTCATTTTTACTTGGCCTTGGAATGTCTTGTGTGGTTTGAACAGGCCAGATTTACCTGGCTGTTTCCGCTTTGCTTGGATGAATAGTGTTACCATTTTCAACATGTCCACAGACTGCTGGTGAGGCTAGCACCCTGGTAACATGCTGGGGTGGATAGGAAATCGATCTGGGTGGGAGAATCTGACACGTAAATTGTCACCGAGCTGGCTGTCACCCCATCACTCCATCTCGTGGCCATTTTTTTGAGTTTATTATTTTCATCCACACAAAGCATCAGGGTAGGTTCCAGTATCCTGACTCATTTCCCCTCTCTGATGGTAAGGAGAAGCAATTTACGAATTGATTCATTTATTCCATAAGTAGTTATAAAATATCTCCTACGTGCCAGGCACTATGCGAGGGACTGGGACCACAACTCTGAAGTCACATGGAGCTGATGGAGCTTACACACGTATAAGATAGTCTTGTCCACAGACAATTGTAAGTGAGCGTGATCAGTGTTGTGACGAGAGAGGAGCAGGGTGTGACAGGATCACCTGTTTGGGACGCCTAATGGAGACTTCTTAAGAAGAGGGGAAATCTTACCTGAGACCTGAAAAACAGGTAGGAGTTGTTCAGAGGCTGGGCATGGGGGCTGGAGTGGCATGTTCTAGCTCCTTGTGCTAAAGGTCAACAGAGGTGAACGCCGGTGTGGGGAGTTGGAGGACCTGGGCAGGTTTCAGAGTGGTTGGAGCACAGTTAAGAGGCTGGGGGAGAGAGAGGGGAGGCTGGAGACGTAGGGGCTGGGGGAGAGGTCATGAAGGCTCTGGGAGGACAGTAAGGACTTTGAATTTTATCCCCGACTCTCTGGCTGAGAACTCTGAGGGACATTGTCATTAGTGCTCCGGGCTGGTGAGGAATCTGATGCCCCTTCAAGGAGCTATTAAAAACGACAACAACAAAACTAAATGTTTATTTATTTATTTATTATTTCTTTTCATTGGCGTATATTTGATTTACAGTGTTGTGTTAGTTTCTGGTGTACAGCAAAGTGATTCAGTTATACAAATATATACTTTTTCATGTTCTTTTCCATTAGAGTTTATTACTAGATATTGAATATAGTTCCCTGTGCTATTCAGTAGGACCTTGTTGTTTATTTATTTTATATATGGTGGTTTGTATCTGCTAATCCCAAACTCCTTATTTATCCCTCCCTCAACCCTCCTTTCCCCTTTGGTAACTGTAAGTTTGTTTTCTATGTCTATGAGTCTGTTTCTGTTTTGTAAATAAGTTCATTTGCACCATTTTTTTTAGATTCCACATGTGAGTAATATCATAAGATATTTTTCTTTCTCTGCCTGACTTACTTCACTTTGTATGATAATTCTCTAAGTCCATTCATGCTGCTGCCAATGGCATTGTTTCAGTCTTTCTTTATGGTTGAGTAATATTCCATTGGATGATATCTATCTATCTATCTATCTATTTCGCCTTCTTTATCCATTCATCTGTCGATGGACATTTACGTTGCTTCTATGTCTTGGCTATTGTATATAACGCTAAATGAACATTGAGTACATGTATCTTTTCAAATTAGAAAAACTATATTTAATATTTATTTTTATATGAAAAAGAGAAACTGATTTTCTGTTAATAAAAAATTGTATATCTCTTTCTTTGTTTTCAAAATAAGGAGTTAATTTTTTCCCCCTGAATGTAACATAACAATTTAACATATTTGGATTATGTTTTCTTCTGTCTAAACTTTATGTGTGTATATATATATATATATATATATATATATATATATATATATATACACACACACACCTGGAAGGTGTTAATCATGCGTAGGTATAACTCACACAAATGTGGTTACATAATCTTGTTAAAAATATTTTTAAAATTTCTTTTTTTTTGGCTTTCATGTAGATAAAAAATATTCCCATTTTACTGAGTTTTTTCCTTCTGATTTTATTTTTTGCATGTGTGTGTCATTTTCTGAATAAGACAACTTCTTGCAAGACTTCAAATTTTATTTATTTATTTAATCAATTAATTATTTACTTAGGTCTTTTTAAATTGAAGTATGGTTGATATATAATTTTATATACATTGTAGGTGTGCAATATAGCGATTCACATTTTTTAAAGGTTATACTCCATTTATAGTTGTTATAAAATATTTGCTATATTCCCCAATATATCTTTGTAATTTATCTTATACCTAATAGTTTATAATTCTTACTCTCCTACCCCTATATTGCCCCTCCCCCTTCCCTCTCCCCACTGGTAACTACTAGTTTGTTCTCTATATCTGTGAGTCTAAAGGCCTTCAAATTTAGATGAAATAAATCACTTGTTTGCTAATTAGAACTGCATCATAAATAACTGAGTTTCAGCATTTCAGCAGACAGAAATGTGTGACTTCAGGGGCCTGCCATCTGGATGGTCTCAGGTTGGTGGTGTGGACTAGCCTTCACCAAGAAAATCACTTGGTGACTATTAGAAATACTGCAGTGCTTGGTCAGCTCTTCTGGGGACACTATCCACTCTGGCTGGATGGGGACCATTTTATATTTTGTCAATGGTGTTTCACACATGGGAACCTGAGTTAACTGGCACCACATGTTTGATCTGCTGGAATGACGTCTCAAGGTGTCTGATAAACTGTTGCCCCAGGGAGCTTCCAGGCCATCTGGTTTCATGATAGGGTTCCGTCTGACTCCAGTGGACACTAGGTTTGAGGGGAGCAGAAAGGAGACAGAGGGAGAAGTGTTGGTGACCTGGGTGAGGGATCCTGGTTGTCTCAACCAGGAAATTCGTACGGGGGACTGAGAGGACATATCCAGTTAAGAAACACTAAAAAGTGCAATTGACAGAACTTGGTGATTAGATTTGGAGAATGAGGAAGATACTAAGGATAGTGCCTGGGTTTCTTGTTTGAGCAACTTGGTGGATGCTAGCTATCAAGGTAGGAGACAAAAGCGGGGCAGATGTAGGGGAAAGATGCTGAGTTCAGTCTGGACATAGGAAATTTCAGGTACCTGTGACCTATCCAAATTGAGGTGTCAAATAAACAGTTGAGTGAACAGGGTAGCTCAGGAGCCCTATTCAAGTGAGAAATATAAAATCTGGATATTATTCACATAGAGAAGGGAGTGCTGGAATTAGACAAGATAATGCAGAGAGAGTGGGGAGTAAGTAGAGAGAAGGGCTCGAGACAGAACTTGAGGAAAACCAGCTTTTAAGGAGAAAGCCAAGGAATAGAAACTACAAATGAAATTCAGAAAATCTAGTAAAGAAAATTAACCAGTTATAAGAAGAAATTCTGAATCTTTGTCTCATTGTGTCTTTAAAAATTTTATTTATACTTATTTATTTTATTCATATATCTTTACAATGAAATATTTCAGACATTCCAAAAGGTATAGACTACAATAATATAACAAACACCCATGAACCCCCCTGCTGTTCTGTGCACCCCTTCCTGATCACTCTCCCCGCTTCCCCCTCAGGGGTAACCTATTCTGTAATTCCCATGTTGGTCTTTATACTTTCATCATTATATCTCATGGTGTCATCATGCAAAAGAAAACACCCTTTTCCATTACGACTGAGACATGATCCTCAAATTTTGAAGCAATGAGCATTGACAAATTGCCTTTTAAAGAAATGACAGGTGTGCTTCTATTTATCAAACACCAGTCACATTTGGATTGCTAAGCGTACCCAGTTATCAATTCATCATCTCTCAGCTCCAAATCCAGCCTTCTTTGCCCTGCTTTCTGGTGCTGGAGCTGGGTGCTCTAACATTTTTTTCTTTGCCAGCTGATGCAATATTACCCTTGCCAGTAGAGGACTCTGAGAGGACACTGCAGAAGGCAGGGACCTCTCTTCCTGGTTCCGGTGTGCAGCTTCTTGCTCCTGCTCAGTGGCCACTGACTTGCAGGTCATCCAGTGGTGCTCACTTTCTAGTGAGTTTCACTGGCATCCCAGTGGGTGGCTTTCTGGGGAATCTCATGGTGCCCTCTCCACCCCCAACAGATAGTTTTCTGCCCTCCAGCCCTGGCATGTAGCACTCCAACCTCTTCACCATCCAGTGGGCCACAGCCACATCCTCCCCAGCGAGCTCTAGCCCTCAGCCCTAGGGTGGTGTTCCTTCCATAGGTGCTGTGCCTCTGCCCTAGAGGTATTATAGGGGGTAGTCACTACCCCTATATCTGCTCCCTATGCCTTCAAGCCCTTTATTCTCGAGTTCTCTTTACCCTTTAGTAGTTAATTCCCTGTTACTTTGAATAATTCTTCATATTAAACTTTTCTTGTCCAAACTATTGTGGAGATTGTGTCTCCTCACTGGATCCTGACTAACAAACACTAGAAAGAATACTAGACTTGTGGTAACAAACTCTGACTTTGCACTTTTCTTATGGGTGAGACATTGGCAAGTCATGTCATCTTTCTGGATTTAAATTCCTCTTCTATAAACTGGGGTACCTTCTATTCCCCCTACCAGCATTGTTCCAAGAATCACATTGGATAATGGATGTGACTTATGAAGGTGTAGAGTAGAGGATACACATTCAGTCTGAGTTCAAGTAGAAGAAAACCAAAGGGTTGGGGGAGAATAAAAGAAGATGAAGTAGAAATTATTGGGGAGTAAGACTCTGATTAGCACTTATGGCTTCATGTTACCTGAAGCCTCTTCTCTCTGTTCTTTCTGCTTAGTGGAATGGAAAGAAGTAAGACTCTGAGAACAGGGAGCTTGAAAAAACAAAAGTTCTTTCCCTTAATGATCTTAGAAGTCTAGAAAGAAATGGCTTTATATTAGGCCCCTGAGAGCTGAGTGGCTCAGGGAGCTCGGTGCCAGGGAAACCTAAGAACTGAGGATAAACCAACTTTAGGGGCTTTTGATTTATCTAAAATTTAGGGTGAACTGTTAAAATTGCAATATGGATCAGAGAGAAAGATACTAAATTGTACCTTAGAATTTTTAAATTAAAATTTTTTTGCTCTAAAACAATTATTTATTTTTTAGGCCTTGCTTTATATGAGTTTTAATATCAGATTATATTGTTTTACCAAAAGAGGAACCCTGGAGCCTTGTTGTTTAGAGTGTGTCTCTGTGACATGACATCTAGTGGCTAAATATCTGAATTGCAGGTTTAGTTTTTCTGTGGACAAAGCAGGCAGTAGGCTATAGCTATGGTAACCATATGAGAGGTTACAGGCTGTAGTTAGCAACCATATACCTGGGATGTTTCTGAGGAAGTCCTGTTTTGTTCAGTTTGAGCACAATTTGTTAAATGCACAACAAATGTAATTTTATTCGATATCCATTAAGAGTGTTCACAGAAATAAATTTGTCATGTGTCCAGAGTTTTTTGTTTTTTGTTTTTGTTCAAAGAGCCTGGTCTTTGTAGTAGGTATGGCAGAAGGACCCAGACTAGGATATTCCTTCTGTGATCCCTTCCCCTTCTTGGTCCTTAATTTACTGACTTGTAAAACCAGATGTGTTGATTTGTTCAGTAACTTTAGAATTTTTAAAATTGTGACTGTAATGGAAATTACTTTTACATCATATTATTTCTCTTCATCTCTCTTTCTGTCTCTGCCTCTCTCTGTCCCTCTGTCTCTGTCTCTCTTTCTGTCTCAGGCACACACACACACACACACACACACACACACACGTGCATGCCTGCACACACATGCCCCCTCAAATTTCCATGAAACAATGCCTAGCCTCACTAAATGCAATGCATTTGGTTCCATTCTATGCCATGCCATGCCACTCCATTCCATCCTATTCACAACAAAACTGAACAAAAACCAATGGGTTGAGAGCTGCTAATTCCATGACCTGCAGGTGGGTCTCACCCCAAAGTCCAAAAATGCACTGAAGAAAATAATCTCTAGCATACAATCTAAGTCTGTGAGACTATTTGCTACTTGATGATAAAATCTCCTCACAATGGGTCCCTTACAACTGCTACCACCACCTGCTTTAGCTCTACCAAGCATCTGCCATCAGCAAATCCACAGTCAAAGAGGACCAAGTATGAATACAGAATAGGTGCCCCATTCCTACCAGTACATGGTATTTGGAATTAGTTTTGTGCTCAAAACTTGGCATGTTATGTCCCTCCCCAAAAAGATGCCTTTTTGTTGGCCTTCTGTCTTGGTCTCCTTTGCTTGCGGGCCTGGCTCCCTGTTTAACTGTAGAGGTTGGACCCTGCCTCCTGTGTCCCAGCCCCTAGCTGTGTCCTGCTTCATTCTGGATAAACCTTCCAACAAGCATAGTGATACCACCTGTTTGGCAACTGGATGTTTTTGATTCTGATGTCTGTCCTGAAAGTATCTTCATTCATCACTTTTCTTTGGGTATTCTGAATCCGACTGCTGGCCTCCCTAACTGGGCCCATGGTTCCTTCTCCTGTCTGCCACATGAAGATTCCAATAAGCCTCATGTTCCAGCCTGGTGGATCGGGGAGTGCTAAACCTACAAATTTACGCATTACGTACAGATACACAATGGGCCATGGGTAATTTAACTTTCAATTTGCCTATTAAAAATTTCTATGAAGCATTTGTTATTCTATAATCACTTCAATATACCATGATAATTCACCTTAAAAATTCATGAAATAATTCCATTTTTAAAATAACCCCCCTTCGTAATATTAAAATGAATTTTCCCTTCTTTATCTAACCCTTGTCCCACCACTTACCTGTTTTATAAGACCACAGTTTTGTAGATAGCTTCTTTAAGTGGGTGTGAATCTCTTTTTAGCTCAAGGAAGTTTATCACTATATTTTTGGGGTCTTGTATTTCTTCTCTAGCTCCCCTAGGGATATAGTTTCAAAACACCCCAAGGAGAATTTGGGGTAGAGCTCAGGGAGAACTTCCTGACAGAAGGAGGTTGTGGAATGTTTCCTTTAAAATAATAGTAATAATAAAAAAGGCAGGTGGGGTGGGGAGGTGGTCCTGATCTGTGAGGGCTGGAGGGGGAGAGGTAAATAACTTCTCAAAGTCTGATCCAGCCCTAAGATTCTTTGATATGATTGCTCTGTCCCTTCTAGCTGTCTGGTTTTGATCTAAGGATTTGTCTGCTGGAGCCCTGAGCTCTGAGTGAGAAACTCCCAGCTCTACACCACCCTGGGCAACCCAGGGCCTTGCACCAGCTGGCCGGCCTGCGTGTGCTCTCTGGGAATTCTAGACCGGACTGATGGGCTCCTCTGATTTGCTTTGACTGTTGAGTTCCAGGGAAGGCCCATGGCATGTGCAGCTAAGGAGACCCTTCCAGGGACCTACTGCCTCCATGAGTTAACTCATTAGGGGCTTCCCAGGCGTCCTCCCGCACTGAGCAGAGTCTGCCTTTCACCTCGTCCTTTTTTGCATTTCACTGGTTATGCATGGTTGACTGGATAACTCACTTCTGCAACCAACCAGCTCGTCAGAGTCCAGCCTAATTACTGAGTCCCCAGATATGGCTCAGGTTAAGTAGGAGTCGCTTTAATCCCTTTTAGAATACAAAGTGAACAGGAAGTGGAGTGCTCTAGATACATTAATAAATGATTTGGGGAACAGGATGATTTTAATTTAATATCCGTATGTCCACTGCAAGGAACAATTGGATCAAGAACTTATTTGCTGGGTTTGTATATGTTTTAATGCCATCAACTCCTGGATAGGCTGAGACCCATGTGAATCCCCATATTCATAAATATGAAACTGCTTGTAAGACTCTTGGCTTTTTTCTGAACCACATTCCTATCTTGTGACTTTTCATCTTTTGTGAACCCTTATCTCTTACTTGATGAGATATTTTTATGACAGTAAGTGTACTTCCTGAAACCATTTTACAAATTGCTTTTCTTTGTATTTGTGTATGCAAATATATATATATATATTTCTATTATTCTTGGTATAGAATCAGGCCACAACTGAGTTAAACTTTTAAATTCATTCCAAACTTTTTTCTAGTAAGGTTCATCACTTTCCTTTTAAATTTTAGTTGTTATTTTTAAATTCCTGAACAATACACAAGTTTATTCTTGTTAAACATTCAAACAGTACAGACAAAGCTAAAGTTTCCCTGGATTAACCTCCCCAAGCCCATTCTTCTGGGTAGAGGTGGCCACTGTTAAAAACTTGGAGTGCATCTTTTGAGCCCCCATCCAGGGCATTATTGGAAGGGCACAGACTCTGGAGCCCATCTGCTTGGGTTTGAATTCCTGTCTTGTCACTTACCAGCTGAGTGATTTGGCAAGTTAGTTAACTCTATGCCTCAGTTTTTTCCCTGCAAAAATGGGGACAATAATAGAACCTATTTCATAGGGGTTTTGTAGGATTAAAAGAGTTAATTTGTGTAAAGCACTTACAACAATGTCTGGCATATGGTAATTGCTCAAAAGTGTTTCATTTATGTATACCTACATACTCTAGAAAATTACAATGTTTTATATACTTGGTACCACACTGTATATGTATTTCTACTACTTCCTTTTTAAAAACTCTTTCCATATTAGCACAAGTAAATATAACCCCACTCTTGTTTTACCTGTTGCATAGTTTTTCATTGTATGTACGTAGTTTATTTAGCCATCCCCCATTGATGGATATTCATATTACTGATGGGTATTCATACTACTTTTGCCGTTGCTAACAAAGCTGCAGAGAATGCCTTTATACATGCCTCCTTTTGCCTGTGGATGTTAATGTGTTCCTGTAGGGCAAATACTGAAATGTGGAATTAGCAGGCTAAAGGATATACATGTTCTTGTTGTTGGTGGTTGTGGTGGTGATTTGTGTATGTTTGCTATTTTGGATATTGCTAATATTCTTGCTTTAAAATGCCTTTTATATTTATCCACACATTTACCTTCTCTGGGGTTGTTTATTCCTTCTTGCACTTCTGTTCTTCTATTGGGATCCTCTTTAGTCCAAGAACTTCCTTTAGTGTAGTCCAGAAATATTTATGATGAATTTGCTGTTTTTTTTTTTCCAGTTTTGACTTATTTGAGAGTATTTCTTTTTGCCTTCATTTTTCTCAATTAAAAATTTTATTTTGAGATCTCCAGAGATTCACATGCAGTTGTAAGAAATACTGCAGAGGGATCCTGTGTACCCTTTACTCGATAGTAAAGTTCTGTAAGACTGTAGTACCGAAAGCCTGAGATTTTCACTAGAATCTATCCACATTGGCTGGACCTGTACTTCGACATCTTCCCAGCAGTGCCTAACTTCTGAAATCTCTGCACAGCACTTTACCTCCCAGTGGCTATTCTCTGTGAGGTCTTTTGAGGTCTTGCCCTCAGGAGTTTGACAAAAGCTCGAGGTAAATTTTATGCAGATTTTTCGGGCTCCTTTTGTTCCAGCCCCCTCCTCTCTGAAGCTCTGCCCCCTAGACTTTAATCGCTGTGTTAATGATTAATGCTATCGTTTTTTCCCTCGATCCTGTGAGCTTGAAAATGATGAAGTCAGAGAGGTAACAGTAGGCTAGATTGTGCTGGTCCTTGTGAGCTCTTTAAGCCACCGTAGGCCATTATAATCATTGATATCACAGATAATCAACATTGTAAATGGGTGTTAATTTTGGGTGGCATCTATTGAGATAATTATATTGATTTTTCCTTTAATATATTAATACAATGATTAACAAGAGTAGGTATTTAAGCTTGAGCCATCCTTATATTTATAAGATAAAATTATCTCGATTATGATTCATTATTATTTTTAAGATGCTACTAATAAATTGCTAACATTTTATTTAGGACTTTTGCATGCCTGTTCACAGGTGATACAAGCATTTAGTTTTATTTTCTTGTGTTGTAGTTGTCCATTTTTGGTATCTGAGTTATGCTAACTTCATAAAATGAGCATAGTAGCTTTCCATCTTTTTCCATGCTATGCAGCATCTGGTATAAATGGGCTATTTTCTGTTCTTTGAATGTTTGGTAGAATCTTTCCAAAGGCTATTTGTCCATTGATGCTTGTGCTTCTTCTTCTTTTTTTTTTTTTTTTATAAATTTATTTATTTATTTTTAGCTGTGTTTGGTCTTCGTTTCTGTGTGAGGGTTTTCTCTAGTTGCAACGAGCGGGGGCCACTCTTCATCGCGGTGCGTGGGCCTCTCACTATCGCGGCCTCTCTTGTTGCGGAGCACAGGCTCCAGACGCGTAAGCTCAGTAGTTGTGGTTCACAGGCCCAGGTGCTCCGTGGCATGTGGGATCGTCCCAGACAAGGGCTCGAACCCATGTCCCCTGCATTGGCAGGCAGATTCTCAACCACTGCGCCACCAGGGAAGCCCGCTTGTGTTTCTTGAAACTGTTATAATTCATACTTTCCTATGAAATCATTATTTTTAATCTCGGTTTCAAATTTATTGCCATAGCATTGTACATAGTATTCTCTTATAATTAAAAAATTATAGCTGTAGTTAAATACTATTTTCCATTCATTTCTAGCTTTCCTTTTCTTTATCATACTCAGCCAGTTTGTTTATTTTTTATTTTTTCAAAGACATAGCTCTTAGTTTCGTTGAGCAATGCTTTTTAAGAACATATTATCTTTAATTTCTCAGTTTATTTTCATTGATTTTTTTCTGCTGTATCTGGTTTATTTATTTTCACTTTTCTAGATATTTCATTAGTTCAGTTATCAACAATTTTATTTTCTATCAAATGTATCAAGGCCATAAATTTTCTTAAGGTTCATTTAGGGTTTGTGCCCTTGATTTTGGTAATGTTGTATTTTTTGCTGTTCATTTCTAAATAGTATGTTATTTGCACACCTACTTTTTTTTTAAAATAGATCTTTATTGGAGTATAATTGCTTCACAATACTGTGTTAGTTTCTGTTGTACAACAGAGCGAATCAGCCATATGCATACACATGTCCCCATATCCCCTCCCTCTTGAGCCTCCCTCCCATCCTCCCTGTCCCACCCCTCTAGGTCATCACAAAGCACTGAACTGATCTCCCTGTGCTATGCTGCTGCTTCCCATTAGCTAATTATTTTACATTCGGTAGTGTATATATGTCGATGCTACTCTCACTTCACCCCAGTTTCCCCTCCCACCTCGTGTCCTCAAGTCCATTCTCTATGTCTACATCTTTATTCCTGCCCTGCCTCTAGGTTCTTCAGAACCACTTTTTTTTTTTTAGATTCCATGCATATGTGTTAGCATATGGTATTTGTTTTTCTCTTTCTGACTTACTTCACTCTGTATGACAGAATCTAGGTCCATCCAATTCACTACAAATAACTCAATTTCATTTCCTTTTATGGCTGAGTAATATTCCATTGTGCAATATCTTCTTTATCCATTCATCTGTCGATGGACACTTAGGTCGCTACCGTGTCCTGGCAATTGTAAATAGAGCTGCAGTGAACATTGTGGTACATGACTCTTTTTGAATTATGGTTTTCTCAGGGTATATGCCCAGTAGTGGGATTGCTGGATCATATGGTAGTTCTATTTTTAGTTTTTTAAGGAACCTCCATACTGTTCTCCATAGTATCAATTTACATTCCCACCAACAGTGCAGGAGGGTTCCCTTTTCTCCACACCCTCTCCAGCATTTATTGTTTGTAGATTTTTTGATGATGGCCATTCTGACTGTTGTGAGGTGATACCGCATTGTAGCTTTGATTTGCATTTCTCTAATGATTAGTGAAGTTGAACATCTTTTCATGTGTTTGTTGGCAATCTGTATATCTTCTTTGGTGAAATGTCTATTTAGGTCTTCTGCCCATTTTTGAATTGGGTTGTTTGTTTTTTTGATATTGAGCTGCATGAGCTGCTTGTATATTTTGGAGATTAATCCTTTATCAGTTGCTTTGTTTGCAAATATTTTCTCCCATTCTGAGGGTTGTATTTTTTATGGTTTCCTTTGCTGTGCAAAAGCTTTTAAGTTTCATTAGGTCCCATTTGTTTATTTTTGTTTTTATTTCCATTTCTCTAGGAGCTGGGTCAAAAAGGATCTTGCTATGATTTATGTCATAGAGTGTTCTGCCTATGTTTTCCTCTAAGAGTTTGATAGTGTCTGGCCTTACACTTAGGTCTTTAATCCGTTTTGAGTTTATTTTTGTGTATGGTGTCAGGGAGTGTTCTAATTTCATACTTTTACATGTACCTGTCCAGTTATCCCAGCACCACTTATTGAAGAGGCTGTCTTTTCTCCACTGTATATGCTTGCCTCCTTTATCAAAGATAAGGTGACCATATGTGCATGGGTTTATCACTGGGCTTTCTATCCTGTTCCGTTGATCTATGTTTCTGTTTTCATGCCAGTACCAAACTGTCTTGATTACTGTAGCTTTGTAATATAGTCTGAAGTCAGGGAGCCTGATTCCTCCAGCTCCATTTTTCATTCTCAAGATTGCTTTGGCTATTCGGGGTCTTTTGTGTTTCCATACAAATTGTGAAATTTTTTGTTCTAGTTCTGTGAAAAATGCCATTGGTAGTTTGATAGGGATTGCATTGAATCTGTAGATTGCTTTGGGTAGTAGAGTCATTTTCACAATGTTGATTCTTTCAATCCAAGAACATGGTATATCTCTCCATCGATTTGTATCATCTTTAATTTCTTTCATCAGTGTCTTATAATTTTCTGCATACAGGTCTTTTGTCTCCTTAGGTAGGTTTATTCCTAGATATTTTATTCTTTTTGTTGCAGTGGTAAACGGGAGTGTTTTCTTAATTTCACTTTCAGATTTTTCATCATTAGTGTATAGGAATGCAAGAGATTTCTGTCCATTAATTTTGTATCCTGCTACTTTACCAAATTCATTGATTAGCTCTAGTAGTTTTCTGGTAGCATCTTTAGGATTCTCTATGTATAGTATCATGTCATCTGCAAACAGTGACAGCTTTACTCCTTCTTTTCCGATTTGGATTCCTTTTATTTCTTTTTCTTCTCTGATTGCTGTGGCTAACACTTCCAAAACTATGTTGAATAATACTGGTGAGAGTGGGCAACCTTGTCTTGTTCCTGATCTTAGTGGAAATGGTTTCAGTTTTTCACCATTGAGGACAATGTTGGCTGTGGGTTTGTCATATATGGCCTTTATTATGTTGAGGAAAGTTCCCTCTATGCCTACTTTCTGCAGGGATTTTATCATAAATGGGTGTTGAATTTTGTCGAAAGCTTTCTCTGCATCTATTGAGATGATCATATGATTTTTCTCCTTCAATTTGTTAATATGATGTATCACGTTGATTGATTTGTGTATATTGAAGAATCCTTGCATTCCTGGAATAAACCCCACTTGATCATGGTGTATGATCCTTTTAATATGCTGTTGGATTCTGTTTGCTAGTATTTTGTTGAGGATTTTTGCATCTATGTTCATCAGTGATATTGGCCTGTAGTTTTCTTTCTTTGTGACATCTTTGTCTGGTTTTGGTATCAGGGTGATGGTGGCCTCGTAGAATGAGTTTGGGAGTGTTCCTCCCTCTGCAATATTTTGGAAGAGTTTGAGAAGGATAGGTGTTAGCTCTTCTCTAAATGTTTGATAGAATTCCCCTGTGAAGCCATCTGGTCCTGGGCTTTTGTTTGTTGGAAGATTTTTAATCACAGTTTCAATTTCAGTGTTTGTGATTGGTCTGTTCATATTTTCTATTTCTTCCTAGTTCAGTCTCGGCAGTTTGTGCATTTCTAAGAATCTGTCCATTTCTTCCAGGTTGTCCATTTTATTGGCATAGAGTTGCTTGTAGTAATCTCTCATGATCGTTTGTATTTCTGCAGTGTCAGTGGTTACTTCTCCTTTTTCATTTCTAATTCTATTGATTTGAGTCTTCTCCCTTTTTCTCTTGATGAGTCTGGCTAATGGTTTATCAATTTTGTTTATCTTCTCGAAGAACCAGCTTTTAGTTTCATTGATTTTTGCTATTGTTTCCTTCATTTCTTTTTCATTTATTTCTGACCTGATCTTTATAATTTCTTTCCTTCTGCTAGCTTTGGGGTTTTTTTGTTCTTCTTTCTCTAATTGCTTTAGGTGCAAGGTTAGGTTGTTTATTCGAGATGTTTCCTGTTTCTTGAGGTAGGCTTGTATTGCTATAAACTTCCCTCTTAGCACTGCTTTTGCTGCGTCCCATAGGTTTTGGGCCGTCGTATCTCCATTGTCATTTGTTTCTAGGTATTTTTTGATTTCCCCTTTGATTTCTTCAGTGATCACTTCGTTATTAAGTAGTGTATTGTGTAGCCTCCATGTGTTTGTATTTTTTACAGATCTTTTCCTGTAATTGATATCTAGTCTCATAACGTTGTGGTCGGAAAAGATACTTGATATGATTTCAATTTTCTTAAATTTACCAAGGCTTGATTTGTGACCCAAGATATGATCTATCCTGGAGAATGTTCCATGAGCACTTGAGAAAAATGTGTATTCTGTTGTTTTTGGGTGGAATGTCCTATAAATATCAATTAAGTCCATCTTGTTTAATGTATCATTTAAAGCTTGTGTTTCCTTATTTATTTTCATTTTGGATGATCTGTCCATTGGTGAAAGTGGGGTGTTAAAGTCCCCTACTATGATTGTGTTGCTGTCGATTTCCCCTTTTATGGCTGTTAGTATTTGCCTTATGTATTGAGGTGCTCCTATGTTGGGTGCATAAATATTTACAATTGTTATACCTTCCTCTTGGATCGATCCTTTGATCATTATATAGTGTCCTTCTTTATCTCTTGTAATAGTCTTTATTTTAAAGTCTATTTTGTCTGATATGAGAATTGCTACTCCAGCTTTCTTTTGATTTCCATTTGCATGGAATATCTTTTTCCATCCCCTCACTTTCAGTCTGTATGTGTCTCTAGGTCTGAAGTGGGTGTCTTGTAGACAGCATATATAGGGGTCTTGTTTTTGTATCCATTCAGCCAGTCTGTGTCTTTTGGTGGGAGCATTTAATCCATTTACATTTAAGGTAATTATCGATATGTATGTTCCTATTACCATTTTCTTAATTGTTTTGTGTTTGTTTTTGTAGGTCTTCTCCTTCTCTTATGTTTCCTGCCTAGAGAAGTTCCTTTAGCATTTGTTGTAAAGCTGGTTTGGTGGTGCAGAATTCTCTTAACTTTTGCTTATCTGTAAAGGTTTTAATTTCTCCGTTGAATCTGAATGAGATCCTTGCTGGGTAGAGTAATCTTGGTTGTAGGTTTTTCCCCTTCATCACTTTAAATATGTCCTGCCACTCCTTTCTGGCTTGCAGTTTCTCCTGAAAGATCAGCTGTTAACCTTATGGGGATTCCCTTGTATGTTATTTGTTGCTTTTCCCTTGCTGCTTTCAATATTTTTTCTTTGTATTTAATTTTTGATAGTTTGATTTATATGTGTCTCGGCTTGTTTCTCTTTGGGTTTATCCTGTATGGGACTCTCTGTGCTTCCTGGACCTGATTGACTATTTCCTTTCCCATGTTAAGGAAGTTTTTAACTATAATCCCTTCAAATATTTTCTCAGACCCTTTCTTTTTCTCTTCTTCTTCTGGGACCCCTATAATTCGAATTTTGGTGCATTTAATGTTGTCCCAGAGGTCTCTGAGACTGTCCTCAATTCTTTTCATTCCTTTTTCTTTATACTGCTCCCTGGCTCTTATTTCCACAATTTTACCTTCCAGCTCACTTATCTATTCTTTTGCCTCAGTTATTCTGTTGTTGATTCCTTGTAGAGTATTTTTAACTTCGGTAATTGTGTTGTTCATCACTGTTTGGTTGCTCTTTAGTTCTTCTAGATTCTTGTTAAATGTTTCTTGTATTTTCTGCATTCTATTTCCGAGATTTTGGATCATCTTTACTATCATTACTCTGAATTCTTTTTCAGGTAGGTTGCCTATTTCATCTTCATTTATTTGGTCTTGTCGGTTTTTACATTGCTCCTTCATCTGTGACAAATATTTTGTCGTTTCATTTTTTTTTTTTTGATGGGTGGTGCTGTATTCCTGTCTTACTTATTGTTTGGCCTGAGACGTCCAGCACTGGAGTTTGCAGGCAGTTGGATAGAGCTGGGTCTTGGTGCTGAGATGAGGACCACTGGGAGGCCTCACTCTGATTGATATTCCCTAGGGTCTGAACTTCTCTGTCAGTCCAGCTTTTTGGAGTCAGAGTTCCCACCAAGGAGCTCAGGCCTGTCCTCTGGCCTGGGAACCAAGATCCCACAAGCTTCATGGTGCGGTAGAGGAAAAAAAAGGAAGAAAGAAAGAAAAAAAGGAGCAGTACAATGTTAAAGAATAAAAAAGAAAATAAAATTAGAAAGATAAATAATATATTAGGAAAAATAAAAGTATAATTGAAACAACTTCATCAAGGTAAAATAAAACCACAATAGCAAAAAGAAAAAAAAAAGGGGGTGGGGAGACAAACCAAAAGGAGAGATCACTAAGAAAGTATAAAGAATAAAATAAAATTAGGAAAATAAAAGATTTATTAGGAAAAATAAAAATATAAAAGAATCAAGAACAATGAAACAAGGTAAAACAGAACCCCAATCTAAAAGAAGAAAAAGGAAAAAAAAAAAAAAAGCCTTGGCTATGGGGGTGGAGTTTAGGCAGGGGGTGGAACTTAGGCAGAGGTGGGGTTTTGGGAGGCATGGGACCTAGGCGGGTGGGGGGTGACGTTTGAGCGTGGGACAGGGCCTAGGCGGGGTGACATTCAAGCACTGGGCGGGGCCTCTGCTTAGGACCTACATGGAAGGGGAGAGGCAGCTTCTGGAATGTGGTGTTCCGGAGTTTGGAGGTAAGGGCCTGAGTGAGGGTGTGTGGGTGGGGTTTAGGCCCAGCACATTGGAGGGGGTCTCCCTAGAGGTAGGGCCCTGGGTGGGGGTGTAGGGGCGGGGCTTGACCTCTGTGCTGCAGGAGGGAGGCTCCAAGGGCAGAGGATTAAGCCCGGGACCCCAACAGCTCCCTGGTGCCTAAGTGGACAGGGAAAGAGCTGGCCACGTTCCCTTTCGTTCCTTTGTGCCCCTCCCCCACCATCTCCCCCAGGGACTCCCCCGTCACTGCTGGACCCCTAACCGTGGGTGGGTCCTGCTGGGTGTAAGACCTCCTTCCCTCCCCCAGCCACCCCTCAGGGGTGCTGGTCCCGGAGGTCTGGCCTTTACTTTTGCTCCCCCTTCCCTCCCTCCCACTCCCTCAGGACCTGCATGGCTGGAGGGTGTCTAGGTGGGCAGAGGACCAGGCCCAGGATCTTAGCAGGTTCCTGGGGGCCCCAGTGGGCAGGGGAAACCTGGCCATGCTCCCTTTTGATCCTCTGCCCTCCCAGTGGTTCCCCAATTTCCCCCTTCGGGTGTGGGATCCCTTCCCCTCCCCCAGTCACCCCTCAGGGGCGCCAGTCCCATCCCGCCTCCACTTCTCCTCCCCCCTCACTCCCCCCACTCCCCACATCCTACCTAGTCGCTGGGGGTTCCTCCCATCCCTTTAGGTGTCCGTGGTCCCCCACTGGTGCCTGGTAGGTTCCCTAGTTGTGAGGAGACGCAAATTCCGCGTCCTCCTAGTATGCCATCTTGACTCCGCCCCTGCGTAAACATTTATAATTGTTATATCTTCTTCTTGGATTGGTCCTTTGATCATTATGTAGTGTCCCTCCTTATCTCTTGTAACAGTCTTTGTTTTAAAGTCGATTTTATTGGATACGAGTATTGCTGCTCCAGCTTTCTTTTGATTTCCATTTGCATGGAATATCTTTTTCCATCCCTTCAGTTTCAGTCTGTATGTGTCCCTAGGTCTGAAGTGGGTCTCTTGTAGACATCATATATATATGGGTCTTGTTTTTGTATCCATTCAGCCAGTCTGTGTCTTTTGGTTGGGACATTTACTCCATTTACATTCAAGGTTATTATCGATATGTATGTTCTTATTACCATTTTCTTAATTGTTTTTGATTTGTTTTTGTGGGTCTTTTTCTTCTCTTGTGTTTCCCACTTAGAGAAGTTCCTTTAGCATTTGTTGTAATGCTGGTTTGGTGGTGCTGAATTCTCTTAGCTTTTGCTTCTGTGAAAAGTTTTTGACTTTTCCATCGAATCTGAATGAGATCCTTGCTGGGTAATCTTGGTTGTAGGTTTTTCTCTTTCATCGCTTTAAGTATATCCTGCCACTCCTTTCTGGTCTGCAGAGCTTCCACTGAAAAATCAGCTGATAACCTTATGGGGATTCCTTTGCATGTTATTTTTTGTTTTTCCCTTGCCACTTTTAATATTTTTTCTTTGAATTTAATTTTTGTTAGTTTGATTAATATGTGTCTTCTTGTGTTTTTCCTAAGGTTTATCCTGTATGGGACTCTCTGTGCTTCCTGGACCTGGGTGACTATTTCCTTTCCCATGTTAGGGAAGTTTTCAACTATAATCTCTTCAAATATTTTCTCAGACCCTTTCTTTTTCTCATCTTCTTCTGGGACCCCTATAATTCGAATGTTGGTGCATTTATTGTTGTCCCAGAGGTCTCCGAGATTGTCTTCAATTCTTTTCATTCTTTTTCCTTTATTCTGCTCCTTGGCAGTTATTTCCACCATTTTGTCTTCCAGCTCACTTTTTCGTTCTTCTGCCTCAGTTATTCTGTTATTGATTCCTTCTAGTGTATTTTTCATTTCAGTTATTTTGTTGTTCATCTCTGTTTGTTTGTTCTTTAGTTCTTCTAGATCTTTGTTAAACATTTCTTGTATGTTCTCTGTCCATGCCTCCATTCTATTTCCGAGATTCTGGATCATCTTTACTATCATTACTATGAATTCTTTTTCAGGTAGATTGCCTATATCCTCTTCATTTGTTTGGTCTTATAGGTTTTTACCTTGCTCCTTCATCTTTGATATATTTTTTTGCCATCTCTTTTTTTTATGAGTGGGATTGTGTTCCTGTCTTACTGGTTGTTTGGCCTGAGGTTTCCAACTCTTGGGTTTGTAGGCTACTGGGTAGAGCTGGGTCTTGGTACTGAGATGAGGACCTCTGTGAGACCTCACTCCAATGAATATTCCCTGGGGTCTGAGGTTCTCTGTTAGTCCAGTGGTTCAGACTCAGAGCTCCCACCACAGCGCTTTGGCCCAACCCAGGGCTTTTGAACCAAGATCCTGCAAGCCACCTGTGGTGGTAAAGAAACCCAACCAAAACAAACAAACAAACAAAAACAATAACAAAGTAAAAAATAAAATTAGACTAGGAAACTAACAGCTATGTTAGGAAGAATATAAAAATAAAAATATAGATTAATCAACAACCAGAAGGTACAACAATACCACAATAGTAAAAAAGAGGAGGAGGGAAAAGAGAAAAAAATAAAAGAAAAAAAATAAAAGGGGGGAAAAGGCCTTGGCTGTGGAGGGAGGGACCTAAGCAAGGGCGAGGTTTGGGTGGTGGGCAGCGCCTATGCTTAGGACCCACAGGGCTGGAAAAGGCCCTGGGGGCTGTGGGAGGTAGGGCTTAGGCTCAAGGAACAGAAGGGGCCCAGGTGTGTCCCCCACCCCTGGTCTCAGAGGGTGGGGGACCTCACCTGGGAGCCCAGCAGGCTTCCTGGACTCGAGTGGGTGGGGCAAATGCCCTCTTCTCCTCTCTTGCTCCTCCGGTCCTGGAAGGCCCCTCCCACCTGCCTCTCCTGAGCTCCCCTCGGCCTCCTTCCTATGCCCCCAAGACCAATGTGGCTGGGGGAGGGGGGGCCTTGGGGGGTAGAAGAGCAGCCTGGGAACTCAGCAGGCTCTCCATGCCCGAGTGAGTGGGGTAAATGCCCTCCACTCCTATCCTGCTCCTCCTGGAGGGCCCCTCCTGCCTACCTCTCCTGATCTTCCCGGCCTCAGGGGCGCTGATCCTGTCTGGCCTCCACTTCTCCTCCCCACTCTGTCCCCCCACGTCCTACTGGTTCACTTGGGGGTTCCCCCCATCTCATTGGGCCTCAGGGTCCCCCACCAGCGGCCGGCCAGCACCCTAGTTGTGAGGAGAAGCTAACTAGGTGTCTTCCCACACTGCCATCTTCCATTGTCCCCTACTTCTTTTTTAATCCAATATTTTTTTCAGAAATGTGTTTAAATTTCTGGCTGCATATTTTTGGGGTGGAGGCGTGTTATAGCGGACGGTGTGGTATTTCACCTAGTTCTTTCTTCAGGACCAAGACATGCATTCTCCCTGGTGCAGGGAGTGTTGGCTGCTGATGGGTCACAGCTGAGTCCTTCTGTAGTCATTGCCTTCAGCCAAGGGAGCTACTGACACAAAGTCACACCCCTTCTTAGGTTCCCAGGGCAGCTCACATCCAGTGACTAGTTGATGAGGGGTACAAAGGCCTGAACTTCTTGCCTCAATTTGGTACAACTTTGAGGGACAGACTCAGATCCAAAGTTCTCTGTAGGACTGGCTGAGACCTCCGTTACTACTGCAATGCTGTTCAGCTTTGCCCTCTGCCCAGTCCTCCTTGCGTCAGTGTCTCACAGGTATTGGCTTCCAAGAGAGCTGCTCCTGCACAGGGATTTTCATCTCAGAGCCTGTATCCTGGGGAATCTGATCTCTAACAGGGCTATCTTTTGGTTGTCATTTCTAATGTCATTTACATCAATGAGCATTTTTTTTCTCATGCACATGTATGAGAGTTTCTATACCTAGAAGTGGAACCACTAGGTTAAAGGGAATCTGCATCTTCAACTTTACCAGATATTTTAACTAGTTCTCTGAAATGACTGTGCCCATTTGCCCTCCCATCAGCAGTGTCCTTCACATCCTTGCTAACACTCTATATTATCATCCCTTTATTATAACTTTTGTAGGTCACTCTATTTGTATCTCTCATAGATAGGTTATAGGTAGCTTTAAAAAGCTCAATCAGTGAGTCTCCAGCTTTTAAGAGATTAATTCTAGATGTTCACTTCCATTATTAATAACATTTTTATTAAAGAGATATAGTTGACTGACTTAGTTCAAAATATAGGACCAGGGGGTCAGAAAACCTGTATACTAATCCCTATTTTGCCCAGGATCAACTCTATAATTTAGAGTCAGTCATATATCCTCTATGATTTTCATTTTTCTCATCTGTTAAATATGGAAGTTGGACTAAGAGAATCACCTAGGTCTCATCCACTCTGACAGCAAATGATTCCCAGAGTTCAATCCCTACTCCTCCTTCTACCACCATCCTCATGCTACCACTGCCTACATTGAAGTCATATCTTAGGGACCATCATCTCTCTTCTTAGAGGAAGAAGAAATCTTTTGCTTTGATAGGGGCTTGGAGTCAGGCTTAGAGTAGGAGAATGTCCAGAGGTTGGAAGGGGGAAGACTAGGATGGATTTCTGTATTCTCTTTGCTCTCTCACTCCCCTCCTCCCAAACTCCACCTAACTTAAATTCTAACTTCTCGCTTCCTGTCTAGAGAAAGTGTTCATTAATTCTTATGTAATAGTTTTTATTTAGTTCTACTTTGAGATATCTCACAAAATAAGTAACAAAGATCTGGTCCTTTGAAAGTTAAGGTTTTAGACAGATCAATATTTATTGAAAAAATATTTATTGATGCTATTTTGGTAACTGTGGGAATAAAAACTGAATGAGACTCTGTCTGTCCCCTCAAAGTACACACTCTGGTGGCAAGACCTGGCACACCAGGAGCATGCTCCAGACAGAGAGCTCTAGGTGTGGTCAGGAGTGAAAGCTTATCAGTCCTGGGGTTGCCAAAGGAGCCCTTACTGAGGAGATGGAGTTCAAGGTGGCACCAGAAGTATGGGAAAGAGAAGGAAGGGACAAGTCAATATTATTTATTCTGATTCTGGTTGTACATGTTTCCTGCTTCTTCATGTGGAGAAATGAATAGATGCTAAAATCACAGTCAGCTTTTCAAGATGCTCTAAGCCTTGGAATCTGCTCCAGGTAAGGCCTAGTGTCACCCTCATGTATCTTTAGCATCAGCAACACTGTTTTTTTGGTTCATAGTCTTAGGATCCTTTCTCCCGAGATTTTGGGGGAGAGGTAAGAATGTAACGAGGAGACTGCTGAAGGGGCTCTGGTTTTCTCTAACAGACAGGTCATTGGTTTCATATGAAAAGATGCCCAGTGAGCCATGAAAATAAATGACCACATGTCCTGTCTACAGACCGGAAGAAATCAGTTCACAAATTTAATAGAAAGCAGGCCCGAGAGCCTTAAGGAAATGAGTCAAAACCTATCTTTCTCTATTTTCTTTTTACTAGCCTCTTTTAGACTTTTGCTTTTACTTTTGTGTGTGTGAGTGTGAAATTCCATATTGGCAGCAGAATTGATTGCCTCCAGGCAGATGTCTGTGTGTCTAGAGCCTACTGATAAAGGGGCAGTAGAAGGTAGTGGAGATACTGGGAATTGGTGAAGGAACATATGGGAGGAATCAATACAAATTATACCAACTGAATTGGAATTCCAGTTACCAAACAATGTTTAAATAAAATGGCTGGTCAGTTTTCATCTCTGATGGAAATGTCATCCAATAGTTCCCCTTCTGGGAATAACGCCACAAACAATTATAGAAAATTGACTTTATACCTGAATTCCCAAATGAGAGGGAAAAGTTCCAGGTACCTGATTTCTCAAATGAACACCAAAATACTCATATGAAATGATCTGGAACAATGTATTGGTAAATTGTGCGTTCTTTGGAGCAACCTATCAACATGTGCAAATGTAGATGGAACCCAAGGAGAGTGACCAATCTGGATGGGGTTCATCAGGGAAGACTTGCTAAAAATGGATTTTACATTTTTTAAGGCCTGTGAAGTCATAGATTGGGGTTGAAGACAGGGGTTAAATTCCAGGTGGTGGGATCTGCTTCCTTCTGTGGCAGTTTCAGACCATGGAGATCCCAGCTGGTCCTCTTCCCATCTCCATCTCCCTGTGCTCCCTGCATCCACAGCCTGTAGGTTGCAGGAAGGGAGAATGTATTCCAGGTTATTCTTCTCTGGAGCCCAACTCCAGGTGAGTTGGTGAACAAAGCCCCTTGGTACCCTCTTTAGTATTCAGTTCCCTAAAGGTTTATATTTCATGCCCAGCATTAACATATCTATGCCACCAAGATGCATACATTTTCACTAAATTGCTTTCAGTTGGAATAGCTAATGTGCCCTGGTAATGCCACTAAATGTGAACAATTATGAAGAAAAAGAACCTTCCATTTGTTCTCTCTTTCAAGACCTCAAACTAGATTACCTTGTTCTCTTAATAGGTGAAAGTCCTTTTACCCAACAAATTAGATATAGACAAATTGCTTCTATTTCAGGCTATTTTGAAAGCCTCTCCTCTCTGTTACCTTTCCCAGTCATTTGTATTGGAGGTGTAATGTTAATTCTTGATCATAGGCACCAAATGAGGGGAATTGTATCACCAGTAATAGAAAGTGGCAGATAATCCAAAAGACATTTTTATTTGGCTTTGGAATATACATATACACTTACCTTTGAATATGGGCATGTTTGACATTCCAGAAATTTATTTCAAACCAAATTAGGAAGCCAAACTGGGAAGGCTTCATGCCCCTGGAACTAAGAGGCTATGTCCAATTTCCAGTCCTGCCAACCCCAATTAATTCCACCTTGCAACCCACTTCAAGCTGTGGAAAAGCATGAAGGACTTTCAGACTCACTGTCATTTCATTCTCAGCCAAACCTGTGCTGAAGCAGTCAAGGAGTTAAATAGGCCAGTTTCAGTAGGTTTCCTGAAGTAAATGAGAGAGACTTGAGAAATCAACAGAACTGGGGTTAATACAGATTTGAGAATTAATCCATAAAGAGCCTGTGTCTGAGGTTCCAACCGAGCAACTTTCCAAATATAGAAGGAGTTAATTTAGATCAGTACATTGAATTCATTATGCTCCAGACACTCCTATTGTTATAGTGGATATAAGATTAAAAAACAAACAAGCAGGGGCTTCCCTGGTGGCGCAGTGGTTGAGAATCTGCCTGCCAATGCAGGGGACACGGGTTCGAGCCCTGGTCTGGGAAGATCCCACATGCCGCGGAGCAACTAGGCCCGTGAGCCACAATTACTGAGCCTGCGCGTCTGGAGCCTGTGCTCCGCAACGAGAGGCCGCGATAATGAGAGGCCCGCGCACCGTGATGAAGAGTGGTCCCCGCTTGCCGCAATTGGAGAAAGCCCTCGTACAGAAATGAAGACCCAACACAGCCATTAAAAAAAAAAACAAAAAAAAAAACTTTAAAAAAAACAAACAATCAAACATCTTATTATGGTTATAAAGACTTAAATGACCTAGCCTGTGCCTGTCTCCTCAACCTTATCTGCTCCTCCCTGCCCCTTGATGATTATGTGCCAGCCCCACCTGTCTTCTCTTGTTTTCTTGAACATGCCAGGTGTTTCTTGACTCAGGACCTCTGTCCGTGGGTTCCTGCTGCCTCTGCCTGGGGTTCTCCCATCTCTCCTCATGTGGTGACTCCTTCTTTTCCTTTAGGCTTCAGCTCAAGCAGCCCCACCTCAGAGATGCCTTCTCTAGCCTCCTGTCCTCAAATACATCCCCTTTTGTGATTTTCTGTCTTAGCATCCCCTCCCTTTTGTGTCAGTTTGTTTTTCCGTGGTATCATCCTTTGCTAGAATGTAAGCGTCCTCTGGGTAGGGACTTTCTTGTTCAGTGTTGCATCTTCAGCTCCTAGCGGAGAGCTTGGCTTTCAGAGATATGCCATATGTGTTTTTGAGTCAATCAATCAAAGCTGAATAAGCTGTGATGTGAAAGAGCTCACAGTCTAGTGCTGAGTGGCAGTACATTTGAACAGTAATTACTGTCAGTTATTTCAAAATATACTGTCAGCTTAAAAATTTAAAAAACTAGCATGACCAATTTTAAGGATTTTAAAAAATTATATTTTTTGTTATAGAACGTTTCAAATCTTGTTTCGTTTATATTTCCACCCGCTATTCTGTCCCTAATATTGGATTATTTTGAAGCAAATTCCAGACATCACATGAGGGCCAGGACTAGGGAGAGGCAAGTGAGGTGTCTAGGGTGCAACATTGATGGGCGCTTTGCCTCAGGTGCTGACCCTGCCTTTGCATCACCTGAGGACCTGACCCCAGCCCCGGTTCTGCATCATATGGGATTGGCCAAAAAGTTCGTTCGGATTTTTGGACGCATCTTATGGAAAAACATGAACGAATTTTTGGCCAGCCCAATATCACTTCACCAGTAAATATTTCAGTATGTTTGTGTCTGTATAAGACTAAAGCTCTTTTATTAAAAAACCCACATAAATACATTACCATTATTACACTTGAAAATAACAATTCCTTAATATCATCAAATGTCCAATCTGCATTCAAATTTCCCTGGTTATTTCATAGCTTTTTTAAAAAAATTTTTTTTTTGACATGAACTATTTTTAAAGTCTTTATTGAATTTGTTACAATATTGCATATGTTTTGGGTTTTTGGCCCCGAGGCATGGGGGATATCAGCTCCCTGACCAGGGACTGAACCCACACCCCCTGCATTGGAAGGCGAAGCCCCAACCACTGGACCACCAGCAAATCCCTATTTCATAGCTTTTTTTTTAGGTTGGTTTGTTTGAGGGACTATCCAAAGTCCACACATTGCACTTGATTAATACGGCTTAAAAAAAGTCTCTTTCAATCCATTGGTTTCCCCATTCCTCTTTTTGTTGTTACTGTGTTTTCAGTTTTCCTTGTGACTTATGGGTTAAAAGAAAAACAGGTGATTTGTCCTTGTAAAGTTTCTACATTCTTAATTTTGCTAGATGCCTTTGTGTGCTATCATTGAACATGTTCTTCTGCCTCCAGGATGTCCTATAAACTGGTAACTAGATTTAGAAGCTTGCTCAGTGTCTTAGTTCAAAGTGCTATGAAAAAGTAGAGCATTGGGTGGTTTATAAACAATGGAATTGATTTCTCATAGTTCTGGAGGCTGGAAGTCTGAGATCAGGGTGCCAGCATGGTTGGGTTATGGTGAAGGCCCTTTTCTGAATTGCAAACTGCTGACTTCTTGCTTTATCCTCACTTGGCAGAAAGAACTGGCTGGCTCTCTGACCTCTTTTTATAAGGGCACTGATCCCATCCATGAGAACTCTACTTTCATGACTTGATTACCTCCCCAAAACTCCACCTCCAAACATCAGCCCATCGGGGATCAGGGTTTTGGCACATGCATTTTGGGGGGACACAAGCATTCAGTCTGCTGCAATCAGATTCAATGTATTTGCAAGGACGCTTCATAGAAGATACTTTATAGATGTTCTGTACATCCTCCCAGAGGCACATAATGTCTGGTCATCTTTCCTTTTGTAATGTCAGCAACCATTGAAGAGCATTGCCTAGTTTCATTACTTTAATTCGAGTCAAAAAATAGTGGTATGGAAATTTTACTATTCCTCCTTTTTTTTTGGTCAGCTGGAATACTTCTATATAGAGAAACTTCTCACCAATTATCTGTTGACTTTGGGTTACAGAAAAGCCAGATAAATGCTTGATTCTTTCCCTTTATGTACCAGTGTTCAAGTGATGAGTTGATTTTCTTTTATTCTCCGAAGATGACCAATGAGGTTTGTTGTTGTTTTATATCATTAGGAAATCATGGATTTATAATGTATTTGGTGGGTTTCAATAAAGTCGTTCCTTCAGTTGGAGCCCCTTTAGTCTGGCACCTGAGTCCTTTTTTTTTTTTTTTTTTTTTTTTTTTACCTGAGTCCTTTTGACAAGACCCTGTAGTCTTGCTGGTTGCCTGGTATGACTCGATGTTCCAGGCTTATTATCTTGTATATTTCACACCCTAGGCCTAGAATCAGCCAGTCCACCAAGAAGCCTGGATTTCTTTTAGTGGAGAATTATATTAAGGGATCAAAATCTGAATGTAAAAAGACTTAAATCCAGGATCCCAAATGTCTACTTCTATTATTAATATAGGTATTTGTTTAATGGAATATAGTTAACAATCTTTGATGGTCCAAAGCATGGAACCAGTAGGAGGGAAGCCAGTTAAGTCTGTGGCCCCTGGCTCCTTCACTCTTCCAATGGAAGGAGGAGTGAAGAGATGGAAGACATCTCCTCCATTTCCTTCCTCCTCTTCCTCCCATCCTCCCTGCCCTGTCATCCCCTTACCCCAACTCTTGGAGCATCATGAGAAGCCAAATGTTTCCTTTTTCTAAATGGAAAATCGCCACTGGTCTGTCAGATCTAGTTGGGATAGGAATGGAGTTGGGTGTGGAGAATTGATTTAAGGACCACTGAAAGAAAAATTACATTTTTCCTTTTTAAAAACAAAGAATTCTCTATATTTCTCTGTCTGCATTTTTTTTTTCTTTTGGATTATGGATAGCATTCTTTTGTGTTTGATACCAAAGAAGGAATGCAAAAGTTTGGTTCCAAGTATGAGATAGCAGAAACTTGTGGAGATGATGAGGGGTAGCACTGGGTTTTCTCCAGGACCCCAGGGAACCGGAGATGGAAGCCATAGCAATAGTTCTCCATTTAGACCTGGAGCTGCAGATGGGGTTTCCAGTGGATCCAGAACAACCTGAGGCTGTAACATCCCCTCTACTCCATGAGTGAGTCTGCATCACAGCAGCTGTACAACTCACTGGGATGTCATTACCCCTCAGGTCAGGAGCAGTGTTTCTGATTGGATGGAAAAGAGTCACCTCTTCAAGCTGCCTGGAATCATTTTTTTTGTTATTGTTTCAGGGGAAAGCCATAATAGCATTTCTGAAACTAGAGTGGTTGTTTCCTTTGTTGTTACCTGATATTTCTTAGTTGACATTTTTTTTTCCATCATGCTTTTCCACAAAACTTATTGTTCAGGGGAGACACAACTGAAATCAATTGCTAATTAAATTTGTGTCTAAATTAATAAATCACAAGTATTCAGATCATATCTGTCTGAATAATTTCTATTATGGTGAACATAATTGTTAGATTCAGCATTTAATGAACCATATTGTTAGGTAAAATTTTTATGACAATTGGGACTAATAGAATATATTAACCTTTATTCTTCTCAGCTTGATATTACATTGGACCATGTTAATATGAAAGCACCTGGAAGGGTTTTATCATTAAGTAGCCATTGTGACTCTGCTGGCCTTCTGATGGAGCCTGAGAGGCTTTGGGAAATTAGTGATGTTTGATGTCTGGCAATGGGTGTCCTTATCTACAGTCAGTTTTTTGGGGCCTTTGGTTTTGTGTGTGCATGTGTTTATGAGATGGAAAGTGTACCAAATTCAAGAGCTGGAAAACCCCATCAAGTGTCAATAGTCTGTTTGGAGCACCCATCTATAAGGTACTCGGGATTCTGATCCATAGGGCGGGTGTGTAGTGGGCTGGCTATGGAAGAAATAAACATGATTCCTTTCCTAGGGGAGCACATAGTCTAATGGAAAAAATAGATCTTTATAGGAAAGCATAAAGGATACCCATTTCAAAGAAATCCTAAGTATTTTTAACTAGAAGTAGTTTTTACAGACCAAATCAAGATGTAACTCTAAAGTTCTGTGACCTCTTCCTTAGAGAATACATCAGAATTTATATACCCTCTCGAATGCTATCTTCTTCAAAATATCAGCATGGCAATCTGGACACCTTTCCTAATGAACTTGGCTTTGGGAGGTGTCTTCAGAGTTTTAAATGCCTAGGATGGAACATCTGCTCTGCTTTTGTAACCAGGAAAATGACTCTAGTGCACAGAACCAAGAAATACTGGGCAAGTTACAATTAAAGTTGAAGGTCAGCCTCCCTTGTCTAACTGTGACACTAATCAGCCTGGCAGTAGCAACAGTCAATGCCAACCAATCTCTCATTGATTACCGATTCACCAATCAGCACTTGGTGAAAAATTCTGCATCACTGGATAGTGGCCAAGGACCTTTCAGACTTGCATTGACCATAAAATGTATCCCAATAAACTGTAGAAGGTACAAATGCTTCCCCTCACCCTAGTCCCTGGCTTCCCTTTCTTGCCTATGGGGGGGGGGATGGAGTGGGAAGATGTACTCTAGACCATCGCCGTGGCGCTGTGACAGTCTGTTGAAGTCACTACAAGTTGGCACCCAGCTCTGCTTGTTTGTTGAAAGCAGTAAACCTCTTGCAAAGAGACACGTGGTTAGGATCATTATTTTGCTTTAAGCAAATTCCTAAGAGGAAAACTGAATCCCAGAGATCTATAGCAGAAGGAGTAGGATAAATTCCCAGCTCTGAAAGATGTATCCTCCCACCTCCAAATCCAATAGTCTGGGAATATGTGCACAGGTCCAAATTTGATTGAGATGTACCACTTCAGATTTTTAATCATCTGTTCTATTTGACTATTTTAGACTGTGGCCTAAAAAAGTGAAATCTAAAACTGACCAGGGGCTTCCTTGGTGGCACAGTGGTTAAGAATCCACCTGCCAATGCAGGGGACACGGGTTCGAGCCCTGGTCTGGGAAGATCCCACATGCCGTGGAGCAGCTAAGCCCGTGTGCCACCACTACGTAGCTCACGTGCCACAGCTACTGAAGCCCCCGCACCTAGAGCCCGTGCTCCACAACAAGAGAAGCCACCACAATGAGAAGCCCCCGCACCACAGCGAAGAGTAGCCCCTGCTCGCCGCAACTAGAGAAAGCCCGCGTGCAGCAAAGAAGACCCAACACGGCCAAAATTACAAATAAATAAAATAAATAAATTTATAAAAAACCAAAAACAAACAAACAAAAAACTGACCAGGATTAATGTAGGGGAATTTTCATAGTTAATGTAGGAGAGTTCTGAAGAATTAGACAGACAGGGCTTAGCAGCAAGGAGTGAGAAGGTCATCTCAGAGGGGAGACATAGAACTGGATCTGAGTGAGGAGTGAGGGAGTAACTGACCTGAGGTCCTGAGGTTCTGAGGCAGCTGCCATCCAGCCCCCATCTAAGAATCCAGCACCTCCCCCTCCTCTCTTCAGACGGAGTTAGGAGAGACCCCGGCTGCTTCTCCAAGGTTGGTCTTCCAGGCTGTTCTCACCTCTCCCTCTCCACCGCTTAGTCTCCTTCCAGGCATTCTGCCCTGGGCCTCTAACTAATTTTAGCCCAACTGTTATTGGGCTCAGGGTGGATGCAGCAACTGCTCCTAATGGTCTGCTGGCGGGTGCTGGGGGGATTCAGCCGCTAGCAGGGCTCTCCTCTGCTAGGTCCCACCCCAAACAGAGCTGAGCTTGGAGACAGCCTGCAGACGGGGCCTGGAGCTTGCAGCAGACAGGTGCTCCAATCCCTTCCCGAAGGCTGTTTCTGACCGTGCATGCAAGGATATTTCATGTGGTTGATTATGGGTGTGGGAGAGGGACAGGGAAAACTCTATTGCTGAAAAACAGTGTGTGCAGGTTTGAAGATGACTTTCTCTCAGCAGCTTTTTCAAAGCCATCCGAAATGGTATATGGAGGGTAGTAAAATGAGGTATAATTTATCAAGCAGGCTGAAGGGGACCCTTCCAGGATACGGTAGTATTTCAGTTTGGGTGCAGAAATACTTCGTTTTGAAATTATTAAACACCATCATCATCTTCTTGGTGATTTTATCCTTTTGGTAATCTGAGCAGAGCGCATATTGTCTGCAAATTACTTTAGAAAATGCATATTATTTACTTGTTCTGAAGAGGCTCTTAGGCTCTCTTGTGTAAATAGGAAATTTGGATCTAATAAAATGGGACTATTATGGACTCCCAGACAAATAATAACAGAGGCTAATACCTTAAAAATTCAAAATTTAGAAAGAGAGGTCATTTTGGTTCGGTATCAGGACAAAATTCAACATAAACCTCTACAACTCTTTTCTTTCTCCCTTCTTTCCCTTTTTTAACTCCGTCAAGGCAAATCCCTGGATACACGAGGAAGTTTCTTCCTGTGCTCTGAGAGACAGCTGAGGCCTCTAAGCCTTATCACCAAAAATGTCACCTGTAAGTGAGGCTCCCCGGGTGCTATGAGGAGGGGCATTTCTGTTCTGAGCTTCAGTTCTGGTCGTAGCTGTGCTGGCGGAGGGAGTGATTCAGAGGGGAGGTATCTGACTGGCCGTTTTATTGGATGGGTACCTTGTGGAAGCACAGGCCCACGTGGTCTTGGGTGAACTTAACCGCTGCACTGTAGGGGCCTGCGAGGCAGGCACGTGATGCCTTTGAGCTGGAGAGGATTTCTGCCATGTGTCCCCTTTCACCACTCACAAACTTTGGTGCAATTTTTCAATCATAGACACTGATCTACCTTGGGGATCCAGAATCTTGACTTTTCTTTGCTCATCTCCCCTTTTAAAGGCATATTAACTGAGAGGGGCTTCAGGAGCCCCTGGGCATCTAATCATTTTTTTCTTTCTTTGAACTCCTATGGCAGTAAAACTCCTACAGCTTGGCTAAGTGCTGTGCCCTGCTGTTCTCTTGTCTGCACCTCAGTTTTGTCATCCGTAAGATAAGCAGAGGCAGCCTTTCTTCTCCCAAGATATCTTATGCAAAATGTCAATGGATAGAGTATGTACCGGTAGAGCTGCTTTGCTGGAATCAAGCGAGGAACCCCACTGGCCCCTCTTTACCTGTTTCTCCCTAAGTCCCTTTGATGGTCCCCGAGGCCCACAAGGACATGGTCCACAGTCACTGTTTGAGTGCCCAGGATGGGACGATTGCTAAGTGTTTCCAGCTCCAGAGTTGGGGGTTCCAGGCATTTCATGGGTGAATGGCCATCTCTGGCCTCTGGTGTTGACTTTGATGTGTGTGACTGAAAAAAGAGGGTGAAGCTGTTGGCTTTTGCCCTCCTGTTCATTGGCTCTTTTTGGATGGAACTTGGGGGTCTCGTAAATCAATCTCTCAGAACTGCATGCTTGGGGGTGTCTTCTCCCACATGGCCTATTCCCAGGGATTTGTGGGGGGTCCCATGGCAATACTCGTGTTGTTTTCCTGTAGCTGGTGAAGGGTGTCACCAGTCAGCTTTGAGGGAGTGTCAGGAGTTAAGGAGCAGACTTCACTTTTTGGAAACTTCTGCAGTTGTAAATCTTCTTGGAGGGTGGGAGAGATCAGTGTTCACCTTGAAGTCCTTGGCTGGGGCTTGGCCTCTGCTTCCATTGCCTCTCAGAGTCCCCCGTTGGTCACATGACCCTCTGGCTGCTTTCTTCTGGAGCCCTTGGTTTCCTAAATGATAATGGATGAAAGAGCAAATCCGTCCCACACAGGGAATCTTTGCCATCTTAATATTTGTTAAGCTTTTTGATTTACTGAGGAGTTGAAGTCACATCGGGTGACAAAATTGCACATTAGATTTGCTTCATGAAACACTCTGAGCGAACGGTTTAACTCATTTATTTCACCATCTTTAAACCAATGTAGCTGAATAATTGCACCTCCCCTTTATAAATCTTCCCATTTATTCTGACTCAGGTTTATGGGAGGGTGCAGACCTAGTCTGTTCTGGGGTTTCACGTATGGCCATGGAAACCTGACATGTAGGGCTTGTCATGGTGGCAAACCCAGCTCACATGTGTTAAATTAGCCAGAGAAAAACTTTGTCTAGGAAGACTGAGGCATATGCTTTGCTGATAGGATGTCCCTTTGGCTTTTGAGATTCACCAGTTCCTTACCTTCCTCTCTTCTCTTAACTGTGCTCCTTTGTATTCTTTTTTCATTCACCTCTTTTACTCCAGAAGTCCAGCTAATATGATGGGAAATTTATATCTTTATATTATAAAGAATCAATACAAGTTGCTCTAAAGGAAAGGGTTTAGAGGCTGTAATTTGTGACTGACGTAAATTAGGTCAGGGTGAGAGAGTGTCATGGACATATATACACTATGAAATGTAAAATAGATAGCTAGTGGGAAGCAGCCGCATAGCACAGGGAGATCAGCTCGGTGCTTTGTGACCACCTAGAGGGGTGGGATAGGGAGGGTGGGAGGGAGGGAGATGCAAGAGGGAAGAGATATGGGAACATATGTATATGTATAACTGATTCACTTTGTTATAAAGCAGAAACTAACACCCCATTGTAAAGCAACTATACTCCAATAAAGATGTTTAAAAAAAAAAAAAAAAAAAAAGAAGAATCCAGCTTGTGGCTTTTCTCCATTCAGCTTAGCTCCTTCCTCGTCCTCCTCAGAAGGGGAATTTCCAGAGAGGGACACGTTGCTCCAGGCATCTTTGGCAACCCTGTAGGAGCGGTGGTTGAGACCTCGTCCCTGGGGTAAGATCTGAGGGTTGTGCTGAGGGACTTCCTGGTGCTGAGATTGGCAAGGGGGGTCCTTCCCTGATAGCCTGACTCCTTCTGAATGTGAACTAGCATAGGGCCAGGACAGCAGGCTTGTCATATTCCTATTTTCTAAGTATTTCAAATTTTTTTGTGGTCTAATATAAACCCAATTAAAAAAATGATCCAAGGATATTTGAAAAGAATTTCAAATATGTAATTCAAAATATGCAATATGTTTTATATTTTTAAAAGTTCAAAGCACATTTATTAAATTGGGCTTGCAATGGTTTTTCATATCTGCCATATCCCTATCTATTTGTTATCTATTTCACCTATTGATTTTTTGAAAGGCAAGGGGAAATCTCCACTATTATTGAGGCTTTCTCAGTGCTTCTTTGTGTTTATATAATAGATTTTACTTTATAAATTTCTCTAATATTTTTGAAATGTAAATGTTTATGATGATTTTATCTTCTTTGTGGATTGTACCTTTCATCACTATTAAATATTCATCTTTATTTTCTTTAGTTTATAATTTCTGATATATATTTCTGATCACTTTTGCTTCCAAATGTTTTTTTGCAAATTAAAAATAAACAAAAATAAAAAATAAAATTACAAAAGAGAATGTAATAAAACCTAGATACTCACCACCCCAAATGAACAAATGTTAAATTTTTCATGTGTACCTGAGATTTTTTTGAAAAAATTAATAGACTTTACTTTTTTTAAAAAAAAGAATTTGTTTATTTTATTTATTTATTTTTGGCTGCTTTGGGTCTTCGTTGCTGCACGCGGGCTTTCTCTAGTTGTGGTGAGCGGGGGCTATTCTTCGTTGCGGTGCACGGGCTTCTCATTGCAGTGGCTTCTCTTGTTTCAGAGCACGGGCTCTAGGCACGTGGGCTTCAGTAGTTGTGGCACGTGGGCTCTAGAGCTCAGGCTCAGTAATTGTGGCGCACGGGCTTAGTTGCTCTGTGGCATGTGGGATCTTCCCAGACCAGTGCTCGAACCCGTGTCCCCTGCATTGGCAGGTGGATTCTTAACCACTGCGCCACCAGGGAAGCCCGACTTTACTTTTAAGAGAAATTTTAGGACATAGCAAAATTAAGCAGAAAGTAAAGAGAGTTCCTAAATTACCCCTCCCCCACTCCCACTGTTGCCTGGCCCTCATATAATGCACAGCCTCCATCACCATCAACATCCCCACCAGAGTGGTACAGTTGTTACAATCCATGAACTACTTTGACACATTATCACCCAAAGTCCATAGTTTACATTAGGGTTCACTTTTGGTGGTGTACATTCTATGGGTTTGGATAAATGTATGACATATATCCACCATTTTAGTATTACACAAAGTTTCACTGCCCTGAAAATCCTCTGTGCTCTGCCTATTCATCCCTCCTTCCTCCCTCATCCCTGGGAAACACTGATTTTTTACTGTCTCCGTAAATTTTGCCTTTTACAGAATGTCTTATAGTTGGAATCAGGTGGCATGTAGCCTTTTCAGATTTGCTTCTTGCACTGAGTAATAGGTTAAAGTAACTTAAGATTCCTTCATGTCTTTTTATAGTTTGATAGCCCTGAATAATATTCCAGTTTGTTTATCTATCCATTCATCTACTCAAGGACATCTTGGTTGCTTCCAAGTTTTGGCAATTATGAGTATGCTGCTGTAAACATCCATGTGTAGTTGTTTTGTGTGGACATAAGTTTTTAACTGTATTTGGGTAAATATCAAGGATCTTGATTGCTGGATCATATGGTAAGAGGGTGTTTTGTAAGAAACTGTCAAACTGTCTTCCAAAGTGGCTGTACCATTTTTCATTCCCACCATCAATGAATGAGAATTCCTGTTGCTCCACATCCTTACCAGCATTTGCTATTGTCAGTGATTTGGATTTTGGCCATTCTAATAGGTGTGCAGTGGCATCTCATTTTAATTTGAAATTCCCTAATGATGTATGATGTTGGGCATCTTTTCTTTTGCTTATTTGCCATCTGTATATATGCTTTGATGAGGTGTCTGTTTAAGTCTTTTGCCCACTTTTTAATCTGGTTGTTTGTTTTCTTACTGTTAAGTGTTCTTTCTATATTTTGGATAACAGTTCTTTATTAGACATGTCTTTTGCAAATATTTTCTCTTAGTCTATGACAGATTAGTTTTTAAACAAATAAAATGTCACAGATGAAGTTTGAATCTCCTTTATTTCCCTCTCTAATCCAATTCCCTTCTGTCCCTCCTCAAAGGGAACAATTATCATGAATTTAGTATGTATTCAGCCTAGACTGTTATATATTTACTACATGTATTCACTGAGAGCACAAAGCAATGTTTTGTTCGTTTAAAAATTACTTAAAAGACCTCATACTGTACATTACATCTTACGACCTTTCCCCCCACTCAATCTATGTGTTTTTAAAGATATACCCATGTTAATGCATATAGATATATTTACTCATTTTAACTAGAGTATCCTATCACATGAATATATTACACATTTTATATTTATTTCCCTATGCACTTAAATTATTTCTAATTTTTTGTTCTTACGAACAAAAGCTTTAGTGTCTCATTGTGCTTGTGTGAAAGAGTTTATCTAGTGCATGAAACTGGGAGTGGAATTTCTGAGTTACAGGATGTGCAGGATTTTTTCAGTTTTACTAGATATTGCTAAATTACTTTTCAATGTAATTGTGTCAGTATACACAAGGAATATATGAGGTTTTAATTTTTCCATATTCTTACCAACAATTGGTGTGGCCAGATTTTTAAATTTTTGTCAGTTTTAAGGATGGGAACTAGCATCTCATTGATTTTTTTTGTTTGTTTCATTTGCTTTTTTAAACGGCGTCTCTCTGATTACTACTGAGGCAGAATACTTTTCATAGTTATTGGCCATTTTCTCATTTGTTACATGCCTGTTCACACCCTTTGCCCATCTTCTACTGGGCTGTTTATTTTTTATTAACTTATAGGAGTTATCCGTGTATTCAGGATATGAAGTTTTTGTTGGCAGAGATGATGTTAAAAATATGAAACAGTGGGATATGAAACACCAGTGCAGCATGAGTATTTATCAATCAAAATAGATGCCATATCCAATTAGAACAAACTGAATTCATAACAACATTCTTTTCTAGAGATTTATTCTTTATATCTTGGTATTCAATTAACTAGAATTTTTTATGACTATGAATGGAGGTAGGATCAATTCTTTTTTATGGAAGAGAAGTCCACTGACCCAACCTTATCTATGGAACAATTCACTATTATTCTCTCTCATCCACTACATTCTTTTTCTTTTAGACATCTTTTTGTATTGATATGGGTTCTCTTGGCTCTATCCTCCATGAGTCCTACTATGTCTCTCTTAAATCCCAATACTTTGTCTTTTGCCTTGTATTTTGGATGAATTTCTCAAGACAGTCTTTTAAATCACATCAGCTTTTGTTACATGAATTCTGTGATTCACTTCCTCCATTGAGTTATTATTTTTGTTATTTGAAAAAAATTCCAATAACTCTCCTCTTCTCAGATTGTCCTTATTCTATAAAAAACAGAAACCTGCTGTTATTTTAAAAAATGTGTTTCCTTGAGGCAAAATTTGCATACAATAAAGTTTATCATTTCTAATTATATAATTCAAGACTTGGCAAATGTATACAGTTGTGTAATCATCACTGTAATCGTCATATGGAATATTTCTATCATCCCACCAAGTTCTCTTTTGCCAATTTGTAGTTAATTCCTTTCTTTTATCTTAACCCTTGGCAATCACTGACTTGTTTTCCATCATTTTAATTTTGCTTTTTCTAGAATTTCCTATAAATAGAATTATTCTGTACTCTCTGGTGTCTGACATATTTCACTTAGCATAATGCTTTTGAGATTCATCCTTGTTGTTGCATGTATCAATAGTTTGTTCTTTTTTATAGCTGAGCAGTATTCCTTTTTGGGATATAGCACAATTTGTTTATCTATTCACCAGTTGATGGACACTCCTTTCTGAACCCAGGTTTTGGAGGTAATAAATAAAAATGTTATGGAAATTCATGTACAACTCGTGTGTATAAAGTTTCGTATTTGATTGGCCATACAGTAAGTGCATATTTAATTTTGTAAGAAACTGCCAAAATATTTTTCAAAGAGGTTATACATTTTGTATTCCTATCAGCAATGAATGGGAGTTCCATTTCTTCTTGAGTGAGCCTTGGTAGTTTGCGTCTTTCAAAAAATTTTTAAAATCTAAGTTGGAAGCTATTGGAAGGGCATCAGGCCCAAATAAGGGCAGTTGTGGCAACTTCTTCTGGCCCCTATCAGCATCTCTGCAGGTATTGTATTCACAATGGATGTGGCTCCTAATATAAAGAGTGACTCCTGGTGAGTGAGAAGGCATCTGTGGAGTTATTGGATGCAAACGAAACACCATAGGGAAGGAGGGTGGCTTTGGGAACGTCTCCTTTGCATTGTTTAACCCATTTTTCTGTAGCTGCTTGCCTGGCAGAGTCTAAGGCTTTACTCAAGTGCGGTGAGAGTGTGGGCAGGGGCTCTGAAAAGCTGACATAGAAGAAGGGTCTCTTCCAGGTGTAGGCAGCATAGGCCAGTGGCAATCTTTCCTCCTTATTTTTAGGATCCTGTCTTCATAGGAATCCAAATTTTTAGATACGTAGGTGAGACCCCTTTCTTCTTTTCAGGGATGCTATAAGATTTCCTTTTACACTAACTGAATCGCTTCAGGGAGAGAATTAATAAAAGGAGGAAGACAGCTCATGATGTAATTATATCACCATCTTCCTAGAATTCTATCATATCACTTCTATTAGTTATCTACTGCTGCATAACAAATTACCCCAAACTTAGCAGATGAAAACAACAAACATTTATTATCTCCAATAGGTAAGGAATCTAGGTGCTGCTCAGCCAGGTGAGCTCAGCATCTTTCGGGAGGTTGCAGTCAAGGTGTTGGCTGGGGCTGCAGTCATCTCAAGGCCTGGATGGGGAAGGGTCTGCTTCGAAGCTCACTCACTTGTTGGTTGGCAGGTCTCAGAAGATCTGCTTCCAAGCTCATTGATGTGGTTGCTGGAAAGCCTCAGTTCCTCACTATGTGGACCTCTCCCCAGGGCTGCTTCACAATATGGCAGCTGTCTTTCCCTAGAGAAAGAGAGCGAGTGAGAGAGAGAACCCTAAATGGAAGCCACTGTGTTTTTATAGCCTAATCTCAGAGGTGACATCTCATCACATGAACCGTATTCTGTCCACTAAAAACAAGTCAATAAGTCCAGCCCACAAGCCCACATTCAAAGGTTGAGGATTACACAAGAGTGTGAATACCAGGGGGTGGGGACCACACAACCTCTTACTTAATTGTTTCTTCTCCAGTGTCTTTATCTGAGTTTTCCCAGAAGCAGACCCCAAAGAAAGAATTCAATTGTGAATTGTTTATTTGCAAGATGATCCCAGGAAAATCTGGGAACAATTGGGGATGTGAGATAGGAAAGGAAAGGAAACCCATAAAGGGAATGTTTTCAAGCTAGGTACTACTCTGGGCAGCTGGAGCTCAATCCTGCTGGGAGATCTGGGAAACAATATAGAACATGCCACAGTGTTATCCCAGCCAAGGATGGAGGAAGCTGGGGTATTTATCTAAAAACTTTCCATCCATCATTGGTTGAGGACTGCTTGTGGGGGAAATCATTCTCTGCCACTCCTGCTTGTCCTATATATGTTAAGAGTAGTATCCTCTACCATCTACACCCCCAACCTCTAATCCTACTTTCTATGGAGGTAAATGCTGAAAGGATGTGAGAGGGACACCAACAACGTCCACTATGCCCAGCTGAACTATAAGCTTCATGAAGGCAACAATCATCTGCTTGTCCTTTTCTTTCCATTGCATGGTCATTATCTAGCATATCACCCAGCACAAACTTGCTCAACAAATATTTGTTGAGAGAATGGGGGTCGTTGATGATAGCGCCATGAAGGAACTCACAGAGCAGTGAGAGAGATAGACTGGCACACTGATAACTGCAGTAGGATAAGTGCTGTTCTGTAGATATTCACGGGTTTGCTATCAGAGTCTAGGGCAGTAAATGCTACCTCTGCCTGAAGGTGGAGATGAAGCTAAGGAAGTGTTCACACAAGAGCGGAAGGCTGAGCTGAGTCTTGAAGAAGAATAGATAGGATTTCGTTGATTGAAGAAAGTCAGGAAGCAGTGCCAGGAGAAAGAATGAGAGGCAGAGGCATTTGCTATTAAAAAAATGAGCATATAGGTACTCTAGATCCTTTCCCACTCTTGTCTTTACTTTACTCAAGTTTTACATAGTCTGAGCTTTCGGTGTTCTGTCTGGCATGCCATCTCGTCCAAGAAGTCATCTTCAGCTTGAGGGCCTGAACATGTGTTAGTTCACTCTCTTCTCCCAACAAACACACAGACAACACAGTGCTTTAAAGTCCTTTTGGCGAAGATAATCTTTTCTTGATCTTTGAAAAGGCAGGCACAGTATATATACACACATAACAAATATTTTCTTTATGTATTTACTGTTTGTAGGAAATATAACCCTAATCCATCATTTATTAAAACAGGACAGGATTTATTAAATTGGTTCAAGTCTATCAAATATGTGCAGATCTTTACATAAATTAATTTCCTTGTTAAATATTTGTGAAATTTATTAAGACTTTGGAGGAACTTAAATAATACCTGAGCTGTCCAACTTAATTTGGCTTAATTTTTTTTTTTTTTTTTTTTTTTTTTACTTAAGGAATTGATGAGGCTTTGTAGTGCAGACTCAGTATTCTAGATCGTCAGGTGAGAGAGGACCAGTGGGCAGGTGTCAACAGCTGGGGCCTGATAGGCAGGCAAAGAAAGGTGACATCTGGGTACTTTGGGGTGAACCTCTTTGTTTAGTAGGTCTAAAAATTTCTGATGGTGCTGCTTGGGGACAGTGGGACCTGCCACTGTGTGATGATGTCCTAAGAGGCAATGTCATGGGCAGAGCTGGAGCCCATGGACACCTTTCCTCCTGCTCGTTAATTCAGTAATTTATTGAGCCCCTGCCATGTGCCAGGCATGGGCCCCATCCAGCTTGGAATACAAAATGACCAAGACATGGGCCTTGGCCTCAAACAGCAGGAAAGATAGACCTATATACATACATTTCAAATCCTGTCTTCACCATTTACAGCCTCTCTGACTTTGAAATGACCATTTCTTTAGATCTTCATTGTTTTACGCAGAAAATTAAGGTAAATATATAGAATTACTGGAAATATTAAGTTAAGGCATATGAGAACATCTAGATGAGTGATAATTTCTGCCTTCTGGCTATATACAGTCGATGTATCAGTCCTGACATTCCTACTACCTGAACCACCTGAGCATCTTTGGAGACTATCAGCTTTGCTTCACCACCCAGCTTCCACCTGGTCCTGGCCACCATCCCCTCTCCTCCTCAGTGGTCTCTCTGAACTCATCTTTGTCTTCTTCCAATCCATTCTCAAGGTAGCAGCCTGAGTGTTTTTTTTTTTTTTTTTTTTTTTTTTTTAAGGTACAGGAATGATCATGCCAGTTCCCGGCTTACAACTCTGCAATTCCTTTTCATTTCTCTTAGGACTAAAATCCTACAAGGTCTCGCCTGACATACCCCCTCCCACACCTCCAGCCCACAGGTGGGCCTAGTGGTTAATGCATCTGCATTCAGGCTGCCTTGGTTTCCATCCTGGCTCTGCCGTATGTGCTGTGGGGTTGTGGGTGTGAGATGTAACCTCTCTCTAGGCCCTTCCCCCTCCTTTGACTATGTTCTATTAATCCTTAGGTCTCAATTTAAAAATCATACACTCCCAGAGGCCTTTCCTGATTCCCTCCCCAGACTAGTTTCTCTCTCTATTATGTGTGCCCATAGCACTTACATAATCCATAGTTCTTCTGTAATGTTCATCACACTTGTGGTCACCTAAATAATTTCTGTTCTTGGAAAGATCCAAGCTCCTTGAGTCAGGGATGCCATGCACCTTATTCACTATATTATACTCAGCTCATGCAGGAGGTTAGCTGACACTGGATGACTGTATTAGCAATAAAACATAGCTGAACTATCTATATAATATAAACTATTATGGGAGCCTCCTAGAGGTTCAGCTGTGTCCAGAAAAAAGAAAAGTGTCCTGCTGAGAGTTACTGATAGACATCCAACCCTCCAGCAGACTTCCCAGTGGCAGGGAGGTGGCAGTAGGGGTTTTATTTGGTAGTGGTGGCACTGGGCTGTTGTGGTGTCTGTTTCTTCAAGCCCAGCAGATTTTTACAACTTCTTACATTAAAGAGTGAACTTTCCTAAGAAAATGAAGGCCTTTAAATGTCCTCCAGAGTAGACGGGCTCTACCCCAGGGAACTGGAGCAAGGACTATGCAAATTACATTAGGCACCTGGACATCATAATTGGAGTCCAGGTTCTAAGACTATTTCATTTCCTGAAAAGTTGTATATAAAAAACAACTGGGAACAAGGAATTCTATTTGTCCCAAATTTACATATAGTCTTTCCAAAGATTTGATCTTTGTATGGAAAGACTCTGAGTTTGGCTCTTAACAGCGTAGTGACCTTAGAACTTTCTGCCTTGTGAATTGTCAAAAAAAATTAAATACTCCATATAAAAGTGCAACACTGCAGCATATCCTTTGGTGATTCATATAATTGTCTCCAAATTAAATATGAAGTAAAGAACAGATGGTTTTGTGTTCACTCTCTTTCCCCCTTAACATGATGACACCTGTTGCAATGTAGTGGGCAGGAAGCTTTGGGAGGATGTGGAAGTTTATGCTTTTAGGGAGCCTGAGCTCTCGTCTGGGAGCTGTGACATACACATCCAAGAGAAAAAAGAGATTTCAAGAATCCAAGGGTAGAATAATATAGTGTGAAATAGGCCTCTTACTCTGGTGGGATGTGACAAAAGGAATGACCAGCCCCGAGTGCAGTTGCTTAAAGAAGTCTGACAGAAGAAGGTGAATTTTCAGCACCTTTGTAGGAATGGAGAGGTGGTATTCTCGGTGAGGAGAAGGGTCCTGGGGAGGGCACAAGTGGGCTGTGTGGGAGGTGAAAGATTGAGAAGCTATTAGGAGGGAGAATCAAATGGGAGTGGGTGGTTGTGGTCGTGAGGTCAAGGTCACGGTGTTTAGCAATCACTCTCCCTGGCAGGCTGGGTATGTGGATGATGTCCCAGATCTAAGAGTGGAGAAGGCTGATTTTCCTCCAGGCTCCTTCATTCAGTAAATACTGAGCATCTACTTGATTCCAGACTCCAGGGTAGACACGGAAGATACAATGATCATAAGACACCGTCCTTACTTCGGAGGAGTCCAGAGTTGAGTGGGGGAGACACAGGAATGGAAAATTACAATACAATCTGCTGCAGATGAGAACAGAGGTGTGCAGGGGCAACCCGGAGAAGGAGGGACTCTGAAATGACTTCATAGAAGAGGTATTGTGTGTGGGCTGCATCACAGCCACAAAAAGGCATTTCAGGCCAAAAGGATGGCTTAAGAATTGTGAATGAGCCTAATTTGTTCAAGGGGCAAAGCAAGAAGTTCAGGGTGGCTGGTTCTTAGGGGAAAGTGGGAATGGGTCATGAAAAAGGGACATGAAGGCGGACGAGGAGTTTGGAGCCAGGTGGAGACACTCAGCCTCCACTCTGCAGGCGGAGGGGCTGGCTAGGCATCTCAGCATGCAAGCAACATGATGGCGTTTATTTCCAAGACCAGAGCTCTGGAAATGATGTGAAGGACAGAGTGGAGCCAGACAAAACCTGGGGCAGGGACTGCAGTTTAGGAAGAAGGGTTTTGTGACAATCGCAGCAACTGAGTGACAATGGGCTTGAAATGCACTGGGGCAGGGGGAATGGAGAAGGGATCATTTCTTAAGCCTGGCTCGGTGTGTTTTCTACTTTTTCCGGAAGAAGCTCTTTCACTCCTATTTCCATTAATTTCCTACTGAATGCAAATTCAGGTCCCTTTCCTTCAGCCTTCACCCCTTCTTCCCCTGTAGAACTTGAAAGCGGCTTAATATGGCAGTAAATACAATGACTTGCACTCAGAAGCGAGGAGGCACCGATGTGGGCTCTCGGCGGGGCCGGCGGGAGAGGCCGACTTTAGTGCACCTTTGACTTGCTAGGAGAGGCTCTCCGAGGCCAGCCGTCTCTCGTTTTCCTCGACTCCGTTGCGAGGTGAAGCGGGCATCCGTTTCCTCTGCCTGGACATCCATTCACTCACAGGCTCATTGTGCTCGGGCGTCAGACAATGGCTCTGTTTCCAGCGCAGTTGGCAGCCCCTTTTAGGAAGGCTCGGAGTCCTCTGTGGTTCTCAGAGGAGGGGGACATGCATTGGCCTTTGGCTGCCAGGACAAGGCCAGTGCTTTGCCCCTCTGGCTGGGATGGGAGGTTCAAGATGGCAGGAGGATGAGTGCCGTAGAAGTGCAGTGACAGAGAGAATTAATTGCTCTCAAGGGCATCTGAAAAGCAGCTTGTTTCAAACAAGATCTTAAAAGGTGGCAGCCGGTTGTCTGTATCTTAGCAGTTGCAGGGGGAGAGTGTCCTCTAGAGAGGGCGGGGCTGTGGAATAGCTCAGCTTATGGCCGACTGGGACGGGACCTCACCCTCTGTTCTGCACCTTCACAGAATTTTCAGAACTTGCTAATGGGAAGTGAAGCAAAGGATCCAGGAAACACTATTTCAAACTCAGTGCAATGGGATGGGGGCAAAAACAAGGTTGGGCTTGTTCTAGGGTGGAGTCGGAAGCTGCATCGTTTTTTTTTTTTTTTGATATATATATCTATTTTTAATTGAACGGAAGCTGCATCATTTGAGGAGAAACTATGTCCCTCCTCACCCACCCCACCATTCACCTCCCAGCCCAGTGGTGATGAGGCATTGAAGGTAGTTGTTCAAACGCTACCTTTATCCGGAACGAAATGCATCCGTTATCTGGCAAGGAGATGGGTTTATCTATCAGCAGCACTCAGGGGCTCAGCATCAAGTAGATTATTAGACTGGCTTTCATGGGGCCCCCGAGTCAGGGGCGGGGCTTGCCTGGGAGGAGGGAAGCGCCAGGTGAGCCTCAGAGCTGGGGGAGCAGGCACAGAGGAGGTGCGGGAAGGAGAACAAACAGACCTCCCGGTAAAACTTCATCTACTTCTGAATTTTGCCAAGACCCAGCCCAGGTGGCTGAAGTCCTGGTCTCCTAGTGGCTCTGTCTGCACTGGGGCCCATCTGCTGTTTTCTCTGGCACAATGGCCGCCCGTTTGGGGCTGTGACCCAGGAGTCCCCACGGTTATCAACTGGGAGAGCTCAAACTGACACTTGAAAAGCAGCTTTGTTTAGTGTCCTTGACATAACTAACCACATATTAACAACAGGGGCTTGTGGTATTGAGGCTCCCTGTTTGTTCAGAATCTTAATAGGTGGGTTTGTGCATGGAGATTTCTAGTACTGCTTACCCTGTATTTTAAGTCAAAGTGGATCTTTGTGTGAAGGATTCTCCACCTCCTTTTCCCATTCGACAGCGGAGATAAGTGTTTTCACTCACCTTTTGTGACTTACAAGCAGCTGAATGGCACTTGTGGTGTTTGAATGTCATATAATAGGCATTATCACCAATAGAGAAATGTCCTTTTCCGTGTTTCTGAGCACTCCGATGCTTACCATCTTTCTTGCATGTGTGTACTCTCTCCCTCTTATAAAGTGGCTGTGAACAATTCCTGAAAATGTCTGCCCCACATTTTAAAAAACATATTATGTCCTTGGAAGGCTGTGTGGGAACTGCTGTTCCCCTGGGAAACCGTTTGTGACTGGTCCCTTCAGCAGAGCTCCAAGCAGAGCTCAGCTGGGCATGTGATAGGAGGTAGAACACTGCTCTGAGCTGGTTAATGCAAATTAAGAGTAGTCACATTCTGGAGGAGTCATGTGGTGGAAATAGTGGTAGTAGAAAGAGTGGTGATGCTGGGGTCTAAAAATACCAGAGGAGGCGCCCTTTGTAGTCATGGTCACATGGCCTGTATGACTGGCTCTGTAAGAACATTTCACTACATTTTTCATAAAGGATTATATTTAAGTAGCTTCAGCTATGAAGTTAGTGGTAGTTGGCGCTTAGTCACAGGAATCTTTGGTTGCATAAGGCTTATGTCTTTGGGTTCTCCATCAATGTTATGGAGTCAGGAATTGGGATGGATGTGAAAGTAAGAAGTCAGGATCCCTGAACTTTTTATTTTGGTAAAGTTGTGCAAAAAAAAAGAGTTTTGGTGCAAAATGGTGTCAATTCAAAATGGTGCCTGGCCAGTAAAGCCTGATATAGCTTTCAGCAAATATCTATTGAAAAATTTATGGAAATTAAAAGTAGAGTGCCGACAGCCAAGTGCCAAAATTTATGATGAAGCTACACTAACCATAACAAAGAACTGCTTAAATAAAGATGGACATACTCTTGGCTGCATGAAACAGAGATGACCTGAACAGTGACAGAAAGGGGCTTTATGCCCTCCTCCTTCTCATGCTTCTGAGGTGCGAACGTGTGTTTCAACCCACAATTTAGACGTTAGAGGAGTTGATGTCTTCTCTCATATTTTTCCCACCCTCCATCATCTTTTTATAACTCCTTGAAGTCAGAGAGTCACCAAAAACAACTGAGTAGGAAGTGGAATGAAGGATTGTGGAGGCGCATTGTATCTAAAGAACCCAGATGTGAAACACTGGAGGGCAATGCAGAGAGAGGAAAAACCTAAGAGAAGCTTGTGCTGGAAATCATTGCATTTCACGTACTACAACATTGCAGAGGATCAGAGAACCAGACAGAGGTTTCATGGATTAATGATTCTCAAAGTGTGGTCCTGGAGCAGATTTGTTAGAAATGCAAAATCAGAAATCTGGGGATGGGGTTCAAGCTTTCTGATCATGCTAAAATTTGAGAACCACTGTAGTAAATGATGCTATTTTGGAGAACAGAGGTGATCTAGCAGAGGTGAAATTGCTGTATTTGGGAATTAAACATGGAGATACACACATTAGCCTTCCCCCTTGCTATAGAAATGATCGGGATGAGATTGCCAAACACATTTAGAAATTGAGACTAGTGCAATCACTTCACCATGTCTTCTGGCAAATTTTAAAGGTAGATATTAACCTCGTTCAAGGATAAGGAAGGCCTATTAAGACACTATGAATAAAGGAAAACTCAAGGAAATGCATACTGCTAAGAATGATCAATGTTAGGGTGCAGATTTAAAACTCAGAAAATCCTTTGACATCTTCAATAGAGGCCAAATCAACATGGGTACCAGAAACGTGCTGTAGGATGAGGTAAAAAAAAAAATGGATAGAGATGAAAGGATTGAAAAAAATCCAAAGTTTTAATAGTAGTATTTAGTGACAAAATGGTGTCAGTGAAGGGCACTAAATGATATATTACAAAATCATATTGTTTTGAAAGACAAAAGCTCTATAACAATGCAGAAGGAGAAAGTGGATAAAAACTGTGAGAGAGAAATGATAGAAGTGGAGAGCAGAATGGAGAGCCAGCACATGAATAATTGGTGCCTCTGAAGTTAGGGATGGAATAAATGGAAAGAAGCAAAGCCCAAATACATAAATATGTGATGAAAGAAAAAATTTTTTGAACTGAAGAAAGACTTGTAAGTAGATTTTAAAGACTATTCCAGATAAAACTACTGAAAAGGAAACCATACCTAGATATTCTGACAGATATTTTGAATTACAATAATGATAAAAAGAGCATACAAAAATTCACATAGAAAAACTAGATTATCTACAAAGAAACAAAAATAAGTTTGGTTTAGACTTTTTAGCTACGTTAAATTTCAGAAAGTTAAGAAGAGTCATTTATGGAATTATTTATTTATTTATTTACATCTTTATTGGCGTATAATTGCTTTACAATGGGGTGTTAGTTTCTGCTTTATAACAAAGTGAATCAGCTATACATATACATATATCCCCATATCTGTTCCCTCTTCCGTCTCCCTCCCTCCTACCCTCCCTATCCCACCCCCTAGGTGGTCACAAAGCACCGAGCTGATCTCCCTGTGCTATGTGGCTGCTTCCCACTAGCTATCGATTTTACATTTGGTAGTGTATATATGTCCATGCCACTCTCTCACTTTGTGCCAGCTTACCTTTCCCCCTCCCCGTGTCCTCTAGTCCATTCTCTAGTAGGTCTTCATCTTTATTCCCATCTTGCCTCTAGGTTCTTCATGACCAATTTTTTTTTTTTTTAGATTTAACATATGGTATTTGTTTTTCTCTTTCTGAATTACTTCACTCTGTAGGACAGTCTCTAGGTCCATCCACCTCACTACAAATAACTCAGTGTCATTCCTTTTTACGGCTGAGTAATATTCCATTGTATATATGTGCCACATCTTCTTTATCCATTCATCTGTCGATGGACACTTAGGTTGCTTCCATGTCCTGGCTATTGTAAATAGAGCTGCAATGAACATTGTGGTACATGACTCATTTTGAATTATGGTTTTCTCAGGGTATATGCCCAGTAGTGGGATTGCTGGGTCATATGGTAGTTCTATTTTTAGTTTTTTAAGGAACCTCCAGACTGTTCTCCACAATGGCTGTATCAATTTACATTCCCACCAACAGTGCAAGAGGGTTCCCTTTTCTCCACACCCTCTCCAGCATTTATTGTTGTAGATTTTTTGATGATGGCCATTCTGATTGATGTGAGGTGATACCTCATTGTAGTTTTGATTTGCGTTTCTCTAATGATTAGTGATGTTGAACATCCTTTCATGTGTTTGTTGGCAATCTGTATATCTTCTTTGGAGAAATGTCTATTTAGGTCTCCTGCCCATTTTTGGATTGAGTTGTTTGTTTTTTTGATATTGAGCTGCATGAGCTGCTTATAAATTTTGGAGATTAATCCTTTGTCAGCTGCTTCATTTGCAAATATTTTCTCCCATTCTGAGGGTTGTCTTTTTGTCTTGTTGATGGTTTCCTTTGCTGTGCAAAAGCTTTTAAGTTTCATTAGGTCCCATTTGTTTATTTTTCTTTTTATTTCCATTTCTCTAGGAGCTGGGTCAAAAAGGATCTTGCTGTGATTTATGTCATAGAGTGTTTTGCCTATGTTTTCCTCTAAGAGTTTGATAGTGTCTGGCCTTACAATTAGGTCTTTAATCCATTTTGAGTTTATTTTTGTGTATGGTGTTAGGGAGTGTTCTAATTTCATTCTTTTATATATAGCTGTCCAGTTTTCCCAGCACCACTTATTGAAGAGACTGTCTTTTCTCCATTGTATATTCTTGCCTCCTTTATCAAAAATAAGATGACCCTATGTGGGTGGGTTTATCTCTGGGCTTTCTATCCTGTTCCATTGATCTATATTTCTGTTTTTGTGCCAGTACCATACTGTCTTGATTACTGTCGCTTTGTAGTTTAGGCTGAAGTCAGGGAGCCTGATTTCTCCAGCTGCATTTTTCTTTCTCAAGGTTGCTTTGGCTATTCGGGGTCTTTTGTGTTTCCATACAAATTGTGAAATTTTTTGTTCCAGTTCTGTGAAAAATACCAGTGGTTAACAGATTGAAGAATAAAGACCATATGATCATCTCAGTAGATGCAGAAAAAGCTTTTGACAAAATTCAACACCCATTTATGATAAAAACCCTCCAGAAAGTAGGCATAGAGGGAACTTATCTCAACATAATAAAGGCCATATATGTCAAACCCACAGCCAATATTGCCCTCAATGGTGAAAAACTGAAACCATTTCCACTAAGATCAGAAACAAGAGAAGGTTGCCCACTCTCATCACTATTTTTCAAAATAGTTTTGGAAGTTTTAGCCACAGCAATCAGAGAAGAAAAAGAAATAAAAGGAATCCAAATCAGAAATGAAGAAGTAAAGCTGTCACTGTTTGCAGATGACATGATACTATACATAGAGAATCCTAAAGATGCTACCAGAAAACTGCTAGAGCTAATCAATGAATTTGGTAAAGTAGCAGGATACAAAATTAATGCACAGAAATCTCTTGCATTCCTATACACCAATGATGAAAAATCTGAAAGAGAAATTAAGGAAACACTCCCATTTACCATTGCAACAAAAAGAATAAAATACCTGGGAATAAACCTACCTAAGGAGACAGAAGACCTGAATGCAGAAAACTATAAGCCACTGATGAAAGAAATTAAAGATAATACAAACAGATGGAGAGATATACTATATTCTCAGATTGGAAGAATCAACATTGTGAAAATGACTATACTACCCAAAGCAATCTACAGATTCAATGCAATCCCTATCAAACTACCGCTGGCATTTTTCATTTATGGGATTTTGAGGCAAAATAGTTGCGATCCAAGAATTTAAAGCCTAGTAATATTGTCTTTAATATGTGAAGGTAACAGAAAGACAGCTTTGGCTATACTAGGTCTAGAAAATACACTACATATATCCATCTTGATAAATTACTCCAAGATGTTTTCTTGAGAGCGTCCTTAGAAAGAGAGAGCAACATTAAAATATAATGATGATGATGATGATAAAGCAAATATGTGCAGTGCTCTAAGACCTTTATTCACATTAACTGATATAAATTTTATACCACATTATGAAGTATATACTATTAATATGCCCATTTCACAAATGAGGAGCTGAGAGACAGAAAGGTTAAATAACTTTGCCCAGAGTTACATGACCTGTTGATGGTGCTACTAGTGTTTGGACTCAGGAAGTGTGGTGCCAGAGTCTGTCCTCTTCACCTTCATGGTCTATTATCTTCCTGTTTTAAAAGGCTGAGTCAGTTCTAAAATTATTTAAGTTACAGATAGGCATAAATTACATTTTTATGTAATTATAAAAATGGATGCAAATGTCTTATTCTTAAAGTATATAAAGTAACATAATTTAAAGTGATTATAATAATCTGGCGTTCAAACCTTAGATAGTATAATTGAATATTAAGACATTTATGTGTTATGAGTCCTCTCTCTTTTAGCATTTTAAGAAATCACAACCCTCTTCTTGGGTCCTAAATTTCTGATCTTAAATATGAGGAGCTCAAAAGATACTTTTTCATTCTTGAAGGTGACAATTAGAGAAATACACACTTCAGAATGCTTTTGAAAAAAAAACACAAGATAACAAATACTAGAAATCAAAACTGGAAAAGTAAATGTGAAATATATAATAAATGATAGAAAGCATAAGGAAGCAAAAGAAAAATAAAACAAAAAAAATGTAGAACCAAATATATCAGCAAAACCAATAAATATAAATGTGGTAATAAGCCTGTCTATTATAACATAAAGAATCTCAGAATGGGTCTTAAAACAAAGTATAGTTCACAAGAAACAAAAATGTAAAAAACTGACATAATATGGCTAAAAATGAATGAATGGGCAAAAATATATCAGGCAGATACAAACAAACAAAAGCAACAAATATATATATGTATTCTTAGTACTAGAACAGAATCAAAGACAAAGATCATAAAACATAAAGATGCTTACTTTCAGTGGTGTTCTGGAGCCGGCATGTGCTGGCCCGTGAGAGCCAATTGCGTCCATCTCATTCCAACTCTTAGTTCAGTGACCTTACATCACTAACTTGAAATTAGCCATGATGGGAGCATTTACACAACAACTGGAAAATGCTACAAATCATGGCTTTAACAGTTTTTCTTCAGAGAGCCAGTTTACCATCACACCACTTGTTACTTTGTATTGATAAAGAGTAAAATTCACAAGGGAGATATACATCATGCATTTCGATGCACCATAACATTTAATTGAAATATATAAAGTGAAATTGCTGGAAATACCTAAGGAAATCAACAGAGAAACAATATCATCAAGCAACTTCAATGTTTCTCTCTCATTCTTTTGGTAGAATAAGTCTGCAAAGAATAAATATGTAGAGAATTTGAATTACAAAGGGAATTGTGTTGATTTAGTAAATATGTATTTATTGAGCAGTGTATGCTACCGTATATGTTAGTTCTTTTTTAGCATCCATGCAACCTCTAAAGTTCAACCAAGAATCTTAACAAACTCCAAAAAGCCTGTATATGGTACAGACTGTCTTCTCTGGTCGTACTGTAAAAAAACTAGAAATTACCCACAAAATTTAACTTAAGAAAACAAACCCAACCACTTAGAAGTTTGCCCCAAACAACAAAAAGCAGCAATTAAACCTCCAATCAAGCCAAAAAATAAGAAAACAATAACACAACCCTCCCCAACAGTTTCTAAATGATATGAGGATATTAAAATTTCAGTTGCATATAATTTAGAAAATAATATCAAGAACATTACATATCAAAACTTATTGGATGTAACCAAAGCAGTGACAGAATTAAACTTCATTGCCTTAAGTGCTTTTAATATTAAAAAGTTAATGTAAATGAGTGAATTATATTTTAGCTTAATAAACTGGAAATAGAGTTAAAAAAAAAGTCCCAAGGAAAGCAGGTTGAGGGAATTAAATGTAAGAGCAGAGATTTATAAATTCTTTAACAGTTATAAAGTAGTGTAGTTAGTAAATAGATTCAAATTCTAAGATTTTGAGAAGACTAAAAAGTTATTGGAAAATATAATAAAGAAAAAAACTCATAATGTAGGAATCAAAATGGGATATAACTAAATATGTAGAAAAAGTTTTTAAAATTTTGAGAGACTACTGATTAAAGTTTTATATTACTAATTGTAAAAATTTTGTCAAGATAAATCTGAATAAACTAATGACCAGAAAAGTTGAAAAAGTTTACCGTAAGTAAGAAAAAGGTCAAGCTCTTTTATGTTGACTATTTTCAAGCTATTAAAGTATAGATGATTCTCATCCTTTAAAATTACTTCTACCATGAAAACAATGTGTAAGTTCATAATTTTATTTTCTGAGCGAGCATAACCTCATACCATAACCTGATAAAAATAACAACCAAAATTAGTAACCAATTTCTTTGAGAATATATCCATCATGATCATATATGATGAACATATCCTAAAAGAAATGTGTTATATCAGCAAATAAAATTTACTACTAATAAAAATAAAATAAAATGCCAGCAAAGTAAGAAATAGATTATAGTCAAGAATTTTTTATTCTAGTTATACAGGATTTTTCCTGTATAACTATATTAAGAAATCTCTTAATATAATTACTCACAATAGTTCAGAAATTGAAGAAAAAAACCCCACACATCATTTTAATGAATGGCAAGAAAGACTTTTGATAAAATGAAGCAACTCTTCCCAAGAACGTAAATGTGTTTTCTTTTCATGCTGAAGATCACTTATTTTATATCAACATTTAGCATCATAAATAATGATACAACACCCAAGGAAGGTCCATTTACCTCATTCCTAACCCCATGAAACTGAGTTAAGACCAAGACCTCCACATCTTCCACAAGCCACCCTCTAGTGGCTCAGGGTCCCGAGATTCTGTAAACGAAAGCCCGGTGTTCACTCTGTCAGTGTCTTGGTGTGTGGGGCTATAGGGGTTTCCTGCCCTCTTCACCCTGTCACTGTGCATTGTCTGCTTACATCTGTCCCACGTGTCTTCTGAGATCCTGTTCTGTTCCTCAAGGGCACCTTTCCCCAACCCAACACAGGACCAATTTCAGTTTTAGTCAGACTCTTTCAGTTTCAATAAAGAGACCCATGCAGGCCACCTGAGGCAAAGGGTAGAGGGGGTGACTTGGGGGATGCTTGTGAGTTAGGACTAGGTCTCTGGCCAGAGTACCTCCTTAGTGTGCTATTTCCCCGTTGCAGATCACCTATTCTCTTTTTGAGGATGTCTGTGCTTTTTCTGTAGGACTGCTTTAGAGCTGGATTGCATGGATTCAAATCCCAGCCCTGCCACTTACCAGTGACATGACCTTGGGCAAGGCACTTAACTTTTCTGTGCCTCAGTTTCTTGATCTTCAAAATGGGGATGATAATAGTGCTTCACGGGCTTGTTATGAGGATTAATTGAGTTAATACATGTAATAGCCTGAGAACACTGGCTGGCACATTTTAAGTGCTCAGTGACAGTCCCTAACATGCTAACACGTGTGTGGTGCTGACCACGTGCCAGGCACTGATAGAGAGGCGAGTAAGTAGCCCAAGGTAACGCTGCTGGAACAAGGATGAACTGGAATTCAAACCCGGGCAGTGGTTCCAGAGTCCACACGCTTGACCAGTTTCCTCTGCTGTTCTTTTAGTTTCTCTACTTCATAGTTCCTGCTTCTACATAGCTGTAATTGGCTTTGCTCTCATGGCTCTGATGGTACCTCAGGGCTTCTCTCTTTAGGCATAGTTTCTGCCTTTGGCTTCACTACCAACTGCCTGAGTTTCCTCTAATCTGCGAGTAAGAGAGAGGGAGGGAGAGAGAGAGAACTTGAGATGATTGACCCAGCTCTTCTTTTGTGTCTGGCCGTGGGGTAGGTTGTTGGCTGGCCCCTGCGTCTGTTGTCCTTGCTGTCATTGCCCTTGCCCCTCCACTCAGCTGGGGTTCAGAGAGAAGGAAAAAGTTCCTACTTCAACAGTGACAGTGACAGGAGCAAATTCTCTTAGAAGGCAACCTGAGGGCCAGATGACACCAAGATTGACGTGCTGAGTACCCTGCAGGAAAGGCTCTTGGCACTGCTTTTCTTTCTTCTGAAAATGGACCTCCTGGCTTTGGACCTGGTTTTGAATGGGTGAGTAACAATGAAACCGATGGCCTTAGAAATAGGATGCTGCTAATGTGTCTTCAGAATTTCAAGATGTGGTTGTAATGGAAACTAAATTTTAGTGAGCTACTCATACCAGATGAGATGAGATATTTGCAGAAACAACACCATTTCTTAATGGATTAGAGATGCAATGATTACCAAGCTCTCTTACTGTGCACCAAGCTGTGGTATCAGAAAGACATGTCTAGCATTAAGTAACCATCCAACGTTCATTTAACCTTTCACTTAGTCACTCGTTCCACATCTATAGGGCACCCACCAATTCCAAGGGGTGTAAGACAGCCCCTGTGACTGGTGCAAGTGATTCAGTGAAAAAGGAGTCAGAAAATATACACCTGTTTTTTTTTTTTTTTATTCAGCCCAATGTGTGTGTGTGTGTGTGAGAGAGAGAGAGAGCTTGCAATATGATTAGTAATTAGTTAGCAAATAGTGTGGCTTCAAAGCTATAACTCAGCAACCGTGTGGCCTTAGATCAGTCCCTTATATTTAAAAGGGAATAATAATTCCTGGGGGATTTTGTAAGAATTAGAGATAATAGATATCTGGCTTGGTGCCTGGGTGTCGTTACTTTTAGGCAACATTTTCTCTGGAGTAAAAAGGGGCAATCCATTCTGTTCCTTTTGCTCTTACTTTATGTTCATTAAGCAACTTTCTGACGCGTAATTTGCTCCTCTGAGGCAATCATTCCAGAAGAGAGTGTTGAATGACCAATAAGAATTATCCTCTAAGATATATTTCCCCTAGTAAACTGATAAATCAATGAACACATGAGCATTCTGGCTGGCAAATTAGGCTCCTGCTGATTTGGTTACAGGAGGAACTTCTCCAGGTATGACGTATTCTAGGTGAACAGGTGCAATCACGTTTCAGGGTCTCCAAATGTAAGGACTTGGGTGGTAACTAACACCTGCCAGGTGCTGTCTACCCATAAGGGCCAACCTGGGCAGGTAGCCATCATACTCCAGAGCTTCTACCTGAAAGGGGACTATTCACTTGGCGATGCTGTGTGAGCTGGTTGAAACAGGGCTGTCCTAGGAACAGATACCCAGGTCAGGCCTCTTGCATTCACCAGGTAAGAGGTAAAACCGTCCTGAACTAAGATGGTGGCAATCAGCATGGAAAGAAGGAAAAGGACGTGTGAAGAAACCGAGAAGGATTTGCTAGAGTTTACAATCATAACTTTGTAAAATTTTACCTTTAGAGATTACCAGGTCAACCCTCTTGATTTTCACCTGTGAATCATGAGACCTAGGTGATGCTCTCTGGTTCTGTCTCGGGTACCTGTGGTGCCATCCACCGTTCAGGGCCCTGGTGGACACACTGCATTGCCGGCCTCCTGAACGGTTCTATTACAGCCTCAAGTGTTTTGCTAAAACACATTGTACAATAGCTGTCTCAAGTATGCCCAGGCATGGCTTGAGCTATGGGTACATATGGGTACATATTAATCAAGTTTAATAGATCCCAGTGTTTGAAACAATGCCTTAAATTTTTTTTTTCAGAGACTGCACAGAAGTGTTGCATTGTATGGCAAATAAAAGTGTTGCTACGATGCCTATAAACCAGAGCTTTAAACTATGTTTCAATTATCCTTCTATTATCCAGCTGGTATTTAAGCGTGTTGATTATTCAAATCAGCAGCGAATGTGCTGCTGTTGTGTAAACAACTGTCACTTGCTGAAACAATGATTAGGAGGCACCATCCCTTTCAGGTGTACTTAGGAGTACTTATACCCCAGCCACTTGTATTTAAATATCATGTAAACACAATGCTTGAGTGACTACTCTCACTCCTGTTCCCAATGCCTCATGCCAATTCTATTACATTAAGAGGGAAATCTATTAAATTTTTCATTTATACACATCCGTACACTGTTTTTACCCATTGTATCATTAAGGCTTAGATTAATACAATAGATATGCTGAGAGATACAGTGTGCATTGAAAAAGCCCATTCAAAATAAAAGCAATTTCTCTGCATTATTTGGGGGTGTTGGAAAGCTTCTGTGAAAACAATGCAAAGAGAATTATTTTCTGAATAAAAAGCATGACATGGAGAAAAGAAAAATTTGGCCCCCAGAAAGAGCAATCTTGAACCTTTATTAGCTCCATTACCAATTCAGCATATAAAAAGTAGAGAGCCAGAAAATAGGACATTTGTAGAATGAATGTTTCTTTTGAAGGTTTTCTGCTATCACTGGGAAGGGGTGTGTGTGTGTGTGTGTGTGTGTGTGTGTGTGTGTGTGTGTGTGTTGGGGCAGGGTTTGTGGGTAGTGGTTGTTGGGAAAAGCTTGGAATTGTTACTAGGCTATGTCCCCAGTGAGTTATCCTTTTTTCTTAAGCCTTAGTCTCCACATGTAAACCAGGAAGACAAATTTTTGAGTATAAGGGCATTGAAAATGGTGAGGAATCATAATCTAATCAGATGATTGATATACCAGGGATTTCGCATTACCTGAGGTATGTTTTGGGGGTCTTAGTAAATTCGTGTTGATTAAGTTCAGTTGCTAACCTGCAAATATTATCCACAGTGTTTAGAGAACCACAGACAAAAGAGAGCGGGTGCTAGAGAGAAGGAGGTAATGATAGGATTTTCATTTGGGATTGGAAATGTACACTCACCAAATTCTTAGCAAAACCTTCCAAGTGGATTATAAAAGAGCTGAGACTTCGTCCTTGGAGGCAATGTGAATAATGTCCAAATGCTGCCTTCATTTTTGTTTGTTTGTCTTTTAATTTTTATTTTACATTGGAATATAGTTGATTTACAATGTTGTGTTAGGTTCAGGTATACAGCAAAGTGATTCAGTTACACATATACATATATCTATTCCTTTTCAGATTCTTTCCCCACATAGGTTATTACAGAGTATTGAGTAGATTTCCCTGTGCTATACTGTAGGTCCTTGTTGATTATCCATTTTATATACAGTAGTGTGTGTATGTTAATCCAAACCTCCTAATTTATCCCTCCCCCCTACCTTTCCTCTTTGTTTCTGTTTTGTAATTAAATTCATTTATATCATTTTTTTAGACTCCACATATAAGTGACATCATATGATATTTGTCTTTTACTCACTTCACTTAGTATGATAATCTCTAGGTCCATCCATGTTGCTACAAATGGCATTATTTCATTCTTTTTTATGGATGAGTAATATTCCATTGTATATATGTACTACATCTTCTTTATCCATTCATCTGTCCATGGACATTTAGGTTGCTTCCATGTCTTGGCTATTGTAAATAGTGCTGCAGTGAACATTGGGGTGCATGTATCTTTTTGAATTGTGGTTTTCTCTAAGTATATGCCCAGGAGTGGATCATATGGTAGTTCTATTTTTAGTTTTTTAAGGAACCTCCATACTGTTCACCATAGTGGCTGTACCAATTTAGATTCCCATCAACACTGTAAGAGAGTTCCCTTTTCTCCACCCCCTCTCCAGCATTTATTGTTTGTAGACTTTTTGGTGATAGCCATTCTGAATGGCATGAGGTGATACCTCATTGTAGTTTTGATTTGTATTTCTCTAATAATTAGTGATGTTGAGCAGCTTTTCATGTGCCTATTGGCCATCTGTATGTCTTCTTTGGAGAAATGTCTACTTAGATCTTCTGCCCATTTTTTGATTGGGTTCTTTGTTTTTTGGATATTGAGCTTCATGTGCTGTTTGTATATTTTGGAGATTAATCCCCTGTCGGTTGCATCATTTGCAAATATTTTCTCCCATTCTGTGGGTTGTCTTTTTGTTTTGTTTATGGTTTCCTTTGCTGTGTGTTACATTCTTAATTGATTTCAACATACAATAAATTTCTACTTCCTTAGAACCTGTAATACATAGGGTAACCATATAATTTATCATGCAACTCAGGACATTTTGGGAGTGAGTTGCATTAAATAGTTATGCCAGCACATCAAGTGTAAACTAGCACTGTCCTGAGCAAACCTGTATATATGATTGCCCTAAACTCACATGGCTAAAAATCTGGCTAAGACTTAAAGCAAGAAAGGAGAATGAAAAGACAGTGACTTGAGGGTCTGACTACACCCTTCTTTGGAGGTTGGTTATTGTTTTATATTTAAAGAAAAACAATTGATCTTTTTTGAGGAATTAGAACCCACATAGGCAAGTAAACTCTGCTTTCAGAAAACACAATTAGCAAAAGGCCACTTTTACACAGTAGATAAATTAGGCAATAGTTTTTCACTTTTCAAAATAATTATTCTATAATGAAAAGACCTACTAGATTCTTAGCCAGCAACCTATTTTTGTATGTGATCTGATTTATTCAAGTCTTGCCTAGAGAATATCTGTTGCACAAATGTGAAGTCTTTATACTAAACACAACTTTAATTTCTTAGCAGGGACTTGGGCTCAGTCAACAGAGTCAAATGATGATGGTTGGGATCTGCATATATGGTTATCAAACCAGTAAATACCAATTCTTAGGTATTAGAGGGTAAGTAGGATGTCGGTTAATGAATTTTATAATTTTCTCCCCAGCAGCAACACCCAGAGACTACAAACTTTAATGCTAGCATACAAAAATCATTTTCATCTCTTGGATAACCGATTTTTATGATAATGTCCCATGGTTCCTGCAGCCATTTTAAGCTCCTTTATTATGTCCATAGATGTATTTATTGAAGCATGTGTTCTGAAATATTTTTTCATTGGTGGAAGAAGAATGTCAATAAGTTTGTTGTTTTATACATGTACCAAACAGCTGAATATCTGGTCTCTTTCCCATCTGGACAGACTGATTCTCACAACTCTGCTTCTAGTATCTTGAATTGCCTGTTTCCCAACTACTTCTTGGGTTCCTGCTTACAATAGGGTGCTAATTCATTTACTGGAGGGCTCATTGGCGAGGTGACAGGAACAGCATTATTATGCCCCTTGATGTAATGCTCAGCACCCTTCAATTACGTGTTCTGTCAGCTCCTAAGCCCCATCCATTACCTGCATCTGCCCATCTGTACGTAAACAAGTTTCCTCCCTTAGGTATTTGTGGTACTTCCTAGGGCCAGTCACCAGATCCTGAATACCTACAACAAACCCTGCAGTGTCCCCAACTGCCTGACTTTTTTTACCCCAAAGTTAGACACACTTTTATCTTTGTTATTTAAGCTCATTTAATGGAGGTAAGTACAGTATAGTTTGCTTTTGTTGTTCATGGGACACTAATAGGGTTTCTGCTGAGGTCTATTCTACACTCCCAAACTTAATGTTGTAAATCAGGCAGGGTTTACTGGCCAAATCATAGGCATTAACAAGGATGCTTGTAAAAATAGTCTAAGCAACACAAATTGTTCTATAGCTTCCTCTTCACTGGAGTGTGGTGGCTCTGTGTGTCTTGTTTGACCCTGTTCATCCTTTGGGGTCTCCAGTGAAGTCCTATTTGCCCTGGGAAACCATTCTCCACTGTTCTGACCCCACCCAGTTCCTCCTTGAATTTACAGGAGCCAGAGTTTATAATGTTCAATTCTTGTACTTAACCATATTCTACCATTATTTGATGCTGTTTCCCAGACTTGTCTTGTCTACCAAACATATTATAAGCTTATTTGGGGGGAGGAGGGTACCTTTCACATCTATGATGGCTTTAGTGCCTAGTACATGGCTGAGGTCATAGGCTATAGTAATGTAGCCAATATTGATTAAGTACTTAACAGTATGCAAGCTTGGTGCTCAGTATTGGGGGGAAATACAATAAAAAACATATTCCCTGCCATCAGAAGGGTTTCCAAGATAGGATTAATCCAAAAGAGAAGTGAGAAAAGAGGCTATATTTTAAACTCATATAGTTAGACTTCAAAGGAATAAGATACTCATGGAAAATGGAACTATGAGAAGACATAATTCAAGAAAAACCTTCAATTGTAAGAGAAGAATACCTGTTGAAAATTGGAAAATGTTGGGGAATGACTTTTTTAGAAATAGGCATGGCTTACTAGCACAGCACAAGGGTTAAAAGCTGAAGGAGGTATTCTCCTGGAAGGCTCTAAGCATCTGTGTGGAAGCTGTGTGGCTTTGGGAATCAGCTCTCCCAGGGCAGGATGGGGCTGGGAAGACCTGCATGACTGCTCTGGCACACTGGGGCTGGCCCTTCAGGAGCATCAGAGAGCATCAGGCCAGGCTTTGGCATTTTCGCAGAGGGCACTGGTGAGGGATAGGAGAAGACATTTCTTGATGAGGAGGGTACAACAGGAGAACAAGCCAGCTTGTGGACATTGCCTTGGGGTTCTCCAGAAGCAACTAGGGAGACTTCTGACAATGGGATTCCTTCACTCCTATGCTCTGAATCCACCAACAGTAATTCATTCCACTTGGAAAAAAGGCCACAGTCCTTACAAAGGCCTTTAAGACCCATACAATCCAGGCCCCTGTTACCCCTATGACTTCATCTCCCTTCTCCAGCTACATGGGCTGCCTTACTTTTCCTCAAATAAACTAGATACTGTCCTGCCTCAGGGCCTTTGCACTAGCTGTTGCCCATGTCTGGATTTCCTCCTGCCTTACTACTTTCACCCCCTACAAGCCTTTGTTTAAATGTCACCTTTTCAAGGAGGTGTCCCTTTACTACTTCTCCTCTCACCCAGCACTCCTGATTCACCTTCCCTTGCTCTATCTTTTTCCATGCACTTGTCACCTTCTAAGATACTATATAATTTCATTGTTTTTTGTTTATTTTCAGTCTTTCCACTTACAGAATGTAAACTATAACACAGAATTTCACCCATTGATTTTCTAATGTTCTCCTGTGCCTAGATCACTACCCACTGTGTGCTCAATAAGTCTGTATTGAATGAGTGAGTGAATAAGAGGGTCTAGATTCATGGTAGGGTTAATCAGCTTTTTATATGACCCTGACTTCATTTGCACTCTTAGCTGGTTATGCTTGAGACATTCATATTACAATTGTAACCAGACTCTATCTTCATTTCTGACTGATTTTTAAAGTTATGTCTTAAGGCTCCATTACAAAATGTCTCTATTCCTTAGAGTCTCTGGAAGTAATTCATGGTCTATAAACCAAAATTTCAGTGCCCAGGGGAAGAACTTGGCAGGGAACTTCAGAGTGAATATCTTTATAAAGGGAGAAATTCCTCTGTAACTTGAACAATTGCTGCCTCCATATTTGGAGCCAAGTAATTCAACCTTTAGGGAAACAATTCTTGTCCCAATTTAGTTTTTTTTTTTTTTTTAAACTGAGAAGACAACGCATTCTCAGTGGCTGTAACTAGAGTCTCACAGCTCCCCCAGCCTGCTACTTAAGAAGCTGTTAATGGCTAGCTTATTAGCCTACTAGTAACTGCTTTAGCCCATTAGTAGACCTTTAAGTGGTACAAACTGCTGGGAGTCCCAGCAGGGTGAGGGTTGGTTGACATCAGTGCAGTGACGCATTGCTTTGGCAAATTATCTATGTAAAGGCAGGCTTCCTTATGTGGCGTTTACTTGTAATGAGGCACACCTGTACTTCATTCCCATCTGGGGTAGAATTTTTAGGGCAATCATTTGGAAAGGGATAGTTTTGTACTTGGAAACTGTAAACACTCAGCTGCTGCTGACCTGACCATTAGCCACCTACCTCTAATTGCCACTCCCTTCCCTTGCCAGCTACTTCTAGTGACGTAGGAATTAACTAAAACCCCTGGTGATTAGAAGAGATGTGCTCAAACCTGGTGGTGTGGCCTGTGTGTAGACTGCAAGGAGTTGGCTTGCTGTGATTCTTTTTTTTTTAATACATCTTTATTGGAGTATAATTACTTCATAATACTGTGTTAGTTTCTGTGGCACAACAAAGTGAATCAGCCATCTGCATACACATGTCCCCATGTCCCCTCCCTCTTGAGCCTCCCTCCCATCCTCCCTACCCGACCCCTCTAGGTCATCGCAAAGCACTGAGCCGATCTCCCTGTGCTATGCTGCTGCTTCCCACCAGCCAACTATTTTACATTCGGTAGTGTATGTATGTCGATGCTACTCTCACTTGGCCCCAGCTTTGCCCTCCCACCCATGTCCTCAAGTCCATTTTCTATGTCTCTTTATTCCTGCCCTGCAACTAGGTTCATCAGTACGATTATTATTATTATTATTTTAGATTCCATATATATGTGTTAGCATATGGTATTTGTTGTTCTCTTTCTGACTGACTTCACTCTGTATGACAGACTCTAGGTCCATCCACCTCACTACAAATAACTCAATTTCGTTTATTTTTATGGCTGAGTAATATTCCATTGTATATATGTGTTCTATCTTGTACCATTGATCTATAATTCTGTTTTTGTGCCAGTACCATACTGTCTTGATTACTGTAGCTTTTTGGTATAGTTTGAAGTTAGGGAGCCTGATTCCCCTTCTTTTTTCTCAAGATTGCTTTGGCTATTCAGGATCTTTTGTGTTTCCATATGAATTGCAAAATTTTTTCTTCTAATTCTGTGAAGAATGTCATTGGTAGTTTGATAGGGATTGCATTGAATCTGTAGATTGCTTTGGGTAGTATAGTCATTTTCACAATGTTGATTCTTCCCATCCAAGAACATGGTATATTTCTCCATCTGTTTATGTCATCTTTGATTTCTTTCATCAGTGTTTTATAGTTTTCTGAGTATAGTCTTTTGTCTCCTTAGGCAGGTTTATTCCTAGGTATTTTATTCTTTTTGTTGCAGTGGTAAATGGGAGTGTTTCCTTAATTTCTCTTTCTGATTTTTTTGTTGTAGTGTATAGGAATGCAAGAGATTTCTGTGCATTAATTTTTGTATTCTGCAACCTTACCAAATTCATTGATTAGTTCTAGTAGTTTTCTGTGGCATCTTTAGGATTTTCTATGTATAGTGTTACATCATCGGCAAACAGTGACAGTTTTACTTCTTCTTTTCCAATTTGGAATCCTTTATTTCTTTTTCTTCTCTGATTGCTGTGGCTAAGACTTCCAAAACTATGTTGAATAAGAGTGGCAAGATTGGACATCATTGTCTTGTTCCTGATCTTAGTGGAAATCCTTTTAGTTTTTCACCATTGAGTATGATGCTTGCTGTGGGTTTGTCATATATGGCCTTTATTATGTTGAGGTAGGTTCCCTCTCTGCCCATTTTCTGGAGCGTTTTTATCATAAATCGGTGTTGAATTTTGTCAAAAGGTTTTTCTGGATCTATTGAGATGATCATATGGTTTTTATTCCTTAATTTGTTAATGTGGTGTATCACACTGATTGATTTGCATATATTGAAGAATCCTTGCATCCCTGGGATAAATCCCAATTGATCATGGTGTATGATCCTTTTAATGTGGTGTTGGATTCTGTTTCCTAGTATTTTGTTGAGGATTTTTGCATCTATGTTCATCAGTGATATTGGTCTATATTTTTCTTTTTTGTGATATCTTTTTCTGGTTTTGGTATCAGGGTGATGGTGGCTTTGTAGAATGAATTTGGGAGTGTTTCTCCCTCTGCAATTTTTGGGAAGAGTTTGAGAAGGATCAGTGTTAGCTCTTCTCTAAATGTTTGATAGAATTCACCTGTGAAGCCATCTGGTCCTGGACTTTTGTTTGTTGGAAGATTTTTAATTGTGGTTTCAATTTCATTACTTGTGAAAGGTCTGTTTATATTTTCTAATTCTTCCTGGTTCAGTCTTGGAAAATTGTATCTTTCCAAGAATTTGTCCATTTCTTCGTGGTTGTTCATTTTATTGGCATAAAGTTGTTTGTAGTAGTCTCTTATAATCCTTTGTATTTCTGCAGTGTCAGTTGTGATTTCTCCTTTTTCATTTCTAATTTTATTATTTGTGTCATCTCCCTTTTTTTCTCGATGAGTCTGGCTAAGGGTTTATCAATTTTGTTTATCTTCTGAAAGAACCAGCTTTTAGTTTTATTGATCTCTGCTATTGTTTTCTTCATTTCTATTTCATTTATTTCTGCTGTGATCTTTATTATTTCTTTCCTTCTACTGACACTGGGTTTTCTTTGTTCTTCTTTCTCTAGTTATTTTAAGTGTAAGGTTAGATTGTTTGAGATTTTTCTTGTTTCTTGAGGTGAGATTGAATTGCTATAAACCTCCCTCCTAGAACTGCTTTTGCCGTGTCCTATAGGTTTTGGGTCATCGTGTTTTCATTGTCATTTGTTTCTATGTATATTTTAATTTTTTCTTTGATTTCTTCAGTGAGCTCTTGGTTATTTAGTAGCACACTGTTTAGTCTCCATGTATTTGTGTTTTTTACAGTTTTTTTTCCTGTAATTGATTTCCAGTCTCACAGCGTTGTGGTCAGAAAAGATGCTTGATATGATTTCAATTTTCTTAAATTTTCTGAGGCTTGATTTGTGACCCAAGATGTGATCTATCCTGGAGAATATTCCATGTGCACTTGAGAAGCAAGTGTATTCTGCCAGTTTTGGGTGGAATGTTCTATAAATATCAATAAGATCTATCTGGTCTATTGTGTCATTTAAAGCTTGTGTTTCCTTATTTATTTTCTGTTTGGATGATCTGTCCATTGGTGTAAGTGGCGTGTTAAAGTCTCCTGCTATTATTGTTTTACTGTCAATTTCTCCTTTCATGGTTGTTAGCATTTGCCTTATGTATTGAGGTGCTCCCATGTTGGGTGCATAAACATTTATAATTTTTATATTTTCTTCTTGGATTGATCCTTTGATCATTATGTAGTGTCCCTCCTTAACTCTTGTAACAGTCTTTATTTTAAAGTCTATTTTATCAGATACGAGTATTGCTGCTCCAGCTTTCTTTTGATTTCCATATGCATGGAATATCTTTTTCCATCCCCTCACTTTCAGTCTGTATGTGTCCCTAGGTCTGAAGTGGGTCTCTTGTAGACAGCATATAGATGGGTCTTGTTTTTGTATCCATTCAGCTAGTCTGTGTCTTTTGGTTGGGGCATTTAATCCATTTACATTTAAGATAGTTATCTATATGTATGTTCCTATTACCATTTTCTTAATTGTTTTGGGTTTGTTTTTGCAGGTCTTTTTCTTATCTTGTGTTTCCTGCTTAGAGAAGTTTCTTTAGCATTTGCTGGAAATGGTTTGGTGGTGCTGAATTCTCTTAGCTTTTGCTTGTCTGAAAAGCTTTTGGCTTCTCCATCGAATCTGAATGAGATCCTTGCTGGGTAGAGTAATCTTGGTTGTAGGTTTTTCTCTTTCATCACTTTAAGTATATCCTGCCACTCCTTTCTGGCCTGCAGAGCTTCCACTGAAAAATCAGCTGATAACCTTATGGGGATTCCTTTGTATGTTTTGTTTTTGTCTTTTCCTTGTTGCTTTTAATATTTTTTCTTTGAATTTAATTTTTGTTAGTTTGATTAATATGTGTCTTGGTGTGTTTTTCCTAGGGTTTATCCTGTATGGGACTCTCTGTGCTTCCTGGACTTGGGTGACTATTTCCCATGTTAGGGAAGTTTTCAACTATAATCTCTTCAAATATTTTCTCAGACCCTTTCTTTTTCTCTTCTTCTTCTTGGACCCCTATAATTTGAATGTTGGTGCATTTAGTGTTGTCCCAGAGGCCTCTGAGATTGTCTTCAATTCTTTTCATTCTTTTTTCTTTATTCTGCTCCTTGGCAGTTATTTCCACCATCTTGTCTTCCAGCTCACTTATTCGTTCTTCTGTCTCAGTTATTCTGTTATTGATTCCTTCTAGTGTATTTTTCATTTCAGTTATTATGTTGTTCATCTCTGTTTGTTCCTTGGTTCTTCTAGATCTTTGTTAAATATTTCTTCTGTTTTCTCTATCTGTGCCTCCATTCTGTTTCTGAGATTCTGGGTCATCTTTACTATCATTACTCTGAATTATTTTTCAGGTAGATTGCCTATTTCCTCTTCATTTACTTGGTCTTGTAGGTTTTTTACCTTGCTTTTTCATCTGTGACATATTATTTTCTCATCTCATTTTTTTTTTTTTTTTTTTAATGAGTGGGATTTTTCCTGTCTTCCTGGTTGTTTGGCCTGAGGTTTCCAACTCTGGGGTTTGTAGGCTATTGCATAGAGGTGGTCTTGGTGCTGAGATAACAACTCCATGAGACCTCACTCCAATGAATATTCCCTGGGGTTTGAGGTTCTTTGTTAGTTCAGTGGTTTGGACTTGGAGCTCCCGCCTGCAGGAGCTTCTGCCCAACCCTGGGCTTGTGAACCAAGATCCTGCAAGCTGCCTGGGGAGGCAAAAACAAAACAAAACAAAACAAACAAACAAACAAAAAACAATAACAAAGTAAAAAGTAAAATTAGACTAGGAAACTAACAGATATGTTAGGAAGAATATAAAAATAAAAATATAGATGAATCAATAACTGAAAGGTACAACAGTACCACAGTAGTAAAAAAGAGGAGGAGTGAAAAAAAAAGGCTGGGGGGATAGGCCTTGGCTGTGGAGGGTGGGGCCTAAGCAAGGGCAAGGTTTGGGCAGAGAGCGGGGCCAATTCTCAGGACCCAAAGGGCTAGAAAAGGCCCTGGGGGCTGTGGGGGGTGGGGCTTAGGCTCAAGGAACAGAAGAGGCCCAGGCGTGCCCCCCACCCCTGGTCTCAGAGGGCGGGGTACCTCACGTGGGAGCCCAGCAGGCTTCCTGGACTCGAGTGGGTGGGGCAAACGCCCTCCTATCCTCTCCTGCTCCTCCGGTCTGGGAGGGCCCCTCCCACCTGCCTTTCCTGATCTCCCTGTCCTCCCTCCTCTGCCCCCAGGGCCCACGTGGCCTGGATGGGGCTTTGGAGGGGGGCGGGTACCGGCCTGGGAGCTCAGCAGGCTCCCCGGCCCGAGTGGGCCAGGCGATCGCCCTCTGCTCCTCTCCCTCTCTTCCCAGAGAGTCCCTCCCGCCTGCCTCTCCTGATCTCCCCGGCCTCAGGGGTGCAGATCCTGTCTGGCCTCCACTTCTCCTGCCCCCTCAGTCCCCCTACATCCTACCGGTTCACTTTGGGGTTCCTCCCGTCTCCTTGGGCATCAGAGTCCCCCACCAGCAGCCGGCAGGCGTCCTAGTTGTGGGGAGGTGCTAACTCCACATTTTCCCACAACGCCCCTGCCATGATTCTTGATCTGTTTTGTTCCTGTGGTAGATAGAATAGCGGCCCCCCAAAGATGACCATGTCTGAATCCTTGGAACCTGGGAGTATGTTACCTTACATGGCAAAAGGGAACTTACAGAAGTGATTAAGGACCCTGAGTTGGGGAGATCAGCCTGTATTATCCTGATGGACCCAATGTAATCACAAAGGTCCTTACGTGTGGAAGAGAGAGGCAGAAGAGGAGGTTAGAGTGATGCTATGTGAGAAGACTTCTTGTGCTGGCTTGAAGACAGAGGAGGAGGGCCGTGAGCCATGGAATGTTGACAGCCTCTAGAAGCTGGAGAGGACAAGGGAAAGGATTCTTTTTATAGAGCCTGCAGAAAGGAACACAGTCCTGCTGACACTTTATCTTGGCCCAGTGAGACACATTTCCAACTTCTGACTCTGAAATTGTAAGGTAATTTGTTTGTGCTGTTTTCAGCCATCACGTGTATAGAAATTTGTTGCAACAGCATAGGAAACTGAGCAATACCCAAGGAGGTCGGTAGACTTTGTGACAGGGCAGTTGAAGAGACAGAGAACGTAATCCCTTTTCTTAAGGTATTGGGGTGGCAGGACATGGGCACATAAGGCAGGTTTTCTATAACAATATTTGGAGAGTACAAACTTAAACCTTCACCCCATTCTTTTTCCTTAATTAAAATGTAGTTGATTTACAATATCATATTAGTTTCAGGTGTACAACATAGTGATTCAATATTTTTAAAGATACTCCATTTAAAGTTATTATAAAATATTGGCTATATTCCCTGTGCTGTACAATATATCCTTGTATCTTATTTATTTTATACATAGTAGTTTGTGCCTCTTAATCCCTTACCCCTATTTTGCCCCTCCCCCATTCCTCTCCCTACTGATAACTCATTTCTTAATATGTTGCTTTAGCAGGAGCTAAAAAACAAACCAAAAATAAACAAAAAAACCTCCAAACTTTCCAACCCAAACTCTGTGGCATGCACAGCATTTTAACAAGGGAGGAGATATACACTGACACCTGAAATAGCTTGAAACATGAAGCTACATGATCAAGAGCAACCATCACAAGAACAAAATAATATTGCACAAAGTGCATGGTGAAGTGGTGCAGTGACACAAAGTAACACCAATACCAGTCCAGCCATCCTAACAGCCATCAACAAAATACATCCCATGGTGGCCCTTGCTCCCGATATCTTGCACTCAAGTGCTCTGATACATTGCCATGTCTTCCCTGTTGCTTATGGCTTGTTGACTGTTTTCACCCATTCTATTAACTCTCATCTATTTGACTAGTTCTGAGCTGTTTCAGTGGTCTTCTCAATTCCAGTCATTCTTCTGTTTCTTCACTATCCTGAGAATGCTTCTCATGTTTGGACTTTATTTTGGTCTTAGAGCCATTTTGAGAAATCCTAAGGTATTTGATTAGGATTTTTTAACGACTTCTCAGCATTCTTACACCTGATTTGCCAATTTAAAATCGAACTTTTAACCTTTGATTAATAAATAAGTGCTGAGGGAAGTATATTTTCTTGTAAATAGTCTTTGGCATTTTATTAAGTTTTATTAAGTTCAAATTGGTGATAAGTATCTGATGTTGCACATACAAAAATTCTAAGCTTAATTTTATAGAACCTTTGGAAAACATGTTGTTATTATAGTGGGTTGAATGGTGACCCCCCCAAAGATCCACATATTAACTTCCAGAACCTGTGAATATGACCTTATTTAGAAAAAGAGTCTTTGCAGATGTAATTAAGGCTCTCAAGATGAGCTCATCCTGGATTATCCAGTGGGCTCTAAATCCAGTGACAAGTATTTCATAAGAGATAGAAAAAAAGACACAGATACAGCAGAAGACCATATGAAGATGGAGGCAGAGACTGGAGCTATGCAGCTACAAGCCAAGGAATGCCCAAAGCCACCTGTAGCTGGCAAGGAAGTATTCTCCCCTAGAGCCTTTGGAGGGAGTACTACCCTATTGACACCTTGATTTTAGACTTTTGGCCTCCAGACTGTGAGAGAATTAATTTCTGTTGTTTTAAGTCACTGAATTTTTGTTAATTTGTTACGGAGGCCACTGGAAACTCATATAGTCATAAAACATAGAGTAAGTACATGTTACCTATTAATGTCAACATTTATGAATCATCAGGCATGGTTTTCATGAGATCATTGAATCACTGACCACACTCATTGGCTGGAATGGTTATATGAAAAACCTCACCCAGCTAAACCTTTCAAAATTACCCTTAAGTGTTTTCATATATAGGATAGCTGATATCAGTAAAGGTCATAGTGTATTTTCACGCACATGTACACGTGTGTGGCCATGGAGTGGGGGTAAAGTTATTTTAGGAAAGGATGACTATAGATGAGTCCTGAGTAAGACGTACATTGCTATATCCCAGAGGGAGAAGAGGGAAATAGGAGTCCAGCTGATCCATTCATTTTATAGGAAAATTTAATTACTGGCCCCAGGAAGCATTTTCTTTGCATTTTATGTAACAACTGCATTCTCAGCAGATAGAGGGAGGCAGACCTTGGGGCAAGCAAATGGGAAAAATAATCTATAAAGTGTGTTCACAAAATATGACTGTTATTCCACCCTGGAACTTAATAGAAATCCTTTGACTGTTGTTCTGCAGTCAACAAGACTCATCTAGTTGGTGACTATGGTAACAAAATCAGGTCATAGGGAGGTTCATGCTGAGATCAAGCATATGTAGATCTCCTAGTTCAAATATACATAAAGATAAGAACCTGTTGGTAAGAGTCTGAAACGTTAGGTTGAAGATGGGCTCTCCTCCGCTGAGCTCATAATACTGAGAAAATGATCATTTGTTTGCAATAGCCATACGTTTTGCAGAAAAGGAAGAGATTTTTCAAATTCACTGGGGGGAAAAATAATTCAGAAATGTGAGACTAGAATGAGTGCATATTGCTTCATAGATCTGTGTAATTTACTCCCTGGGGTTTGTAGTGTGTCTGACTTATATTTTAGACATAATTAAGTAATCAGCAGTGTACATTGTAAAATGAATGTTTAGGCTGCTTGAGGTTAAATTTTCACAGCCATAGCAGCTGCGCGGTACTAGCGACCACCCCTCTCCACAGCCAAATCCTCTCCCCTGCATACAGTCAGTTATTTAAAAATCTGTGAATGGGACTAAAATTATTTCCACAGTCACCATTTTTCAGCAGATCTAAAGAGCAACCACATAGTAAACCACTGGATAACAGGATTACTGCACTTCATGCTCATAAGCATTCTCTGTTCTGGCTCAGTAGCTGGAGTGACAATAATCATATCAATTATAGAATGAATAATATGTATACTTACGTAGGCTCTCATTTGATCCTCAGAAAGCCCTACGAGCTAGGAAGTTTCCTCCATGATCCAGCTAAGAACACTGAGATGATGAGAGAAGTTACAGTTCTGGGAGGTCACAGGGCTTCTGCTTTTTAAATGCAGAATTAGGAATTGAGATCCTTAATCTTGAGTTAATGTATGTAAAAGGGTCCAACCCAGGAGTTTGCACCTGATGATGGGAGTTGTTACTCTTATGGCTCTTGTGCTCTGTGTCCAAACCCAGGGCTATTCTGCCAGTCTCCTTGGCAGGTGCATCCTCATACCTGGATTCGCTTCTCTCTCACTCCTGAGGGCTCTTACTCAGAGACTTTTGGAGGGACATATGGAGAGGAGAGAGAAATAGAAGGGCTCCCTTTCTTTCTCTTTCTTTCTTTTCTTCCTTTCCTCCTCCTCTGAACTTCCCTCCCCATCTTCCTTTCTTTAGTTCTCTTCCTTCCTTCTCTTCATCAAACTTAACCCATAGTCATTTTTTCTTCCCCACTAAATCCAAGAGAAGATGAAAGCGAGAGAGAGGGCAGGTTGGTGGCGAGGAATAATTTAGGATGGTTGTCTACTTGCTCCAAGGAAGCACAAACCTAGGATTAATTTTTGTTCTGGGTTCATTGGGGGATTTTTAAGGAGATGGGTGGGTACTCTGTCTCTTCAAAAACAAAACAAAATATAAGATTCTTTCATTGCCAAAGAAATAGTTACTGGATATAAAAAAAAATTCAAACAAAACAGACACATAAGAAAAATAAAGGCCTTCTCCTGCATTTCTACCTCTTAGAGGTAACCATTTTTAATAGCTTGATGTATATAGTCTTGGATTCATTTCTATGCTTAGTGAATTGTATAGAATATACACAATATATAATATGCATATATATTTAAAAAGCAAATTATCTTCATCTTATACATTCTGTTCTGCAATTTACCTTTTTCACTTAATAACATATCTTTCCACATTAGTACATGTAAATCTACCTTGTTATCTGTTAATAGCTGAATAGCATTTTATTTCAATAGATGTACCAAGATTCATTATGTATATGTATATGCATATGTACATGTACATGTATATCTTTGTTGACTTGTGCAAGTACTTGTAGGATCAGATCTTAGAGCTGGAATTGCTGGGTCAAAAAATGCACACATTAAAAACTTTGTAGAGGTACTCTTGGCCTGGCTCCTGCATCTCAGTCCCATCCTTCACCATGCTCCCCATCGCTCTCAGTAATTCCTTTACTCTGGCCTCTCTTAGACCATGAATTTGTCACACTCACTCCCATCATGGAGATGGCCCACTGCATTCTTCTCACTTGGAACATTCTTCCTTTTTTTTTGCCTTGTTAACTCTTTAGCGTGGCAGCCTCATAGTCACTCCCTCAGTAAAGGTTGCCCTGATCTTTCCATCGAGGTTAAATCCCCCACTATATGCTCTCAAGGCATCGTGTACTTCCCTTTCATTGCACTTACAATGGTAACTTTATACATATCTCTGCTCTTAACTGACTACCGTTTGTCTCTTCCAGTGGACCACAAGCTCCAGGAAGGCAAACACTGTGCCTGATTTTGTTCAGTGATGTGGTCAGTGTGGTCCCAATGCCTGGTCCCCAGTGCCTGGCCCATTTTTCTATAGAGAACCTGCATGAACGAAGGAAGGAATGAATGCTTTGCTTTAATTACATTCCTAACACCAGTGCGTTTTCCAGGAGATGTCTAATGGGCCGCTGGATAATCAGTACCCCAAGTTTTCTCCTTCATCACTTCAGTAACCCAGAGCCATTGGGGTTTCTTTGTTGCTTGTGCTCCTCAGTGATGAAGCTGCTGTGAGGACACGGGGCAAGCACCTGTCCGGCTCTGGGAGAGCAGGCACAGATGAACTGCAGAGTCAGAGATGGAGGAGCCGGGGGTGCCACAAGCCAACCTCACACTACAAACGAGGCCACTAAGGCATGGAAAGAGGAAAACACCACAGTGAGTGGTAGAAGCAGAATGACGAACGAAGTTTCTCAATTTGGGGCCAATTCCCTTTCTATTCTTTCTCCAGATGTCAAGCGGACTCAGAGGGGACTGAGGATAGGCCATGATTTGCAGAATGGGAATGTCCTGAGAATTGCGTTCAGTTTCTATTGAGTAATCTCTACCCTCCCCAGTAGGGTGTAGCTTCCTTAGCACCGTGCAGCCTACTCTTTGAATATATAATCGTCACCTGCTGCTTGTCTGCCTGAAGTCTGGGTTCTGGTCCCATGTGCCCGCAAACCCCATGACGTAATGGAATGATGATAGGTCTGGGAAGAGGGCTCTGTCACTTACTGGTTCTGGGTCTCTGGACAAGCCTCGGTCTCCCTGTTCTGTAAAGTAGGATAAGCATCTCAGCTGTATCAAGGCTTTCCCCCACCACTCCACCAAAGAAGGCATGCAATGACCCCACACTGCCAAGTGCAATGTTAGCCCTCAGCTCCGTCCCACTTGGCCATCAGCCCTGCATTGGCATCGATGATCAACCACTCCCTCTGCCAGGAAATCCTTGCTTCACTTGTAGCCTGAGACACATTTAAGAAAAATTTATTTTATTGAAGTATAGTTGATTTACAATGTTGTGTTAATTTCTACAGTACAGCAAAGTGATTCCATTATGCATATATATATATATATATATATTCTTTTTCATGTCCTTTTCCATTATGGTTTATTACAGGATATTGAATGTAGTTCCCCGTGCCATACAGTAGGACCTTGTTGTTTATCCATTCTATATATAATAGTTTGCATCTGCTAATCCCAAACTCCCAATCCATCCCTCCCCCAGCCCCCTCCCCCTTGGCAACCACAAGTCTGTTCTCTATGTCTGCGAGTCTCTTTCTGTTTCATAGATAAGTTCATTTGTGGCATATTTTAGATTCAACATATAAGTGATATCATATGGTGTTTGTCTTTCTCTTTCTGACCTACTTCACTTAGCATGGTAATCTCTAGTTCCATCTATGTTGCTGCACATGGCATTATTTCATTCTTTGTTATGGCTGAGTACTATTCCATTGTGTATACATACCACATCTTCTTTATGCATTCATCTGCTGAGACACATTTTCTCTCTAGCCTCCTGCCACCCTGGCTGCTCCACAGTAAGTGGTAGAGATGAGATTTATACTCTGGTCTTTGAAATTCCTAAGCCCAGACAGGGCTTAGTTTTTGGACCTTTTCCCTTTATCCATTCCCAGTCTGTAATAATTTCATCTGAGTCCCCTGACTTTTTATACCCCCAGCTGGTACCTCTCTCTGAAATCCAGACTTTCACATCCAGCTACCTAGTTGATATCTTTAGTCGTATGACTAATTTACCCTGGAATAAGGGACTCCTGATTTCCTCCCATACCTGCTTTTCTCTTAGTCAGGAAATGGCAACTCCATCCTTGCAGTTGCTGAGCCTTGCGCTTTGGGGCTCATCCTTAACTCCTCCCATTCTCTCCCACCCTCACAGCTGATCTTTCAGCAAATAACTGTCTCTCTACCTTCAAAATATATCCGGAATCCAAGTGCTTCTCTCCAACCCTGTTGCTACTCTGATCCAAGCTGCTACCTCTTGCCTGATTTATCATAGTGAACTTCTAACTGGTCTCTCTATTTTCACTTTGCCTCCATAGCAGCTAATGTGACCTATTTATTACCCAAGTTGAAATAATAATCATTATTATTACAGCAAATATTTACTGGGTGCCAGGCATTTTATTTATATTAATCTATTTAATTCTCATAACAACCCTACAAGGTAGGATTTATTATTATACATGTTTTGCAGATGCAAAAACGAAGGCAGAAAATGGTTAAATAACTTGCCCAAGGCCACACAGTTGGTAATTTAGGAGCAAATTTGGTGCGTGGTGACTATGAGAGACTCAAAGTGGGGGCTTTTAGTGCCGTCTTCCCAAAATGATTGATTCTCCTTGCCCCATGTAGATCAATTTTATAGTAATAGCCATGCTACTGACCCTTCACGGAATGCATGTGGTAGACACTGCAAAAAATGCTTTACACGTCATCTCTTTTATCCTCTTGGGAAAGTCTTGTGAGTAGATGGTATTAGCCCCATTTCACAGATGAGGAGGTTGAGGCTACTTCACAGTAAGTGGTAGAGATGAGATTTATACATTGGTCTTTGATACTCCTAAGCCCCAACTTCTCCCATTGGACAGACCGACCCTCAATGGGTGAGGTAGGGACTCAGGTGGAGCCAGGGAGGAGAGCCTCAGGTGTTGCTTCAACACTTTTTTCTCTTCTCAGAAGGGAGGTTAGTGGATGTGCTGAGTCAGAGACTGGCACCATTGGGCTGGTGCCAGAGTTGGCTGTTCTTTCAGGGAAGTGGTGGAGCTGGCTGACGAGAGCCACGTGACCCTGTCAGACAGAAGTGAGCGCACCGTGGAGCTGGATGGCCTGGGGCAGGACACTGACGGTGCCTCCTGGGTGATGGTGAGGAGTGGGAAGGGACATGGACAGTTCTGTTTTTTCCAGGTCTGGCAGCGTGCCTGGGCTCTGCTGGCACTTAGGTGGCTTATGGATTCCAGATCATGGTGGAGTTGTGCTGGTATCTCCAGCAGTCATCAGCCTGCTGTGGGCAGAAAAGCTGATTCTCCCAATCTTTTCTCAACCTCACACCCACACAGTAGGGAGCATAGATCTGTGTTTTCTTGCCTTCTGGCACTTCCTGTTTCTATCTTTTGCCCTTTGGGAATCACCATCAGTCCTGTGGGGATCAGCTTCTTGCCATGACTTTGGACGTGTCTCGGGGACTTGACACAAGCTGTTTCCCCTGCCTGGAGCCCTTGTCTCACCCACCCACTCACACCCCCTTACTCCCTTTGCCATTGTCAACACCTAAATAGCTCTCAGTTCTCAGCGTCAAGGCTGTTTCCTTAGATCCCCTGACCAAGTCAGGGCCCTAGTTTTCACTCTCAGATCACCATAAGCAACCTCTGCTTAGGGTGCTTATCACTTACTACTTTTCACAGCTTGAAATGATATTTTCTGTGCTTATATTTCATTACTCTCTCCCCACCTAAACTTTGCAACTAACAATAATAATAAAGACCATGGTAAGGATAACAATGGCAACAACAATAACAGCAGCTAACATTCCCTGAGCCTGTGTTCCGGGCGTACCGCTGCGCTTTCCCACATACCACCTGATCTAGTTCTCACAACAACTCTTTGAATTATATATTACTTTTTATTTATTTATTTTTTGGCTGCGTTGGGTCTTTGTTGTTGTGCGCGGGCTTTCTCTAGTTGTGGTGAACGGAGGCTACTCTTCATTGCAGTGCGCGGGCTTCTCATTGCGGTGGCTTCTCTTATTGCGGAGCATGGGCTCTAGGCATGCGGGCTTCAGTAGTTGTGGCTTGCGGGCTCTAGAGCGCAGGCTCAGTAGTTGTGGCGCACGGGCTTAGTTGCTTTGCGGCATGTGGGATCTTCCCGGACCAGGGATTGAACCCGTGTCCCTTGCATTGGCAGGCAGATTCTTAACCACTGTGCCACCAGGGAAGTCCCTGAATTATGTATTACTTTTTATTCCCATTTTACAGATGGGGAGACTGAGCTTATATAATTTGCTCAGGTTCACCCAGCTCCTCAGTGGAGTCGCTAGGCTCTGAATGCAGACTTCTTGACTTTAAGCTCCATGGGGGGCAGGGGGACTATGTTTTAGCTCACCATTGATCTCTAGAAAGAGACTCACAGGAGGGATATATTATATGTTTTGTGAATTGACTTGATTTCCTTATGGTGGGTCAATTCTGCTCTGGCTGTCTTGTGGACATGAAAGCTAGATTCTTCTTGGGATTGGGTGTCCATCCGATCCACTCTGTTCAAGCACCGTTTGTCCCTCTTCAACCTTTTGTCCTCCTTCGAGCTTTAGGGGTCCATACTCCATTGATAGCCCTGAGGCATCCAGGGACTGTCTCTACAAGAATTTTCTTCCACTTCCAAGATTCACGCCCCTATTCTCATCCCTGGCAGGTCCCATCTCTCCTCTTCACCTTGGGAAGCAGGTGGAGCTTTTCCTGTGTATTTTCTCCCAATAGTTTTCTACTCTTTCTTTCTTTCTTCACATATGTCATCCAGTGCTTAGGACAGTTCCTCAGGGAAATCCTTTGGGGATCTCTGGCAGATCTGAGCTGTCTTTCAGGCTTTCAGCTATGGACTTGAGATCTTATTCCTACACGTGATGTTCCAGCATCCAGGTCTGTCCCCAGGTATGCCATCCAACCTTAAAATCCAATGGGCCACCATTACAGTAGTGGCACGAAACTAGCAGGGTCAGACCAGCTGCCCAAATAAACTTCTCATGGCCGCTCACAGTTTCTAATGCAAACAAGTGTGTCCAGGTTAGTGAGACCTTCCATGATGGCCCCAAGCTGCCGTGCATGTGGGTCCTACTCTCAAGGACCTGATGGCAGGAGACAGGCCTGACAGATGTGGTCGGCACATGAACACCAGCCAAACGAGGAGGGTAGAGGCAAATTAAAGCCGTATTTCCCTGGAGCTGTTTGCTTACGTCTTGGTTGGTGCATCCATCCATTCTGTCTTGTTTAAGGGTTATTTGAGCTTGTTTCTGCCTGTTGCACTGAGAGACTGAAGGCAGGACTCATGCCCGTGTCACCCTCCCTCTGCCCAGCATGGCCATCGGCACATGGCAGGCACCATAGAATAGCAAGCAAGAAGGTCAAGGATTTGGTGTAGGAGCGTCTTGTGTACATAGATAGAGTTTCTAGGTGATGAAAATTCACTATGTACTTCCTTTCCTAATTTGAATTTGCCTACGCAGACGATGGGATGGTCTTGGTGATCTGAGGTGGGGACGGAGTACAGAGCAAGGGCTGTTATTGGGGTGAGGCATTGACATGGGAGTGCAGAGATGGAAGGGGCCTTTTAGAAAGGGAACCCCAGTTTCCCTCTTTCCCATTTCCATCTCTTTCCCCTTTTCTCTCCCACTGTGTTTACCTTGCAGTCTCTTCTGTTACTTAGTTCCAATGACTTAGTCCTAGACTGACATCTGTAATATCATTTGGCTCCTGTAATGCCTTTCCTATTTGGAATGGAGAATGAAGGAAGACAGGGAAGACAGGGAATGGCAAGGCACAAAAGGAAACTCAATTTGATGAGCACCTACTATGCGTTAGACACCACACTAGGCACCTGACTTATGTTGTCCTGTCTCACTCTTGTAGTAATCCATGGAGGTAGGTGGGTCACCGCTATTTTAGAGAGAGAAGCCTGAGGCTCAGGTAAGGTCAGTAACTCACTGAAGGTCACTCAGTCAGTTAGTGGAGCTGAGCCGTAAAGCCAGCTCTGTCTGACTCTGGAGCTGGACTCATGTCCTAGCTAGAAAATAGCAATTCTCTGAGCCAGGTGAGGGAGTGAGGAATCGGAGGCCTCCAGTTGTGTTGGACATATCTTATCAGGGTTCAAAGTATTTTAGGCTATTGGTGGAAAGAACTTTCCTAACCTTAACCTGCCCTTCTCTCTGCATCTCCTCTCTGGCTTGGAGATAAGGCTTGTCTCTGTGCTGAATTGTGTCTGTGCTGCAGTCTCCCTGCTGGGTACCTTTTCCTTAGTGAGTGCAGATTGTGGTAGAGGACATATTCCAGGGCCAGACAAAGCAGTTCCAGTGCCGGACACAGATGTGGCCCTGGGTCTGACTGACCAAATCTCTCTAGGTTCTGTCTGTCCCCACAAGGACACACAAAGATGCTGGTGCTCTGAGAATGTCCTCTCCCACAACCCTTGTCCCTAGCTCAAGTATGCTTTTCTTGGCACTGGAGAGTCAACAGGTGTGAACAATGTACAGACCTGGCATGCCAGGGCTGGCACTGCTTATGACCTTCACTCACCAGAGATGGCAATTGCCACCTTCTGCAGGCTGCCCATCAAAACACATTGTTGCCTGGCACCTCCACAGGCTCCAACCAACTTGTGAGTGGATGCTGTGCCATCCCAGCAGATGGGTAGAAGTGGTGGGGAGTGGCCAAGGCAGGCCCATCCTGGAGGTGCATGAAGTGGAGGTGGTGAGAGTTTGATTGTCAACTGAGGGTGTCGGGATGATCTCTCCACCTTAGACTGATAGGACAGGAGTTAAAGGGGGATGAAGTCTACAGTTTCCTGGACCTCGTTGGCTGGGGTTTGTTTTGAGGAGGAAAACGTGACTTGAATCCTATCAAAATGTTGTGGCTTTGACTCTAATGGCCTTAAAGGGAATTTGGGAACTCAGAGAACAACAATGAAGAATGTGGGAGATAAAGAAGGACCAGAGAGGTTTCTAAAGAGATTTCTACCTACTATAACCTCTTTGCCAACCCCTTCTCCACCACATGCCAACTATCCTAACAGCAGGCTAACCTCCACTGCCCCCAGGCCATGGCTAATCAGGGTTGTGGTCAAGGCTGGAGGAGCCCGTGCTGTGGGTGGTTGGTAGCACAGGCCAAGGGATCCTAGGAGGTAGGAGCAGGCTCCTTATAGCCCTTCAAAGGGAATGCACAGCCCTCCTACTGCCCCAGGAACTGTGTCATGATTTTGGAGCTCAAGCAGGTGATTGTCAGCACATTCAAACATCCTGAAGCAGTCACCCAGGTCTGGCCTGCAGAGTCCATGGGAAAGACCATCAAGGTGGGGGAACAGCCAAGCAAAGCCTCCTAGAGGAGAGAGTATGTCTCAGGAATAGCTTCTAGGCAGTCCAGGGAGAGCAGAGGGAGGGGAAGGAAGTGACAGCAATTAAGCCTGAAAGGTGGGTGGAGCCATACGGGACCCTATATGCCAGGCTGGGAGCTCAGCTTCACTGGACAGATGGGGTGAACCATGGAAGGTTTTGAGTAGATAAGTGCTCTGATCAGAGCTTTCTCTGCGAAACCTAGAAAAAGTGGTGATGTGCCGGAAGACCAAGAGCCTGGAATTTGGAGCTCAGAGGCTGCCATGATGGTTCATGCCTGAGTGAAGGCAATGGCAATGGGAATGGAAAGAAAAGTAGGGTAGGAAGGCCTTCACCAGGATACAGTGATGATGGGATGAGAACTTAGAAGAAGAGGGAAGAGAGAAAGAAGCCTTTAGAGTAATGGTGAGAATAGAGGGGCCGTCAATGGAGACAGGGGAGTTAGAGGAGGCTCTGGCTTGATGGGAAGATCTTTCAGCTGGGTTATTTTAATCAACATGGCGCATTTTACTTTGTACTGTTTGTGGACTTTCATGGGTAACTAAGTATTAACTTTCTCTAGTAGTATATTATTCTTGTAGGAACAAAGGCTCCTGGAGAGTGACAACCCACAGGCCTCTCTCTCAGGTCCGAGTTTCAGCTGTCCCCTTGTATTTCGGCCCAAAGTATATTCTTCACGTGTATACAAGGTTGTTTGTGACTACCCTGGCTTCAAAGCCATCCTTTTGTTCCCCTCAAATGCTCTCTCCACTTCCACACATTGCTATAATCTTTTGGTTATCATGTTGAATAATTTACAGTCTCCGCCAATCTGAAATTACATGTGAGGTTGCTCTGTTTGTGGCCTACCCAGCAATTAGCCACACACCATTTTAGCTCTGCAATTACACTGCAAAGGGAGAAAACAGTCCAGTCTTTGTCCCAGGGGAAGCTGAGGAATAGCAGAATCTCAAAGCTGTGTGTCTGGAGGGGTCGGTCAGTCAAAGATGGTACCTGGAATGACATTGAAGGTCTTGTCCAGGCAGACTCCCTTCCTTTCCCTTGACCTCCTCATTGGTTTCTCACATCTGTTCATTAAGAGTCACAGAATCACAGAATCTGTAAGATAATCTCTATGCAGGATAAAGAATTGGTTTCATTTCTTGTGCTGACTCTGAAAGACTGGCAATGGCTGCCTGGAGTATTGCCCTGGGAAAGATTTTGAGGCTATAACTGGACCCAGTAGGAGGGAGTGCTGTAATCAATTAGTGATGTCTGTTATGGGCAGAAAAACTACAGGCAGACCTCATTTTATTGTGCATCACTTTATTGCACTTAGAAGATACTGTGTTTTTGTTTTTACAGATTGAAGATTTGTGGCAACCCTGTATCAAGAAAGTCTGTTGGTGCCATTTTTCCAACAGCATTTGCTCACTTCGTGTCTCTGTGTCACACTTTGGTAATTCTCACAATATTTCAGGCTTTTTCATTATTATATTTGTAATGGTGATCTGTGATCTTTGATGTTATTATTGTACTTGTTTTGGATGCCATGAACCATGCCCATATAAGATGGGGACTTCACCCATGAATGTTTTGTGTGTTATGACTGTTCCACTGACTGGCCATTCCTCCATCTCTCTCCCTTCTCCTCAGGCCTCCTTATTCCCTGGGACACAACAGCATTGAAATTAGGCCAATTAATAACCCTGCAATGGTCTCTAGGTGTTCAAGTGAAATATGTCTCTAACTTTAAATCAAAAGCTAGAAATAAGATTAAGCTTAGTGAGGAAGGCATGTTGAAAGCCAAGACAGGCTGAAAGCTAAGCCTCTTGTGCCAAATAGTTAGCCAAGTTGTGGATGCAAAGGAAAAGTTCCTGAAGGAAATTAAAAATGCTACTACAGTGAACACATGAATGGTAAGAAAGCAAAACAGCCTAACTGCTGATATGGAGAAAGTTTTACTGGTCTCGATAGAAAGAGCAAACCAGCCACAACATTTCCTTCAGCCAAAACCTAGTCCAGGCAAGGCCCTAACTCTTTTCAATTCTATGAAGTTTGAGAGAGAACGGGAAACTGCAGAAGGCAAGTTTGAAGCTAGTTCATGAGGTTTAAGGAAAGAAGCCATCTCCATGACATAAAAGTGCAAGGGGAATCAGCAAGTGCTGATGTAGAAGCAGTAACAAGTTATCCAGAAGATCTAGCTAAGATAATTAATGAAGGTGGTTACAGTAAAAAACAGATTTTCACTGTAGATTGAAATCTATTGGAAGGAGATGCCATCTAAGACTCTCATAGCTGGAGAGGAGAAGTCAATGCTTGGCTTCAAAGCTTCAATGGACTGGCTGACTCTCTTGTTAGGGGCTAATGCAGCTGGTACCTTGACGTTGAGGTCAATGCTCATTTACCATTCTGAAAATCCCTAGGGCCCTTAGAAATTACTCTAAATCATACTGCCTGTGCTCTATAAATGGAACGACAAAGCCTGGATGACAGCACATCTGTTTACAACATGGTTTACTGAATATTTTAAGCCCGTTGCTCAGAAAAAAGATTCCTCTCAAAGTATTACTGTTCACTGACAATGCACCTGGTCACCCAAGAGCCCTGATGGAGATGTACAACCAGATTAATGTTATTTTCATGCCTGCTAATACAACATTCATTCTGTTGCCCATGGATCAAGGAGTAATTTTGATATTAACATCTCATTATTTAAGAAATAAATTTCATAAGGCTGTAGCTGCCATAGACAGTGATTCCTCTGATGGATCTTGGCAAGGTAAATTGAAAGCCTTCTGGAAAGAATTTACCATTCTAGATGCCATGAAGAGCACTCACAGAGGTCAAAATATTAACATTAACCGAAGTTTGGGAGAAGTTGATTCCAACCCTCATGTATGACTTTGAGGAGTTCAAGACTTCAGTGAAGGAAGTAACTGCAGATGTGGTGGAAATAGCAAGAGAACTAGCATTAGAAGTAGAGCCTGAAGATGTGACTGAATTGCTGCAATCTCCTGATAAAACTTGAATAGATGAGGTTTGCTTCTTATGGATGAGCAATGAAAGTGGTTTCTTGAGATGGAATCTACCTCTGGTGAAGATGCTGTGAACATTGTTGAAATGACAGCAAAGGATTTAGAATATTGCATAAACTTCATTGATAAAGCAGCAATAGGTTTTGAGAGGATTGACTCTAATTTTGAAAGACGTTCTACTGTGGGTAGAATGCTGTCAAACAGCATCGCATGCTACAGAGAAATCATTTGTGAAAGGAGGAGTCAATCTATGCAGTAAACTCCATTGTTGTCTTATTTTAGAAATCTCTACAATCACCCCAACGTTCAGCAACCACCACCCTTATCAATCAGCAGCCATCAACATCGAGGCAAGACCCTCCACCATCAAAGAGATTACTTCTCACTGAAGGTTCAGATGATGGTTTGCGTTTTTTCAATAAAGTATTTCAAAATTAAGGTATGCACATTTGTTTTTTAGACATAATGCTCTTTCACACTTAATAGACTACAGTATAGTGTAAACATAACTTTTACATGCACTGGGAAACCAAAAAATTGGTGTGACTCATTTTATTGTGATATTCTCCTTATTGAGGTAGTCTGGCACCAAATGCACAATATCTCTGAGGTGTGCCTGTAGCGATGAAAGGTACCTATCTGACATCTCTCATCTAGTTTGAACCTGACTCTTGAGAGATGTGAAAATGAAGGCCTAGAAACATTGTGACTGATTAAAGATAATAAAAGCTAACATGAATGTTGAGTATGTGCTAGGGAGTATTCTATCTAAATACTTCATATATGGTAACTCATTTCATCCTCCCAACACCTCCTAGGTATTTACCCTCATATTACAGAGGAGGAAGCAGGAGGCATAGAGATGTTAAATGGCTGCTGAAACACACAGAGCAGGAAGAGGAGTCAGGGTTCAAATCCAAATAATCTGACTTAAGCTGCGTCCTTCAACTGCTGCTCTTTCGCTCTGTGCAAATCACATAACTCCTGTTAGTGGGGCCCAGAGCCCGGGTCTCCTGATTCCAGCCCAGAGATCTTTTCTCCCGTGGAAACAAACTGCTATGCTCCCCAGTGGTCATAGTTATGTGTGGAAGGAGAACAAAGAATAGTGTAAAGAGAGAAGCAACACTTTATTGAGTATTTAGGGTGTACCAGGCTCTGTGCTAGAAGCTGAGGAACCAAAAATCAATAAGTCCTGCCCAGTTGCTGTCCTTAAGAAGCTCATACCTCAGAAGAGAAAAGGCCCATCTGAAGTCCCGCTTCATTCATGAAGTCTCTGCCTTCAACAGTTGACCCTGATTTCAGCCCCGTCTGCATTCCTGGGCCTGCTGCTGATGGTCTCCTCTTCTGTATTCTCAGCCTCAATGCCAACCCCCTGTCATGGTTAATCCTATGATTAAGTTCACACTGAGGACATTCCATGTTGACACTGAGTAGAGTTCTAAACAGTATCCTACTGACCCTGAAAGCTTGACTTCATGGGGATTTGTGTACTTGGCTTTGAGAAAGCCGATCAGCTTAGGTCAGCAGGCTCCATCTGGAGGTTCATTTTATTAATTCCTCTTTAGACACTGGTCCTATGGCTAGGTTATCAGTTCATTTATTTATACCTCGTTTCTTCTCAGGAAGAATCTATGTACATGTACAGTAAGGTTAATAGAATAGAAAAATAGAAAATCTTGATTGAGACAAAGAAGAGGGAGAAATATTGCCAATCATATAGGTTAATACAATTGTTGTGATGAAGCAACAGGTTTCAGATTCTGCTTCCTAGCAGCCAGAGCAAGATGGAAAGCAGAGTAATACAGCCATCATTATTGGAAAGGAGACAGCATAATAACTCCTCAGAGGGCCTCCAACTCATCTAAGTCAAGAGAGATGCTTTTATTACACTTGGCTGTTATGGTATAATACGAAATATATTTGGTCTTGTATTTTTGTTTTTTGGTCTTGTATTTTTTAATTGAAATATAGTTGCTGTATAATATTATGTAAGTTACAGGTGTACCCAGCAATTCCACTCCTGGGTATATATCAGAAAAAACAAAAACACTAATTCAAAAAGATACATGTACCCCAGTGTTCATAGCAGCATTATTTACAATTGCTAAGATATGGAAGCAACCTAAGTGTCCATCAACAGATGAATGGATAAAGAAGATGTGATACACACACACACACACACACACACACACACACACACACACACACACAATGGAATACTACTCAGCCATAAAAAAGAACGAAATTTTGCCATTTGCAGCAACATGAATGGACTTGGAAGGCATTATGCTAAGTATATTTGGTCTTTATTCCTGGCTCCTGGCACAGAGCTCCTAAAACCCTTGGAATTTCCTGAGTGATAAGAGGAGGAGTGTTTTTTGTTATTTATATTGAGCTTCTTTTGATCAGACCTGAGTTTATGCTAATGAGGCTAGTCACCGGAAAGACCAAGTGATTAGAGGCATGGAAGTTTCATTCCCACTCACTGACCTCCAGGAAATGGGTGGAGTGGGGCTGGAGATTAAGCTCTATAAAAACTCTTGAACAAGGAGACGTGATAAGCTTCTCGGTTGGTGAACACACTGAGGTGCTGGGAGGGCGATGTCCCTAGAAAGAGCACGGAAGCTTCGTTTGCTACCCCGCACCATAACGTGCCTTGTGCATCTCTTTTATTTGGCTGTTCCTGAGTTGTATTCTTTATAATAAACTGGTAAACATAAGTAAAGAGTCTTCCTGAGTTCTGTGAGCTGTTCTAGCAAATTACAAACCTGGGGAGGGGAGGTGGGAACTCCTAATTTGTAGCCCAGTAGGACAAAAGTGTGGGTAAACTGGGAACCCACTATTTGCGATGGGTGTCTAAAGTTGGGGGGGGGGCAGTTTTGTGAGACTGAGCCCTTAACCTGTGGGCCTGTGCTAACTCTGGGTAGTTAGTGTCAGAATTGAATTGAATTGTAGGATACTTAGTGTCTGCAGAGGATTGGCTTTGAGTTGGCTGAATCTCTGAATTTGGGGTCCATCCACCCGGGGTCAAGGGAATCCAAGGAGGTGGGGAGGATGGCCACATCAGGGGGGATTTTAAGTCCCATGCTAGGGCATACTTTCCTGCTCTTTGTGGGAGAAATACGTCTCTTATTAGGGCATACTCAAGGACTCAGAGCTGGACCCAGCATGACGTTGGGTTTAGGAGGAGAGAAAACTTACCACGTGACCCCACCCATGCCAAGTGACAGTGTGAATGAGTGTGTGACCATAGGCTGCAGACAGTGTGCTTCCTAGTCAAGAAATGCCTGGCAAAGGAAGATTTTTAAGAAGGGATGAGAAAATCATTTCATAGAAGCAGTGGGACTTGAAGTGGCCCTTCAAGGAAGATAGGGTGTAGGTGGCTAGAAAGATGAGGGGAAGGTGTTTTCAGAGTGAAGGAACAGCTTGAGCGGAGTTGTAGATGTAGGAACGAGTATGTCTTGAGGTGGGATAGCAGGAGCGTGATAATAATTACTAAGTATGAGTTTATTCTGTGCATTCCCCACTGTTCTAGATTCCTGCCTACAGAGAGCTTGCATTCTACTAGAGGAGACAGACATTAATAAAGCAGAAATAGAAACAAAATACTTCTAGAATATGATAAAGGCCATAAAGGGAAGAAATGGGATGCTGTGAACACCGTGTTTACAAAGAGTTCTCTTATCCAGTATTTCATCCGTACTACAACTCTGGTGCAGGCAGGGCAGATATTATGATCCCCATCTTATAGACAAGGGGACTCTGAAAGTTGCGGTCACCAAAGGACACAGCCCTTGGCTCTTTCCCCTCCAGCTTGTTCTGCCTGCTGCAGTGTCGGGTAATGGAAGATACTCAGTGAATGCAGACAACCCAGCAAGCCTCCTCTTCCAGCATGTAATCTGCAAGAGGGCAAGCCTGTTTTCTTTATTTGCCCTGGAACCCTCACCTCCGCCCTGACATCCATCCAGCTTCCTGGTGACAGAACCACCAAAAGTCGGTGATCAGCATTTTGTCACACTGAGCCCGGAGAAGGCTTCCATTCCACAAATGCACGATGACATTGTAAACGGTTGAATAAATTGGCCTGGTTTCCTTGCAGAAAAATAAGCATATTCTAAAACGATAGAGGCTCCCTGTCAGTAAGAGGAATTATCTTCCGTCTCTGTGGTTGGCACTGTTGCCTGACCCGAAGCGCATCGGTTTCTTTATCACAAGCCATTCCAGTTGGAGAGCAAACAGGATTTTGGGGGGGTCATCTTTCTGTAGGGCCTTGCTCCAGATCAGGCTCTCAGTTCTGCCTGCGGCATCTCCGCAGAGTGAGATGGGAAGCAGATGAACGCAGGGACAGGCTGCGGTCGTGCCGTTTGGAGCAAGGGATAGCAGAGCGTGATAAAGCGTGGATTGCGTATTGTTCTTGCCTAGCATCCCAGCCACCTCTAGTGAAGACAGCAGGAGAGGAAGCGATGCTACTACCAGAAGGCATTGGAGCCCCTAGATCGATCCATTGGATCCATAAGCCCCACTGGACCTGTGATTGCGGCAACATGATGAAGAGCTCTGAATCTCAGTTTACCCAGTAAGAAAATGTGCACAGTGCTAATTGAGTTTTTAAATCCATCATGCCTTGACACTGTCCTCTGAGGAAGCTTACAGTTTTATAACAACCCAAATCAGGTTCTAAGCCCTGGGTAAAGCCTTGAGAATCCAGAGTTATAATGGGACTCAGGGCACTTGTTCAAGGAGTGCTGTGTCCAGTGGGAGAGACAGCTGTGTAGAAGCTAAGACTGGTATGAATCCCCTGCACGAGTATGATAATAGTGCCTGCAAACAGATGGCACAAATGGGAGGACCTGGACTAAACTTCACCAGAAAGTTTACGTTTAAATGTGTTCTGAAGGCTGAGCAGAAGTTTTCCAGGTAGAACAGGGGGTCCTGAGTTCTGGGGCTGAAACTTCATGGACCGTCACTTACCCTCTAGACCTCATTTTTCTCATCTGAAAAAGAAGAGGCTAGACCAGACCACTTCTGGGGCTTGTTGTGAACACTGTACCAGTGGCTATTTTCATTCTAATCCAACAGAGCTCTTGAATTTGCCTGCAGCCATTACCAGCTTCTCAGAAACTGAGACCACACCCAGATTTGCTTCTGCAGAAGCTTCTGGTGTGTTCAGGCCAGAACAGAGAGGGTAGCAGGGAGAGCAGTGCTCAGCGGCACACAAGAGCCTGAGGTCATGGTGGTTTTCCCACTGAAAGGATTACGAGTGTGCTAAGCCATCACTTATATAAACAGGACTCATTGACTGAAGCTCCACTGTAGGACTTGTGGCTCCTGGTGTTGTCCAGTTTAGGGTCTTGGCCAGAAAGCAGTGGGAGGCACTGGTGTAGGTGCTATGAAGTAAAATGCATGAGTGACATTGTGGTATCAGACCCAGGGAGAGAAACACTATATATATTTATATTTTGTTTCTTATGAAATCCACTCATAAGAGACCTTCTTTCCTTAAGCAGGTAAGCACATTATCCTCCTAACAGGCCTTTTTCTTGTTGTGAGTAGGCCATTTGCTTTGGAGAGGTTCTCTTCTCGGAAGAAAGCTGCTAAAGGACATGACTTGAGATCATTTCAATATGTTAATACATCGTTTCCTTTCCCCAGTGCCTCCTGAGACTACAAACTGAATCTCGCCTCGCCACTCTGTATGCGCCAGACCTCCACACCCGAGGCTTATCACAAGCAATTATCTTACCCAAATAAAAAATGAAAATGGAGAAGTTAAATAAATAACAGGACATCTTGATGGAATCGCAGTAATGCTCATCTTGGTTAACATTAGCCCTGACTTTTGGACAGCGAGATTTGTTAATGCGCTTGTCCTTTGTTTAGGCATCTATCTCTGTACATCTCCTGACTTTCCAAAATGATGGATGGCAGCCCTCTCTGCTCTCCCCTAAAAATACATTCTCCAGGAAACTGGGAGAAGCAAAATGGGCACTGTAGCCCTGACCTAAGTATTGTTCAGATTGGAGAAAACCCTCAAAACTAAATTCACCTAAAATGATTAATATTCTCCACAAAAGTTTCAGCCTTCCCTTGTTCCTGGTTTTCCTGCTGTGCATACCTGTACCAGTCTGGCCTCAATGAACTTGAACTGGAAACTGTAAGTTGGCATAGCAGTCAGGATGGACCAGTTTGGGCTTTGGCAGCAAACTAAACCTCAGGGGCTTCATACAGCAGAAGTTTTTATTTCTTCTCCATGCAAAGTCCCCTGTATATGCTACTGGTTTTCCACAAAAGTTGCCCTCCAGATCCCCAGCCTGGCATCACAGACTGCTTTGACCTCTCAGCTCCTCCATCCCTCCCAATGTGCACTTCCACCATGGCCACGGCAGGGGAAGGGAAGCCTGGAGATCCAGGCACTGACAATTCCATGCTTTGGCAAGGAAGTGACGCAGGCCGTTTCCAGGAACATTTCATTGGTCAGAACTGGTCCATGGTCAGCCAAACCACAAGAGGGTGGGAAAGCACACCCAGAAGTAAATGAGCCGTCCACACTGCTCCACGAGAGTGAAAACTTTTGGACCCCTGACAGCTGTTTCTCTCTGCTCACCCTGAAGTGTTGGTCACTTAACCCAGATGTCAGCCATCTGGGAGTTCCTGTGGCCTACAGACTTCTGAAGTCACCCTTTTGAAATATAAATAAATAAATATAAAATTTTAAATAGCCTTAATTTTTTTAGAGCAGTCTTAGGTTCACAGCAAAATGTAGCAGAAAGTACAGAGATTTCCCATATACACCCCACCTCCCCAACTATAAACATCCCCCAACAGAGTGGTACATTTATTATAATTGATGAGCCTCCATTGACACATCATTATCACCCAAAGTCCATAGTTAGGGTTCACTCTTGGTGTTGTACATTCTATGGGTTTTGACAAATGCAAAATGATGTGTATCCATCATTAATGGTATCATACAGAATAGTTTCACTGCCTTGAAAACCCTCTGTGTTCTGCCTGTTCATTCCTCCTTCCCTCTTACCCTTGGCAACCACTGATCTTTTTACTGTCTCCATAGTTTTGCCTTTTTCAGAACGTCATACAGTTGGAATCATATAGTATGTAGCCTGTTCAGATTGGCTTTTACATTTAGTAATATGTATTTAAGTTTCCTCCATATCTTTCATGGCTTGATTAGCTCATTTCTTTTTAGTGCTGAATAATATTCCACTGTCTGGATGTACCACAGCTAATTTATTCATTCGCCTACTGAAGGACATCTTGGTTGCCTCCAAGTTTTGCAGTTACGAATAAAGCTATAATAAACATCTGTGTGTAGGTTTTTGTGTGGACCTAAATTTTCAGCTACTTTGGGTAAATACCAAGGAGCATGGTTGCTGGGTAATATGGTAAGAGTATGTTTAGTTTTGTAAGAAACTACCAACCTGTCTTCTAAAGTGGCTGCACCATTTTGCGTTCCCACCAGCGATGACTGAGCATTCCTGTTGCATCTGGTGTTGTCTTTTGTTTCAGCATCTATCCAAGTGTTTTAGATTTTGGCTATTCTGATATATGCAGTGGTATCTTACTGTTGTTTTAATTTGAAATTCCCTAATGATGTATAATGTTGAACATCGTTTCTTATGTTTACTTGCCATCTATATATCTTCTTTGGTGAGGTGTCTGTTTAGGTCTCTTGCCCATTTTTTTTTTTTTTTTTTTTTTAAAGTATGTATTTATTTATTTATTTTTGGCTGTGTTGGGTCTTCGTTGCTGGGCATGGGCTTTCTCTAGTTGTGGCGAGCAGGGGCTACTCTTCGTTGTGGTGCGCAGGCTTCTCATTGCGGTGGCTTCTCTTGTTGTGGAGCACAGGCTCTAGGTGCATGGGCTTCAGTAGTTGTGGCACGCGGGCTCAGTAGTTGTGGCTCACAGGCTCTAGAGCGCAGGCTCAGTAGTTGTGGCGCATGGGCTTTGTTGCTCTGCGGCATGTGGGATCTTCCCGGACCAGGGCTCGAACCCGTGTCCCTTGTATTGGCAGGCGGATTCTTAACCACTGCGCCACCAGGGAAGTCCATCTCTTGCCCATTTTTTAGCCAAGTTGTTTGCTTTCTTGTTGTTGAATTTTAAAAGTTCTTTGTGTTTTTTTGATATTTAGCAGATATGTCTTTTGTATATATTTTCCCCTAGTCTGTGACTTGTCTTTAACATATTTTTAAAACAAAGTCTCAATTGCCATATGAAATCTAATATTCCCATCAATGCCTCCAAAGATTCTTGGAAGTGGAGGGACTTACATTTTTCTTAGTCACTTCTAGCTAAGATTCCTGTATCCAGAGAATTTTCGACCCCTACTCTGAGTAGAGTAGATGCAAACATGAAATGTGGCCTCTTTTTTCCTGTAATTCCTTTCGTCTCCACTGCCACTCCCTCCATCCCACCTCCCAGCACCATGGGTCCACTGAAGGTTTGGGGCATAGGAGGGAGGTTACAGCATGGTTCTGTGTAATAATTAAAAATGCAACATTAATTACAGCCATTCTTCAAAGTTTCTCAGCCATACCCAGCATCTGGAATATTTCAGTGGCCACCCTTTCCTCTCCCTGCATGTTGCATTTTCCCCCCACATCTTTTCTCTCTGTTTGACTTCTTTTATATTCCCCAAAACTTCTCCAGGCTCTGAACATTTTGGCCTTCCCCCTTTTCCGATTATAGGTACAAAAAATTTCCTCTCATTTCCTGACACAGAGATATTTATTCAATTCTTTTTTGTTTTGGTCTCTCCTTCTAGAACATACTCTTCGTTCTATCTTTTCATACCCAAATAAGCCATTAGGCATTTCATCCAAACATAATATACTTTCTCTCTTTCAGAATTTCTAGTGCTCACCTTTAAAATATTCCCTCACTCACCTTTGTAGGATAATCTTCCCAAGTGTGATATGGGGATAGGGTAAAGAAAAAGTGTAGAAATAACCTACCTGATATGCCTTTAAGTAAATGTTGGTTGAATGACTGTGTAGTAAACATAAATCAAAAGGAACACTTACTTTGAAAAATAATAATATGGTAACATTTTAAAATATTTAAAATATAATAATTTTTAAATCTAGCAAAATTGCCATTTGTCATTTACATGCATATAGCTTTAGAAAGTCTTTAGACCCTGGAAAACCTGACTGTATGTATATTTTTAAATATACTATAGGATTCTTGATAAAGCCTGAGCCACAGAGTATACCTAATTAGGTCTCTGTGGCTACCTGACCCTTACTGACCTCTATTCTAGATAAGTCTTGTGGGGATAGGTAAAGAGAGTGGATAGGTGTGGAACATTTGGGAATTTGCAGTGCTTCCCCTGCAGTCTTATTAGGGGACACTTTGTTTTAATCAACTTTTCTGAGATTGAGGTTGACAGGGATAATTTTACTCTTAGGGAGATAATATGAGGGAAGGCAATTTCCTAGCTACAAGAAAAACTAATAACTAGCAACATAGCATCTTAGTGCATTCTAAACATTAATTTATCTATGTTAGCGAATTACGGTCCTTCTATTTAGTCCAGGAAACCACCCTGTTCTAGATAGAGGAAAGTAAATATTACCAATTGGGTCACCTCTCCCCTTGTTATTAGCCATGGCTGATCCCACAAAAAAAAAAAAAAAAAAAGAAATAACCCACCTGGGCTAGGCTGAGTGAACCCCACGTCCAGCTTCGGGGACAGGAAGTGGTATATTTTATCCATGATGGCCATTCACAAGCACATCTATTCATGGAAGAAATCTCATCCTAAAATCAGGTCTTCAACTTGTTTTAGGGACAGTCTACGCAGAAAGTCTAAGATCCTCCAAAGGGCTGCCACAAAGAAAAAAAAAAGGAAAATGTTGCAATTTGAAAGTGTCATTGAAGAGTCAAACAAACCAGGGGCCCAGTCCCCTCATGCCCACCCTCCTCCTTGGCAGCAAGGTCCTTGGCAGTTGACGGTGTTGGCAAGAACACCCAATGGTCCAGCTCTTAGGAAAAGCGACTGAAGATATCCATCTGTTGAGAACTGTCACACCATGCCATTTATACAATTTAGAACGCTGGGAAACTCTGGGATTGCTTGAATATTTCATGATTGCTATTTCTTATTCACGTTTACCAACATTCGGTTGATTGCTAATTGTGAATAGTATATATTTCCCCTTTTTTCCTTTTCAACAAGTCCTGATGGTGTGCTGAGTACTGGGAAATGTGGTTACTCCTAAGTGCATTTACAAATCCAAGGAGGTGCTATTTTGGATTTGACATAAACTCATTCCACTTAACTCTCTCCAAGTGAACTCAACAGTTTCCTTCTCCTCTACCACAACGTCTTTCTCTTGCACTGTTTTAACCTTGAACCTCTTCTAACCCTGTCCCTGGTTCTCTTACCCTCATGCCATGATCTGGGAACACTTGGGAAAGCCGGCTACGGGTTTTCTTCATCGCTGTGGCCAAAATAGGATACAAGACTCCACATCTTCAGTCTTCTCCCAGCTTAGTCTCCTTCAGAACTCTGAGCCACCACCTGGCATTATATGTCCTCATTGTTTGGGACATTATTCAAGATGATTGGAAGAGGACTAGGATAGTTGACACCTTGTAGCTAAAAGATCCAAAATGCAGATAGTTCACTGGATATTTTCACTTTGGGGGTAAATATATTGTCTTTAGCCAGGGTTGAGATGGAATTTTAAGAAAGGAGCACTTGTGGTTTTCATCTTCCTGTTTTCCTTGCCCTGCCCTGGACTATGTGGGGAAGAGGAGGCAGGGGAGGCAAAGTGGGAATGAAAAAAAGGTGGAGAAATATGCAGAGAATGGGGGTTAGCTGTCTTTACTTATTTAAAATTTTTAACCTCTTAATGAGAAGTGGAAAGAAATAAAGCGATAATAACAAGAATAAATTATTGAGGTGCCCACTATGTAATGATTACGGTGTTAGGCGCTTGGCACTACCTGTCACATCTGACCCTAGGAGTTAAGGAACGAGGGCTGTTAGATTTGTGTTGAGGGAGCAGGTTTGCTGCTCCACAGAGCTCGGCTGCTGCAGCGAGATGATGAAACTGCGTCAATGGATGGAACTTACAAGAAGGCAGATATTAAGAATATGAAGAAATTGCTGAGCAGTTAACCTCATCTGATAACTGAGGAGCCACCCTGGAGGAAAGTGACTTTCGGGATGTAAATTTAGAGGTTTGTCCTAAGGATTGCTAACAAAACATGCCAGACGTTATTACTACCTGAAAATAGCTCTCAATCTTTTATACTTTTATGATCAGAAAAAGTAATAAATATAATTTTAAAAGGCATTGATTGTCTCATCATCCACATGGAGCCATGCTAGGGAATGTGCTGGGGGAACATCCCAAGCACGAAGGCCGTTCCCTCTAGAAACTGTCAGGTTTGGAGGATAACCCTGAGATAGAGGAGGTCATTCATTATTGCCTTCAGTACCTCCTGTTTAGATTCAGTGGAGCTCAGGCTTAATCCACATGGGTTGGGGACCAAAGGGACTTACCTCCTCTCTAAGAATGGGGACACTCTTCTTAGAGAAGGTAGCATGTTTGTAATGGGGTGGACAACGGTAGAGAGGACCATGCTTGGGTGGATGGGGGAGGAAGAGACACTTGGATCCATCTTAAGAGGAGGCCCAGGAGTGGAAGTGAGTGGCTGACATCAGCACTGCTCTTAGACTCAGCCAGAGGGATGCCCTTTTAGGGCCATGCTTTGTCTCTCTTCTGACTGCGCTCTATGGAAGATGAAGGATCATGGCACTAGGATGTGTGTCCACCCTGAACTCATGCCTCTCCACCTCCACTTTCTAGATCATGCTCTGGGTTGAGAAATTCCAAGGTCTGGAATTCCTTGGCCTTTCAGGGCTGATGTAGCTTTTTTCCTGGGTCAGTCCTCCAGAGCACAGAATACAATACTTTCATGCACACCCTGGGCCTGCAGGTTTGCCAAGGGGGCTGTGGCTTAAAGAAGACATATTTGGGACTTGGGTGTGTGGACTGGAGTATCTGTGTATATGAGAGGCTTGTGCTGTGCAGGACAGGACGGCAAGGGAAAGGGCAGCAGGTCAGAATCCTGGGATTGGCTTTCTCGGCACCTCCTCATCCCAGGCAGAACTCTAAGGAATCCGAGAATTCTCAATGTGAAACTGGCCTTCCAGGTTGATCTGAAAGTGTATGTGTAGGGTTTGAGGATAGAAAATATTTGATTTAACAGTTTATTAGCTTGGTACCTATTAGACACATCCTGTGTGGTCTCCATTTGTATACCTGCCTTGGGTGTGCAAATGTTCCCTCTCCTCCTCAAGATTATTGTGAAGGATTTTCCTTCAGAAGTTCATGGGGCAGAAGACAAAGGCAACGGGGGACAAAGGCATCTGGCCTCCTCTTCCCACTGACAAATCGGACTCATTCTGGGAAAAATGCAACCTGAGTCCTCACAAGTAAGGCCCATCTCAATGAATTCTTCACTCTGAGCGTTTGGTTTGTCACAAGGCACCAGTCCTTATTTTGTGGAACGCATAAGAGAGGGGTGATGCCCATGTTCCCAAATTCCTCTAACCCTCTCTGATGAGAGGGAGAGCTTTGAAGAAGGATAAATTGCAAGAGAGATCTTTCCACCCTCCGTGCCCCCCCGCCCACATACAATTTGAGGCGCTTCCTTCCCTGCCTTTCTCTCTCTACACTCAAGAGACTCCATGGAGGCTTTGCTTCCACCTGTTTGCATCGGCTACAAAAGGGGCTTGCAAAGAGAGTTGCCATGGCACATCTTTGCAGATAACAGGAGTTGGCAGATGTTTTTTAATTAAAGAAATTCAGGTTATGAAAAAGATGTCATGGGTAGAGAGAATGGGAACTTGCCAGCCACCAACCCCAATGTGCAGCATCTGCTTCTGGATTGTATTAAATGCCACTGTCAGGAGTGGGAGGGAGGGGGGAGCAGATGTAGGGAGCAGGATGCTGCCAGCACTTGATTACCTACCATGTGGGGTACAGGGCCAAAACTCGAATGATCTACATCCGTGGAGAACACAAAACAACAGCGCAGCCGAGGGTTTTGACTTCCTTCTTTGACAAACTATGCATTGGAGCTTTGTAAGACTTTGAGTCTTCTCCTTGACTCTCTCCCTTCTTTTAGGACCAACGACAGCAAGGAAATGATGTGCAAAGGACAGAGAAGCAAGTATTTTCAAGTCCTGTCCTTCCGCGTAGCTCTCTCTGATTGCTTTTGCCTGCAAGCTATCACTTGTAGGTCTTCAGAAAGGAACTTTGAGGACTTCTAGTTCTATCCTTCACTGCCATTGAGGGAATGGAAACCCACAGTGGGGAACTGACTTGCTCAAGGTCTCCCAGTGAAATCAGTGACAGAGCTGGGTCCAGAACCAGGTCTCTTGACTCATGGCCACCACCCTGCCCATAAGGACTGCTTCCTTCTGAAGCTCTTACAGCCCTTTTGGGCCATGCAGGTTAACCTTTGGTTGAATGCTGTTCTTTGGTAGCCCTCCTGTGTTAGTATCTTCTAATAACCCAACAAAAGTATAGGTGTGACTACAAGAGTCACACAATCGAAATACTTACAGAAGTCAGTGGGTAAAGTAAATGTGTAAATGGACCAGGTGAAAAACAATGGGGAGTGGTGGGGCCTGAGGTATACTAGAAGAAACATACCCCTCTTAAAGGCATCTAAATAATAAAGAATTTGAACACTGTCCTGGCCAAACAAAATATTTGTAGGACACAGATGGGTTGCCAGACTGTAACCCCTGCCAAAGAGCTTCAGATTTCAATAGTAGCCAGGCATATGGACCAGTACTACCTGATAGAAATATAATGCAAGCCTCTTCCAGATGTAATTTTAATTTTTCTAGGAACCACATTAAAAAGTAAAAATAAACAGGTAAAATTAATTTTAATAATATACCATACTTAGTCACATATATCCAAAATATTGTCATTTCAAATCCAGTGTATATTTTATGGCAGGTCTGGGATTTGAATTTACCCTTCTGACAAGCTACTTACCCTATTTCACGGATGCTGAGAGAAGAGATGAGATTCTTAGGCCAGAGATAAAGGACTTTATTACTCATGGCACAGCAAGCAGTGTGAGCATCAACATCTTTGCTTCAGTTGCCCTGGTCCCCTGTAATCAGCAGAATTCCAAGATGGCCCCAGACATTCCCATCTCCTTACGTACACACACTTTCTCCTTGTTATTCAACCAAACACTGCTGTGCAGGGATTTTTCAGATATAATTAAGACCTCAAATCAGTTGACCTTAAAATAGATTTTAAGAATTGAGGTTAACCAGGTGGGTCTGACCTCTTTAAATATGGGGCTAGAGGTCAGAGAGAGAGAGAGAGTCAGAGAGATTAATAACACAGGAGGGATTTACGGTAAGAAATTGTTGGCTTTGACATGGAGGGGCCACATGACAAGGAATGCAGGTGGCCTCTATGAGCCCAGAGTGGCCCCTGCTGACAGCCAGCAAGGGAAACGGAGACCTCAGTTATACAATCACAAGGAATTAAGTTCTGCCAACAACCTGAATGAGCTTGGAAGTGGATTTTTCCCGAGTCTCCAGATGAGAACTCAGCCTGGTAATACTTTAATTTCAGCTTTTGAGACCCTGAGCAGAGAACTTTGTGTGGCCTCATGACCTTCAGAACTATGAGCTAATAAGTGAGTATTATTTTAAGTTGCCAAGTTTGTGATAATTTATTACTCTGTAATAGAAAACTGATAAGTCCCATGAAGGTGACACAGAGGGCCCAGACAGATGCTGCACGTGAGTTTATATCACAGTCGCAGAACTTAGAGCTTGGGAACCTCACTCTTTAATAGAGAGCAGTAGGCAAGCCCGCTCTTTGTCCCAGAGGGAGATATTATCTCATCCTTCAAGGTTGCTTACTGCAAACACAAATCTGATAAATGTCCCACGTAAAAAGCATGAGTGCCTCACATTCTTGGCGTACTGCTATAGACTGAATGATTGTGTCCCCCCAAATTCATATGTTGAAAGTGAGTCCCCATTGTGATAGTATTTGGATGTGAGGTTTCTGGGGGGTGATTAGGTCATAAGAGTGGAGCCCTTATGAGTGGGATTAGTGCCCTTATAAAAATTCCCCCAGAGAGACCCTTCACCCCCTTCTGCCACGTGAGGACACAGCAGGAAGATGTCAGTCTATGAAACAGGAAGCGGGCCCTCAGCAGATACCAAATCTGCCAACATCTTGATCCTGGACTTCCAGGTGCCAGCACTGTGAGAAATAAATTTCTGTTGTTTAAGCCATCCAGTCTATGGTATTTTTGTTATAAAAGCCCCAAAGATATAACTCATACCAAGCAAAACACTCGGCAGTAGGAGAGATTTGTGAAGGAGTGTCTCCCAACTTCTCCATTTGGATCACCCACATTTCAAGTGCTCAGTAGCCACATGTGGCTGGTGGCTAATAAATTGTACAGACATAGAAACTACCAAATAAATATTTGTTGAGAGGTTGATTGGAAAATTGAGAGTTGAGTTCTGTGGCCTTTTATCAAAGTGATTGATACCTTTTCCTGAAGTTTAAAAGCTGTTAATGACAGAGAGGTTGGTCAATTAGTCTGGCTGGTGCCTAGGTGTAGAATTACTTTAGGGTAGAATCTGCCTGTCAGACTCATATGTATCTGTCTACTCACAGATATTATCTTCTAGAGGGATATTTCTCAACCCCCCCCCTTTTTTTTAAATCGTTGCCCCCTTATGGAGCCTTTTTAGACTTAAAATTTTCCCCTAGTTGTCTCCTCTCCCCCATGAAATTTTATATACTGTATGTCTATTTATGTGCTATGGCCCTTTGGAAGGCTGTAAGTTGTAATATTTAAGTATTTTTACCCTCCCAATCAAATTTTGCCCCCTTGGGGGCGATATTGCCCCTGCTGAGAATGTACACTCCAGAGGACTAGAGCTATATTCACCAAAGTCGCCAGAGGCAGACCGGTAAGTTAGGTTGCCACCATATTTCATTTAAGGTAGAATGATTTACTCTGCCATTTGTACAGGGATGCTCTCATGATATGTCATGGTATGTACAGAGATGCTCTCATGGTATGTCATGTTAGAGCAATGGGATGCTGGGGTGTGCAGATTAGGATCCAGAGAGCTGGACACCCTTGCTATTGTTGCCCTCAGTCCATGTTGCTACATGAAGTGCACACTTACTTCTCTTTTCTAGACTCTTGTCCTGCCAGACTGAAACCCCTGCTCTAGGGCCTAGAACTTCAATAGAAGACAGGCTTATAGACCAGCACTGTCTCTTCTTGGGGACAGCTCTGGATAAACACTGAAGCATGTTTGTTCTTAGGGTTCCCCTCACCCATCAGTTACACACTCCAATCCCAGTGAGCATCTTCTTATCTCAAGCATTTTGGAGCTCTGACAGCCCAATTCAGCTTCAAGACAGTAATTTTGTCCTTTGGAAGAGTGAAAGGGAAACTTTCCACCTGGATATGTCTGCTCCAGGTGACTATGATAAGCCAAACTTTTCAGGTGAAAGTGCTTTTAAGTTCCCAGAAGTCAATTGTTGGGCAGACAAGCCTAGGGGAATCAAGACTGCACATTCATTATGCTTAGAGGCCAGGTTCTTTCTCTCTATTCTGCGGCCACTAATTTCACTACTGAAAAGGGATGTATTACCCATTTTACTTAGAAGTGTGCTTTTAACATCATCAAATATTTTTTGTAATTAACTTCTAACTTACTTGTGTAATGGTCAAGGCATTTGATCTGTATGATATCAATACTTTGGTATTTATTGAAACTTGCTTTGCAGCCTAGCATATGACCAAGTTTTGTTAGTGTTTTACATGTGTTTGAAAAAAATATATTCTGTAGGGTTGCCTGAAAAGTTCTTTATATGACTTTAGGTAAACTTTGTTAATTGTGTTGTTGAATCTTCTATGTCATTATTGATTGTTCTATCCGCTTGATTTACTAATTTGAAAGAAGTATATTATCATCTCTTACTGTGATGATGGATTTTTCAATTTCTTCTTGAAAGTCTATTAATTTTTGTTTTGTATATTTCAAAGCTATGTCAATAGAAGTTTGTAAATTTTCTTAGTTTTCTGATGAATTGTTCTCTTTATCATTATAAAGTGTGTCTCTTTATCTCTAATAATTCTTGAAATCTATTTCATCTGATATTAACATGGTGACACCAGCATTCTATTAGATAGTATTTATCTGATGTCTTTTTTCCATCCTTTCACTTATAATATTTTTATGCTTTTATATGTCTTTTATACAGTATATATAACTGATTTTTTGAAAAGACAACAAAAAACCTCATCTTTTACTTGGGAAGTTTATTTCATTTATATTTATTGGAATTACTAATATATTTAGATTTATTTCTCCCAAAAATTTTGTGTTTTCCATTTTTTTGTGGTTTAATTTTTTCTTGTTTCTTTCCATTTCTACTTTATTTTGAGTTGATCAAGCTCTCTTTATTCTTTTCTCTATTCTACTGATTTTAAGACTGTTCATTTTATTTTTGTTATTTAGAGGCAACCTTAACATTATAGCACATTATATTAGAAACTGTCATCCAAGATTGTGTTGTACACCTGCAGGGAGTACCAGTCATACTGTTTTCTGGATTGTTAGGTGGTAAGGCCTTGATCGCTATCCTCCTTCCAAAAATACAAGGAGCTTAAAACATTTTAATATTTAACATTTCCTTCCATCCACCATATTATTGTCCAACATTTCAACTATGCTTTGCTTTTATACCACGAATTAGTGTTCTTAAAATCATTATTGATTTATACTGTCCCTTTTTATTTATATTTACTCATAAGTTTACCAATTTTTTGGCTTACCATTTTTTTCTTTCCTGTTATTTTTCCTTCTGGATTCAAAGTTTTTTTTTTGAAGGAAAGCACTTTAGTGGTTCTTGCATTGAGAGGTTGTTAGTTATATATTCTCAGTTTTTCATTGCCTAAAAAGTCTTTTTTTTTTTAATAGATCTTTATTGGAGTATAATTGCTTCATAATACTGTGTTAGTTTCTGTTGTACAGCAAAGTGAATCAGCCATATGCATACATATATCCACATATCCCCCTCCCTCTTGAGCCTCCCTCCCACCTTCCCTATCCCACCTTCCCTATCCCACCTCTCTAGGTCATCGCAAAGCACCAAGCTGATCTCCCTGTGCTATGCTGCTGCTTCCCACTAGCTAACTATTTTACATGTGGTGTATATATGTTGATGCTAGTTTCACTTCACCCCAGCTTCCCCCTCCCCACCTCTGTGTCCTCAAGTCCATTCTCTATATCTATGTCTTTATTCCTGCCCTGCCACTAGGTTCATCAGTACCATTTATTTTTTCTTTTTTTTTAGATTCCATATATATGTGTTAGCATACAGTATTTGTTTTCCTCTTTCTGACTTACTCTGTATGACAGACTCTAGGTCCATCCACCTCACTACAAATAACTCAATTTCACTTCTATTTATGGCTGAGTAATATTCCATTATATATATGTGACACGTTTTCTTTATCCATCCATCTTTTGATGGACATTGTAGTTGGTTCCATGTCCTGGCTATTGTAAATAGTGCTGCAATGAACATTGTGGTACATGTCTCTTTTTGAATTATGGTTTTCTCAGGGCATATGCCCAGTAGCGGGACTGCTGGGTCATATGGTATTTCTATTTTTAGTTTTTTAAGGAACCTCCATACTGTTTTCCTTAGTGGTTGTATCAATTTACATTCCCACCAACAGTGCAGGATGGTTGCTTTTTCTCCACACCCTTTCCAGCATTTATTGTTTCTAGATTTTTAAATAATGGCCATTCTGACCAGTGTGAGGTGATACCTCATTGTAGTTTTGAGTTGCATTTCTCTAATAATTAGTGATGTTGAGCATCTTTTCATGTGCCTCTTGACCATCTGTATGTCTTCTTTGGTGAAATGTCTATTTAGGTCTTCCACTCATTTTTTAATTGAATTGTTTGTTTTTTTGACATGAGCTGTTTGTATATTTTGGAGATTAATCCTTTGTCCATTATTTCATTTGCAAATATTTTCTCCCTTTCTGAGGGTTGTCTTTTTGTCTTATTTATGCTTTCCTTTGCTGTGCAAAAGCTTTTAAGTTTAACTAGGTCCCATTTGTTTATTTTTGGCTTTATTTCCATTACTCTCAGAGATGGGTCAAAAAAGATCTTGCTGTGGTTTGTTAAAGAGTATTTTTCCTATATTTTCCTTGTAAGAGTTTTATAATGTCTGGTCTTACATTTAGGTCTTTAATCCATTTTGAGTTTATTTTTGTGTATGGTGTTAGGTAGTGTTCTAATTTCATTCTTTTACACATAGCTGTCCAGTTTACCCAGCACCACTTATTGAAGAGGTTGTCTTTTCTCCATTGTATGTTCTTGCCTCCTTTGTTGTTGTAAATTATGTGATCATATGTGCGTGGTTTTATCTCTGGGCTTTCTATACTGTACCATTGATCTATATTTCTGTTTTTCTGCCAGTACCATACTGTCTTGATTAGTGTAGCTTTGTAGTATAGTTTGAAGCTGGAGAGCCTGATTCCTCCAACTCCATTTTTCTTTCTCAAGATTGCTTTGGCTATTTGGGGTCTTTTGTGTTTCCAAATGAATTGTAAAATTTTTTGTTCTAATTCTGTGAAGAATGCCATTGGTAGTTTGATAGGGATTGCACTGAATCTGTAGATTGCTTTGGGTGCTATATCATTTTTGCAATATTGATTCTTCCAATCCAGAAACATGGCATATTTCTCCATCTGTTTATGTCATCTTTGATTTTTTTCATCAGTGTTTTACGGTTTTCTGAGTACAAGTCTTTTGCCTCCTTAGGCAGGTTTATTCCTAGGTATTTTATTCTTTTTGTTGTGATGGTAAATGGGAGTGTTTCCTTAATTTCTCTTTCTGATTTTTTGTTGTTAGTGTATAGGAATGCCAGAGATTTCTGTGCATTAATTTTGTATCCTGCAACCTTACCAAATTCATTGATTAGTTCTAGCAGTTTTCTGTGGCATCTTTAGGATTTTCTATGTATAGTATCATGTCATCTGCAAACAGTGACTGTTTTATCTCTTCTTTTCCAATTTGTATTCCTTTTATTTCTTTTTATTCTCTGATTGCCATGGCTAGGACTTGCAAAACTATGTTGAATAAGAGTGGTGAGAGTGGACATCCTAGTCTTGTTCCTGATCTTAGTTGAAATGCTTTCATTTTTTCACCATTGAGTATGATGTTTGCTCTGGGTTTGTCATATATGGCCTTTATTATGTTGAGGTAGGTTCCCTCTCTGCCCATTTTCTGGAGAGTTTTTATCATAAATGGGTGTTGAATTTTGTTAAAAGCTTTTTCTGTGTCTATTGAGATGATCATATGGTTTTTATTCTTCAGTTTGTTAATGTGGTGTATCACGTTGTTTGACTTGCACATATTGAAGAATCCTTGCATCCCTGGGATAAATCCCACTTGATTGTGCTGTATGATCCTTTTAATATGCTGTTGGATTAAGTTTTATAGTACTTTGTTCAGGATTTTTGCATATATGTTAATCAGTGATATTGGTCTATAATTTTCTTTTTTTGTGATATCTTTTTCTGGTTTTGGTATCAGGGTGATGGTGGCATTGTAGAATGAATTTGGGAGTGTTTCTCCCTCTGCAATTTTTTGGAAGAGTTTGAGAAGGATCAGTGTTAGCTCTTCTCTAAATGTTTGATAGAATTCACCTGTGAAGCCATCTGGTCCTGGACTTTTGTTTGTTGGAAGATTTTTAATTATGGTTTCAATTTCATTACTTGTGAAAGGTCTATTTATATTTTCTAATTCTTCCTGGTTCAGTCTTGGAAAATTGTATCTTTCCAAGAATTTGTCCATTTCTTTGTGGTTGTCCATTTTATTGGCATATAGTTGTTTGTAGTAGTCTCTTATAATCCTTTGTATTTTTGTGGTGTTAGTTGTGTTTTCTCCTTTTTCATTTCTAATTTTATTGATTTGTGTCCTCTCCCTTTTTTTCTTGATGAGTCTGGCTAAGGGTTTATCAATATTGTTTATCTTCTCAAAGAACCAGCTTTTAGTTTTATTGATCTCTGCTACTGTTTTCTTCATTTCTATTTCATTTATTTCTGCTGTGATCTTTATGATTTCTTTCCTTCTACTGACTTTGGGTTTTCTTTGTTCTTCTTTCTCTAGTTTCTTTTCGGTGTAGGGTTAGATTGTTTATTTGAGATTTTTCTTGTTTCTTGAGGTGAGATTGAATTGTTATAAACTTCCCTCTTAGAACTGCTTTTGCTGCATTCCATAGGTTTTGGGTTGTTGTGTTTTAGTTGTCATTTGTTTCTATGTATCTTTTTATTTCTTCTTGGATTTCTTCATTGATATCTTGATTATTTAGTAGTACACTGTTTAGCCTCGATGTATTTGTGTTTTTTTTACAGTTTTTTTCCTGTAATTGATTTCCAATCTCATAGCGTTGTGGTCAGAAAAGATGTTTGATACAGTTTCAATTTTCTTAAATTTTCTCAGGCTGTATTTGTGACCCAAGATGTGAACTCTCCTGGAGAATATTCCGTGTATACTTGAGAAGAAAGTATATTCTGCCACTTTTGGGTGGACTGTCCTATAAGTATCAATTAGATCTATCTGGTCTATTGTGTCATTTAAAGCTTGTGTTTCCTTATTTATTTTCTGTTTGGATGATCTGCCCATTGGTGTACATGGGGTGTTAAAGCCCCCTACTGAAAAAGTCTTAATTTACCTCTCTGTTACATATTTTCTCTTGTATGTATTATTTGAAGTATAACAAAGAAAAACCATTTTTAGTCATTGTTATGTCTTTACTCTTGAATGATAGGTTAACTGGGTATAGAATTCTAGGTTCACAAGTATTTCTTTTTCTCAGCACTTGGAAGATCTTTGTGCCTGTTTTTGATTTCTTGTCTCTCAGCTCCAAATCTACCCTTATTTTTCATACGTTGTGATATCACACCTGAACTCTGTAGATTGTGTTTCTGCCTAGCCAGAAGGTTCCATGTTAGGTTCTGCCAAGAGAGGGCACCAGAGGGACATTACAATGCTGGAAGAGGAAGAGGAAAAGGAAACTATTTTCCTTCTGGTGTTCTGTTTTTTGTCTCAACAGGATGAGCAGATCAAGGTGTAGAGATCCTTATTTATTTGTGGCACCCTCCAGCCAGTTTCTTTGTTACCACATTGGAAGGTGTCTATTAGCTTTAATGGCTCACTTGGTGGTCAATTTCTTCGTTACCACTTCAATGGCATCCATACCCTCTCCTTAGAGGTCTAAATTTCAGCTCTGCAGGTTCCTGTCCTCTGAGATTTTATTATTATTATTTTTTATTGACTGTCCTCTGGGATTTTAAATTCTTTTCTTGTTCACTTTCCTTCAATCCCTAAGGGTAGCAGGTTTTTTTTTCTGTAGTTTCTATCTATCTATGCCTTAGGGTTTGTTTTGCCTGTTTTAGTTGTTAACCACATTTTATTAGTTAATAATTCATTATGTTAAACTTTCACTGCTTAAATTGCTGGTGTGGTTTCTTACTGGACCCTCACTGATGAAATATTATTCTGTTGTTTTCTGTTTTAATTTGTTGCCATGCAAAAGACTGTTGTCAGCAAAAGATTTGAATAGATACTTCATAAAAAAGGTAGACAACTGGCCAGTAGGCACATGAAAAAGTGTTCAACATTATTAGTCATCAGTGAAATGTAAACTAAAAGCACAATGAACTACCACTACACACCCACTAGATTGGCTAAAATTAGAAAGACTGACAACAGTAAATGTTGACAAAGATGTGTACCAACTGGAACTCTCATACATCATTGAGAATGTAAAATTGTACAACCAATATGGAGAAAGGTCTGGTAGTGTAATATAAATGCACACCTATTCTATGATCCCAGCAATTCCATTCTTAGGTATTTACCCAAGAAAAACAAAAAATATGTTCACAAAAAGGCTTGTTCATAGCAGCTTTTTTCATAGTCTCTAAAATGTAAAGAAGTCAGGTGTCCATCATTAGGGGGATAGAAAAACAAACTGTGGTATTCATATAATGGAAAACTATTTAGCAATAAAAAGGAATGAACTACTGATACAGGCAACATCATGGATGACAATGAAAATCAGTATGGTAAGTGAAAGAAGCCTTATACAAAAAATGTAGGAGTTCCCTTATGTGTAATTTCAGAATAGGTAAAACTAATCTATGACAGAAAAAAAAAAAATCAGTATAATGGTTACCTTTGAGGGGATGAGGATGGGGATTGACTAGACATGCACATGAGGGAACTTTCTGGGGTGACGGCACTGTTTTTTTTTTTTTAATTTTTAATTAATTTAATTTATTTATTTATGGCTGTGTTGGGTCCTCGTTTCTGTGTGAGGGCTTTCTCTAGTTGTGGCAAGAGGGGGCCACTCTTCATCACGGTGCCCGGGCCTCTCACCACCGCGGCTTCACTTGTTGCAGACCACAGGCTCCAGACGCGCAGACTAGTAACTGTGGCTCATGGGCCCAGCTGCTCTGCGGCATGTGGGATCTTCCCAGACCAGGGATCGAACCCATGTCCCCTGCATTGGCAGGCAGACTCTCAACCACTGCACCACCAGGGAAGCCCAACGGCACTGTTTTATATTTGATAGAGGTTTAGGTCACACAGAAATTTACACTTACGATTTGTGCGTTTCATTGTATGTAAATTTGACACAAAAATAAAGGACCTGTGAACAAAGTTTGAACTCTATTTAATGATATTCTTACTGAAGCATTTAGGGAGAAGTGTAGTCATACCTGTAATTTACTTTGAAATGCACACATATGAAAAACATCTCCAAATGAAATAAAATAACAACAACAAAAAGCTAATGAGGGACTGATGGATGAATACAGAGATGGATAAAGGATAGATATGTGATAAAGCAAATACAGTTAAACTGAATAAAATATAAACGGTAGAATCTAAGTAATGGGAATATAGGTGTTCACTGTAAAGTACTACCAACTTTGCTCAGTTTGAAAATTTCATAATAAAATGTTGGAAGAGCTGCTGTTCATCTAATAATAATTATTTTTAAAGTATTCTGTGTTTTTTCTATAGTTTTATTTAAAAATCTGTGTTTTTAATGTTATGCACTTTCACTGTAATGTGTTTAGGTATAAATTAATTTTTATTACACTCAAGGCTCATGAGCTTACATCTTTTTTTTTAATTCTTAAAACTTCTCAGCCCTTATTTTTTTGAATATTGTCTTACTTTTCTTCTTCTGGAATTCCCATTAGATCTGTGTTGAAATTTCTCATCCTATCATCCTCAAATCTTAGCCTCTGTTTCACATATCTTTGTCTTTCTTGGCTGCAATTTGGGTGCCCTCACTTCGCACCTTCGGATATCTCATCCTCATATTCATTGTTCAGTTTACTGATTCTCTCTTTGGCTATATCTAATTTTCTGGTTAAACTATGACTGTTTTTCATTTCTAGAAATTCTATTTAATTCTTTTCCCACAATAATCATCATTTTATTGTGTCTTTTATAAAATTCTTTAATGTATTTAATGATTTTAAACATCTTTAGTTTTTAGCTTAATTCTGATAGTTTATTTTAGGTTAGGGTTATCAGGGGTTAAAATTCTGCTATTTGCTGAACTTGCTGACTTTAGCCCATTGTGGATTGCTTCTTTGTGTCCTTCCTAAATCTGGATTGTCCCAAGGTTGTGGACATTTATCTGAGGGACTATTCCAGCTTGAGAAAGATTATGTCCCTCCAGGGAAATTTTTTTATTTGTTTCTGCCAGGCACATCAGAGTCGTAGGCCCTAGTCACTCTCTATATTAATTTTTCTATATCATGCATCTAGAGCAAAGTTGAACCCCAAACCCATATGAAGGCAAGCCTGTGCTCATGAATTATCAGAGGAGACTATTTCTTTTCTTTATCCAGGCTCAGTTTGAGATAGCTAAGCTACTTGATCATCTTCCTGAGTTTGAATGTAGATTTTATTTACTCCTTCCTACAACTAGGATAGCACATCAAGGCTTCTGGCTTTCTGTAGGAAGAGGAGGGGGAGGTGTCTGCATTTCACTTCTTTGCATTATATGGACTCTAGGTCTAATGTCCTTGACCCCATGTGGACATTCACACCCAAGCCCTTGCATTACCAAATCTGGTAGCCTTCCCACTGTCAGCTACAGCATCAGCTCAGGGTTTCTACACTGGTTTTCAGTTCTCTCTTTATTTTGTGTCTCTGGAAATTTCCCTCACTTTCTTATAAATCCAGTTATTGCTTTTAAAAAGACGTTTATTATAATCTATTCAGTATTTTCTAGGTGTTTCATATTGGGAGGGTCTTCAAGTAATCTGATCTTCCATAATACCAGAAATGAAAGCTGTGTTAGGCATTTCACATGGATTATTTTATTAATTCTTTACAACTACCCTATAATATATGTACTATTAGTCCAGGAAATCTAGGCATAGAGGAATAAAGCAGTTTTTCCAGGTCTCACAACCTGGAAAGTGTGAAAGAGTTGGGATTCCCTCAACGTCTAAATGATTCTGGTGTGTAGGCTTTTGTTCTCTTATGTTGCAAGAATAGAGAAACCCACTTCCTGGCCTGGGAACATTGCTTTGCCTGGGTCAGCAGTGTCAGTAGATTAGTACTGTAACAACCTCACCTCTGGGTATGCATTTGCTATCTTCTTATTCAGCAGCAAGGCCTGAAGAGTATTCTTTGTACCATAAGAAAAAGGTGTCTTGAATTTCTTCCATTGCCTGTCACGTCCAGCCTGTGGGCTATCTGAAAGAATGGTGTTTGAGGTCCCATATGAGGCCACTCTCAAGTGACCCTCTGTTGCCTGACAAGAACACTCAGCCACAGGAACATGGGACTCCTGTGTCTCAGATAGATTTTTGACTGAGTTTTATTTGTCACTTGCTCCTATCTGCAAATCTGAGAAGTTATGAGCTTTCTGTTTGTCCCTGAAACTACCTTGCAGACAGTGAGGGTGACAAAACAGCTTTGGTTTACCTGGGATGAGGTGTTTCCAGGGATATGGGACTTTCAGTGCTAATACTGTGTGAGTTCTGGGGAAACCAGGATGTCAGTCAGTGCAGACCACTCTGGGACATTGTTAACCCAGATCAATCCCAGTACTTTGCCATAGGAGGCCAGAGCATCTTCTGGTTTCCAGATTTCCCCAGAGATGAAAGGAAGGGGCTTTAATGGTGAGAAGAGGAACACAGAGGACAAAAGATTCATTTCATGGACATATGGAATGAAGCAAACCCTCACCAGGTATTTCCCAGCTGTTCCTAGTTACGTCCCAGCAGAAGATGGAGCAGCTTATGAGGGACAGAAAGTAAGAGCAACAGGGAAGGGAACTAGGATTTACGGAGCATGGGTGCCTATGTCAAGCGTTTGGTTAGATTCTTTCTTCCCTCCGTCCTTCCTTCCTTCTTTCCTTCCTTCCTTTCTTTCTTTCTCTCTTTCTTTCATTTATTTATTTTGGGCTGTGTTGGGTCTTTGTTGCTGCACGCGGGCTTTCTCTAGTTGCAGCGAGCAGGGGCTACCCTTCCTTGTGGTGGGTTCTCACTGTGGTGAGTTCTCTCATTGTGGAGCACGAGCTCTAGGTGCGTGGGCTTCAGTAGTTGTGGTGCGCGGGCTCAGTAGCTGTGGCTCATGGGCTCTAGAGCGCAGGGCTCTAGGTGCGTGGGCTTCAGTAGTTGTGGTGCGTGGGCTCAGTAGTTGTGGCTCACAGGCTCTAGAGCACAGGCTCAGTAGTTGTGGCACTTGGGCTTAGTTGCTCCATGGCATGTGGGATCTTCCAAGACCAGGGATCGAACCTGTGTCCCCTGCATTGGCAGGAGGATTCTCAACCACTGTGCCACCAAGGAAGCCCCATGATTCTTAGTCTATATCTTAGCATTCAGTCCCGACTGGAACGCTAAGTGGTAACGCTCCAGATAGCAGATGATATTATGCCCATTTTGAAGAGAAGGAAAAGGAAGCTTTGCAAGATGAAGTCACTTGCTCAGTATCACATGATTGCAAATAGCGATCCCTGGATTCAAACACAGGTGGACCTGACCCCAAAGCCAGGGCTTCTTGTAACTTGACCACAGTGAGGGGATGAGGAGGAGTGCTCTTTATGCCAGCACTAATTTAGGGAGTTGGGGGCTGAAGAGGAAGGATGAAAAAGAGGCGGGCACTGAAAAGTGTCATGGGCCTTGCAAACACCACCTACTGTTGGGAAGTAGCAGACAGTGGCCACTGCTCCAGTGGTACCATCAGGCCTGAGAGATTCAGGGAAGTGGGCAGGAGAGCACGGGGTGCTCTCTGCCAGTATCCAGCTCCCTTTTCTTTTTCCCCTCCGCAGTATACTTCTGCCCACTGTCGGCTTTGATGGAGTGGTTGAGATGCTGGGCTTGGAGATAAAAATTCCTTTCCTGTCAGCTCTGTTGTTTGTAGACCGTCATGCAGGCAGTCCCAGCCTGGGTCTTTGCTCCTTGCTGTTGGGTGACTTACTGCCTGGTCTGAAGTCATGAGCTTGGTCTCTCATGTCCCTACTTGCTCATCTTTAGGAGAACAGCCTTCTCATTGCCTGTCTGTTGCATTGTCAAATGCTATATCAATACTAAACATTATTAGGGTATCCTTGTCTAACAAACACATCCTAAGGATCCAGTGGTCAGGGCTGCTTTTTATTTATTTATTTATTAACATCTTTATTGGAGTATAATTGCTTTACAATGGTGTGTTAGTTTCTGCTTTATAACAAAGTGAATCAGCTATACATATAAATATGTCCCCATATCTCTTCCCTCTTGCATCTCTCTCCCTCCCACCCTCCCTATCCCACCCCTCTAGGTGGTCACAAAGCACCGAGCTGATCTCCCTGTGCTATGCGGCTGCTTCCCACTAGCTATCTATTTTATGTTTAGTAGTGTATATATGTCCATGCCACTCTCTCACTTTGTCCCAGCTTACCCTTCCCCCTCCCCTTGTCCTCAAGTCCATTCTCTAGTAAGCCTGTGTCTTTATTCCCGTCCTGCCCCTAGGTTCTTCATGAGCTTTTTTTTTTTTTTTAGATTCCATATATATGTGTTAGCATACAGTATTTGTTTTTCTCTTTCTGACTTACTTCACTCTGTATGACAGACTCTAGGTCCATCCACCTCACTACAAATAACTCAGTTTCATTTCTTTTTATGGCTGAGTAATATTCCATTGTATATGTGTGCCACATCTTCTTTATCCATTCATCTGTTGATGGACACTTAGGTTGCTACAATGTTCAATGCAGCTCTATTTACAATAGCCAGGGCTGCTTTTAAAAGGCCTCTTCTAATATTTACCTACCCGGCTTCCTTCTATACTCTTAGCTGTGTTTTTCTGAAACAGCTGTGTCCAGGACAGAAGACTCTTTTGTGCAAACTCATAAGTCACCTGTCCTTATTTTGTGTATCCAGGGCTGTTACACTCTGCAGCAAGCTATTTTGATTTAAATAGGAGTGGGTATTTGATAAAATAGATTATTACATATTCTGCATATAAATTCCTAGGTCTTAGAAACAAGAAATGAGTAATTTTGCCCTGAGGTAACGTAACAGCTACTGCAGAGTCACTAAAATCAATTAAATAGATCATTTGTGGTCAGAGCAGAAGCGTGGAATTACTACCTCAATAGCATTTAGCAGTCCTTCCCTCATTTAATCATTCAGTAACAGGTATGGAGAACCCAAGGTGAGTTTGAGACATTATCTAAGTGGTGGTCAGAGCTACAAAGAAATATAAAACATGCAGAAGCTAACACAACATTGTAAAGCAACTATATTCCAATAAAAAAATAAAAAGACACACACACATACACAAAAACATGCAGCCTCAAGGAGACCAAAGACTTTATCAAATCCTTTCCATAAAAAGTGAATTGAAGTCATTGCCCTCTTTGATGGATCAATGTAAGCTTGAGGGAAGTGGGCTTCTTACAAAGCGACCGGACATGAAACCAGAAATAGGAGGGATAACCTGCACAGTTTCGTTTGGGAGAGCATAGAGTGAGGAAGAGGAGGCAACGTGGATCAGACCCTGGAGACTCTGCCTCGAGAAGACCAGTTATGATGCAAGACATATTCAGAGCCAGGGGACTTGGTACTGAGCCCAGCTCTGTAGCTTATTAACTGAATGATTTGGGACAAGTTACTTAACCTCACTGAGTTCCAGTTTTTTCATCTGTCCAAAGGAATAATTGGGCTATTTACTGCAGGGTGATTGTAAAGATTAAATGAGATATTGTATGTGAAATGCCTGGCACAGAGTGGGCTCTCAAACAAAAAGAATGGCCATGATGTTTGTAGTACAGGCCCACATGAAAGGATTGGGTGCCACTCTCACTGTGGGGATCAGCCCACTCCCCTCAGAAGACAGAGCTGTGAGGGTTTAATCCTGCCCTTGCTATTGACCTGTCTCCCAGCTGAAAAAGAGACCACTGTTTTCTTATGGTCCTCAAAGATGAATCTCATTGTGTGTGAGAGTCATGGCGATGATGGCATTCTCTGTGCAGGCTAGAAGACTATTTGCTACCAGTTTTCTCCCTGAGAAATACTTCATTCTTTGCCAGCGAGGAATTTTTCATTTGCCTCTATAATTGAAGTGGAACCTCTGGGTTATTGGGTCAGTATCATCTGGCCTATGAATCATCCAGGGCAGTTGTCCACTTTTTAATCAAGTGAGTCAAGAATGTATTGACCTAGGGCAAATGGTGTAGAGGGTGAGAGATTATCCAATGAATCTGAGTGGTCTTGCCCCACCTCCTACACCACTTCTGGGGGCACAACCCCCTTCAACCCTGATCCCACCCACTTCCTTGTCACTGTAAAACCCACCTGATGAGAATGGGGGGACCCCATTGGACTTCTTTAATTAATGTATCAAGGAGTGAAAGATACTGTAAAGTCACTCTTCTGTCAGAAACCAAAGTCAAAATAATGTCTTACTCTGATAATTAATACTATCAGGCTTGACAGTGGAATATGCTAAATAAATTAGTCTTTAAATGCTTATGTTTCTTTCAATTATAGGTTATTGGTCTAATAATTGCTTCACTGAATAAATGAATTGCCTCAATATTCTGCTTACTTTTGCTTGTAAAGATGTGGCCTTTATAAACCAATATTCAATAGAAATACCTCTTTTCTCCTGGCCTTGATGTATGAAAGAGAGGATTTTTTGGAATGGCAATTCAAGGAACTCATGAGAATGACTTCGATTAGACTTAACTGATTTTTATTGGGTATCCTCTCAGCATGAGGAACAGGGCCAGCCACTGAAGGGAACACAGGGACAGAGAAGGGAAGGGGTTGTGGTGACTCTGAGAAAGACTGCACGCAGCAACAAAGACCCAATGAATCCTAAATAAATAAATAAATAAATGTATTAAAAAAAAAAAAAGGAGGCAGAAAGGGCCTTGAGGAGTAGCATCAGAGGAAAACAGTCTTCTCAAAACGCCTTCTCAGGTAGATGGCCAGACCTTGGAAGCAGAGAGGAGAGTGGAAAAGTTTTCTGGGTTGAAGACATGACAAGGACAGGGAAGGATAGAAGGAAAATCAGGGACCTCAGAGATGGCCATTCCCTGGGCTCCTTGAGGGGCCTTATTACACGTAGTTCCCTGAATGTTAAGAATCTCTGGGTCCCTTTAGCTCATTTCTAAGTAGCTCAGTGTCACGGGTTAATAAGTAAAGAAGCCAAAATTGCAAGTTGGGTCTGTCTGATACCTTTGAACATCTCACTACTGATTCTTAGACTTAAGGCACAGCAGATCACTGTGGGCACTTGTGAGACACAGAATCCATGAATTCACTGCAGATCATCCCCAAAACCTCAGGGTTGGAGCCTGGGCAGGTGTACATTGAAGAGCTCTGGGGTAGCGCTTCTCAAAACTTATGTGCACACAAGTTTCCTAAGGAGCTTGTTAGGATGCAGATTCTGACTCAATAGGTCTGGGGCAGGACCCGAGAGTCTGCATTTCCTACAAGCACCCAGGTGGGGCTGACACTCCGGGTCCCTGGTCCATCCTTCGGCTAGGAGGCCCCTGGGTTTCTGAACCGCACGCAAGGTTGAGTATCATGGCACTGGTCTAGAGGGTCTCCTGTTTAAGCTTCTCTAAATATGGATGTGACCACAGAGGCACAGAGCTGAGAGGCAGGAGGAAATCAGGACGGGGCTGGGCTATGGAGTCGAGTTTCAAAGCGGAGGGATGAGAAGGCAGAACTGCCTGCTTCGGAGAGGTCCCCGAGGGCAAGCTCTGCGGCAGGTGGGCTGGAGCTGCAATTCTGTCCCTGACAGAACCCACACACAAGAGCCTCAGAAGGACCCTCTGATTAAATAAATGTGTTCTTAACGTAGGAGGAAAACCCCAGGTTTAAAACTAATTTCCCTTCTGTGGGGCTCTTCCTCCTTTCCCCAGTGTAGATACACATTGATGTTCTCAGAGGAAATAACTGGATGCCTTGAAACAAACCCACATGAGGGAGGTACATACAGGCTTTGATAGAAAGATGGCCCTCCTGATTTACTCTGGTTCCCAGACTGGGGAAATGTTATTCAGTTATGTTGAAATGAAACACATTTCAAAGGTTTGTTTTTGTTTTTGTTTTTTTAATAATGGAAGAAGCAGGTAATCCAAAGAAGTGAATATAATTCCTTTAAACAATTTAAAAAATAAGTGAACTTATTATTTTTAAAAAATTTTAATAAGGAAATAGCTTCATTGTTTGAGTTTAGATATAATTAAACCATTGATCTGGCCTCATTAGAAAGTGAATGTTTATCAAAGAGACAGAGACACTGTGAAGTGAAGTGGATGGTAGGGAGTAGCAGACTTTATCCAAATACATACTGTTAATTTCTTTATAAAAAGATAAAAATTAGGATTAGTGAATGGCGTCGATGGGTAGTGTAGCAAATGTCTTCTTATTTTCCGAAAAGCCCCCATCTTGGCAATATTGTGTTGCTTAGGAACTAACAAAACATGTCTGTGTGTGTGTGTGTGTGTGTGTGTGTGTGTGTGTTTCTCTCTCTCTTTCTTTTTTTTTTAATGGTCCCTTTGTGTCCTGATATTTTTCCAAGTTGGCAGCTGTGAGGAAAAACAATGTGATTTGGTTAGATGCAGCCTCCCTCTCAAGTCTGGAGCAGAATAGATAAGAACTTGTATGTCAGAATACAAAGTTTACTCAGCACCAGTCAAAAGCTTTTGATGTTGCCTGCCCAATCTGGCCTTGCATCTTTGAAGTTCTATTACACATGCTAGGGTTCCGTCAATAAGAAACAGACCTTTCTTTCCCCTGCTAGTTAAAACATCTGCCTCCTGGAAACACCCCGCATTCAAGCAGGTTACAATAGTTCCAGGGCTAGTGGAGACCCGAGCTTGGCCACATCAGTGACTAGAAGAGAAATGTTTAAGGAATGGAAGTCTTTTAAGAAAACCCTCAAGGACATGGGGGTGATGATATTTTCCCATTCGAAGACAGGAAGGAAGAAGTCAGCTTGGTTGGGTGTCTCATCAGCGCAGTGGCTGACCAGGGTGGTCTCTTCCTGTGGCTCTTTATCCAGTGCTGCATTCATGTTATGTCACATGTGATCTACATTCTTTATCTGGGACATTAGCTGTTTCTCGGTGAACAGGACCAGAAAAAACAGGCTCATGGGTTTGTAGTGTCACTCTTTGCAATGTCATTTAAACTGCTCTGCAAATGGCTTATTTGTCAAAGAATATTGCTTTTTCCTGGAATAAAACCCAGTTACTGATTGCTGAAACCTATGGATATCAGAAATGATATCATGATGTGTTTCTGCTGCTACATAGTGGTGCCCTTTGAAGGGACAGAGAGGAGAGATGGGGGTGGGAGAGCCTTTGTTCCTGGAAATGAAAGCATCTAAACAATGGATTATCTGAAGGACCTCAGATGCCAGGCTCCGTGCCCCAAACTCTGGCTTGCAGCAAAAGCCTTCACCTCAGAGAGTTCACTTCTGGAAATGTCAGAGGTGGGTGGAGGTCCAAGGAATGTTGGTGAAGGGCAGGTGGGCAGACAAGCAGATGGGCTGCAAACCAATGGCTGGTAGTCCCAGTTGCAAGTCCTGACTCTGTGGCTGTAGATCTGATGCATCAGCTGTTAGGGGAGTGGGGAGTGAAAGTCGGAAGGAAAAAGAACATGAGCCCGCACCTAGAAAATCTTTGCCAAAATGCTGAGCTCAACGAGTCAGTGATAGTGCAGGGGCAAGTTGGTGTGTTATGGGGCAACAAAATCATTGGGCACATTAGTTGCTCTGTGGCATCACTAGCACCCCCTTTCTGTGTCTTTTCCTCTCTTGTTGGTACCTTTCTTTTCTCCCAATTCCTAAATTTGGTGCTTATACTCTTCTGTTCTCCTTATTGTCCTCCCTTCCTTCAAATGCTGTTACAGGATTAGAATCTTTTCAGCTTACCCATTCTAAGAATAATGGCTAGAAATGCTCAATTGATAACTCCTACTAAGAGCCTATTCATTTTAAGGGAAGAGGGAAGACAAAGTTCAAGTCAAAGAAATGAATCTCTAATGGTGGAATTTTAGGCATTCAGGGGCAGAATTTAATTTCCCTGGAATTATACTAACCTTGCTGAGGAAAGATAAACAGTCCTTTTCTTCAGTTGGTTTGAAAAATAATAGGGAAGAAAACCACAAGGGACCCAGAATTCTTATCTGAAACATTTATGGATAAACCAGGTCATGGTCCTATTATGATATGAATAGTGGAAGGTGTATGATAAGGAGGGCATATGGGCACTTCTAGAAGTGGCATGTGGGTGAACTTGGTGGCAGAGCCAGACAAACTATGCGAGGGTGCTGGACGAGGGAAGGGAGAAGGGGGTCCTGATCGCCATGCCTGGAGTGTGGGACTGGCAGGACCAAGCCATTGTGGGCTCCAGCCCAGAGAGGAACACGATGACATTGCTGTCTGTTGAGAGCCACAGTGCGCCATCTAGACTGGAGGAGGTAGTGGGAGGGGGGAGACAGGGAGACGGGCTGGGGAAGGTCCCCAAAGGCAGTGAGATGTTGGGGGCACAACTCTACAGCCTGACCGCCGGCTTCAAACCCAGCCCTGCCATCCTGTAGTTGGGTGACTTTGGGCAGATTACTTAACCTGAGTCACAGCATCTCCGTAAGATGGGGATGATACTGGTATCTAGCTCTCAGTGTTCTTGTGATGATTCAATGAATTTTAGTATATGTATTTTTTATCACATAAATCATCTGATCTGTGCCTGGCACACAGTACATGTGATGTCAGTGATAGCATTTATTGCTGTATCCAAATGTGAGGAGGGGAAGCACAGGCCCCTGGTGTCCACCAGGGGTGATGCTAGAAGCCCGATGCAGCCTATGAACTGTCAGTGGACATTTTTGTCAGAATTTAGCACCAAGCTCAGTAGAAAGTCACTGATCTTCAATTCTGTCCTCACATTCCCACCTGGGGAAAAATAGGTAGAAATGGGCTCAACTTGCAGTTAGACACAAGGAAGTACAGGCTGCAGGACGTGTTTCCCAAGAGTGAATGGGGATTGTTAGATCATCATTCCCAAGATGGAAATGGGTTGTCAGCCCCTTGGGGGTGGGCTGGATGAGGCCTGGCTGAAGGGTGGGGTGGGGTGAGTGGGACTGGCTCACCAAGCTGCCTGGTCTCATGTCCCAAGGCAGGGCATGGCGACAGCATGGGCGGGGGGACGCTTTCCGCACCTGAAGCCTCTGCTTTCTGCTCACAGCTCCAAAGCACCAATGACAGGTCAACTGTCACCCTCTGAAAGAGAAGTGTCCTCAAGGCGTCCACTCCTGCTCATCTCTGCCGCCCTCCTCCCCCTCCCCTTCAACCACTCCCCAACCCACCTGTCATTAAAATGACATTTTATTGTTGCATTCTTCCTTAGTTGCCAGTCAGAGTCTATCCACATTTCTACATCGTTTTGGGTCATGAGACAGCCTCTCATGGGGCTGAAAAGCCAGGAAAAGGAACTATTTATCTAAGGAAGGAAACAAGGTCCCTTTTTTTGAGAACTTTTAAGATCGACTCTCTTAGCAACTTTCAAATATACGATACACTATTATTAATTATAGTCACTGTGCTCTACGTTACATCCCCATGACTTATTTATTTTAAAACTGGAAGTTTGTACATTTTGACCGCTTTCTCTCATTTTGCCTACCCGCGCCCCCCCAACCAAGGCAACCACCAGTCTGTTCTCTGTGTCTATCAGCTTGGCCTTTTTTTTTTTTCATTTCATTTCCACATGTAAGTGAGATCATATGGTATTTGTCTTTCTCTGTGTGGCTTATTTAGCATAATGCCCTCAAGGTCTATCCATGTTGCCGCAAATGGCAAGATTCTTCTTTGTGGCTGAATAATATTCCATTGTATATGTATATACCACATTTCCTTTATCCTTTTTTTATAAATTTATTTATTTAATTTATTTATTTTTGGCTGCATTGGGTCTTCATTGCTGCGCGCCGGCTTTCTCTAGTTGTGGAGAGCGGGAACTACTCTTCGTTGCGGCATGCGGGCTTTTTTTCATTGCGGTGGCTCCTCTTGTTGTGGAGCACGGGCTCTAGGCACACGGGCTTCAGTAGTTGTGGCATGTGGGCTCAGTAGTTGTGACTCGCGGGCTCTAGAGCACAGGCTCAGTAGTTGTGGTGCACGGCCTTAGTTGCTCCGCGGCATGTGGGATCTTCCCAGACCAGGGCTTGAACCTGTGTCCCCTGCATTGGCAGGCGGATTCTTAGCCACTGCACCACCAGGGAAGTCCCTCCTTTATCCTTTTATCCATTAAGGAACACTTAGGTTGTCTCCATATCTTGGCTATTGTAAACAATGCTGCAATGAACGTGGGAGTGCAGATTGTTTTTTTCAAGTTAGTGTTTTTGTTTCTTTTGGCTAAATACCCAGCATTGGAATTTCTGGATCATATGGTAGTTCTCTTTTTATTGTTTGAGGAACCTCCATACTGTTTTCCATAGTGGCTGCACCAACAGTGTACAAGTGCTCCCTTTTCTCCACATCCGCACCAACACTTGTTATCTCCTGTCTTTTTGATGATGACCATTCTGACAGGTATGAGGTGACATCTCATTGTGGTTTTGATTTGCATTTCTCTACGATTAGTGATGTTCAGCATCTTTTCATGTTCCTATTGGCCATGTGCCAGTCTTCTTTGGAAAAATGTCTATTAAAATCCTCTGCCCGTTTTTAAATCAGATTAGTTGTTTTTTTGCCATTAAATTGTTGGGTTCTTTATATATTTTGGATATTAATCTGTTATTAAGGAGTTATATATTGAGGTACTTTGACTGTCACAGTTGTCCTAGGTGGGGAGAGAAGCTTTAGGAAAAACACGGAGGAAGGAAGTTCTAGATGGTGTTTGCTGAGTAACAGGTTGTGCCATTTGGCTGGAATATAATTGATCAAGTACTTTAAATTGACCTAGCCATTTAGTTCGCTTCTTGTTCATCCTCAGAAACCACCAAAGATAGATATTTTATTGCCATTTTATAGATAAGTATACTGAGTTACAGAAGGTATCAGTAATTGGTCCAAGGTGATACAGCTACTATATGCCCCAAACTTTCTTCACCGCTATACCTCTACTCAATGGTTTGTATCAGGAAATAGTAGGGGAGAGTCTGGAAGGATATATTGTGGCAAGATTGAAAAGGGACTTGAAAGGTCAAGTCACCTTAAGGTGATGGCAGCAGGCAGCTAGCAGAGGTTCTTAAGTAGGAGAGGGATGCGGCCAGAGACCTGCTTTAGAAAGGGCAGAGGGGAAACTAGCGGAGACGAGGAGAAGGGAACGGAAGCACATGGCCAGACAGGTCGCGGGCCCGGCGGTGGAGGGACACACCAATGGCGGAAGAGTCACTGGGTCCGAAATGAACAGAAGAGGGGCCAGGAGCTGAAGGGTTGGGAGGCAGAGGAGGGAAGGAGCGAGGGATGGTTTCAAGAGTCCCCTGCAGCCCTAGAAGTAGATCTGTCCGCAGAGAGATGGCAATCAGAAAGCCACGATCTAAAGTGGAGGCGACTCATTTCAGAGAAGTTCTTGTTTCCTCTCCACGGTGGGGTCTGCAGGGGGCACAAGTGAGGGAAAAATGAAAGAAAACCACAAACAGTAAATATAGGCAGCCCTGGGCTATACAGCAAAGGCACCAGTGCTGTGCTGTTTTGGTTAGAGACCGAAGCCCAGGATCCTTGGCTTGGATTCTTAGGTTGGGTTTCCTTAAGCAGCATTCAAGTGATTTGTTGAGGAAGAGCTCTCAGAAGGGGCCTGTAAGGGGCTGAAAGAAGCAGGATAGGTACGGCTGGAGAAGAAGCCAGACACAGATGTTTCAGGAGCTGCGCAACCCCTGTCTGATCCCAGGGGGCGCTCTGGAGCAAGAATTGCACCAAGGAGGAAGTTGTCCTGTCCAGAGGCAAAGCAGGTTAGCCATTGGCTGCGGGTCTTCCAGAGGTAGGGGCGTCTGAACGCCCCGGCATCTCTAGGTAAGGCAGCGCCAATCAGCCAAGGGCAACCTCTAGCGAAGAGTGCAAGTGTGAGCACTTAAAAGCCACACCTTCTCTGCAGCAAGTGGGAACAGAGCAGCTCCCAGTAATGGGTGGCCACCACCCTCATACAAGACTTTTACCTACTGTGCTCTACTTCACTCTTCACTCCCACCATCATTTGTTTGCATTTCCTGGCTTTAGCAGGCTTTTCCAGGCCTTTTCAGGCCTCTGAGCTCTTCCATGTGCTATTCCGTGTGCTCAGAAAGCTTCTTTCCCTTTTTCTCTGTCTGTTGCACATCTAATCATCATTTCAGATGAGGCTAAAGCGTCATTTCCTCCGTGGAACCTTCCTTACTCCTCCCAAACAAGAGCTGAGCCTGACTTCCTCTGTAACCCACAGCATCTTGCATCTGCCTGTGTCATAGCATTACAAAATATTGCTTTTATTTTTTTCTTATGTATCTGTGCTCTGAATACACTTCGAGCTCTTGGAGGGCAGGAAATATATATTTTTTAAAATTCATTTTTGAACCCCCAGTGGCTGTTCTCTGTGCCTGGCACATATTCTAAACATGTGCTTAATGAGAATGTATTAAGTACATGAATGAAGGGGCTGCAACCATAAGGTGCAAGTGAAAGGTGAAGGGAGCCCGTGTTTCCCGCATCAGGTGCTACCCATGTGGGTGTTGTGGGTAAATGGCTTAATTCTTCTGGGCTGTAATGCACTATCCATAAATATGTAAGCCCTTGGACAGCCCCAGCTCAGTCCTGTTCTCCAGTGGCTTTGGGATCCTCCTGCCAGGCAAAATGAACCCCAAGCAAACATGGCCTCCATCAACTATTGGCCAAAACACCTAAAATCCTTCCTGACAGCGTGCAACACTACTGCCAAACTTTGTCAGCCAGGATCACATGATTGATGGTGAACACGTCCTTAAATCGCCAAGAGCATTTAAAAATTGATATAAACATTTGAACCGTGACACTTACCTATTTATTATAAAAGACAGCTTTATATAACCAATGGGGCTTTTAGAGTTTTAAAGTAGGAAGGATGATTTTAGGGTGAGAGGCACAATGGAATATTGGAAACTACTTTGGATTGGGATAAGGAGACGTGAACAGGGAAGTTAAGTAATTTGGTCAGAGTCACATAGTTCATAAATGATGGGGCTTTTTGAACTTTAAAAAATATATAAAACCAATTTGAGTTATAATTCACATACAATAAAGTGCACCCACTTTAAGTATAAAGGTTGATGAGTTTTAACAAATACACTCACGCATGTAACACCTCCAAAATCAAGATACGAGACATCTTCATCACCTTCAAAAGTTCCCTCATGTCCTTTTGCAGTCAGTTCTCCCATCCCTGACATAAGCATCCAGTGATCTGCTTTCTGTCACTAGAGATTAGTTTTGCTTTTTCTAGAATTTCATTTGAAAGGAATGATATAGTATGTAGTCATCCATATCTGGATTTTTTCCACTTAGCGTATTGTTTTGAGATTCACCCTTTTGTATCAATGGTTTGTTGGTTTTTCTTGCCGAGGAGCATTCCACTGTGTAGATGGCCCACATTTGTTCATTCAGTAACCAGGTGATGGGCTCTGGGCTGCTCCAAATTTGGGGCTACTATGAGTAATGCTGCTCTGAACATTTATGTACAAGTTTTTGTGTGAACATGTTTTCATTTCTCTTGGGTAACTTCCTAGGAGTGGAATTGCTGGGTTATATGGTAAGTATATGTTTAATTTTACTAAAAAATGTCAAACTGCTTTTCCAAGTGGTTGCACTATTTTCCATTCCAAGCAACACTGTATGAGGGTTTGACTGTGGAGCTTAGCTCTGAGCTAAAGGTCCATCTGATTGTGAAACCCAGGTCCTTTCTCCCAGGTGTACCAGGTATATTCCCAAATCTGAGTGTAGGTATGAATCATCCAGGGAGTTTGTTACAAATACAGATTCCAGGATCCCATCCCTCAGGGTAACCACTTCGGTGCGCCTGGAGTAGAGCTTCGGAATTTGCATTTTTAACAAACAGCCCCAGAAGTCTGGTGGTGCTGGTGGTCCATAGAACACTCTTTGAGAAAATGTGCTATGTGGTTCACCAGATTTTCCAGAGAAAATCCCCCGAAACAGCGACATCTGGTATTCTAACAGGGAAATGGCTGCACTTAACAAATGCCAACATCTGGCTCATCCAGCTGTTTCTCTATCACCATTATCTATGGATGCTCTAGATGAAGAGATAAATGACAAAGAATGGTGGATAATTTCCAAACCTTTCTGAAGTGACTTTGAAACATATGTTTATGCTTATTTTTTCTAATATTCTGAGCTAGGAATTCATGTCAAGCAAATAGAGAGCCTGCATTTTGAGGAGAGATGTCAGGAATTGTTGGGAAACTGTGTAATTTCCCTTGCTGCTAAAGTGCTCCAGGACACCAACTACATGCTTTGAAAAGATGAGTGGTTCTCAAATGTTCAGTGAGTACGAATCTCCCAGGGCACGTGTTGATATGCAGAGCTTGGAAGGGCTCCCATCAGGAAACTGCCTTTGATTGACATCCCAGTTACAGCCCATGATGGTGGTGGGCACTGAACCTCACTTTGAGAAACACTGAAATAAACCATTGTTTCTCAGTCTCTCTCCAGGGCAAGAGGAAATGGTCAACTGTCTGGGTTCCAGAGGATTATAGACAAACAGAAGCTTGGTATTTTATTATTATTATTATTACTATTATTATCTGTAGTCTTCTTAGTTGGTGTTAGGATGTAGTGGGTGAGAAACTGGACCTTAGAATTGGAACTTCAAGTCCACCAGTTACTGTTACTAGGTGTGTAGTCTTGGGCTAGTTCTGTAGTATCCTAAGCCTCAGTTGTCTCATCTGTAAAATGGCAATAATAACATCCACTTCATTCACCTTTCTCAATTGTCAATGGCTGTGAAGTTTGACTGAGATCCTACCCAGAGCCTGGCATATACTTAGCACTGGGTGAATGTCAGTAGGAACAGCAATGTCACCTGCCTCTGTCGGTCCAGGGTTGCAAATGGTAAATCCTCATCATGCAGACTTTCCCTCTGGAGAAACTGGGCCTTCAGAGACACACAAGGCTGGCCTTTCTCCCCTTCTAACAAGAGAGTACATGGGCAAAGCATTTATTCCACACCTCCCTCTTCTCCCAGGGGAATGAAAAGTGCCCCCCCATCCCCCAAGCCCTCAGCCCTGTGGGCCTCAGCCATCTCCCTAGTGAGCCAGAGCTTATTGCTACTTGTCACTTCTTATCTGATCTCCAAATAACACAAAGGCAACTCCTGCCCAGTGAAAGTCTGATTGGAAGTGACCTTCAGACACCCGGGCGTGTGAATGTGTGAGAACAGCCCAGGCTGGCACAAGGAATCTGTCTTCTCCCAGCTCCGCCTCACTCTGATGATGGGGTCCTGTCCTTCGCCTCCTCGTCGCCTCTGGGGGGCCTCCCAGAGCTGGGCAAACATGCCTTCCTTCTTGAGATTTCCCAAGCCCAGGAGACTGTCTGCAGGTGGAGAGAGGAGCAGACTTTTCAGGGTCTCTCTACCCAGACTCGGGGGCACAGCTCAACTTGCCCTGTGCAGCGGGTCCCTTGCCAACAAAGAGCGGGTGCCCAGGATGACCTTCAGGGCAGGGGCCAGGGGCTGCGTTTTCTCAGGGCTCCTCAGCCCCAGAGAGAGTTGAGACGTGCTGAATTGAGAGCAAGGGGTCCCGCCCTTAGAACTCGACTCCGCCTTCCTCTCTCCAGTCCCCCCCAGACACCAGCCTCAGGTTCCTTTCTTGATAGTCACACCCCGTCTCTCCAGGAGAACACTCTTTCTTTGGAATTCTTTGCTCTTGCTCTGAAGTGCATTCCCCTCCCCTCCCCTTTGCCATACACAGTGACCTTGGCGTGTCTGCCAACACTCAACATCGTGAGGCTTTATAAACCTCATATCTCAGAAGGGGCTGACATTACATTACAAGAGGATCTGTAAACCTCCCCAGGATGACTGATGTCTTTTTTAAACAACAGACCAAGACTTCATTTAAATTAGTAACATGGAGATTAGAGGCGCTCTCCCAGCCCCTGGCTCGGCCACGCTGCGACGCTGGGAATATCAGTCACATGAAAGCTGTTAAGTTTGAGATGGAAATAAATCTGGGAGCCTGTAAAAACTGTCAGCAGGTCAGGGAAGTTTATGAACTCTTGCTGTATCTAATCATAAATCATCAGAATAAGCTAAAACTGAGAAGAAAAATGTCCTCTTTTGTAATCTAATGCTGTCTGTTAGGGCAATAAAACTCAAATGAAATGCATGCTTTGCAATTTTTAGCTGATACTTTACATTATTAGCAAAGTGAAGGAAGAGACTCAACTTAAAAGAGTGAGACAGATGAGGGGAAGGCCACCATCCTTCTAAGGCTCCGGGCACTCAATCCTTTGGCTTTGTGGCTCTTCTTCCCCTCCCACCTCCTTGGGCCTCTAAACCAGGAAGTAGGTGATACAGGTGCCAGGGACTTGGGTGCTGAAAGACAGGTAGTGAGTGTCCTGGTGATGGCCTTGAGAGGTCACATGGCCACTTCTCAGCTCCCAGGGGGATTCCCACACTGCCCTTATTGACCCAGTCGATGTTCCCACACTTCCAGAGGGTGGAAGGTGTGTGCCAACCCCCCTCGTTCCCATCAGCCTGGACGTGTGCCCTAATTCTCCAAACCTTTTGGGGGTGACTCACTTCCAAGCCAATTTCTCAGGCTTTCCTCTGTATCCCTGGAAACCCTTGGTGATAACTCACGTGTCCCACACCTTTCTCCCATTGTCTGCGGTGTTTGATGTTAGGATCTCCTTTTGCCTTTATGTTTTCTGGGACCTGCCCAGGGATTGACAAAGCCCCAAGCAGGCATGGAAGTTGTGTGAGGAACCGGGCTGTTTTATTTATATCAGCTATTTATTGTGTGCCAAATCTGTGCTGAGTGCCAGAGAACCAAAGGGAAATAAGTCAATACTCCACAAGAAGGTCGGGGACGGGGGAGGAAGGGGGCGGCAGCCCTGGGTTCCAGCTCTAAATATCACGGGTGGCATCCAGCTTGCTGTGGCCTCTCATCGATCTTCCTAAACACCAGGAAGGTATGAAAGGCTAAAGATAGAATGGGGCAAGAGGCACAGAGGTGGCGCGCGAGATGCCGGGCAAGATGCCTTCAAGAAGACGAAGGGTTTTCATGGGGTAGACGGTGAGCTGCCATCATTCATGCCTGCCGATAACTCTGCAAGAGAAATAGCTCTCTTAATGCTTTGTCCTCTGCAGGCATTAGAGTATTTCATAAATAAAAGAATGAATGAATTAAATGGGTTTAAGGTAAAGCAATCGAGATTTTGATTGGCTAGATGGTAAAACTTCAATATCTTTGAAATGTTCAAACATTGTTATTTCAGTGCCTGGGGAGCTTGAGAAGATCCCATCCCTGAAGATCATCCAGAAAATATTAAGTGCCTGTTTGTCTGAGTTCAGATATCCTCCTGCAAGAAGGCAAAAGTCTGAGCAAGCTAATCTCTGGAAGTCCCATTCAGCAGTCCTCTCTGCCCTGTACTCAGCTGAATTATAGGGTGGGAAATCCTCCTCCAAGCAGCTGGTGGCACCCAACTCCCCATGCCTGTGCCCCAAAGCAGCATCTCCCTGGGCTCTAGTCACTGGTACACTGTGACTCTCTTTCCCCAGTGGAAATAGAGCAAAGAGCAGATTCCTCTGCAGGAGATATTTGTACTTGGTTAGGGATCAGCATGGCAGGTGGTCATCCCCACTTGGTCTCAGATTGGGGGCACAGATGAGCCTCGTAAAGAATGAACTTCCCAGAGGAGGCTCCCAAAAGTAAGCAGAGGGGAGGGAATTTCAAAAGCAGGCAACTTTCCTACAGATCTCTCAGGAACATGGGGAAGCAGCTGCTGGAGGAAGGAGCAGCCTTTATTTTGGCCTCTTAGAGCAGAGGAGGGAGGCAGAGGGTGGATTCAGCAGAGGCTTAATTCCTCCAGAGACCTCCTTCCTCAGTGCATCAGCAGCCTTGAGCAGAAAACTCAGACTTGAGTCATCTGTGGGTTTCCAGGAGGCCTGGGACCCCTGAATTGGACTCATCTGCCCTTGCTTAAATCTAGATGTTTCCTTTAGGCAGGTTGTACATTAGAAGAGAACATTCAAGGGGAAATTGCCTTAATGGATGTGTCTCCATTTCCTATTCACTTCCACATATAAATTTTTAGTTTAGCTTCTTGATGGTCCTAGGAAGGGGACTGGTTAATCAAGGACTATTGTCTTACTTTTGTAAGCGGGAAAACAAAGAACTTGCTTAAGAATAGCTAGTAAGCAGCAAACCATGCTTAAAACCCGGGTCTCTTTGCTCTCAGATCATTGTGTTTTCCATTATGTTAAATGACCTGTTAGTCTCATAAGATTCTGTTGGTCATACGGGGATCAAAGAATTAATGTGAACTAAAAGAGGGAATTGGCCTTGCTGCTCAGAGGCTGGAGGTTATCAGGCAATGGACTAAAAGATGGGCAGTAAGATGGAATTCACATATAGTCTGTGGGTATGTGTTTTTGCCTTATCTTTGTGATGAGTAGAGTGAGTGAGTGAGAGTGTGTGTGTGTGTGTAGACCAGCAATGAGGGAGAGGGGATAACATTGCAAAATGTAAATCTTTATAAAGGATTAGAGAAACTTCTAGTACTCTCTTGACTTGGGAAGACCATTTGCCATACATATCACCTTCTGTTATATTTCCTGGGGCCAAACAAGAGAAACTGATGCTTTACTTTTAGGAAATGTGAAAAATAGGAGCGGTAAAGATCCCACAGCAATCCATTTATGTAGGTGTGGGTGTAGATCTTCTGCTAGCAGGTAGCATCCTCTTATCAGAAAATCCTCTCTTTCAAAGAGCAGTGACTAAGGTAAGCTACCTTTACCCTTAAGGATTGGGAGGAAGAAGAGGGGTGTCTAGAGATGGAGGTAGAGACCATCAGAGAGGTAGCGGGAATACAGCATTTGAGCATTAAGGGGGACTTCAAGAAGGAAAAGTCAGCATGTCAGTGGCTGAATCTTTGGGGAAGTAGATCCTAAGAAGATTAACATCCAGGAGGATTTTGGAATTAACCCACCAGTAGAAGAGAAGATAAAGAAGCAGAATTGGACAGAGAGAGGCACTGAGCTGTGATGTGACCTTAGCTGAGGCTTCTGATGACATATGGGAGCTCTGAGCTGGGATGACCCTTCAGGGATGTCCTGAGTTGGAGTGAGGGGACTGAGCCTTTATACCCCCGTGCTGATGAGTTACAGGAAGTGGGTTGCTCTGGGAAGGGATGTGACCCTGAGTGAGGTGGCTCTCTTCAGCTGAGGCCATTCCCAGAGGTGACTGGCTTCCTGGGACAGTCTGCTGGCAGCACGCCTGGCAGCTGGATGGTGGGGGTGGTGGCCGGTCCTTTCCTGAAGGGAAGTCTGGGTGGCGCATTACAGTGTCCACTACAGTCCACACTGTGCCCTTCGGAATCACTGCATATATGTTCTCGGAGCAGCTCCTCCAGGACTCAATGGGAATTTCATCTCTTCCTGAGGAAAATTTGGAAGAGGACAGTTACGGGATAAATTATAGCCCCAGTCACTGCAGCTGGTTTCAGGGCTATAGCTGGTACCCCACCTTTCCCCTGCTCCGTCGAGCCTAGATTCCCTTCACCATCATCTAGTGCTTTTGCTGGTCTTGTTGGCTTAGCTGATGCCTTGTCTCTGAGAATCTGAGCCACTGGACATCATGTCTTTCTCAGAGGAGTGTTGCTGTATTTGTCCATTTACTGTCAAAATTGGGCAAGAAAGAACCAAGACATGCTCAAATGCATCACGGGGGCCTAAACATATTCTTCTCCGTCCCCATTCTGTAACAACAGCCCGACCTCCTCTTGCAGGTCAGGGTCTATTCCCCTTGCCAAGATGGTGACTCCTCTTCTGGACTGCTCATTCTTGCACACACGAAGTCCAAAGTGCCCATTACTCACAACCCAACTTTTACTATCTTTCTTCAACGCCTCAACTGAACTTCCCAAGAGCCACCAAATTATACTCTTCCCATAATTAGTTTCTCAAATACCTGATTCATAACCCCAGCTAGTGCATCCCCCTCTACAAGCACATCATCCTATTTCATCAGGTAGGAAATCTCTGACAGTGGCCCTGCAACCTTGTTCCAGGGGCTGTCTGTGCTTGGCCCAACACCAGGGATGGGGTCCTTGTTGCCAGCCAGGTGGTAAGAGATCTCGTCCACATTTTCACTTCTTATACCAACAGTCATACTTGGGGTCCCCAAGGAGCAGACTCACATGAAGATTTTGTGTAAAAATTGATTAGGGGCTGCTAATATTTATGAAAGGGAGGTTAATGAAACAGGGTTAGGTAGAGGGAGAAGTTGGGCTGTGCTGGCCTTACAACCGAGGCCTCAGCAGACCCTGTGGGGAGCTCCAAAATGGGTGTGCCCCTTCAGACATGTCCTGAGTTGGGGCAAGAGAGACAGGACTCTATACCTTTGTGGCAAACTGTCAGTAGATGTGGGCCCCCCACCAAGAAGGGGACATGGCCTTGGGCAAGGCAGTTCTCTTCAACTTAGATAATCCCCAAAGGAGGCTGAGAGCTAAGGGTTGTCTGCAGGCAATGCTCCCAGTAGTTTCGGGGTATAAACCTTCATTCCTGAAGGGGGATCTGGGTGGTGCCTTTCAGCACCCACTACGCGACTGAGGCCAAGGTCTAACATGATCAAAGAAGATGAGGATTGAAATCAAGGGTCATTGGATTTGGAACTCAAAAACCCAATGACTTCTGAGTTACTGAGTTGAAGGAAGCACTAGAAGGGGAATGTAAAAAAGAAAAGAAAAGAGAAGTTATGGGTCTCAGGTGCCCATAATTAAACCAAATTAAACCAAAGGCATTAGAATTCAGAGTTGCAAACTGGTAGGCTAAATAAATCCAGCAGACTTAGTTTATTTTGTCTATATAATTTAAATAATTAAAACATTTTATTTAAAAAGTTGAATGTTTAGCTTTTCTTGAAAAATCAAAGGTTCAGGTCACACTAGGCCTGTATTCTGATGAGACAGTAATGATTTGAGCTGAATGATTTTGCCTCTTCTAAATGGAAACAGCACTCTCCAGTTGGCCACAGCCCCCACCCCTCCCTACTATACCTTACTCATGTACTATTGCCAAGTCTCTGTAAGGACTTGAGTTTGCAACCACTGTTTTATCTGCTTTGTGAATTGTGATATTGATTTAGCCCTCAATATATCATTGGGTTTTACCAACTGTAGGAGTTACATGGGATTTTATATTCATTCATTAATTTGAAATATTAATTGAAGATTTCTATTTTGCTGAGCCTCTGGGCCCTAAGGTACAGTAGTGAACAGAAGGGGTGAGCTCCCTGCTTACATTTTAGTGGAGAGGCAGACACTAAACAAGCCAGTCAATTAATGAACAATGATTTCAAATAGTTGTAAGAAAAGATCAACAAAGTTGTAAGAACAGATGAAGACAATCAGACAGAGAGCTGTGAAAGAGTGTAAGTCTGGGGCTTCAGAGTGGGAGTGGAGACTAATGGGATGTCAGGCAAGACCTCACATATGACAAGACGAAACCAACTGAGCACAATCTGGGGCTGGGGTGAGCATGAAAGACAGAGGGTCCAACAAGGGCACTGGCCCTGCGGTGGACATGAACTCGAGGTGCTCAAGCAGCAGAAGGAAGTCCAGTGTGGCTGGGCACCTGGGCACTGTGATGGGGGAGGCAATGAAGCCACAGAGGATGGCTGCCCCTGTCTCCCCCCCCCCCCAGTAAAGCTGTAGAGGCCAGGCTGAGAAATGTGCACTTCATTTTAAGAAAAGCGGCAAGTCACCAGAAGACTTTTAGCTGGGGAGATATATGATCATTTGTGTTTCCAACAGGGTCACTCTGGCTGCTGTGTGGAGGGTGGATTTTCAAGGGGGCCAGGGGAGGAAGTAGGGAGACCAGCTAGGAGGCTACTGTGATAGCCCAGGTGAGAGGAAAATGGTTTGTAATGCCAGGGATGCTCTCCTGAAGGGTTTACAGTCAAGTCGGGAACATAGAATACTCGCATGCATGTGTGTGTGCACACACACACACGTACACGCTTAGCAAATAGGTGCAAACGCCTTCATATTGCATATAACAGAGCCTTGAGCACACCAGGTTGGAGGGAATGCTGATAAGTTCTAAGAGGAAGCTGCTGGGAAAGGCTTCATGATGGAGGTGACTTTGGAGTTGAAGGAGGCCATGTATTAGAGGAGGGGAAGGCATTCCCAGTAAAAGGAAAGGTGTGAGCAGAGGCCCAGCATAGGCAGGAAGTAGTGCAGGGGAGTGAGAAGAGCAAGGCGGGTCCAGGGTGTGCACGGGCCAGGTGGGAGGTATGAGGGCATCGGAGGAAGTTGGTGGGCAGCTCAGACCTACCCAGTCCAATACACTGGCCACTAGGCACCCATGTCTACTGAGCACTTGACATGTAGCCAGTGAAACTAAGGAACTGAATTTGAAATTTAATTAATTTAAATTCAAATTCAAATTTAAAACATGAAGCAATGAGGACCATTTTTTTTTCCCATTAAACAAAACTTCAGTGCTTTGGTAGGATTATATTTGACTTTAATCATTGAAAACCTAGCATCCAAACTGAGGTGTGCTGTATGTGTAGACTATACAGCAGATTTCTAAGACATGGCTTCAAAAAAGTCAAATATCTCATTAAAAACTTTATATTGATTACATGTCAAAATGAGAATATTTTTGATTCATGGATAAAATAAAATATGTTATTAACATTAATTTCATCTTTTTATTTTTTACTTCAAAAAATGTGATTACTGGAAAATTTAGCATTTCTATTTGACAGCACTGCTTTAGAGAGCCAAGGTGAAGAGATCCTGTAATTTCTCATCCAGTAATTTAGAGCTGACTTTTAATCAAAGTCCTCAAGTAGTGATTGCTTATACCACCCCAGTCTTCATAACAATAATGCTCCATTAATTATCACCTCCTACAGTACTATTGGTTAACATTTATAGAATGCTTATTTATATAGTGTGGTTCTAAGTACTCTCCTTATACAGATACACGTACATTTAATCCTCAATGCAACATGCAGACCCATTAAGGACCCTGGCACGGATGACCAAATGGGATGCATTACTCCTGGTAGGAAGGACCAGGCAGGACCAGGGATAAGTTGCTGGAAGGCAGAGAACTGCTGGCATAGAAGTGAGCAAGGGTAGAGAAGATGTCAAAGTGAAACCCATTCTGCTTGGAGAAGTGGCCCGGGGCTGGATTTGTTGAAAAAAATCTTGGCCCTCTTGGTCTTTGAGGGGGTGGGGTAATCCATTAGAAACATCAACTAGAAGAAGGAAGAGAGTCATTCCAGAACAATACTTCTTTATATCCCATCTTAAGCTGTGAAAAGAGAAATTTCCTGTTTATGAAAACAAAACAGGACTCCATTCTGGGGCTGTGATGACACCACCAACACCAGCTCCCAGACTTTTCCTCTTTTTCGTCTTTACTTTCAGGGTAAAGCTCCACTGTGATCTGTATCATAAACGGTGACACAAATGGACGCCTGCGACCTCACCCATAGACCCAGACACAAGCACGTGGGTCAAAGAACTCCTTTGCCTTTCCTGCTAAAGTTTCCACCTCCAACCATTGTACCCCGGAAGGAATGACCCAGGTTGGGTTAACGACAGCGACTTCCTCTTGCAGCCTCCAAAACACAGTGGACGCTTGCTCTCTGGTCCCCAGCGGGGCATCGGGGCAGAGGAAAAGGTGATGAAACAGCCTCTTGTCAACTTCTCCTCATTGTTGTGGTGAGAGGACATTACAGCTGCATTTCCTCTGCAAAGGGCAGGCGGGAGAAAGGAGCAGACAGGCACACAGGTGTCCTTTTCCCGACCACGAACGGCCGGGACACAGACCATCAGTCCCCCGACATTTTCTTCAGCTGCTTTGAGAAGCTGATGGCTTTATTCTGCCAGACCCTCAATTCGTGCCTTGCTCAGAACACCATGTAACAGTCCTGCTGACTTTTTGCTGGACATGCACAAATCCTTTACTTTAGGAGTCATAGTGAAGCCAAATTTGAACAGAGTGCTTATAATATGACATTGAACCATGGGACAGTCTCAATATTCAACCACTTTTGATCTGCCAAAATGGTAATTTCATAGATTTTTAACCTAATAACATCTGAAACCGGAGGGAGGCGATGGGATAAGTTGAGGGTATGGGATTAACAGATGCACACTACCACATATAAAATAGATAAACAACAAGAATTTACTGTATAGCACAGGGAACTATTTTCAATATCTTGTAATAAACTATAATGGAAAAGAATGGAAAAAAGAATATAGATATATACATATATATGCATAACCGAATCACTTTGCTGTACACTTGAAACTAACACGATATTATAAATCAACTATACTTCAATAAAAATAAAATAAAATAACATCTGAAACTGTGTGTGCTGTAGCCTAGTGGGAGCTTCCACATTTTATAGAGATTCCTGAATGACATGGTAAAATGCCCAGTTTCCCCCCAGATTGTGTTATATGGAAGTTTTTTTCTTTCTTGTTTTATTTTGTTGTATTTTAAATGCTGGAGAGAAAGAAGTGTAGAGAGAAAAAGGCATGGAAAAATAATTGTAGGAGGTAAATTAATTATAATTGCCAGATAGCTTAAGACTGTCTGAGTTATGGAAATGGTAGGAACTGGCAAAGGCTGGCTTTATCAGAAGGATGAAGACAAGGACACTGCAAAGTAAACTGGAAAGTCTTACCAATGCAGATAAGTGATGAGGAGGGAATAGAGAGGCTTAGGGCAACTTAGTGAAGAGGAGTAACGAGCTTTCTGTCGCTCCTCCGTCATGCTCTGGGTGACAGCCCCGGGGGCGGGGGCGCTGGGGCGCTATCCCTGGGCCGATGGGAGTCAGTGTGGGAGGGCCCTTCCTGCCTCGTGGCTCCATGGCCACACACGCTCCTGTGCTCCCGTAGTCCAGCAAGAGGTGGTCATCCTCCTGTCTCTGAAGGGCTTTCTCCACCAGCCTTGTAAATGCGGTCCAGTTGGGGAAGAGAGCAGAGTAAAGCCAGCCACTGGAAGAGCTGGTTTTACGTAGCTTTGGCTATGATGGAACGACGGGTCAGCTTTTCGCTGTGCACAGCCTATCAACGCGTGTCCCCCTTCGTCCAGAAGCGGGCCCTGGGGTGAGAACACCCTGCTGCTCAGATGGTGGGCTTTTCCATCACTCGGGGTTTGATCTTTCACATTATTTTGGCTAATCGTTAGTGCTGAAAATTGACAGCTGATCATAAAGCCTTACTTTTGAAGAATTCAAATCCTTAAATTAGTTTCCTCTCGCTTGGCCTCATAATTGTCATTCTCTCGTTCTGTCAATCATTTAGTAAATCTTTCTCAAATCTCTCACCATGCCAAGAGCTGAAGACACAGTTTTTGCCCTTATGAAGTCAAATATTGAGATACAGCTCAAGTGAAACGGTGAGATTTACCAAGGAGGACGATGAACTTTAAGTTTGATACCTTGGCCCTGTCCGCCAGGGTGGCCGCGTGGACAGAGCACAGTGATGGCGGCTGGACAGGGGCATTGCTCCAAGTGGAGCCAAAGTCAGTGTCAGGACAGACAGTTCAAAAACCAGGTTATTGATTAGAGGCTGTACAAACCGAGAGCCCCAGAGGATGGCATATCCAAGGGAATGGAAACGTTGGGTTTTTTTTTCTTTAACACGCAGATGTTTAAATATTTTTATGATTAAATCTATTTTTCCTTTGTGATTTCTTCCCTTACTTTTAGGTTTAGAAGGTTCTTTCGCATTTACAGGTTTAGAAAACAGATAAACATTCACCTGTGTTTTCTTCTAGTTAAGAAAATGCAGGATGGGGAGGGATAAATTGGGAGTTTGGGATTAACATATACACACTACTATATATAAAACAGGTAAACAACAAGGACCTACTGTATAGCATAAGGAACTATACTCAATACCTTGTAATAACCTATAGTGGAAAAGAATCTGAATAAGAATATATATATATGTATAACTGAATCACTTTGCTGTATACCTGAAACTAACACAGCATTGTAAATCAACTATATTTCAATTTGAAAAAAAGTGGAAAACAAAAAGAAAAAAAATTCAGTGAGCTATATCTCAACCAAGAATTTCCTAAAAAAATGAATTTGATATATTCAGAGACACACAAAAAAAGAAAATGTAAAAGTGATATTTGAATATCCAAGTGATAACCTTCCAAAGACATGAAGAGATGCAGGTTAGTGCTCAGGTGTGAGTCGGGTTTGGGCCTCATCAGCCAGCATAGGAGTGAGAGAAGCAGGGCCAAGGTCACAGCTGGGAGAAGAAATCTTTCTGCGCATCAAGAGGAAGAAGGTTGAAAGAAGAAGACGGAGACAGACCAGGCAGGAGGACCCAGAGGAGAATGTTGTAGAAACCACGAGGAGGGGATTTGAGAAGAGAAGGGTAAATACATGCCTAGTTTAGCTGCACAGCCCATTTCAGATGAGACAGGAAGAAGAAACTGAAGAACAGAGAGGCTGCATGAGTAATCACTCAGAGGGTCAGTGGCAGTTTGGGACCAGCACTCGGTGACCAAGACAGCTCTGACTTCTATACGCTTTTGAAGCTCACTGGTCTGTTTCACCTGAACCTGCTCCCTACGGAGAAGCCAGAGCTACTTCAATGGAAGAACCCAGTTACTTTGTTGTTAATTAGGAAATATACATATAGAACAATGTAGGAAATAAACAATGTGAAAACTAAAGGACAGGGTTGGGACCAGGGTCAGGTGAACCTAGGGAGCATTTAAAGAGGCACTGAATGCCTGCCCTGCTAAGTACATAGATGGGCTGATATGTGATGACTATAAGCCCGATTCTAAAGGAAGTTAGGCTTTAAGAAGTCACTTTTCAAACTCAAGGTTGTTTAAAAAAAAAAAAGTGACACGAAAAGATAGCTTGTCCCAAGATGCATGAAAACAAACAAACAAACAAAAAACTTCTAGAAACACAATCTTAACTGTACCAGGAGAATATCCATGAGGAAGTGTATCTTTGTCCTTCAGAGCTACGGATATCGTTATGACCCATCTTCTGTATTCCCTAGACATGGATGGGGAGGTGGGAGAAGGAGCTAAGGAAGTCATAACAACATGTACGTTACCAGCTAGTTTAAAGGATACACAATCTCATATTAACAAATAGAATTCTTGCTGTGCAAAGCCACCCCAAAATTGAACTGGCTTTTAACTCACCTAACCAGGGCACTGAGTCATCTAGAGTTAGATCTGAATTCTATTCCCAGCTCTGTAACTGGCTATCTACGTGACGTTGGAAAAGACACATCCTCTTTGGGGCCTCAGTTGTCCTACCTATACCATGAGTGGATTGGATTAAATGATCTCCATGGTCCCATTCACTTTTAGCAATCTACAGTTAGGGAAACCAAAAGATTAGAAAAAAATTCAGAACTGTCCTGGAAAAAAAGCTAATTTGGGGACTCTGTGTTTCGATCCTTCAAAACAGACTGCATCTTACATTTAGAATCTTGTGACATTTTTAGATTCTTATGATTCCCCAGATTCCATATGAACAAGATGCATGGTGTTTCATCTGCCCGGCTTGGTGTTTGGCAGTGAATACGGAGCCAGGATATGAGGGTAGCGTGTTATTGTTTTGCACATTTATGATAACTGGTTGCATTTGTTATAAACAACTCTGTTCTATTTAGGGAGCTGGTGATCAATAAGGCAGATAATATTTTCATCATATTCAAAAAGACTAATGTTGTGAAGACAGCCTGTTGAGGGGGCCTCTGTTTTCTTAGCAGGTTTACAATTTCCTGCAGACTGTCTCCCATCCAGACTCTTTTCTTTGCTGGGTCTGTCCTCCGTTCCAAGCACCAGAAGAATCATACTCTGTCATTTGTTAACACTGGAGAAAAAAAAAAGTGTCACTTCTGGTAGAACTAGGGGAAAAAAAAAAATCATGGCAAGATTTTCTTTTTCCATATTTCCAAACAGTGGGGGGAAAATACTGGAATGTTTGCCTTGAATTTTGTGTTGTCTTGGCTGCAATGAAGAGAGAGTTTCTTGAAGGCGAAAAATCTGTCTTTTGTCCTATTATTGCCATCTTCAATCACAGGGAAATCTGTTCTAGTTGGCGGTTTTGCATGATTACTTTTTTCCCTCAAATCTGTCATTTGTACCAGTTGTGGAGTTTCTTGACTCATATGTGGACTTGAAGCGCATGGTAGAGAAAGCAGTTGTGACTCCCGAAACAGATCAGAATTCTCTTTTTCATCTCCCCCATTCCTCCTCTCCACGGCGGGGTCTGGGAAAACCCTGAACCGGCTCGGGATTATAGCTGTGTAGATGAAGGATGCTCAGCTGCTTCTCAGAAGCTTCTTTCCATTTGGGGCAGAGAGCTCAGGACAGTCCACACACCGCAGAAGCATCCAGCAGGTCCCTCTCCACCCCTTTTATCTAAGTTGAAAATCACTTTTTAAACAGACACAGGGGCATAAAGTATCATTATCATTTCGGTGATACTTTTCTGGGAAAATAACTTGTTTTTCTACTCAGGCCTATGGTAGAGTGCACTTGAATCCTTTCTAACTCAGTTCCTTGGACCCTTGAGTCTCCTCTTTGCCTTTCCTTTCTTCCTTATAAAGCCCAAAGTGATGAGACAGGTGGCTGTTTTAGGAGGTGGCAAAGCAAGAACGTTCCCCTATTCATTCCCTACTGTTCCCCACTAGTAAGACGCCCACCAGAATTTTGACTGGAAGTTCCTATACTTTTAAAATAAACCATAGTATGTATATTTTTGCTAAGATCATTTTCCTTGATGAGATCGTCTTAAATATAATGGCTGGTACATACTAGTTACTCGGTAATGTTTGTTAAATGAATGAATGAATAAATACATGAATAAGGGGTAGGGCATTATATGGCTCCACCCGTTGGCTGATTTTGTGGGAAACCAGGGAAAGATTCGTGGCCTCCCAGGCTGGGAGGGAGGATGTGGCAGCGTGCCTTGCCTGTGAAGCAGTGCTTTACAAGATGGAAGGAAATTGCGAGGCAAGAACAAAGAAGCGGCGAGAGAGGATGGTTACCTCCTGATCCCTCACACCCTGGCATGGGGCCAGATTCAGGGTTTTCAGAAACAGGTGGAAAATTCCACAAAATGAGTTGATTTGCTTTTTCCAAAACAAAACTCTGATTCAGTCGACGTGAATTAAGTTCAAGGCGGTGGTTCATATTTCTATTTGAGTTGAATATGTTTATTTAAAAAGCCCTTAAGACACGTGAAGAGGTCTCAGATAGTCAAGGACTAAGAAGGCGGCCACAGATCCCAGGGCCTTGACTTCTCAGAGCTTAGGAGTCAGGATTGAGAAGGAAGCTCTCTTCCATCCAGAGGCAGGAGCTGTTGAGCTCCGGCTGCTCCCACGCCTGGCCTGGGGCTGAGGCATCAGGACTTGGCTCTGAGCTGGCAGTGTGGGGTGCCCTGGGTCAGGCAGTGACTGAGTGTGTAGTAGAAGTGGGAACAGAAAGAGGTTGTGTGGGAGCTGGCTTAGAAGAGAGTCATAGTCTGGCAGGTTGCAGTTTGAGGAAAGTGGCTGGCGTTGGGTGTCTTCAGGGAAACAAAGGCCGGAGGGAGGATGGAGCAGAGACTCTGGTCTGTTGGGTTAGCGACAGCTTTATTCAGAGCCTCAAGTGGCTCTCTGAGGGTGGAGTTCCTTGGCTGGGAAGCTTAACAGTTTCTCAGAACTTAATGGTTTTCTCTGAAAGTATTCTCAGAACTCCAAGCCCCCGTATTGGATTCTGTCCACTTTTTATGGTTCTTTGGTAGTTAAAATGGCCATACCCTTTCTTCTTCTTCTTCTTTTTTTGCTCCTAAGGGACTAGAGAATAATTCTCGTTCCTCCAAATAAAACTCCCTGTCTTCATTTACTCATCATTTATTCATTTGTCTATTAATTCATTCATCTTTCAACATAAAATCTCTGAATTCAATGAGAGAATATTTGATGGCCTTCTTTGAGGCTTCTTAGGAACCCTGAAAGAAGAGATCATCTTAGACTTGCTTCTTTTCATTTAATCTTCTGAGGCTTTGTATTTCCCAGGTCATGACCTGAGGCTCTGATCAAGATTAGAATCATTGGAAAGCAGAGATGTATTGATGTCTTAGCTAGAAATATTGGATGCCAAGCCAACATGACCAAGGACTTTGTCATTAGTTTTTCTCTAGCTCCCTTATAGCTTCATAGTCTTGAGATTTTATTTTGTGGAATTTCCCTAATGGAGACAGAAGAGGCACTCATTTGCATTTTCCCCATGGAAATCAGAGCCATGTGGTCTGTCTCTATGGGACAAAGAAGCAAGTACAGAGACATAACTGCAGTGAATAAAGATGATGTGTTTAATGGACTTGGTGAGATCTCTGATATGCTCCAGAAATTTATCTTGTTGTGTTAGTAGACCCTCCAACTAGCAGTTAGTAATGTAAATTTGATACGTGCATGGCACTTTGTAGTTGACAAAGCACTGCCAGGAGGATTTATCTCATTTAAGCCTCACAGTAATCCAGTAGGGCCAATATTATTATTTCTCCCTACTTAATGGTGAAGAAATAGGCTCAGAAATGGTTTATCCAAAGTCACGCCATTGGTTTTGGACATTGTCAAGGTTCAGACCCAGGACTGCTGGCCCAGACCCTGTGTTCTGTCACTAGCCCTGACAGTGCTGTCCTGCCTGATGCTACCACTGCAACTGATTTCCCCTCATCAGACGTTCAGGGCTTCAGAGGTAGTTTGAGTAGCAGGTTACAACTGGGGAGAGACAAAATACCTGGCCATGAGTAGAGATAAAGGAAAGGGAACCATACAAAGGGGTAGCAGCAGGAATGGGGGTAACTGGGTTGTTGGTCTTTTATTTTTCGTTCTTCCTAATTCCAAGCTGGCCTTGGTGTTTTATCAAACATCCGGGTAGCCCCATCTCTTGCCTTCTAATTGTTGGCTTTCCATATTTGTATGGAGAACCAACCCATTTGGAGAGATCCATTTCTCCTATGGCTTTGGTCTGCATTGGGAAAGGTTATGACTCCAAGTAGCTTTTGGTTTTGTTTTAATTTTTATTAAAGACACTAAGGTGATAGTTTTTTTTTTTTTAACTTTAGAAAATTTGGAAAATATAGAGAAATAGAAAAAAGAAAAATTAAAATCAGCTACACTCTGCCCACTTAGGTAATATTTGGTTCTGTCTTCTTCCAGCCATTGTTCAATTTCTTCTTTTCTCTCTGCTGTGTCTAATTGTATACACCAGATAGGCATTTTAGTTTACAAGGCAGAGGGCAACTTAACACCCCAGCTTAGTAGAGTACACGATTTAAGAAACGTTCCCTATTTTCACACGGTCTTACAGAACATGTTTTTTTATCCCTCACCTTATTCCACAGTGTAGTTTTACCATAATTTTTAAAATAATCCCTTACTTTTGGACATTAAAGTTGTTTCTGATTTTCTCCTGTTATAAATAGACCACTTCCTCCCAGCTGGTCACTCTCAGCTCTGCTGCCTGTTCTTATAACTGGGCTGCAACTTTGTCCTTTGTCATTGAACCTCCACCCGGTGCCCCATTTCTGGGAACAGCGTCCCTGCTTGGTTTCCTGCTTGGGGCCTCAGTTCCTTCCAGGGACTGGACTCCTGTCTCTGAAATCCAGGCTCTCCCTGGCCGGTTCTCTGTCACCTGCTGCCAGACCTGCCATGTGGGCTGCTGACACCCCGACTCTTGTCTGCCACCCGACACTCCTGGGCGACCATCTGCCTGGCCCCGCTCCAGTACGCTTGTCACATCTTTAGGTCTTGATTTTTCCTGCTCAGGTGTGATCTCAGGCCTTGGAGGGAGGGGAGAGAGTGGGGCAGGCACTTGGGAAGGGGAGGGGTATGCAAATGTGTGAGTGAGTGGGCATGGGGACGGCAGTGGCTGGGTGGAAGTGGTGGCTTATGGACGGGGGGGTGAGGGTGGGGTGGGCGGGGAGCAGGAATCCAGGACATACTAGACAATTTACATTTCCCCTACTGCCCCTGTTCTCTCTCATATCTGGGCCTTGGATATCATGTTACTTGGCTTGGAACATTCTTTCCTCTCAGCCCAACTACCAAATCCTCATCTTTCAGGTCTCAGCTTAGATCAGAGATTCCCCAGCTTTCATGAGCTTTAGGCCAAGGGAAATCCCTAGCAATTATTCTGATTAAGTAGTTAGGTCTGAACAATGTAGTATAAGTCATTATACCTTAATGCCTTAGTAACCATTTGAAAAATAATTCTCACAAATAGAAGGAAATATAGTACTTAAAATTCACTCTTAGATAACCACAATTACCTACTCATGGGATGTACAGATGTGCTGGACAGTATCCACCTTCTGAAATTTTAGGATCAGATTAGACACTGCATTTGATTTTTATGCAAGTGTCTCTTTTATCACAGCAAATGCTGAAAAAACCAGCTTTCTAGATATATCCTTGAAAGGAAAGCGGTGTGATCTAATGTGGAAATAGATACTATCTCAAGCCAGTAGTTCATGTTGTATCCGGCAGATGGAGGGTAGTGCTGTGTGACGCTCAAAGACTTCAAATATCCCCAGAGCCCTGTGAGTTTGTTGTGATGGTCTGGGCTCTTTGGGCTCACCGCCGAGCATTGTCTGCTTACTTGTCTCTTTCTGGTTCACTTGTAAGTCCCACGAGGACAGGGAGCATATCTGTCTTGTTTATCTGGAAGAGTGCTGGCATGCAGGAGGTGCTCAATAAATGCCCATGCAGTGGAGGAACAGAGCCCATCAATTTCTCATGCCTGATCTCTCTACAAGGCAAGGTTGGAGGGTTTAGAAGCAAACTAGCTGAAGCGCTGGGCTTGGTGAGTGCAAGGACAGCATTCCCAATGTAAAAGGCCTGGCAGATGATGAGGGGAACTAATCAAGGTTATAACAGGGACATATACAAGGGATACAACGCCATGTGCTAAGGAGAATGCTGCCGATTACAGAACAAGGGTGAGGGAGTGCAAACCACGATAAGAAAAGCCCAAGGAGAGGATGAAAAGAAGATTGCACAAGAGGTCAAGACAGATAATGAGAAACGCTTCCCATACATAAGGAATGTCCGCTCAGGGAGGACGGTGGCGGCGCTTCCTCCAAGATAGAGCAAAAGCAATTTATTGACAGACACAGTTTCTGAAAATTAAATGAATCTTTGCCTTGGTATGCTCACAAAAGAAGGCCAGAGGACAGACCCCACAAAGACACAAATTTCCCAAGGGACAGAGAAGAAATATCATGGAAGGCAAGAAGAGTGAGTGGAAAAGAGAAAAAAAAAAACACCCTTATTTTCATAGTATGGTTGTGATCTTCTGGGGCTGGGAATAGAGGAAACCGATTTCTTATCGCGGGCCCTGCTGGCCCCAAAGCTGCCAAGCGTTTGGTGCCCACATCAGTCCCCAGGGACTCATTTTGGTCACTCTCTGTTCCTGGGTCTGAGGCGAACTGCTCCAAACAGGCTTCCTTGCCAAGTCAGGGCAGTGAGAAAGCTGCACTTTGAAGTTGCTATTAGTGTCTTCCTCGGCTGATTTCTATAAGGTATTGTTTTCCGGTAAAGGAGGAATAAGGGAAATACTTAAACAATAACTGCTCTGAGGGAGTGTGTACAGGGAAATCATTATCTCTTATTGCGCCAATAAGTTCCAAGGCAACAAGCCAAGCTTTTCTTAGGCTGATGGAGCCCGGGAGGCAGCTCTGAGGTCGAAACCCATACCAAGTACGCGGAGTTTGTGCGCGACGCCTCCCAGAGACTCCCAAACTGTCGGAGGTGGATTTGACACCAACTGTTTTGCTCCTTGTGGGGATTATGGTTTTAAACTCTGTTCTTCAAGGAGAGAAACGAAATTCTCACAATGGCAATAAAACGTAAGAGCTGATGTTACCGAGCTCTTGTTCCGCGCTAGGCGTTGTAATAAACACTTGCGTATAATCTCATTTAAAACTCATTAAACAGTCACCTCCGTTTACAAATGAGGGATCTGAGAGCAGGATTCACCCGAGGCCGGCTTGTTTGCAAAGCTTAGGTTTTGCCTGGGAAGCGATGCTGAGACCATCCAGCCAGCCCAGTTAGGTTTCCTATTTCCTGAGCACGTCTTATGGGTGAACAACGTTTTCAGCATTGAGGTGGCCACGCAGAGGAGAATGACGTGTTCTCCTCTGAGCCCTCCCCTCGAGGAATTTACCGGGAAGACAAAACTAACTCAGAAGAAACAAGCATCCAATGAGGGGCTAAACCGGGCAGGCTGGAAATAAGTACAATTTCAGAAAAAGTTTTAGAGCGTGGCTATATTATTACAAATCGGAAAATTGATCTCAGATTTTAGAAAAAAAGAAAATAGGATACAAGCCATATTTAGGCTTAATGATATAGAGGAATAAAGCATTTGGAAATGTAGTATAATCCTTTGTTTTTTTAAGAGGCGGAAATTAGGGGTCCAGATGATTGTCACATGATTTTACTGGTAGATATCTGTCTCTGGTGGTCTGTATTCTAGCATTTACAACTAACTTCCAGACGGACTCGTGACTCCTAGCCTGGCTGCCAAGAACCGGAAAACGCAGGGGCTGATGAAGCCCTTGCCCAGCATCCTAAGATGAGGCTCTGTGCATGAGGTGGAGGACGGTGAGGAGGAGGAAGCCCACACCAGGGGGAATCATAATAGGATGCTAGTCTGTTATCTGGAAGCGTTTCTAGAACACTGATCATGGTTAGAGCAATTACAATAAGAGATGCTCTCTTCTCTGGTCTCAACATTTACAAATGTCAGGTCCAGGTTGAGGGTTGGGAGTTCCCAGCAGTTCTCATCTGAATCTTTGTGCTTGATTTCTAGTTTGAGTAAGAGGTGTCTGGGCTCAACAGGCGTGGCTTCCGGTTTCAGTTTTCTGATACTCAGGGGAGGTCTTCTCAATCCTGCATCCTTGAGGTCTTAGTGGCCTTCGCTGAAAGGAGCTGATTGACATGGTTTGGTTTCCAGGCACCAGGTAGCTTGCTTCCCACTGCTGTTCCCAAATGTCTTTACATTCAGAAGTCACGTGTTGGACATCCTGCCTTTGGAGATTCCTTCCCTAGGCTAAGTGTGCCATCTCCCTGTTACAAATGAAACGCTTAGGAGGGTGAACGTTTGTGTGAAGTAATCGATCAGAACTTTTCCCAGGAAGTGAGAGATAATCAAAGTACCTGCATTGTGGAGTATGGGAAGGGAGAGGGTGGCAGTTGTGTGGGGAGCTGCGATGTATGAAGCGGGATCTTCAACAGCTCATAGAGGCCAGGTTCCCACAGGGAAAAGGCAGGCGGGTCTGCTCGGCTTCTGTAAGAGCATCTTGTAAGTGTTGCTCCCCTGGGGAGGCCACCCTCCTGGCCGCCCAGGTAAAAGGCACCTTCGTGATTAGGCTGAGGCCTCGGGGCTGCTCTAGGAATCCAGACGTTAGAAGGTACAGAAGGGAAATAGCACTTGGAAAGCAGGATTCCACGGTGGCAACAGGATGCAGGGTTCATTTGTAGATTACGTCAAAGGCCACCAGGGTATGACTTCCTCATGGAAACACAAACCTGGACGCAGGGACAGACATGTTTAGACTTTTAAACAAGTTCTTCCTGATTATAAAAGTAACCCTTAATCATTGTAGGAAAACCGCAAAAATATAAAGAAAAAAATCCTCATCCAGGATTTCATTTAACATAAACATAGTTAATATCCTGGTGGTTTTCTGTCTTTTACATATATATATCTCATATATTTATATGTTAAATTATATTTATACTATATATTTTGTAACTTGCTTTTCAATTAATGTTGTATTGAGCATTTATCACTAAAATTCTTCATCAGCGTAACATAGATTTACTAATATAATTTAAAAGTATTTATCCATATGGTGTACCATAATTCATTTGACTATTTCCCCATTGTTTAACATTTAGGTTATTTTAATTTCTAGATGCACAAATATTTGTCAACATTTCTAATAATTTTTTTAGATTAGATTCATAGGTTTGGAATTACTAAAACAAAGGACACCAATTTGTTAGTATATAGTAAACAATAAAAAAAGAACAGAGGGAGAGATAATAAGTGATAGAGAGATAGAGAGGAAGGAGAGGAGGAAGGAGAGAAAGGGAGATGGAGAGGAAGGGAGAGAGTGAGAGAATTAAAATATCCTTAATTCTACTATCCAAAACAGGTCCATCCATAACACTCTTGTGGTCTGAGGCAAGTGTATAAGTGAAGGTCCACATACCATATTTAGAAAGTTGAGAAAGTCTAAATACTTAGAAGTTATAAACCCAGCTGACAGACTATTAAATATCTTCTATCCTTATGCTTGAAACAGTCTGAAAGTACAGGTTCAAGTTTAGAGTTCTGGGACTTGTTGAAGTCCTGAGCAGGAGTGCGGTAGCCTGGGGAGAGCTGACCCCAGGCTCCTGGCCACCTCCTGTCTCATCCCAGCCATGACTCAAGCCTTCACCACGAGGGCCCTGGGGTGCACGTGTGGATGCTGCAGTCCCAGGTGCAAGCACCATCTGCACCCCTGCAAACAGCTCCTTCCTGGCCACCCGTTGCGTCTGGGGTGTGCTCAGCAGTAACACAATCTACTCAGGGAAAAGGACTCAGGAAGCTTGTGCAGCCCTAGAAATGGGAATTCCAGGGTCTTGGGTTTTAGAGTGTGTACTAGAAGGAGAATGAGCTAGAGCTTCAGGTGGGTTCATCCCTTTTGCCTTGCAGAGTTTCTGCCTCAGGGAGAGGGGCAGATTGCAGAAGGGCCAGAGTGAGGCCCTCTAAATTATGGGGCTCTGGGAAAGACCCAAGCCTAAGGGTAGTATAGAGCCAAAGAAAATCAGAACCAAAAGTTGGGAATTTATCCTTCCAAATACATTTCCACACACACACACATACCTGCACACCCACAGGTAAGATTATTCTGTACATGCTATTTTATTTGGGGTTGGCCAAAATGTTCATTCTGGGTTTTCCATAACATCTTACGGAAAATCCCAAACGAACTTTTTGGCCAACCCAATACAATCATCTTAAAAACCAGAGACCTTGTGAACATATTTCCAGGTTATTCAATACATACGCATGAACACTTTTACTAAGATTTTGTAAAGTCTCTTCCAGTAAGGTGCTCATCAGTTTAAACCACACCCTGGCTCACACCGAGCATTTAATGTCTGTTTAATTGCTAATGTGATAAGCAAAATGGTGACATTTTATTGAGTCATAGGGAGGTTGAACACGTTTCCATATATTCACGAATCAGTCTGTTTTCGACGCACTGTCTCTTCACATCCTTGGCCTATGGATTCAAAGGCGTTAGAGAATGCTTTCAAAGCCTGTAGAAAGGAGAGATGGCGGAGGGCTATTAATGGATGAGGAGCTGGGCACCCCGTCCTCACTGCTGGTCAAGAACTATTGCTTTGCTGGAGAGCACGGAGGCATGGGAGAGTCCCCAGAGGGACACGAGAGGAAGCAGGTGTCTCTGTGTAGGAGCACGAAGGATATTGGGCTTGAAGCTCCTACTATCAGGGGCACGAGACCTGCCTTCACAGAGGAAACGCTACTTGTCTCCTGACCCCTGGCCATCTTAGGGCTTCCTATATCATGATTCTGTCCTTCTCCCTTAGGAAAATAGAATTTGGCTTGTGACCTTGAGGTTATTCGGAGCACGGAAGGTGATTACGTCTGGAACACACTACCCCAGGGGCAGGAATTGTTTCAGCCCTTCCCTCATCCTGGATTGCAGGAAGACAATACATGACAGATGTCGGCTGATGACCACGTGTGAGGCATTCAGGTAGGAAAACGTCATTCTCTGAGAGTTCATTTGTTTCGTGGGATCCTATTTGTTTGTGCGAGGAGGACTCCACAGATCCATCGTCTGGAGTCACCCGCATTTGCCAGCAGGAGCAGCTTGGGCACTTTCCTGTTCAGGAGCCCATCCGCGGGGGTGGTGCACCAGCCACCTCCAAATGTGTAAAGCGTTTCCTGTGTATGACGACTCTCCTCTTGGGTTGCATGTAGGGGTTGACACCATCAGTGCTTTTATGATAGCTTGCACTGCTTCCTGCATGAATCTTCCCTGATGGTCTTAAAGGCTCCTTGGGGGCAAGTCTCTGTCTGTTCGATTCTTGATCAGCTTTGTTGGTGGCGGGGCCACAGGAGCTGCTCCTTCCCCGCCTTGCTGTCTTTTATGCCCAGGGACGCTCCATTTGTGTAACACACCTGGCCTCCTTCTGCCTCCTCACTCACTCTTCTCCAGGAAAGGGGGGATGATCCATCTGCTTTGTAAATTTGAGAGAACTTTCTCCCTCCTTCTTCTTGGGATCCAGCTGCCCGCATGAAGCAGGTGTTCTGCTCTGCCCCTCCTCCCCCAACCCCCATGCCTTGGGTTTTACAAGACAGGCTCCCTATGTGCGTCCTTTGGGGAAGGGATGGTTGAAGAGTAAACTTGAAATTGAGGAATTATCCCGTCAACTCCATAAGATCTGCAACTCACCCCTTAATAGGTGTATTTCCTAATGAGTATTTATCAGAATGCTTTTACTCCATGAATGATAGGATGTGTTATCAGGAAAAGAAAAGGAGGCTGTAGTCATGTAAAATTGGAAAGATCTATGTTAAAGTCAAACCAGTCTACATACTGCAGGACTTCTCAGAGCCTTGAGTGTACTAATGTGCATTTTGAATCATGTGGGAAGGCTGGGGGACCATGGTATGGGATAGTATTTAGCCCCTGGAGCTACTTAGCGAAGTTACTCTTGTGGCTAAAGCTCATTTCTACCTTAAAGTCTTTGATGTTTCTCAGAACCTACAGTGAAAGGCAGCAATTTATAATCATAAGCCATCAGGTTGGAATCTGACCCCAATGGGGAAATGTCATCACTAGGATAGATATAAAGTATGTGGCAGGGAAGGAGGCCCATGGCATTCATAATACAGGCTCCTTCCTGGGAAAACCTCAGAAATAGAGGGGCTAAGGGATGAGGCAACAATCTTGTGATAAACCTGTGCAGCGGCCAGATGGATGGACCAGACCACAGACAGGCGCAGAGGGAGAGGGAAGACTTACCTCTGTCCTTCAGGTGCTTTCAGTTGAAAATACCTAGGTCAGTGGTTGTCCAGGTGTGTGACCTGGGCCAGAAGCATAAATATCACGTGGGAGCTTGTTGGAAATGCAAATTCTCTGGCTCCCCCCTGGATCTTCTGAATCTGACACTCTGGGGGTGAGGCCCAGCCATGTGGTTTAATAAGACTCTGGGGGATTCTGATACACGCTTAAGTTTGAGAACCACTTGGTTTATATACTACCCAAGTCTGTATCCTGATTCAGTAAGAACCCCTACGTCTCACATTTCTATAATCAATGACTCTGGTCACTACCAGTTTCAAGATGAATTGTGTGAACAAAGGAACCTCAGAGATTTGAAAAACCACATGGCATAGAGGGAAGAACTGAGGGCCTGAGATAGGAGACCCCAATTAAAGCATTGGTTGCTGAGGGCCTCCAACAATTCATTTCATTTTCCTTGTCAATAAGGTTGAGAGATTAAAACCTGCCCTGCATGGTTCACCAGAATGTGTAAAAGGTAATTGAAAAATGGAAGTAAAGTTACTGGACATCTGTAAAGTGCTTCATGTGTGTAGAAATTGATGTTGGGTCGATACTCTCTGAATCTGATTTAGGCAAAATACAGTCTCCCTTTCCAATGAATAATTATAGTTTCTGTACAAAATCCAAAGTTGTTATGGATTCAGGCATTGCTTTTACACTGAGACTTCACCTTACAATAATCACTTGGGTTTTAATGAGACTATTGGGAGAGCTTTCCCTCCAACATCCATCATGAAGGATATTTGCTTTAGCAAGGGAAGGTGTAAAATATCGGTATCAAATTATTCTTGATGTCATCTTTAGCTTCTCCTTTAGAGAATAAAGAGAAAATGTAGTTTCTCCCTTTTGATGCCATTTTCCAAACTGAACCCTCGGTGATGAAGATGGAGGAAATCAATATATCTTTCCCTGGGAATGGTGACTATCATCACTTCTGTGTCTTTTACCACTCTATAGATTGCTCATGTCATCAGCAACTATAACTGATTCTCCCACCTCACTCTCCCCAGCCACCCAAGAAGGCTTGAATTCAGTAAGATGGTAACACATCATTTTTACTCTGCTGGGCATTATTATGGATGGCGGAAATGAGCAAATTTGCCTTTAGGAGCAAGAGGGACCAGGTAGAATAACTAGTGAGGTAATTCTCTCTATCCCAAATGGTCCCACCCGTCACACTGTGCTGGACTCTCCACCACCAGATCATTCCTCCTGTAGGTTAATCTTTGTCACTCCTTACCATCCACCATGAAAAGGTAGCACCAGCACTACACCCCTCTTAGAGGGTGTTAGATTTGGGGCTACAGGAAGCTTAGAGTGAGAGGAAGGGTCCTGGATCAGGGTGCAGGATCCAGTTGAGGTGAATTGGGACAAAAAACATGGGGAAAATGTCCAGAAAGGGAAAGTGGTGAGCTTTAGACTCCAGCCACTTGTCAAAGTCATGAAAGACTATCTCTGACATTAGGACTGATACGATAACAGGCAGCAGACAGTGTTGCAGTAAAGATGTATCTATTGGCCTTTTTTTTTTTTAACATCTCTATTGGGGTATAATTGCTTTACAATGTTGTGTTAGTTTCTGCTGTATAACAAAGTGAATCAGCTATACCTAAACATATATCCCCATATCCGTTCCCTCTTTCATCTCCCTCCCACCCTCCCTATCCCACCCCTCTAGGTGGTCACAAAGCACCAAGCTGATCTCCCTGTGCGATGCAGCTGCTTCCCACTAGCTATCTATTTTACATTTGATAGTGTATATATGTCCATGCCACTCTCTCACTTCGTCCCAGCTTACCCTTCCCCCTCCCCATGTCCTCAAGTCCATTCTCTATGTCTGCGTCTTTATTCCTGTCCTGCCCCTAGGTTCATCAGTACCATATTTTTTTTTTTAGATTCCATATATATGTGTTAGCATACGGTATTTGTTTTTCTCTTTCTGACTTACTTCACTCTGTATGACAGACTCTAGGTCCATCCACCTCACTACAAATAACTCAATTTCGTTTCTTTTTATGGCTGAGTAATATTCCATTGTATATATGTGCCACATCTTCTTTATCCATTCATCTGTCGATGGACATTTAGGTTGCTTCCATGTCCTGGCTATTGTAAATAGTGTTGCAATTAACATTGTGGTACACGACTCTTTTTGAATTATGATGCCTTAATTTTAAAGGCAGGGGACCTCTATTTACAAACAAGGGCTTGTGGAGTAACTGTAACTTTGCTGCACATGAAGCCATAGTGCCTCAGTGTCTCTGTGCTAGAATCACATCTCTGGGAAAAGGGTGATCAGGCTGGTGCCAGACAGGAGGTGCCCACTCCACTTGCCCAGGCAGGATTGCTTTCACCCAGCTCTTACCCAGCAAAGCCATCCCTAAGACCAATGTGGTTGGTTCATGTGTGAATGTTAGTTCAAGTTCAAGTCAGCTGTGCTCCATAATCTTTCGTGTTTCACCGGATAACAGGCATTTCACTGTTTCAGGGAATAAATGTCCCAGACGGCAGGGAATTGGCTTTGACTGGGGCTGGGTAGAGGAAAGATCTTTCCATCTTATGAGAATGACCTGTGAGAGCCTGTCTTATCCTCATTCTTTCTGGACATGTGTCTGTCCTCAGCCAAGTTCACCAAGTTACAAAGCCATTTACTGGGTACAGTCACTTTTGTCCGCATTCCATGATAGTAGCTGAAGAGCTATCTCTCAGAGAAGTGAAAGGTCTCACCCCAAGTCACGGAGCAAAATATGTCAGTCCCTGGGTAAAGTCTAGTCTTCTGGTCCCCATTCTAGTTTTTCTAGACATTGCACGGAAGTATGGATACCTAGAACAGGGAAGACTCCTTTCGGGCAAAAGGGGTCTCTTTTGAGAGTCCTGTGCACCAGTTTGGCTTTAGAGAGGGTGGGCCATGGAGGGCTAAAAAGCTAGCTTAAGGGAAATGCAGGCATTTGGAGGCAAATTGACAGCACATCCCTAGTTCTGAGGGCCACACCTGAGACAGCAAAACTTCTTTGCTGCTTTTAGTAAAACCAGAACTGTGAGGGTCTCTTTGGCCGTGGGAATTAACACCTCTCCACCATATTATCAGATGTTTCAAGTATCTTCTTCCAGTCTGCTGGCCTTATTTAAGCATTGTTTCCAATTTATACTCTTGGAGGGCAGCAATCACTTCTTAACCATTTCTTGGTCTCCTACATTCTTGTTCCTATGCCTCACCCTTAGCAGGTGTTTCTTTTTTTTCCAAATGGGGGAGGGAGAGAGGGCTGGTCAGCTTTGCGGAAGCATCCCACACTGCCTCAGAAGCTTGCCGTGCCAGAACCAGGGTCAAGGGCAAGACGTGGCTCATCCAGCCTGTGAAACAAGGACTTACAAACCTTTGAAATTGTAAGCCACAGGAAAAAGGGCATTTTACATCATTGTGTGTGTGTGTGTGTGTGTGTGTGTGTGTGTGTGTGTGTGTGTGTGTGTAGCAATAATCTAGTGAAGCAGTACCATTCCTATGTGCGATGCACTGAGATGTTCTATTCCATTCTATTTCATTAAAACAATTGCTAGCTGTGACCTGGTAAGTTGCCTTGTTCCACCGATGGGTCATAATCCTACAATTTGAGAACCGGTGCCACAGAGAACACACCTTCAGCTCCCTCTGAAACAGCCTGGAGGAGGGGGAGGCTGGGGATGGGGGGAGTTGGAACTTTAGACAGCCCAGGTGGGCTGCTTCGGGGGCTCTGGAGCCAGGAGCACATGGAAGGGACAGTACAGGGGCTCTTGCATTGGCCGATGTCCTCGTTCTGTGGATAAACAGAAGACACCAGCCTTCAGTGCCTGCAATCTGCTACCTTTCGAGAGCTTTCCAACTCAGCCTGAGAGAGGAAGAAAGGAAACCTTGATGAGAAAGAAGAAAGCAAAGCAACCTCCTCTGGCCAGCATGCCTCCAGCAGTCACAGGCTAGATGTGGCCCAGGCTTTCTTTCACCATCAGGATGGCTGTTAAGAGCAAGACATCTTACAGAAGGGCTGAGACAGAGGGACACATGATTTGGTGGCGCTCATGCCTCCTCCATCACCACATGCTCCACAGAACATGCCATCTGGGGGCCTTGATGCAGGACATGGCTGGGACTTTGGGAGCTAACTGAGCTGCTGCTAAGACAGAATGTGTCCCTGTGAGAGTGTACACTGCGTCCAGGAGGAGGCATCCAGCCTCTTCCCTTTTGAGCCTGGTTCTGCCTGTTTCCATGGGGACTGGGGAGGGAGAGACCGATTCTCTGCAAGGGGTGACTGTTAAGGGTGGGGCGGAATGCCACCTCTGTGACTGTTCTGGGGTAGGGGGAGGTCAAGTGATTAAGAAAAATTAGCTGGTTAGTTGACCAACTCTAGTTCCACAACCAAAGTGAGCAAAGTGCCTTGTGGATCAGGTGCTCAAAGGAATCCTTTTATTTTAGGTGTCCCCTCCACTCCTCACTGCAATAGACTGGAGTTTGGTAAGGACAGGATTGGAAAAGCAGTGTCAGCAAAGTGCAAGGCATGGTCCCAGCTTCTAAGGAGCTTACAATCCAATCAGAAAAAGGATATTAAAAACAGAAAGCTATTAATGCACAGTACATGTGAGACTGTAAGCAAATGCTAAGTGGGACAGAATGTGAGCGCTGCAGGAGTTCAGGAAAGGGAAGGTCTGCGGGGTGTGGAGGGGGCACTGAGCTGGTCAGGCAGCTCTCATCGAGGCCTTGGTGGAAACGAGGAGGGAGGTCATCCAGGGGCTGGCCAGGGAAAGGCCTGGAGGTGAGGAGGAATGAGAAGCCTAGGGTGATGGGCACTGCAGATGCCTGGTAGGGTCATGATGGAGGGTGAAGCAGTCGTTGGAGATCCTTGATGCCAGACTGATAAATGTCCTGAGGGAATTTAAAATCCAGAGCCTTGGACTTCCCTGATGGTGCAGTGGTTAAGAATCCGCCTGCCAATGCAGGGGACACGGGTTTGCACGCCCTTGTCCGGGAAGATCCCACATGCCGCAGAGCAACTAAGCCCGTGTGCCACAACTACTGAGCCTGCGCTCTAGAGCCCGTGAGCCACAACTACTGAGCCCACGTGCTGCAACTACTGAAGCCCACATGCCTAGAGCCTGTGTTCCACAACAAGATATGCCATCACAATGAGAAGCCCGCGCACTGCAACAAAGAGTAGCCCCCGCTCGCCACAGCTAGAGAAAGTCCCCGTGCAGCAATGAAGACCCAACGCAGCCAAAAATAAATGAATAAATAAATAAATTTATAAAATCCAGAGCCTTAATCTTTCTGGGACATATGTGGCATGTGCCACAGATATAGGTGGAACCAGGACAGGAAGTGTGTACCTGTGGCTGGGAAGCCACTGCAGGATATCCGATGGAACTGGACTCAAACTTCCAGAGGCTGAGGCCACTGGGAGTCCTTGGCTCCAGGAGGACAGATCTGTGAGTGGCAGCTGGACACGTTGAACAGAAATAGTTCTGGAAGCAGATAGGCCTGTGTTCATACTCTTGCTCTGCCAGCTTCGAGTCATGAGATGTCGGTAACCTCTGTGGGCCTCAGTGTCCTCGTCTGCAAGAAGGGAGGCAACACAGTAGTCCATGCAGGAAACTGTCAAATGGCAATGTGCTGGGTCTGGCATAATCTTAGACCCTTGTTATGATCCAAATGTTTGTGTCCCCCAACCCAAAATTCATATGTTGAAATCCTAATGTGATGGTATTTGGAGATGGAGACTTTGGGGTGATTAGGTCATAATGGTGGTGCCCTCATGAATGGGATTAGTGCTCTTATAAAAGAGACCCCACAGAGGTCCCTCACTCCTCCCACCATGTGAGGACACAGTGAGAAGTCAGCAGTCAGTGACCCGGAAGAAGGCCCTCACCAGAACCCAACCATGCTGTCAACTTGATCTTGGACTTCTAGCCTCCAGAACTGTGAGAAATACACTTCTGTGGTTTACAAGCCACCGTCTGTGGTATTTTGTTTTAGCAGCTCAACAAACTGAGGCAGCTCTTAATAGAGTAATTATTATTTTTATTATCATCATTATTATTACTACTACTACTACTACTACTACTACTACTACTACTACTACTACTACTCAATTCCTGTTTCTCTAGCCTGGCTCCTACCTCCTAATGCAAAACGACAGGATGCTACCAAGTTTGCCCTATCCCAGAGGTCACCCAGGGGCATGTCACGTGAAATCAACACAAGGTGGCTATCGGGCACCATTCCCCTTCTTTGACAGGAGGGTCACCACATCTGATGGGAACAACAACCATATTCTGCTGGGTCCCACGAAAGTAACAGGTGTGCATCAATCAAATGTGTGCAACTGACCCCAGAGGATAGGCAGGGGACGGGCAAAGCATTGACCTGGATGTGGAGATGGAAGGAGGAACGTCAACCTGGCCTCATTCTGTTTAATTTTTTTAAAATGTACTGAGTGCCTTCTCTGTGCTTAGAATTGTTCCATCACTATTTGTTATTGTATTGGAAGCACAGCCATTCAACAGTTGATCAGGTAGTTAACTATTAGAAGCTTATTATGAGTGAGTTAAGAAAACATAAATATTATGCTTTAGATAATCCATAAAAAGAGGATTTTGTTCTTAAGGGGAGCTTTGAGTGGGAAAACTCATGTGCTCTTGTGAGAAATGAAAGCACGTCCCTACTGACTCTGTTGTTCACAGGCATCGAGCGATACCTGCTCTGTCTTCACTTCTAAGGGACCCGTTGAGTAGCTGTGATGAGTGCTGACCACCTGGTCCATGGGAACAAAGACATTCCAGCATCCTAAAGCCTGGGATGGAAGCAAAGAGATGCTCTAAAGAAAGATTTCTCTTATTGCTTTAGCTCTATGTCTCCATCAAAGAGGTTTTGACGGAGGGGTCTTCTCAGAATGAAAAATGTGCATAGGGCTGGAAATTAGGGAATTGCTATCTGCAGCCTTGTTTCTTTGGGGAATTGGTTCTTCCTCATGATTTATTTTTCCACTTTGAAATATTTCATTCATTTGTCCCACATTTCATTCATGGCATTGCATCAACATGCCACTATGAAAAACTGGGCCAACTTAATTTTTTTTCCTTTAGCACTAAAAAAAAGTTTCCCAATTCAGTCACATTAGGTTCTTTTCCCCTCCAAAAAGTGTTTTCTTATTTGAAATGGATTTTAAAAACAATAAACCGGAAGATACAGGGAGAAAAAAGCTCTATAATGATCCCAGCGTAACATATATTTAGTTAGCAGCTTGAATAATATCAAAACGATGTGGCTGATCATACCCACAGCTCCTTTGAGAGCACTGAATGAGATCATGTGCATAAAATCACTTTGACAAGTATGCAGTACTCAGAAAGGGATTTTGGGGGAGCAAAATGGGAAGAGCCCAGGCTCAGGGGCCAGACACCTGGGTTCTAATTTGACATCATTATGTACTTGCCCTGTGGCCTTTAGTGAGTTATTTATCCCTGTTAGTTGGGAGTTATGGGTATGGAAGAGTGTTTGGGATATGATGGACTCAGCTAATGGTAACCATTATTATTATGCAAAGGCAAGGCATTACTATCATCATTATAATGATTTTTTAAAAAATTATTTCAGTCTTAGAATGAGTCATGTGGCCTTTCTGCAACCTTCTTAATGATATTTCATTCGGGTTGGTATCAAAATGAGATTGTGTTCCAGGACTATTGCTATTCGTGGGAGGTAAGGCTAAGGAGTGCAAAGCAACAAGAGGCAGTTCTTCAAGGTTAAACCTTGACAGGGGATAATACCTGAAGTGGCTAAAATTTAATTTTTCTCTAATTGAAAACCCCTGGGTTCACTTTAGTTCATAAAAGTTCATACCGTTTACACTACACCAGGTGCTGGGAATGCAAATAATATACCTCAAGAGGTCCCTGACCAGAGGAAGCAGATGTGTAACCACAGAATAATATAGGAAGTGCAATGATAAGGAGATATATATGGCTTCTGGGTAGAAGAGAGCCAGGGCATAGGACTCCACAGTAGGATGCCCTTAGCCACTTTTAACAGAAAGCTTGACTAAAAATGGCTTAAATAATAAAGAGATGCATTTTATGTAAAAAGAAATCCTAACCTAGGAAAGCCCAGAGGTGGTTCATTTAGTGACTAAACACAGACTCAATTTTTTTCCATCTTCTCACTTTGCCATCCTCATTCAGTATATTGTCAAAACTTCCCTCATGATCACAAGATGGATGCAGTAGCTCCAGACATCAACAGTAGCAACAGACTAACATCAAGGGAAAGATAAAGACTTGTTTCTTCCTTATGTATCAGGTTTTTTTTTTTTTTTAATATATCAGTTTTTAAGAGTGAAGAAAACTTTCTAAGAAGTACCTCTTCCTGAACAGCAGGCTGCTCCTAACATTTCCTAACCAAGTCACCTGGCCACTTGTGAAAAAATCACAGTAAAAAGAAGGGCAATGTCAAACACAGCATTTAGATTTATTAAAATTTACCAAGTCATGGGAGAAGGAGGAGACCTTAAATAAAACTGGGGCTTTGACAGCACTAAAGAAAATAAAAGTTGGTCTTTAGGCAGTCAGCCAAAAGAATCTTCAACAGCATCTCACTCAGCCTTGGGGTGAAAGAGTAGGAACCAGGAAGGCTTTCTGGAGGAGGTAATACCTGAGCTGAGACTATACCCTTCTTACTCAAAGTGTGGACTGTGGGCTAGCAGCATCAGCATCACCTAGGGGGTTGTAAAAAGTGCAGAATTACAGGTCTGTCCCAGACCTACTGAATCATAATCTGCCTTTCTTACAAAATGCCCAGGTGACCCTTGTACATACTGAGGTTTGAGAAGCACTGATATAAAGCCTGAATAGGAGGTAGCCAAGTAAGAGTATTTGAAAATGGAATGGGGCTAGGAAATGGAAGAGAGAACTGCCTGAGCAGAGATAGTGGAGGAAAAAGTAATATAAGACATTTGGCTGACTACAATGAGCTCAAAGTTGTGGAGTTTTAGATACAGGTTCCAGTGTTTTAAAATATTCATAAAACTAAATCCACCCAATTTTACCAAAACAAGTATGTCCCTGAAGAATTTGGAAGAGTGAATTGAATGCATACTCTGTTGCAAGCACTGTTCTGTTTTTGCATATAGGTCATTCTGTATAGTGCTGTATAGATTCTTTCATTTATGTGTGGCTAATTAACAACCTACTTTAGAACTTAAAACATTGAAACAACAATCCTGTTACTATGTCCCACAATTTTATGGTTCAGAAAATTGGGCAGGGCTCTGCTGGATGATTCTTCTGTTTCAGATGTCTCAGCTGGGGTCATTCAGTGATATTCATCTGGTGGTTGAGCTGGTATTCGGGGTCCAAGGTGGTTTGACTCACATGCTTGGTGCCTTGGTAGAGTGGCTAGAAGGCTGGGTTTGGCTGTGTTCCTCTTCCTCTCCTGTAGTCTTATTGCCTCTCCATGGGGCTTCTCCAGTGAGACAGAGATGGTGAATACTACCAGTTCTTCACAAGTTTAGGCCCAGAACTGGCAAATTTCGCTTCTGCCCTATTCTGTTAGCCAAAGCCATAATAAATCAGCCCAGAATCAAGAGGAGGGGAAATGAGATTCCCACCTTTCAATCGGAAGAACGTCAAAGAATTTGCAGCAATCTTTAATCCACCAAATACTAATTTACTTATTCCCCCAACAACCTGGAGATAGTTACAAGTAATTAGTTTATAGATAAGGAAATGGAAGCATGATGTGGTTAAGTAACTTGCCCAAGGTCAATGGTTAGTAAGAGAGAGTATCAAGATTGGAACCCAGTCAGTCTGGCTCCAGAAACCATATTTACCCACAGTTCCACTATTGTCTCTTCTGAGGAAGCCCACAGATACCAAAGAATTTAGAGAGAGTATGCTTCTATAGTTTTAAACCACAAGGAAGGTTATAGCTCCTTTCTCTGAAGAACCATTTCATGAGCCTCCTGCTGGCTAACTAATTCTCCATGACACATGTGTTGAATATCCCACTTACACTGTTAATACCCTGGTTTGGTCTCCACATTTTTAAAGAGCTTTTGATCTCTTCTTTCTGCATCCAGTAACCCTAGTCTGGGTGTGGAGGATCCAGCAGCAGATTAAATGCATTTCAAATAATGAGAAGACAAAACCCTGCCTTCACTGCCCCCACCACTCTCCTGGATTGTTGACAGATTATTTACTGTGTTTGCCTTGACTTGAGCTATTTAATTTTTCCAAAACAGATGCAGCCGATTGATTAATGGCAGTCCCCACTAAAAGTCAGAAATGTCAGCTTAGAATGACGCTTAGAATCAGTGTCATTCTGGACGAGAACAATGGACATGGCTGAGAAACAGGGACTTGTGCCAAGTATTCTTGAGGCTAGGAGGTCATGTGCCACTTTTCTGCTAAGAGAGAGATATGTATATAAGGGCAAAGGAAGCAGGAGTTTGGGGGTTGGGCATGTGCTAATAATAGGATGGATCACATGACACCTAAGTCACCTCGAAAGAGGCTTAGTTGGTGGAGGTGAATTAAAGTGCTCGGAATTAAGGACATTTCTTCAAATATCCCCCGATGTGTAAAAATAAACTGAAGGAAATACACGTGTGATGAAGAGAGAATTGCGCCCTTCAGAGGGCTTTTGTGATATTCTAGGGAGTAATTAGGAGCAGTTCCCACTCAGAATTTTTGAGGTGCAGTCAAATTACAAATGCAGGGGCCACCCGTTTAAACATTTTTAAGAACATCAAGATGGTGACAGCGGAGCATTGAACAAAGCACGGGGCCCTTCTTAGTGCGGGGCGTGTGGGACTGTGCAGGTTTACGCCCATGAAGCTGGCCCTGGTTAGGAGAAGCCGGAGCCCGATTTATTAGTGAATCTGACAGTGACCTGCGAAGCTGGCCCCAGGTAACACTGTGCAGGGAACAGTCTGTTTAGGAACTTGTGTCCCCTCTATGACCCCCTCCTCTGCTCCTCCAAGCCTCCTCCCTTCTCAGTTACCCAGAGACCCCTGACTCTGTCATCCCCGCGCCTCAGAAAACCTGCCTGCAGGAAAGGATCCAAAAAGTTCCAGACACTGAGGTGTAAATGACTGATAATATTTGGAGTGCTCCCCCTACGTGTTGGTATTTTTACAGAAATTTAAGCCTCAAGCAAAGCAATGATGGAATTTCAGGTATTAACTGGTTCATGGGAAAATTAAATTTTTTTTCATGCTGGGAGATTTGCCCAGAGCCCTTGAAATCACACTGTTACAGGCACCCACTTATTTTGGCAGTTGTGGAGGCTGTGGCTCTGTGCTCTTGAGGGCATTTATCCCTGCGGGTGCAAGTTACGTCCTCTTCTTTTGTGAATGGAGCTGGAGGGACCACCCCCTCCTCCCCTGTCCCTAGTCTGTACGGTAGGACATGCTTAAACACTGTCCGCAGGAAACGTCTACAGGCTGAATTCCATTTTGGTTGCACATCGGTAGTCTGTCTCTCACTCCTCCCTGCTCTCCTGCCCCCCTGCCCCCACCCCTCCCCTTCTCCTCCCCTCCCCTCCCCCTCCCCTTCCCTCCCCCCTTCCCCCCGGCCCCTCCATGCCCCCTCAGCTCTCTCAGGGTGCACGGCTCGTGACTTGGCGGGCCTGAGCTGTGCTTCTTTCCTTGACACTCTTTCTGAATATCAGCGATACCTCTGGGGTTGGCTGCACATAGGACTCTGGGCATTCAGTCCCCCGAACCCCCAGTGGGCACTAATCTGGTGAGGGTCTAGCTGCTAGAAGGGAAGGGTTGGGGCTGGGAAGTGCCCCTCTGGACATCCCAAACCAGGCTTTGTCTTTCTCTTGGGCCTGCTGTGGATTGCTTGTCCTTCCCCGGGCTTAATGTCAAAGGAAACGCCTTCTACAACCACGAACCACTGGGGCCTCCCTTATCTTTCTGATTGACTTGGCTTCTAGGAATTGCTTGTGGCTTACAAAGCCATGGCATGAGCCCAGGAGAAAACCATTTCAGTCGCACAAGGGCAGACAGAAGCCCGGCCTCACAGAGGAGGTTAATAATAGAGCCCAGCCTAGAGGCAGTCCAGGAAAGCCTTTGGAATTCTCTGTCTTCAGATATGCTTGGACCTATCCATTTAGAAGTACTTTTTTCTCCAGGCCTGTCTCTGTGGCAACCTGGCTCTAGAAAGAAGGTGATTGCAGTTCTGGTTTTGAAACCTCGGGGGCTATGACTGTTTTAGGATTTGAAGCTAAAACATATTGAGCAAATAAAAACCTCTGACTCACCAGGAATCTTCACTCTTTGTTTTCAGACACATCAATCGGTCTGTCAACAGCATTGACTGAGGGTCTATTCTGTGAAGAACCATGGACTGGGTACTGTGGGGAGACTTGCAGAACTGTGTATTAATAGTTTCATTCATCCATCCATTTATCTGGCCATGTAATTCAATTTAGTGAGTTGAGTCAAATCAGAAATACCCACTGTGCCTTACTAGCCACAAAACCCTGCCTTCGAGGGCTGCCGGAAATATAAAGATAGTAATGTATAAAAAGTAACTCTCAAGGGCTTACCATCTAATTGGGGTGATGGCAAAGGCAAATACATAAATAGATTAGACCAGGCAAAGTATGATAAATATAATGAGAGAAGTTGACCAGAGGTGTTTCAGAGATTCAGAAAAGTGACCTGTCACACAGAGTTGGAAGAATTACAAAAGGCAATTCCTTATTAGGAACTCATTATTAGGCATCGTAGGTATTCATTAAGTATATGTTGAAAATTGCTCAATAAGATGGGCTTGGATACGAGCCTTGGAGCATTGGTAAGATTCATAAGCAGAGGCAAGAACAAGGCAAAGACATCGTAGGTGGCAGTTACCACTAGTGGCAAGTCTGGTGAGATCTAAAGGGAAAGCAAGCTGTTCTGTTTATTCACCAATCATCTTTCCTTCATCCCTTCATCTGTCCAAGATGTCACACTTGGCTGTGAGGGGCACACCAGGGGTGTGACCCACCCTGAAGAAGCAGTGAGTAGGAACTAGAAAGTGTTTGCAAACAAAGAAGCAGCATAGTGAGTGGGGCTAACAGAATGGAGGTGTGGAGTTTAATGACAGATGGGGCAAGAGCCAGAGGTAGAACCCAAAACATGGCCCAGAGGCCAGAAACTGGGCAAGCCAATGAGGTGCCTGCATACAGACACCCCAGATGTGGTCACTGAGTCCCTGTGACTCAATCTCCAGATGGGCACTTAGGCCTGGTGCTAATTATGTATTGATATTAAACCCTTGCTGTGTGCCCAGCATTGTGCCAGGTGAGAAAAAGATCCAAGAGAAATACATGAAATGGTCTTTGTCCAGACAGAGCTTATAATCCAGTTGAGCAAATGAGGGTAAATAGAAACAAAACAAGTGGAGCATATACATATGAGAACAATTGTGAGTATACACATAAAGGACAAAAAGTTGTGGGAACTGGGAAAGAGCAATTGCAGACCCAACTCATTTCATAAATGTTGAAGGGGTGTCTTGTTGCTCTAGGCGCTCCCGGGAAGCATGTTGGAGGAGGTTTTTTTTTTTTTCTAAAGTAGAGTTGATTTACAATATTGTGTTAGTTTTAGGTGTACAGCAGAGTGATTCAGTTATACATATATGTGTGTATGTCTATATATTTTTTCAATTCTTTTCCATTATAGTTTGTTACAAAATATTGAATATAGTTTCCTGTGTTATACAGTAAATCCTTGTCATTTATCTATTTTATATATGGTAATGTGCATCTGTTAATCCCATACTCCCAATTTATCCCCTGCACCCTTCTGCTTTGGTAATCATAAGTTTGTTTTCTATGTCTGAGAGTTTGTTTCTGTTTTGTAAATAAGTTCATTTCTAAAATATACAAACAGCTCATACAACTCAATAATAAAAAAAACCAAACAACCCAATCAAAAAATGGGCAGGAGATCTAAATAGACATTTCTCCATAGAAGACATACAGATGGCCAACAGGCACGTGAAAATATGTTAATTATTAGAGAAATGCAAATCAAAACTACAATGAGGTATCATCTCACACAAGTCAGAATGGCCATTATTAAGTCTACAAATAATAAATGCTGGAGAGGGTGTGGAGAAAAGGGAACCCTCCTACACTATTGGTGGGAATGTAAATTGGTGCAACCACTATGGAAAACGGTATGGAGGTTCCTTAAAAAAACTAAAAATAGAGCTACCATATGATTCTGCAATTCCACTCCTGGGCATATATCTGGAAAAGACAGAAGCTCTAATTCAAAAAGATACATGCACCCCAGTGTTCATAGCAGCACTATTTACAATAGCTAGGACGTGGAAGCAACCTAAATGTCCATCAACAGAGGAATGGATAAAGAAGATGTGGTACATATATACAATGGAATATTACTCAGCCGTAAAAAGGAATGAAATAATTCCAAATGTCAAATATCATATGATATCACTTATATGTGGAATCTAAAAAAAATGATACAAGTGAACTTATTTACAAAACAGAAATAGACTCACAGACATAGAAAACAAACTCATGGGTACCAAAGGGGATAGTGGGGTGCGGAAGGAGAGATAAATTAAGACTTTGGGATGAACAGATACACAGTACTATATACAAAATAGATAAAGAATAAAGACCTACTGTATAGCATAGGGAAATATATTCAATATCTATATTTTATATATATATCTAGCTGAATCACTTTGATGAACACCTGAAACTAACACAACATTGTAAATTAACTATACTTCAATTTTAAAAAATGGTTATAAAAAACAAACAGAAAAACAGTATGGTATTGGTGAAGAGATAGAGGAAGAGATCACTGAAACATAATAGAGTCCAAAATTAGACACATAAAAATATGTCCATTTAATTTTTGACAAAGGTGCAAAAGCAACTCAATGAAGAAAGGAGAGTCTTTTTAACAAATGGTTTTGAAACAATTGACATCCATATGCAAAACAATAAACCTTGCCCTATACATCAAACCTTATTAAAAAATTAACTGAAAATGGATCATAGACCTAAATGTGAAATGTAAAACTTTTAGAAGAAAACATAAGAGAAGATTATCAAGACCTAATTACAAAAAGTTCTTAGACATGATACCAAAAGCATATCCATAAAAAAAATTTATAGGTTGGAGTCTTTCAAAATTAAAAACTTTTCCTCCAAGAATGAAAAGACAAACTATAAAATGGGACGAAATATTTGCAAATCACAATTCTAATAGAGAACTTATATCCATAATATATAAAGAATTCTCAAAACTCAACCAAAAAAAAAACCAAACAACCCAACTAAAAAGTGAGCAAAAGTTTTGGACACATCACCAAAAGATATAAAGTTGGCAAATAAAAGTTGCTAGACATCATTAGCTATTAGAGAAATGCAAGTTTAAACCACCATAAGATACTACTACACATCTATTAGAAAGGTTATAATAAAAACTACTGGCATTACCAAGAGTGGGCTGGTGAGGATGCAGAATAACTGAAACTCTCATACATTACTGGTAGGAATGCAAAATGGCACAGCTACTCTGGAAAATAATTTGGCAATTTCTTATAGTTAAACATAAACTTATTACTTGACCCAGAAATTCCATTCCAGGGTATTCACTCTAGAGAAATGAAAATATATATTGACATAAGAACCTGTACACAAATGTTTAGAGTAGCTGTATTCATACTTGCCAAAAACTAGAAACACCCCAAATGTCCTTCATTCAGTGAATGGATAAACCAACCTGGTACATCCTTATAGTGGAATACTACTTAGCAATAATAAGGGACAACTTATTGATATTATGCAACAACTCTCATGAATCTCAGGAGCATTCTTCTGAGTAAGAAGCCAATCTTAAAAAGTTACAAACTATATAATTCTATTTGCGTAACATTCTCAAAAGACAACACTATAGAGATAGAGAACCCACCAATGGTTGGCAGGTGTTAGAAATGAGAAGAAGCTGTCTTAATTTTGTATGCATTAAAATTCATAGAATTGTACACCAAAAGAAAAAAGCTAATTTTGCACTCTGATAATTTAAATACTAGAATTTTACAAGGCAAAAATCTCTATTTTCAAAAATAACATTAGTTATTAAAATAAAAGAAAAACAGTGAGATCTCATTTTTATACCCAACAATATAGCAAAAATTAACACATTTGATAATAGTCTTTATCAAGGTAAGTGGTTGAGGGAAATAGACTTGTGGGAGACGAAATTGGTAAGTCATGTAAAAAGATAATTTACCTAGTAGAATATGAAATATTTATACCTTATGACCCAGTAATTATAATTATTATGTAGAAAAACACTCATATACATGCCCAAGAAGGTTTAGACAGATCTAAATTCTGGCATTGTTTGTAGTCACAAAGAATTGAGAACAACCTAAAGTTCATCAGTAGAAAGATGGCCAAGAATACATATCAGCACTCTGGAATACAATACACCACTTAAGAAGAATGAGATAAATCTAATTGTAGTGGCATGAAAAAAGCTGCAAGACATATTTTCAAGTAGGAAAAAGCAAATTGCAAATCAATGCATACAATGTATTACCATTTGTATATTTTAAAGAAGTATTTCATAAGTATACACACATATAGTAATATAGTAAAAGGCTATGAGATACATAACCAATTAGGAACAGTACTGTCTTCTGAGAATTAAAGGAGATTGGGAGCATCTAAAGAGATTTTGGGTTTTTTCTTTTTTTTACATCAAAAATGTATTAATGCATTACTTGTGTGCTAAAAACAGAGCCTGTTACATCCCAGCCTTATAAATGAGAGTGCACAGAGCAGAAAGCCCTCAAACATACCTTTGCTTTTGCTGGTAGGTTTTCTCTGCATGGAATTGTCTTTCAGGAATCAAAACAAGAGCTGCTTTCTTGGGAAAAATAAAAAATTTTTATTTTTTAAAAATAAAAAATTTCCTGATTCTCCATCCACTCCAGTCCTCCTCCTGTGCTCCTGTAGCATCCTACAGATAACTCCATCAAAGCCTTTGCCAGTTTACTTTGCCAACAATTTGTATGTCCCTTTTCCTCACCCTTGTGTCATACTCATCTTTGGGTTCCTAGTGCTGGCACAATGCCTGCCAGGTGGTAGGTACCCAAAAGTGCATGATTTTTTAAATGAACTCTTGAACTGTTTACTAAACTATTTCAGATAAAAGTAAGATCTTGATCAGATCCAGGTTGAGAATTCTCCTGGAGTTCGTGATTTACTTCTATCATTCCTATTTCCATCATTTCTATCATTCATCATTTCTATTATTCTGTCATTCAATCACAGGGGAAAATGGGCCAGGGGTAAAGTGTGCTGATCAGTCAGAAATCCAGGGGGAAAAAAATTCCCAGATTTGCAGCATTTGCTGATGTCTGTGGTGTAAACATTCCCATCACAGTGGATTTCAAGCTACTAACACAATGCTACGTAAAAGTGGGTTGAGAAGAGATGCACAGTATTGGTTCTCCAAAGCCCGTGCGAGCCACGTCCAGCACACCACTGGCCCAGGAGCCCCTCGGACCTGCTCAGCCCCTAGGTTATCAAGAACAGCAGGTGGCTGGTGCTGTGAGCAGCTCTGTAGGTCGAGGCAGACGTTCGCGGGCTCGTGCCTCTACACCCCTACCTGACCATCTCTGACTGGCCGATCCTCAAAGGCTTGCTCAAAACTCACCTCTTCTGTTTTGTACTACGTTTTAGATTCCACGTATGAGTGATATTGTATAATACTTGTCTTTCTCTGTCTGACTTACTCCACTTAGTAGGATCATCTCTAGGTCCATCCATATAGCTGCAAATGACATTATTTCATCCTTTTTCTATGGCTGAGTAATACTCCACTGTATATACACACTACATCTTCTTTATCCATTCATCTGTTAATAGACATTTAGCTTCATTTAGGTTGCTTCCATGTCTTGGCTATTGTAAATAGTGCTGCTATGAACACTGGGGTTCATGTATCTTTTTGGAGTAGAGTTTTCTCTGGATATATGCCCAGGAGTGGGATCCCTGTATCATACAGTAACTCTATTTTTAGTTTTTAAAGGAAATTCCATACTGTTTTCCATAGTGGCTGTATCAATTTATATTCCTGGGACTTCCCTGGTGGTGCAGTGGTTAAGAATCCGCCTGCTAATGCAGGGGACCCAGGTTCGAGCCCTGGTCTGGGAAGATCCCACATGCTGTGGAGCAACTAAGCCCGTGCGCCACAACTACTGAGCCCACGCACCTAGAGCCTGTGTTCTGCAACAAGAGAAGCCATCACAATGAGAAACCTGGGCACCGCAACAAAGAGTAGCCCCCGCTCACCACAACTGGAGAAAGCCCGCCCACAGCAACGAAGACCCAACACAGCCAAAATAAATAAATAAATAAATAAAATAAACAAACAAACAAATAAATAAACTTACTAAAAAAATTTATATTCCCATCAAGAGTGTAGGAGGGATCCCTTTTCTCCACACCCTCTCCAGCATTTATTGTTTGTAGACTTTTCGATGATGGCCATTCTGACTGCTGTGAGGTGATACCTCATTGTATTGTTTTGATTTGCATTTCTCTAATAATTAGCAATATTGAGCATCTTTTCATGTGCCTGTTGGCCATCTGTATGTCTTCTTTGGAGAAATGTCTATTTAGGTCTTCTGCCCATTTTTTGATTGGGTTGTTTTTTTGTTATTGAGTTGTATGAGATGTTTGTATATTTTGGAAATTAGTCCCTTGTTGGTAGCATCATTTACAACTATTTTCTCCCTGTCTGTAGGTTGTCTTTTCCTTTTGTTTATCGTTTCCTTTGCTGTGCAAAAGCTTTAAGTTTAATTAGGTCCCATTGGCTTATTTTTGTTTTTATTTCCATTACTCTAGGAGACAGATCCAGAAAAATATTGCTGTGATTTATGTCAAAGTGTGTTCTGCCTATGTTTTCCTCTAGGAGTTTTATAGTATCCAGTCTTACATTTAGGTCTTTAATCTATTTCAAGTTTATTTTTGTATGTGGTGTTAGAGAATGTTCTAATTTCAACCTTTTACATGTAGCTGTCCAGTTTTCCCAGCACCACTTACTGAAGAGGCTTTCTTTTTTCCATTGTATATTCTTGCTTTCTTTGCCATAGATTAATTGACCATAAGTGCTTGAGTTTATCTCTGGGCTTTCTATCCTGTTCCATTGATCTAGATGTCTGCTTTTGTGCCAGTATCATACTGTTTGATTACTGTAGTATAGTCTGAAGTCAGTGCATGTGATTCCTCCAGCTCTGTTCTTCTTTCTCAAGATTGTTTTGACTATTCAGGGTCTTTTGTGTTTCCAAACACATTTAAAAATTTTTTGTTCTGGTTCTGTGAAATATGCCATTGGTAATTTGATGGGGGTTGCATTGAATCTCTAAGATTGCCTTGGGTAGTATGGTCATTTTCACAATATTGATTCTTCCAATCCAAGAACACAGTATATCTTTCCATCTGTTTGTGCTGTCTTCAGTTTCTTTCATCAGAATCTTATAGTTTTTGGAGTACAGGTCTTTTGCCTTCTTAGGTAGGTTTATTCCTAGGTATTTTATTCTTTTTGATGCAACGGTAAATGAGATTGTTTCCTTAATTTCTCTTTCTGATCTTTCGTTGTTAGTGTATAGGAATGCAAGAGATTTCTGCATATTAATTTTGCATCCTGCAACTTTACTGAATTCATCAAAGAGCTCTAGTAGTTTTCTGGTAGTGTTTTTAGGATTTTCTATGTATAGCATCATGTCATCTGTGAACATTTCCAATTTGGATTCCTTTTGTTTCTTTTTCTTCTCTGATTGCTGTGTCTAGGACTTCCAAAACTATGTTGAATAAAAGTGGTGAGAGTGGGCATCCTTGTCTTATTCCTAATCTTAGAGGAAATGCTTTCAGCTTTTCCCCACTAAGTATGATGTTAGCTGTGGGTTTATCATATATGGCCTTTATTATGTTGAGGTATTTCCCTCTATGTCCAACTTCTGAAGACTTTTAATCATAAACGGATATTGAATTTTATCAAAAGCTTTTTCTGCCTCTATTTAGATGATCATGCGGTTTTTATTCTTCAGTTTGTTAATGTGGTGTATCACATTTGAGTACTGTAACTTTATAGTAAGTTTTAACATCACGTAGTTGGAGTCCTCCAACTTTATTCTTTTCAAAGTTGCTTTGGACATTTTGAGTCCTTTGCATTGTTATACAAATTTTAGAATCTTCTTATCAATATCTGCAAAAAGGCTTGCTGAGATTTTGATTGGCACGGCATTAAATCTATGCATAGATTTAGGCAGAATTGATATCTTTATTATGCTGAGTCTTCCATTCCATGAACATGATATGTATTTCCATTTATTTAGGTCCTCTGATTTCTTTAATCATCATTTCATAGTGATTCTGATTCTTTATACAGATTCTGTACATGTTTTGTAAGATTTATACCCTTGTAAGTATTTCATTTTTTGAAGGTATTGTAAATGGTATGGTTTATTTCATTTCAGTTTCCAATTGTACATTGCTAGTATGTAAACATACAATAGCCCTTTTTGTGTTGACATTGTATACTGCAACCTTGCTAAACTCAGTTCATTCTAGAAGTTTTTTTGTAGAGCCCTAAGATTTTCTATATAGATGATCATATCATGTGTGAATATGAACAGTTTTATTTCATCCTTTAAAATCTATATGCTTTTTATTTTTTTTCTTGCATATTGCACTAAGACTTCCAGTATTATGTTGAATGAGAATATTGAGAATAGATATCCTAGCCCTCTTTCTGATCCTAGGGGGAATTCATCTTGGGGGAAATCTTTTAGTATTAAGTATGATATTAGCTTAAGGTGTTTTCTGTTTTATAGATGCCCCTTGTTATGTTAAAGAAGTTCCCTTCTCTTCCTAATTTGATGAGAGTATTTATCATAAATGGATGCTATGTTTTGTCAAATGCTTTTCTGCATATATTGATAAGATCCATGGTTTTTCTTCTATAGATGGTTAGTATGGTAAATTATATTATAGATTTTTGAATTTTCCATCAGACTTGTGTTACTGGGATAAATCCCAGTTATTTGTGGTGAATTGTTCTTTTTATATATTGCTGTATTTTATTTGCTAGTATTTTGTTGATTATTTTCCATCTATATTCATGAGGAATCTGAGTGTGTAGTTTTCTTTTTTGTACCATCTTTTTGTAGTTTGGTAGCAGTGTAATGTTGGCTTTACAAAATGAGTTGGAAAGTATTGCCCTTCTGTTTTGTAGAGGAAAGTGTGTAGAATTAGTGTTATTTCTTCTTTAAATGTTTGGTAGAATTTTACAGTGACTCCTATCTGGACCTGGAGATTCTTTTTTGGGAAGATTTTAACTAAAAATTCAATTTCTTTAATGGTTGTAGGATTATTCAAGTTATCTACTTCATCTAGGGTGAGTTTTAGTAGTTTGTGGTTTATAATGAATTGTTCTATTTAATCTAAGGTATCAGGTTATTGTGCAGAGTTGCTTGGAGTGTTTTTATATTATCTTTTTAGTATCTGTGGGGTCTGCAGTGACATTGCCTCTTTCATTCCTGATATGGGTAATTTGTGTCTTCTCTCTTATTTTTTTGTTAGTCTTGTTAGAGACATCAATTTTATTGATTTTTCTTTAAGAACCAGCTTTCAGTTTTAGTGATTTTTCTCTATTGTATTTCTGTCTTCATTTTTATTGATTTCTGCAGTTACCTTCACTATTTTCTTCTGCTTGATTTGTGTATATTTTACTCTATTTTCTAGTTTCTTAAGGTAGAAACTTAGATTATTTGATACCTTTTTCTCTTTATAACATAGGCATTTTAGTGCTATAAATTTTCCTGCAAGCACTGCTTTAGCCACATCCCACAGCTTTTCATATGTTGCTTTTTTTTTCATGCAGTTTTATTGAAACTTTGACCCTCTTTGAATCATGGGTTACTTAAAAATTTTTTTGTAAATTAAAGTGTAGTTGATTTACAATATTATATTAGTTTCAGCTGTACAACATAGTGATTCAGTATTTTTATAGATTATACTCCATTTAAAGTTGTTATAAAATATTGGCTATATTCCCTGTGCCATACTATATCCTTGTATCTTATTTATTTTATACGTAGTTTGTACCTCTTAATACCCATGGGTTACTTTTAAGAGTTCTAAATTTCCCAGTGTTTGGAGACATTCCTTTTAAATTCTATTTATTGATTACTAATATACATCCAATATGGTCAGAAAATATACTTTGTATGATTTCAATTATTTTAGATTTGTTAATGTTTTATTTTATGACCTAGATACAGTCTATCTTGGTGAATAATCCATCTTCACTTGGAAAAAAATGTGTATTCTGCTGTTTCTGGTTAATAACTAGGTCTAGCTGATGGATGATGTTGGTCAATTCTTTTATTTCTTGTTGATTTTCTGTCTACTAGTTCTATTACTGAGAGAGGACTGTTGAAGTCTGCAACTATAATTATGTGTTTGTCTACTTATTCTTTCATTTCTTTCAGTTTTTGCTTCATGTATTTTTGAAGCTCTTGTTGTTAGGAATACACACATTTGGGATTGCTGTGCCTTTTTTGGTAAATTGATACATTTACTAATATGTATTATTTTTCTTTAGCTTTGGGACCTTTCTTTGCCATGAAGCTTACTTTGATATTAATACAACCACTTGTGGTAGGCAAACTCTAAAATGGCCCCCAATGATCTTCACCTTCTTATATTTGTGCCCTTATGTAATTCCCTCCTCTTGAGGGTAGGCTGACCCTAGTTACTTGCTCTTAACCAATAGAATTCAGCAAAGGATGTCATATCCATAATTAAGTCACAAAAGATTGTGATTTTTATCTTGCTAGCAGACTCTCTCTCTTTTTCTAGCTCTGATGAAGCAAGTTGTCATGTTGGAGAGGCCTCCATTACAAATAACTAAGGTGGCCTTGAGCCAACAATCAGTAAGTAACTGAGGCCATCAGTCCAGCAACCACCAAAGATTTGTATCCTGACAACAACTGTAATAGTCAGGACTCTCTAGAGAAACAGAATCAATAGAATATATATAGATAGGAATTGGCTCATGCAATGTGAATATGATTTGTCTGGGTGTGGATTTCTTTAGGTTTATCCTGTTTGGGGTATTTTTGAACCTTTAGGTTTTTGTCTTTTGTCAAACTTGAGAGGTGTCCAGTCATTATTTCTTCAAATACTTTTTCAGAACTTCCCTCTTTCTTATCCCCTTCTAGAACTCTGATCACAGAAATATTAAACCCTTTGTTGCTGTCCCACAGGTCCTTGAGGCTCTGTTCTTTTTTTAAAATCATTTTTCTTTCCGTTGTTCACACTAGAATATTTCTATTGATCTGTCTTCAAGTTCACAGACTCTTCTGTCATCTCCAATCTGCTAATAAGTCCATTCAGTTAATTTAAAATTTTTAGTTACATTATTTTTCAGTTCTAAAATTTCCATTTAGTTCTTCTCTTTATCATCTATTTCTTTGCTAATTCCTTTTAAAAAAACATTTGTTTCAAGAGTGTTTGCACTGCTCTTTTAAGCATTTTAAATTATTTTTATAATTTTTAAAGATCTTTGTCAGATAATTCCAATATCTGTGTCATCTCCTTGTTGGTGTCTTTTGATTATCTTTTCCCACATGAGTTGAGAACTTCATGATTCTTCACACATGATTTTGAGTTGTATTTTGAATATCAGGTTATGAGATTCTGGATTTTGCTTGAATTATATGGATATCTATGATATTTTTGTTTTTGTTTTGTTTTAATTGATGATTAGATTTAGACCACAAGTTCCCACTTGCCTTCTGTAGGCTGTGGTTACAATGTCAGTTAAGTTTTCATCTTTGCAATGCTATCCAGATCTGTCCCATGAGTGTGCTACCAACTGGTCATTCTGGGACCTGGGTGGAAATCTATTTGTTAGCTCAGTTCTCAAAGTCTTTGATATGTTTATTAGGATTAGATTCAAGCAAGTGTGGGTTTGTGGTGAGCCCAGAATTTCATTGGGTTACTGTTTTGAGCTCCTCCCTCTCTGTCATCTCCCAGTACTTCACAGTTCCTTTCTCAGTTCCTTTTGGTTTTCCAACACTGCAATTGCAGTGTGTCTGTGGCCAAGTGGTAGAAGGACAGAAAGAATGCCAAAAACAAAAAACAATGAAATTTGGCCTTACCTTCATGGAATCCCTGCTCCACTGAACGGTGAAGAAAGTTCTTCTCCCTTAGAAGTTTGGTTCCTGCAGGCTACCATTGCTGCTGTTATTATTGCCATCCACCATCACCACCACTGTAGGATTGTCTGGAGGGTGAAAGAGAATGAAGAAAATGGAGAGGGGAAGCTGAAGAATTTAATAACTGATAGGTCAAGGGCTTCCTTGACAATTTTTCTTTCTCAAAATTGTTCTTACTGTTCCTGGCATTTGTATGAATTTTAGAATCAACAAATCTTTGGGATATTGATTAGAATTGCCTTTATAGATTAATTTGGAGAAAATTGTCATGTATACAATTTGAGTCTTCTCATCCATGCACATGGTATATACCTTCATTTAGCCAAGTCTCCTTTTATATCCTTCAGGAAAGCTTTATAGTTTTTCTTAATGAAGATTTTGCATACATGTTATGAAGCATAAACCCAGATATTTTATAGTTTTGTTGATATTTTGAAGGGTATTTTTTCTATTTTATTTTATGCTTGATTAATTTAGGTATATGGGAATGTTGTTGATTTTTTTATGCCAATCCAGGGTTTTACTAAATGTACTTATTAATTCTAGTAGTTTTTCAATTAAATCTTTTAGTTTTTTTGGTACATGATCATATTTTCCATAAATAATGACTGTTTTTATATCTTTTATTTCCTCTCTCTCACTCTCTTTCTCTCTCCTTTTTTGTTGTTGTTATGATGATTAGGAATACCAGCATAGACTTAAATTTAGAGAGGAGAGAAAAGATCTTTATTTTATTCCAATTTTATTGGAAATCCTTCTAATGTTTCACCATTAAGAATAATGCTTGCTATAAATTTCTAATAGATAGCATTCATCAAGTTCAGGAAGGTGTTTTGTATTTATGTTGGCTAATAATTTTTTAAAAATCACAAATAGATATTGAATTTTATCAAATGATTGCTCAGCATTTATTCAGATGTTTGTAAATTTTAAACCTATTAATTATTTTCTAATGTGGAACTATCCTTGCTCTCCTAGGATAAACCCTACTTTGTCATGATGGATTTCTTTTTTTATACACACCAAGATTCAATTTGTTAATGAGTTATTTAGAACTTTTGCATCTATACTTATAAATGAGACTGGCTTATAAATTTTTTCTAGTAGTGTTTTTAATCTAGTATCTGAGCATCAAGAGAAGGAGTGGAAATAAATGCAAAAAAATATATTATTCCTTTTAGAAAACTCACAGGGCTTACATTAGAAATACGTCTCAAGGAAAAGCTAGATAAAGTCAATAATCGTATTCATAATGTGAGTATTTCCTATGAGCCCCGTTCAAAGTATTTTATGTAAATATTTTATTTAATCTTAAGAACAAGTCTATGTTCATATGATGCAGACAGGGAAACTGAGGCTCAGACCTCATTAATTGCTGAAGGTCAGAAACGGTGAACTATCATGATTGGAAGTGCTAGAAACCTAAATGACAGCTGCGGCAGGACAAAGAATGTAGTAGTTTGGTTTACAGACTTTGGGGAGGCAGAGTCAGTGGGCCTTAGGAACGAGTGCCAGCTGATGGGAAACAAACGTGTTTGCCTAGGACAGTCCCCCAGAGACAGTGTGCAGGGGCCACTGGGAGGTGATGGGCTTCGGCCCCCACTCTGCAGCCAAAGCAACTCTGCTGTCACTCTGTTTTTACATTTAGTTCGACAAAGTGTGTTGAGCTGGACTAGTTTGGAAACCATTGGCCCAAAGGTGATAGATTTGATACAATTGGTTCACAGTTGAGCAGAGCAGTCACAGACTTGGATTCTGAAATCAGACAGACTCTCACATTTACCAACTGTGTCCTTGGGGCCGGCTCCTTAATCTTTCCACACCTCAGTATCCTTGTGTGTAGTCGGGATTAATTTCATTTGTAACAAACTCAGATCTGACTAAGAGATTTTCTTTGCTTTACTATAACTGAACATCATTTCTGCCTTGAGCCTCAGTTCTACAGATGCTGAAAACTTTGTCACAGTTAATGGAGAGTAAAATCTGTCATTCATCTTTTCTTCCTGGATGGCATATGGTTTGGGAGGTGAAGTGGAGAGTGGGTAGAGGTTAGTTATGGGGCATCAGATCATGGGGAAGGTGTGGTCCTCAGCTGTCACCTGACCATCCTGATACCTGTGACTCCAGGCTGTTTCCTCTGCTCTCCAATGCCAGCATCCATCCTCCTGGCAGCACAGAGACACCCACAGTCCTGGCTGTTCTCTGGTCTACAGGCTACACCTGTCATTCTCTATCCTTCATATCCCAGCTGTGAGGCCACTTCAGGTCTCTTAGACCTCTCTCTGTCCTGAGTCTCTCTCAACTACACAGGTAAAAAAATCTATATCTACCCAAATTCCAAATCTGACTTTTAGGAGTAGGCATAAATTTTGGAGTTCAAATGCTAAGAACACTTGTTTTTTTGTTTTGTTTTCATTTTTTATTTTGGTTTTTGTTATATCCTAATCCAACTCCAAGTGCTGTGAATGCCAAGGAGTATTTTGGGGGCAAGCAGAGGGCGACTAGGTAAAAAAAGCATACAGGTGAAAAATCAATTGGTAAATATTTCGTAAAACGATTCTGACACAGAGATAATAACAGTAGTTACCTTTTAGGGCCATTGTGAGAAATAAATGAGACGGTGTATATAAAGATGCCTGGACCAAACAGAAGATCCTCAAAATGTATCCCCTATTACTATCATTAGCTCTTGTCCCTAGGGTTGTAGCCCACCTCTGTGTCATCCACTTGCCCTGGGTAAGGTCTGCACCCACCTGGATTATGTATGAATAGTGGTAATGAGGTGTTAGAGGCAGAGGGAGGGGCAGGGAGTTATGGGTTCATGGCAATAGCTCCGTTTTCTTAAAGGCTTCGGTACAAAGCCTCTGATACAATTTGTTAGCCCACCCAACCCTGCAAATCGGAAATTGGGTTTATATTTGATCAATTTGGCTGGGCCACTGAAGCTTCATGTGTCAACAGCAGCACCGACTTATCTTCATAAAGCTCTCCAATGCCCAAACTGCTGCTCCAGCTTCTGGTTCACACCTCCCACGATCTTGAACTAGAAAGAAATGAGTCCACACTTCTGGGTGTTGTTTCTGGGTCTGAGCCTGTCATAGACAACTCTGTCAATCTTTGGAAACAGTGACATCAGTAGCTTGAGAGAGAAACAAATACAGCAGCATCTGAAGCTGGTGTTTTGAAAAATCACCTTGTTTTTCATCATTTGCTTTTAGCTTGTAAAGTACCCCATAACCATGGAAAGTTTTGAATATTTTGAGGCAACCTTGTTCCAGGATTTGTAATAAATGCTCAAAAAAGGGCAACACCTTGAAGGGGTGTTACAGCTATACTTATAAATGAGATTCAATACCTTCAATAGTTTGGGTGGGTCTACTTGGGCGTGAGAACACAGGCACCAGGACTACTTAGTAGGAATAAATTCTCTAATAATCAGAATGACAGCAATTTGGAATTTTCTGCCTGGGGTTAGGGGTTGGACTTTGAAAAAGAAGATGGAATAAATGGTCTAGAGAAAAAGGAGTGGCCTGTGGAAGATGGTGGATAGCTGGAACTGGGGGACCACAGCTAATGAGAAAAGCCCATGGGGAGGAATGGCTGGTGACTTTTTCAGACAGTGATTCCTAGCATTGAAATTTAAGTAGATTCCTGTTCTGGGCTGTGCCATCAGCCCCCACCATTAGTTTGGGTCTGATACAGGTATTGCCTTGGGGAATTAAATGAAGAGTTGTACTCCAGAGTTGGAACCATTTGGCCAGACAGTACACGAGAGAGAACCATGGTGGGTGTCAAGATGCAGAGAGCACACAGCCCTCCACCCAAGCAAGAGGAAGGAACAAGAGGAAGGAAGCAGAGAACCTGCCCTCCGCACCTCCCCGAACTCTCCTGGGCAGCATTAGGGATCTGGAGAAAGGCACTCAGTTCGTGGGAGAGGGACTTGAGCTAGTTCATCTGCTTATAAAATAATGTGTTCACATTCGTAATGTTTCTGAATCACAGTGGACGTGCAGGAGCTAGTGAGTAAGCAGAGCTGATGGCCTACGTCTGTGTCCTGTGCACTTTCCTTGTTCTCTACTTGCTTGAATGCCTTATGTTTTTAACACTATCCAAAACTTTGGGGATGAGAAACATTTTAGGAAAGTAGTCCTCTAGAATATATAGAATCTACCAATTTCATTTCCAGAACTCAGTTTGACTTGGCCAAAAGAGGTTGCTTTCACCTAAGTGTCCATTGACAGATGAATGGATAAAGAAGATGTGGTATATATTCACAATGGAATATTACTCAGCCATAAGAAAGAATGAAGCAATGCCATTTGCAGCAACACGGATAGACCTAGAGATTATCATACTAACTGAAGTAAATCAAAGAGAAAGACAAATATGTTATATCGCTTATACATGGAATCTAAAAAAATGATACAAATGAACTTATTTACAAAACGGAAACAGACTCACAGATATCGAAGACAACTTATGGTTACCAAAGGGGAAAGGGGCGGGGTTAAATTAGGGGTTTGGGACTCAAATATACACACTACTATATATAAAATAGATAACCAACAAAGACTTAATGTATAGCACAGGAACCTATACTCAGTATCTTGTAATAACCTATAATGGGAAAGAATCTCAAAAAGAATATATATATATATACATATATATATGTATATATATGACTGAATCACTTTGCTGTACACCTGAAACTAACACAACATTGTAAATCAACTATATTTCAATAAAAATTAAAAAAGAGGTTGCTTTCACTTACTTATAGGGTCCTGCAGGAGTATCAGCGAATGAAGACATGTCAGTTAGTAGGACTGGGTATCAGTACAGGCTCACACCAAGGAAGAACAGCCAGCACAGGCCTGAGTGTTTTTCATTTATATAAATAGGATTTTTGAGAGAAAATGAATGAACATTTTTATTCTTATTGCACAAATGATATGAGTGAATTAAGCTACTTGTTTTCAGTGGAAGGGCACATTAGACAGGGAAGGATAAAACCAGATCTAGTCCTTGTCCTACCAACAATTGATGATCCTTGACAATGCCCCTTAACCTTGCTTAGCGGTGTCCTCTGTAAAATGACAGAGGTTGTTCTTTGTTATCTCTAAGGTTCCTTCCAACTCTAATTTTCTATGATTTAAGAAAGTTATAACAGATACCCAAGTGTGTACAGTCTGTTAATCCAAAGATTCTCAAATCTCTATGTTCACAGCATCCTTAGTGCCTTAGTGATATTTTTCATAGTGCACTGAGGCCAAAAGAAATACCCCCAAATTCCATTTGTGAAGTGGTTTGGTCCAAACAACTTAATAAGTACCTATGTCCTAATAATTTAAGCCATTTGAAAAAAATAATAAATATAAATGGAAAGAAAAGGTGATATTTTATTTCATTCCTACATGATCATGCTTACTTACTCATGGGGGAATGTGAGTTTGGAGCACAGCATGACTTCTCAAACCATGGAATCCAACTGGGCCCTAGCATTCTCATTTCTTCTTCCACATTGTCTTTCTCTCAGTACTTGATTTTTATCATAGCAACCACTAAAACCTAGTTTCTGCAAAGATCCGATGTCATTGAAAGGAATGTAGCACCATCTGTCTTGAAACTGTGAACCTCAAACTAGTAGTTTATGTAGTGCCTAAAAGCTATTGCTGGGTTTCCTAGAAAATTAATAATATCCTGGAGCAAGTTCGCTGCATTTCCCTGGGTGCCTAGGTACACAGTTTGGGAAGCATGGCTTCAATCAATGTTTGAGGTCTTCCATTTTCAATGGAACCATATGCACCTCCCTGTTGCAGATATTTTTGGTACCCATGGGCCAAGCACAGAATAAGACGGTTCTCAAAAATTCAGTGCAATGTCTCTGGGAGTCCTGGCCTGTTGGTAAGTAAGGAATCATCCGGGTGATGATCTTCTCAGTGCCCCAGCCTCAGGTGTGTTGGTGACATTCCAGAGACAAGCAAGTGTCATCCTTACTCCACCGCAGGCACTGCTCCCAGGCCACACACTGGGCTTTGTCAGCCCTTGGAAGTCACCACTGTTCTCTGGAAGGCCGATGGATGACTCGGCTGTCACATCCTCCTACACATCAGCAGGCTCAGCCCCTTCTCCCAGACCACTTGCTGTTTGATGTCAGGGAGATCAGCCTTCTCCTGACTAATTTTCCGTTAATCTCCCCAGGGGGCTTCACTTCTCTTGCCAGCCGTCTGATCCATCACTTCAGCCTTCCTCTCCCCAGCACCCTCAGTGCCTTCACATTTGCGCTCCACCACGACAATCCTGCCAAACCTCATCCTTGCATCCACCTCACCACTTGCCTCATGTCTTCTCTCAACTGGATTCAGAGGAGGTAATCCCCCAAACGGGCATCTTAGGGCCACCCCAGATGTCTGATCTGTGGTCTCAGCTGGGCCCTCAGGTTCCTGGGCAACCCTTTAATATAGCCAAGTAAATTTTCCCAGCTCCCAGCAAAACATTCCACAGTTCCTTTACTCTCTTCTCTCATCCCGGACTATTGCTCAGCAGGTAACCTGCCTTCTAACTCATAGAGCATTCAAAGCTCTCAGAAAAAAGCACTAAAGCTCTGTCTTCACCCATAAACATTCCATTTTGCACCTACCCTCTCACTTCATCCCTCCAGGCTGGGAGGAAGAGGTGTTGCCCTCCTTGCCTAAGGCTCACCCTTGCTCTGGGGTCCCAAACCCATTCCTTCCCGTGACCCATGGTCCAGCATCTGACTCCACTGGGCAATTCCTCTCCCTCCTGTAATTTCAAATTCTTCATCTTTACGGCTTCCTGCTACATAGCCTATGCGTGTGTTCAAGTCTCCTACTTAGTCAACAGGCTCCAACAATGTCCTTTCGATAACTGATGCCTGATTGTCTTGCTCCCATTGGCAGAGAAATTCCCTGAAGAAGAGTCCACACTCACTGCTTCCGTTTCTTGACCAACCGCGTGCTCCCCAGCCCCCTGAAGGCAGCCCCAGGCCCCCACTCTCCTCTTTAGCCCGTCCCTCACTCCGCTTGGCCCCCGCCTAGCCCTCCAGCCACAGGGACCACATGCAACTCTCAGAAGAGGCTGTGCAGTCCATGGCTTTGATGTTTCCCTTGCTCGCTTTCTCCCTTGTCCCTCTGGCAAGCAGCGCGTACTTCAAAACATCCTCTGAGAAGCCCTTCTGGACCCTCCTTCCTCTGCCCACCAGGGGGAAACGGTCAGACTTCCTTTGTGTTCTCAGCTGTCCTTCCAGCCACAGTGTCTGTGGCCATTCACTCTCTGTGTTTCTGTGCTTTTCTCCAGCAAATATTGTAAGCTCCTGGAGAGCTGGACTGTGTCTTAATTGTACCTGCATTCCCAGGGCCACGCATACCCTGTGTCCAGCGAGTGAGTGGACGTAGTTGGTACAGGCAGCGGTAACTCTCGGCTACCCAGGGCAGCGGGGTTGGTAACATCCTTGTAGCAGATGTTTGATCTCAAACAATTGCTTCTAGGTTTCTCATTATTTCTGGGCACTTTATAGATGCTGTCTTATCTTTCCTCATAGCAACTCTATAGTACTATAGCCCATGTTTGACAGATGAGGAAACAGAGGCTCAGAGAGTCTCAGTACATTTTCTCTGGTCATACAGCTAATAGTGGTAGACGCAGGATTCCAGCCCAACTCCGGCCCCTTTGTACACACCCAGGCACCCTGACATTGCCCAACTAGTGTATGCTCACTGACTGCCCCCTCATTAACTGTCAGCTTTTAGAAACATAATTAAGACACCAAGTCAGAAGCAAAAGCATTAAGTAAAGCATTCAGCTCCTAATAGAGCCATAAATGCTTGTGGGTTATCAATGATTGGGGCTAAGAATTCGTGCTATAAATATCTCCTGTCCATTGGCTTTATTCTTGTTAGTTTAACAACTATTCTTTAACTAACAAATCAACCTCGCCAGCTAAGGCTGCATTGAAACCTGAGACTGGGGCTGGCTGGATGGGAGGGAACCGTTCCTTCAAGGAAACTTGGAGAAGCCTCTCTTGTCTCCTGGGCCCATCAGTTCAGGCCCTCCTCCCCCCACCATCCCTTTTTGTTTAGTTTGACCTTGGTCACTGATGACAAGGCTTCTTTTCCTGCCAAACCAATCAATAAGCTAAATAGACAGAAGATGAGTATTTAGAATATGGGAAGCCAAACTCAAACACAGATAGGTTATCAGTCTAGCCCAGAGCAGACTTCTGAGCAAATATTTCATTAACAAATTTTTCATGGCAACTTGCATGTTAAAAAAAAAAAAAAGAGGGGAGAGGGAGAGAAAAAGAGAGAACAGTGGTGGTCAGCGGGTGTGGCGGTGTGGCGGTAAAGAGAAATGCTGCTGAATCTTTGAAGCTGAACTGCCCCAGAGAGCAGGGAGAAGGGTGGGGTGGCAGAGAGAAGCCTCCCAGGAAGGGGACCCCCAGTCCCCTTAAAATCCTTCAACTTCTAGCCTCCCTTTCATGGCAGGGCTGCCGTGTGTAATGCATCTTCAACCATCTCCGGGCGCTGGAGCTGGTTAAGTCTCCTGGATACAGACCCCAGCCTGGCAGTCAGCGGCTGACTGTGGAGTCCTGGGCTGGTCACCCAGTGAGTGTGCTGGGAGGGAAGAGGAGATACGGTCCCTTGGGAGCCCCACAGGGGAGATGGGGGGCAAAGGGAACACGAAACATAAACAACTGTAATCAGAGCAACTTTTTTGGGCTCCCACTAAATTTTAGGCGCCTGGAAGGCTATTATGTTACTCCTCATAACCACGCCTAAGACTGTGGTAAACTCTGGCACGCATGCCCATTGGTGTCTGTTCTGATTGCTAAATATTTTGAATATCATACCCTGTTCACAACAACTCTTAAAGTGCTTTGGTTTTAATTTATGGCTGAGGAGCCTGAGATTCAGAGAGGTTAAACAACTTGTTCAAGTGTGCACAGCTGGTAAACTGCCGAGGCAGAATTGGGAACTAGGCCTGATTCCAAAGACAAGCAGTTTTCCACTCCTTTCCACTGTTTCCCTAATAGCTTTAAGAATACTTTAAAGGAAAGGTTGGGAAAACACGGAATTACTAATATTCAACTCTTGTAAGCAAGTGCTGAGGGAAAGAAAGAATGAGTAGACTAAATTTTCAGTCCCTTGTGTGATGTGATCCTTCCTACCCTGGCTTGTGTAAACCCTGCCTCCTGGAAATCCCTTCCCCTCTTCATCTGAATTCACATGCGTCCCATTCAGGCCTCAGCAGTTAATCACTGCACAGGAAAGCTTCCCAAAATGGCCTGTGCTATTTGTTCTTATTACTTTCTATTTTTTCTTCAGAGCACTTACAACAATGCTAATTAAATATCTTTATGTGCAATTTATTGATGAATATGCCCCAGATAGACTGTAGTAGTACTACTACTAATAATAATCATAATCATAATAGCAGCTAACCTCTATTCAGTGCTTACTACAAACCTGGCACTCTCTTAAAGGCTTTACATATGTTAACTTATTTAATTAATCCTCTTGAGGATACTGTGAACACTGTGAAGTAGTAACTGTTACTGCTGCCATTTTATCAATAAAGTAACTGAGGCACACGGAGGTAAAGAGAATTGCCCAGTGCTACTTAGCTAGTGAGTGAGTGAGTGAGTGAGTTACAGAGCAGGATATGAACTCAGGCGGGCTTTGGTTCCAGATCCATGCTCTTAATCATGATGACAGGGCCACAAATTCCTCCCACCTTGGTATGTACACTTCTTAGAGGTGGAGTCTCTTCCACCTCTTGAAACTGAATGCTCCTGTGATTTGCTTTAACCAGCAAAATGCAATAAAAGTGATGTTCTGTGTATAACCGCCAAAGCTAGGCCTTAAGAGGCTTTGCAGCTTCTGCTTTCTCCCTCTTGGAATGCTGCCCTGGGACCATCTTGTAAGGAAGCTGGCCTGGCCTATAGTTGCCAGCAAGGCCGCGCGGAGGAAAACTGAGGCAGCCCAGCCAACAGCCTGTACCAGCTGCCGGACATGGTGCTAGAATGAGGCCATCTCGGACCTTGCAGCCTAGCCAAACTTCCAGCTGAATGCAAGCATGTGATTGAGCCAGCCAACCCACAGAATCATGACAATTAATGTCACGGTTGCCCTGAGCCACTAAGTTTTGAGAAGTTTTAATGCACAGCCAAGACTAACTTGGCAAGAACTGTCTTGCTCAGGTTACGTCCCTAGTGCCTAGCGGGATGTCAGGTACATAGTACTTTGACAGTAAAAATGTGTTGACTGCGTGAATAAACAGAAGTGGGGTTGAAGCAGGAAGACCCCCCAAAATATGGTGACTAACTCTAAGATATTGTGGAATTCATTCTACGTGACATACTTCAGAATTTCAGAGCAGATGGTAATTTTAAAATACTGGCACTCTTATTTTTCTGTAGATACTTTCAAGTTCTTATTGACCTAATTTCAGAATACCTTATAAAGTCATTTGTTGCCATTTTAATTTTTTTCTCCTTTGTGTTCTTTTCTTTTTTGGGCTCTTCAACCATTAACGATATAACTTCATAGTTGTTTCTATGATTATTTGATCAATTTAATCTCCCCCCTAGATTGTAAACTCAGACAGAGCAGGGGCCTAAAATGATTTTGCTCATGGTTGTAACCCTTGATCTGGTTCATACTGTGGGCTCAGTATGTACACACATACCTTGGAGATACTGCAGGCTCATTTCTAGACCACTGCAATAAAGTGAATATCACGATAAAGTGAGTCACACAAATTTTTTGGTTTCCCAGTGCATATAAAATTTATGTTTAAACATATAAAATTTATGTTTATACTCTATGGTAGTCTATTAAGTGTATAATAGCATTATGTCTAGAAAAACCAATGTACATTTCTTAATTTAAAAATATTTTATTGCTAAAAAATGCTAACCATCATCTGAGCCTTCTTCAGAGTCCCAATCTTTTTGCTGGAGGAGGGTCTAGACTCGATGGTGACGCTGCTGACTGATCAGGACGGTGGTTGCTGAAGGCTGGGGTGGCCGTGGTAGGTTCTTAAGACAATAACGAAGTTTGCACATCAATTGGCTCATCCTTTAATGAATGATTTGTCTGTAGCATGCAGTGCTGTTTGAGAGCATTTTGCCTACAGAATTGCTTTCAAAATTGGAGTCAATCCTCTCAAACCCTGCAACTGCTTTATCAACTACGTGTATGTAATATCCTAAATCCTTTGTTGTCATTTCAACAATCTTCACAGCATCTTCACCAGCAGTAGATTCCATCTCCAGAAACCACTTTCTTTGCTCATCTATAAGAAGCAACTCCTCATCTGTTAAAACTTTATCATGAGATTGCAGCAATTCAGTCCCATCTTCAGGCTCCACTTCTAATTCTAGTTCTCTTGCTGTTTCCACCACATCTGCAGTTACTTCCTCCACTGAAATCTTGAACCCCTCCATGAGGGTTGGAATTAACCTCTTCCAAACTTCTGTTTATGTTGACATTTTGACCTCTGCCCATGAACCATGAATGTTCTTCATGGCATCGAGAATGGTGAATTCTTTCCAGAAGGTTTTCAATTGACTTTGCCAAGGTGCATCAGAGGAATCACTATCTATGACAGCTATAGTTTTTAAAAATTTAATTCTTAAATAATAAGACTTGAGAGTCAAAATTACTCCTTGATTCATGGGCTGCAGAATGGATGTTGTGTTTTAGCAGGCATGAATACAGCATTAATCTCATTGTTTATCTCCATCAGAGCTCTTGGGTGACCAGGTGCATTGTCAATGAACAGTAATACTTTGAGAGGAATCTTTTTTTCTGGGCAGTATGTCTCAACAATGGGCTTAAAATATTCAGTAAACCATGTTGTAAACAGGTGTGCTGTCATCCAGGCTCTGTTGTTCCATTTATAGAGTGCAGGCAGAGCAGATTTAGCATAATTCTTAAGGGCCCCAGCATTTTCAGAATGGTAAATGAGCACTGGCTTCAACTTCAAGTCACTATCTGCATTAGCCCCTAACAAGAGAGTCAGTCTGTCCATCGAAGCTTTGAAACCAGACATTGACTTCTCGTCTCCAACTATGGAAGTCCTAGATGGTGTTTTCTTCCAACAGAAGCTGTTTCATTTACAATGAAAATCTGTTGTTTTGTGTAACCACCTTCAGTGATGATCTTAGCTAGATCTTCTGGATGACTTGCTGCAGCTTCTACATCAGCACTTGCTGCTTCCCCTGGCAATTTGATGTCATGAAGACAACTTCTTTCCTGAAATCTCATGAGCCAATCTCTCCTAGCTTAAAACTTTCCTTCTCAGCTTTCTCACATCTCTCAACCTTCATAGAACTGAAGAGAGTTAGGGCCTTGCTCTGGATTAGTCTTTGGCTTAAGTGAATATTGTGTGGTTTGACCTCCTATCCAGACTGCTGAAACTTTCTCCATATCAACAATAAGGCTGTTTCACTTTTTTATCATTCATGTGTTCACTGAAGTAGCACTTTTAATTTCCTTTAAGAACTTATCCTTTCCATTCACAACTTGGTTAACTGTTTGGCTCAAGAATCCTAGTTTTCAGCCTATTTCAGCTTTCAATAGGACTTCCTCACTAAGTTTAATCATTTCTAGTTTTTGATGTAAAGTGAGAGATGTGTAACTCTTTATTTCACTTGTACACTTAGAGGACATTGTAAGGTTATTAGTTGGCCTAATTTCAATATTGTTGTGTCTCAAGAATAGGGAGACCTGAGGAGAGGGAGAGAGATGCGGAACGGCTGGTTGGTGGAGCAGTCAGAATGCACACAATATTTATGGGTGAATTTTGCCGTCTTATATGGGCTGTTCGTGGAGCCCCCAAACAATTACAATAGTCACATCAAAGATCACTGATCATAGATCATTATAACAAATCTAATAATAATGAAAAAGTTTGAAATGCGAAAATTACCAAAACGTGACACAGAGACATGAAGTGAGCAAATGGTGTTGGATAAATGGCGCTGACAAACTTGATTGATGCAGGGTTGCCACAAACCTTCAATTTGTAAAAAATGAAGTCTCTGTGAATCACAATAAAGTGAAGTGCAATAAAACGAGGTCTGCTTGTACTGTTGAATGGATTGAAATACAACTGTGAACTTCTTTATTTTAATTTCCAGTTTCTTCAGGCTGGTATGAAGCTCTAATCTGCATTTTTGAGATTTCCTTTTTAAATTCTGAATTGTAAAATGCTAGAGGTGGTAGAGACCTCTTTGGCAGGAACATCAACTTTAAAGGATAGCATGTTGTTTCCTCGTCACACAGCTAGCTTATAGCAGAGCCAGGACTTTAATTCACATCTTCGTCATCCATCTACTTTACATTCTCCCCAACTGGTAGACACTGAAGTCCCCAATGTACAGATGGACAAACTGGGGCAGAACCCGTGCCAGACCACAGATTATTCATCTCTCAGCTGAAGGCTATCTCTGGGAGTCCAAGCTGACTCTAGGGTTAAACTTCTGACAGCTCTAAGTATTTTTTCCTCTTTCATGTTGCTCTCAAATATATTTCTATCCCCGTCAGACCATCCCCCTTGTTCCCATTTAACCTGAGAAAGTTAAACCCACTTTTGATCATCATGTGAAAATCTGAGGCAAAGTGCTTCCTTCAAGGCAGATGTTTGGAAACGCTGAGCTGCAGGCGCTCAACTTGTCAAGTAACTTTTCAAATGATGAAAAAAGGGGAAAATGTAGGTCAGGAAGCAATAAACTATATTCACATCCAATATATCCTTCTGCTTAAGGAGCTGACTTTGAATCTCCACCTTTTACTAAAATGAAACAAAAATCCAAATCCAACCCAAAGCATTACAGCTTTAAGTACTGAAAGTATTTATTATTTCTATTCAAGTAATCCAAAAGCATAATCTCAAGAACATCTCTGCTCCAGGAATGTCTCAAAACACTGTGGATTTGGTGTGATTCCTTTATCCAGATGTTTGTAGAAAAGACTCTGGATGGCATGTGGGGAATTAAAGATTTATTTTTAATATTTGAGAAAAGTCATATTTCTAAGAGCAGTGAGCCTTCTAATGTGTCCTCAATCTTTGCTGCCTCTCTGCTCTTTCTCGTATTGTTGTCTCAAGTAACAGCTCTATTCCTCCGAATTACCAGCCTATGGGTTTTCAAACGTTAATACTTAGATATTGGAAGAATAAGGTCGTTGAGGTACTTTCACTATAACACTGATATTCACATCAAGTTTATTTCAAGAGGCAATTTTCACTCACTAAGGTTTAGCCAAGTCCTACAAAAGATCTCTTTTTGGGACTTCCCTGTGGTCCAGCACTTAAGACTCTGTGTTCCCAATGCAGGAGGCCCGGGTTCTGTCCCTGGTCAGGGAACTAGATCCCACATGCCGCAACTAAGAGGCTGCATGCTACAGCTAAAGATCCCGCATGCCGCCACCAGAAGATCCTGCTGCTGCAACGAAGATCCTGCGTGCCACAACTAAGACCCGGCACAATCAAATAATAAATAAATAAATAAATATTTTTTAAAAATCTCTTTTCATGGGGCAAAATCTCCAACAAACTGTCCTAGTGTCTCAGCTTTTCAGAGTAGTGTGACTTGTCTTTGAAGACTATGGGATGTTTCCAAGTGTCCCTTAAATCTAGAAACATCTCATCAGAGACCCCCAATAGTTACTATGTCCCTCCTGTGTCCAGACATCCAAAAATAAGATATCTGGGAGTCAAGAGCATCTTATAATTGGAAGGTCTCTCCCTCATTTATTATCCCCTTACCTATAGAGAAGGATATTCTAAAACATGGTAGATTTTATGCGTTGACTGAGTTTACCTGCTGGAGATGATACATTTCAGGTTCTAGTGGCAGAGAGAAATTTAAAATTAGGTCATCTCATGGTTACAACTTGTGTCTATAACAGAAACTAAAAGGTCTCAGAGATCATACAGATTCTCTGGTTGGGAACCCAAAAGGGACCTACTGTGAAACATTCTTTAATTGGTTTGTTACCCTCAAAAAATATACTGAATATTTCTATGGAAACTGGAGTTTTGATATAAAATAATACAGCTGGGTTAAAATCTAAGATCTAAGCTCTAAGATCAGTCCCCATAGGACCAGTGTGTGTGCTTTTAGAAGATGCCAGCCTCTGTGTTGTAATTTTAGGGAAACACAACAGTCCTCCTAGCCTCTAAACCTTTATGTAGTTTATTGTTTCTTGAAACTGATGCATTGGAATTGTCTCTTTTTTTTTTTATTGGAGTATAGTTGATTTACAATGTTGTGTTAGTTTCTACTGTACAGCAATGTGAATCAGTTATACAGATACATATATCCACTCTTTTTTAGATTCTTTTCCCATATAGGTCATTACAGAGTATTGAGTAGAGTTCCCTGTGCTATACAGTAGGTCCTTATTAGTTATCTATTTTTTTAATAGCTCTTTATTGGAGTATAATTGCTTCCCAATACTGTGTTAGTTTGTTGTACAACAAAGCGAATCAACCATATGCATACACATGTCCCCATATCCCCTCCATCTTGAGCGTCCCTCCCATCCTCCTTATCCCTGTAGGTCATCACAAAGCGCTGAGCCAATCTCCCTGTGCTATGCTTCTGCTTCCCACCAGCCAACTATTTTACATTTGGTAGTGTGTATATGTCGATGCTGCTCTCACTTAGCCCCAGCTTCGCCCTCCCACCCCATGTCCTCAAGTCCATTCTCTATGTCTACCTCTTTATTCCTGCCCTGCAACTAGTTTCATCAGTACCATTTTTTTTTTTTTTTAGATTCCATGTATATGCGTTAGCATACAGTATTTGTTTTTCTCTTTCTGACTTATTTCCCTCTATATGACAGAATTGTCTTTTATTTTAAGATTTGAAATCTTCTAAAACATAAATACTTTTTTTTTTTCTTAACATCTTTATTGGAGTATAATTGCTTTACAATGGTGTGTTAGTTTCTGCTTTATAACAAAGTGAATCAGTTATACATATACATATGTTCCTATATCTCTTCCCTCTTGCATCTCCCTCCCTCCCACCCTCCTTATCCCCCCCCTCTAGGTGGTCACAAAGCACAGAGCTGATCTCCCTGTGCTATGTGGTTGCTTCCCACTGGCTATCTATTTTACGTTTGGTAGTGTATATATGTCCATGCCACTCTCTCACTTTGTCACATCTTACCCTTCCCCCTCCCCAATACTTCTTTTTTCTTTAGCTAACATTCATACAGTACTCACTTCCTGCTAGGTATTATTCTAATGCTCTGTGAGTATTAATTTACTTAATCCTTTCAGGAACCTTCTGACTTGGGTATGAATGTCGTCCCCATTTTGCAGATGAGAAACACAAACATGGAGAGAGGTCAAGTAACACATCCAAAGTCGAAGAGTCATATGTGAACTCAGGAAGTCTGCATCCAGGGCTGGCTTCACACTACACCATGCAGCCCTCTCAGCCCCTTGTGTCTCCATGACATTGCGAGCCTTCCTACTTCTAGAACGTTTGGGGAGGGTGAAGGAGGGTTGCAAATTACAAAACAGGACAGCATTGATGGAAATGAAGTAGGGTGGAGAAAACACAAGGGAGGGTGTGAATGAATAATGAGGACAAAGTCTGCTTATGTCATTTATGGCAGCAGGTGAGAGAAAAGTGTCGCAATGGACCCTCTTGGATTTGCAGGTGGGACTCTTAATTTTGGAGTTCATCCCTCACTTGACAGATGAGGGAAACTGAGGCTGAGGCAGGAGACAGAGGACAAGGGAGAGAAGGGTGCTCAGATTCCATAGCTAGTGAGCAGCAAAGCCAGGACTGGGGCCGCAATCCTCCATCTTCTGGGTCCAGAGCCCTCTCTTCCTCTGAAGGCAGCCTGTGGGCTCCGGATCACTGAGGGGCTGGAGGAGGCTCAGCAGAAAGGAGCCTTTTTCTTTCTGTGGTTCTCCTTGTAAAATGTCCACTTCCTGGGTGGCATATGGTTTGTCAACAACACATGGAAGGGAATTTTCATCCTACTGTTTACAAGGATTATTTCCTTATGGACACATTTTCTGGTAAGAGAAGAGCACCTTGTTGACCTCATGTCAACATGAGGTTGGAGCAGGTAATGCAGCTGAGGCTGGAAATGGAGTTCATTGTCTCTGTCCCATTTCATAAAGACGCCGTGCATTTCTAAAGAGCGTCACACGGGCCAGGTGAAAGCACATGGGCTGAAGCGAGGGAAGAAATGAAGAACAGCGTTGGAAATGAAAAGTATTCAAATATAAATTAATGTAAACCCAGGGGTCATCTGGCATGCAGTCCTGGCAATAAGAGAATCTACAATGTGGGTGAACAAGTGAAAAAAAAGTAATCAAAAGTAAGAAAGAGGCATATGTGAGGCATTAAGCATCAGGTACAGAGACTGCTGGGGAGGATTAGGGAACAAAGTCCAGAGACTGTAAAAAGAGATAAGAAAGGCAAAGGTAGCGAGTGAAAAGGGACTGTGTGGAAGGTTAAGAGAAATCATGGGAAAATTTTCCAAGTGCATAAAGAACGCAGGGGTCATTGAAGGAGACAGTCGGATGGCTAAGACACAGCAAAGAGTAATTTATTGAAAAAAGAGGTAGATGTGGCTGAAAAACATTAAATGATTTTTTTGCCTTGGAACTCTCAGGAAGATGGGGGACAAATGTTAGAAATCTACATACATTTCCTAAAGGAAACCAAAAAAAGATTGATGAATGGTGGGAACAAGCCACCACAAGAGGTTCAGAAATTAAGACTGGAAAACAGAAAAAAACATTAGAGACTTCAGTCCAAGGCAGCACATATGCAAACACACTTGAATAATAAATAATAAGAACTTGAAGTGAGGATTTGAAAAACAAAAGTTTGGGGGAACCACAAGCCCCCTGAGTAAAGGGTTGGCACTGCCCCCAGCTGTCTTGCAACACTAGACCCAACTTCTTTGTTTCTCTCCCTCCCCTTTCCTATTTCCCTTCCACAAATGTAGATTGAAAATTGGCTAAGTGCTAGGCATTGTGCTATATATGGGCAGATACATGGATGAATAAGGTATTGTCTGTGGCCCCTACGTCTGCGAGTTTATGTTTCTGTAGAGTGGACGTGCTCTGTGAACGGTTATATGACACAGGCTCAGGCTACAGAGCTGGGAGGGCTGAGCGGTGTGGGAAATAGAGACTTGGGAGGTCATTTCGGTTCGTGACAATCAAATTCCATCTTTATGGAGGAAACGAATGACATGAATGCTTGTTAGAATAATGTAGAACAATTGGCCCAGAGCTTGGGGTTTTCTTTCATTTCTGGATAATTTTAAAAGGGCTTCCATAAAGTCAGGTGTCAGTGGTGTGGGTTATTTAGGGCGAGCTATTCTAGGAGCCCCTTACATCACATTGTGTGGGTCACTTCTGCAGACACATTGGGGATCTGTTATGGATGAGACTGCAAGCTGGGTGGCTGATCCTGGCGTCCAGGGCAGGGGTGAGTGGCCCATAAGGAAAAGTTTTTGAGGCTGAGCTAAGCACACTTGTCTCGGGGACCCCTACTCCCACACACAGAATGAAGGATGCCCTGCAGGGGCTGAAGAGCACAGGGCGTCAGAGGGAGGAACAAGTGTGGTCAGGAAGGACCATAAAACTCTGAGTCTTGGAAGAGGAGAGGCGGGTAATTTGATTATCCAATTCAGTGTAGTGACAAATAAGGTAATGAGGCTAGGGACAAGAAATTTAGAGGTAAAACAGATCCTCCATGGTCACAGGCAATAGAATGGAGAGGAGGAATCCGAGTACAGAGGCAGATAAAATTTTAATGTCTTTGGTACCAGGATCTGGAGCAATAAAAGAGATCAAATGTTATTCTGAATCACATAAATGGAAGGACTGTGAAAAAGTCAAAGGCAATTAGCTCAGAGTTATAAAAGGGAATGGTTAGTAGTGTTTGACCAAGGAAACTGGAGGAAATGTCTGCAAAGATTTCCCCATTCCCTGTCTCTCTTCCCATCCAGCTCTTCTCATCACTTTTGTTCACTAAACTTAACCTTGACTGTGGTTCTTTACATTGTTTCTAGCCTTACACATTTGAGAACAAACATGTATTAGTAATAGGTGCTCATCCAGCCGATATTTTCATAGACAGGCAGGACTGGGTGAGAGTGGGAGGTGAGGAAACTTGTATCATTTTAATCCTCCTCCAGACTTTGTGATTCTGACATGCTTTGGTAGGAACCCAGTGCCCCACTCTATTTGAGAATCATTCCCTTTCTAATAATATAAAATATAGGTTCAAGAAACCAATTATTGATTTCTTCTTCTCAGACTGTCTTCTTTGACTAGCAGGTGCCAAAGAATATTTTCTCAGAAAGAAATTAATTATCATCAGGTACAACTATATTATTAATGACCAAAAGGAAAGTTGCTACAATCTTCAAATTCAAATAGAAACTAGTGACTTTATTGATTTAAGAATTTCTCTTCTATTCGGGTTTTTTTAAACAGCTCACTGGCATACATGTTCAAGTTTCAATTTGTTACAGCTCTCTTAACATTTATTCTCAAAACAATAATTATATGTAAATATGCCAGAGATGCATATATGCCTGGAAGTACATGTTGTTCACATGACTCAGTGAAATACCTTTGGATCAATCAAGTTTTAAAAAAGAAAATGATTGATAGGGAAAAGGGAAGTAGTTTATCTAACTTCAGGCAAGATATCTCCTCCATCCCTTGTGTACACCTGAAAATACATTCACCAATTAAGCATTGAACTTATTTCCTTAAGGTCAGGTAGCAAAGGAGTCAATTCAAGTTGGAGCGTCAGGGACAATTTCACATGGGAAATCCACTTTATACCTACAGCAGGTGTGTGTCTTGGCTCGGAGAACAAGCTGTCTCAGGTGTAGTGGCTGCCATGTGTTTGCTGGGACATCTGGGGTCATTGGCTTAATATTAGCTCTCGGCCCATCAGCCTGGCTACAGGAGACACTACAGCTAACTTCTCTCCAGGAGGTAAGTTTATTTTGAAATGGTCAAATATGTGAAGGATATGTTAAGATAATTCATTGAGTTGGATTGACCAGGAGGAAGAATGGGATGGGACTGCAGTCTAAATGTAAACCGATATCTCTAGAGAATGTAGAAAATGTCAAGTGCCATGTTTGGAAGCCTTAGGGGATTTTGATGCCCGTGAGCTCATTTTGGACTCTCCCCACCCCAACCCAAAGGTCTAAGGTCACATGCCTGGAATGCGGAAGGGAAGAAAGTGATGTGTTTCACCCAGAAGTGCAACCCCAGGATTTCCATTTAGAAAAATATGGTCCATTGAGAAAAAACAAAATCAGTTATTGCTCGCTGGCCCAGTTTAATGTACCACACATTTATTGAGTACCTACCTTGTTCAGCACTAACTGGCAAAGATTGTGAAAGGTTCTGGGTGGCTCATTTTAAGGCACTTAGGGAGACAGATGCATAGATAAATAGCTCAAATATGCAGAAGGCTGGAAGAGGGAATATAACAGAAGAATGGGATGAAAGATTCATGCCTTCTGACTGTGGTTTATTTATCCCTTTACTCTTCACCGTATGGCACACCGATCTCAGAACACAGCTGTGCCTAAAACATCAAGGAGTAACTAGGCAAGGAAAGCAACACCTTTCTCCCCAGTGTACATAGGAGGACAATGCAATAATGCAACTCATTTTATCTGAGGGCTGGGAAAAATCATTCTCATTGATTGCGGTCATGTGGCATATTTTCCCAATGCACAAATTAGTACAGCCTTTGAGTTCTGTGGAAAGACTTTTGAGGTCATCTTGCCTCTTGCTCAGAGCAGTCAGGCTCTGCTCTGTAATTTGAACCTTGAGAGTGGGAGTTTTCACAGCCTTCCCCGGTTGTCTGTTTCAACCTGGACCCATTTTCGTCTTGAGGAAATTATTTATGTACGAGTCCAGTCCCTCAGACTCTTGGTTAATTTTGTCCCTGCTTCCAGATCCATGAGCTTAGGCCACCCCTTCTCTCTACCCTAACAAATGGAGAATCCTTTCCCAGACGTGCGGCTTTTTTGAAATGACAAATAAGTCAATAACTACAGGACCGACCCGCTTACTGGTGCGTGAACTGCCTGAGCCGTGTCCTAGTATGGAAACCAGAGGCCAGGGTCAAAGTAGGCCAACGTGATGGCAGGGTCTCAGGTAGAGGGAAATTAAAAAAAGCAGTCGACTCAGCCGTGTGCTGGGGCGATCTAGAAGGTGGCGGGGTGGAACGGCCTGGGCGAGCCTCCTTGTCATGACTCCAATGGCCCTTTTCAGAGTGTGAGCAGACCTTACAAAGAGGCACTGACCTTGCCTTTCCAGATGACTAGCAGCTCACCGTGATAACTAACCCGGCGGGGATTTCTTTACACTGATGTATGGTAAAGGTCAGTCTGAATCAGGAAGAAGTCTGAAATGGAGAAGGTGTTTAAGAAATGTGCTTTTATTACTTTTGAGGGCCTATGATAACTCAAGCACACTGACTGAGTCCTGATTAGCAGCAAAAGGGTCTCCTTTAGAAACAAGAGGGATTTCTAAACAACATCACATCAGCCAGTTTAAGTCAACGATGCTTGTAAAGGTGTGGAGGGTGAATATTACATGAAGATACTTTACTCTCTTAAATGTGGTAGATATCCCCTTGAAATGTTTAGACTTGCAATTTGCCCTAGTTTATAAAGTATGGATTTGCTTCAGTAAAGGTACATTTTTGCCTAGCCAGTTAGAAGAATCACAGATTCTAAATGAGTGGAAATTGAGTTAAGTGAAATAAAAATATCACTATTTTCAGGTTAAGATTCTGACTATATTCAGAAAACTCTTATCACAGAGATCTTACTGAATTCACATTCATGTGATTGGAGCTGGCCTGAAATTTTGAAGAAAGCATTTACCAAATCCATTACTAGTAAAAGGCTAAATGCAGGAAGAACACAGTGTTTTCAAGATCTTTCCCAGAATCCTTTTTCATTCCCGTCTCTCCTCTCTCAACATAGGAAATAGATCCACCAGATGACGGTGGTGTTGCTGACAGAGCCGTCTTTTTTCCAGGCACACAGACTAGACATTATTTACCCCTTACCCTCCTCAGATACCTATGCAATGACTCCTGTTTATTCCTGTGAAGTGTGTCTTATCAATTCCTTTCCCTCCACCTCCTTGGAGCCTTCCTGGTCTAGCGTAGCAGCTTCCTAACATCTTCTTGACCTCTGTTTCTGCTCCGTCTGATTCATTCTACTCACTACCGACTAATTAACTTTTCTAAAGCAGGACCTTGATCGTATCTCTTCTGCTTATAATTGTTCGGTGGCTCCAGACAACTACCAAATACAGTGTAAAACCCTCAGAATGGAGATCTTAACGTCTGGTCTAATCAGTCTTCTGTTCCCTTTAAGTCCCCTCAACTCCAACCAAACTGGTCTACTTCCCAGTGCCCAAGTTCACGTTGCCCTTTACCATCACAGCCCTTTTACGAATGATCAGCCTAGATTTTTGCCCTCCCCCCCGACAGCTTTCCTTTAAATCCAATTCACTTTCATTCATTCATTTAGTCATTTATTGAATTGGGTTCCTTCAGCAAATCTTCACCAATTGTTGGGCACAGCCTCCGAGAAGCATTCCCTGATTTCCCTAGCCTGAAGTAATATTTTAGTGCTTTATACTATTCTGAGAAGATTTCTCATAGGCTGCAAGTCAGGTCCTGGCTCTGCCAACTGCATTGTAGACGACCTCTGTTCCCCCATCTGTGAACTAACAGTTCCTTCCTCGTGGGGTGGCTGGGTTGTCGTGGGGATTAAATGTGACGGTGTGTGCAGAGTGCTTCGCCTAATGTCTGTGCCCTTGGCGTGGACTGTTGCTGTTCTTCTTCTTCTTCTTTATTGTGTTATTTTACCCCATTTCATTCTCTTTGCAACAAGGCCTATGACTTATGATCCTTGCATCTTCTCCAGAACCTGTCTTTCAGGCAGTGTTTACTTTCATCATTTAATCAGGTTCATTTAGTTGCAAGTTGCTGAGACCTCTCATATTATCTCAAGAGAAGAGGATTGATTGTAAGTCTCTGGACTGGAGTCGATGACTCACTAGATTCCCAGGTAGCTCTTCCTCTTGCCACGGGTCAGTTTTTCTTTCTCCATCTACTCTGTTCTCTCTTCCTTACTAATGGCTTCTGTGGCTGACTTAGAGCCAGGACCTGCCACATAATTTGCTAGGTTCATTGCAAAATGAAATGAGGGGTCCCTTGTTCAAAAAGGAGGAAAAGAATGCTGTTAGATGTGAACTAAAATATAAAGTTTGTCCTTTCTTCAAAGGCCTCTTTCTTCCACTGTCTCTTTTTGTCTCCACCTGTATGGTGTTTTATATTTGCTGTTTAATACCATCCTTCTTCAGGCATGGAGATATTTGCAGAGCAGTTCAGACCCTCACTGACGCCTAGGGGCGCAGCCCTGCGACTTCACACCTACAGCTGGGTTCCCCTTGCCTGCCATCCCCCAGATGGGAGCACCATGCCCAAGGGAGGGGCACAGAAGTTGAGCCATGAGCTTACTGCCCCAATCCAAGATAGAAAGGCACCCCCCAAGGCCCTGTGGTACTGCAACCTCTGCCCACGATAATGCACTAGGTACCTGGATCAGGGGAGGCCAAGAGATTTGCCCCACTGAATTGCCCGCCAAATGACCCATGGTGTACCGGCCCCAGGCAGGGACAGCTGTCACCACACCCTATCTCTAGATGCCACAGGTCACAGGACCCCGACCCTCCCTGGCCTAAACTCAGTTCCCTGCTGGCCGGTGAGCGGAGGGGCAGGAAGGACAATGAAGGGCAGTGAGGAAGAGCAGGTCTGAGGATGCAGGGCAGCAGGGGGCAGGGCTGTGTGAGATGAGAGTATGGCCCCCGGTGCATGTTTCGTTGTCCTATCCACTTCAGTAACAAAACCCAAATTCAGAAATAAAATTAAGCACCAAATCCAAGCATGGGGCCCTGTTTGACCACTGGCTGCATGCCCCTGAAGCTGGCCCTGTTGAGAGTTTTGACTTTTTTTAAAACAGCAGCGTACACCTAGAAGAGCATAGCTCTATATTATGACTTCTGGCTGCAACTTCTACTGCTAACTGGTTTATTCTTTCAGTTTCCAAAAATTAAATCACTAAAAAAGAAAACTGGCCCGGCTCTTTTTCTTTACTCTATCTATTTTTTTAAATAAAGCCAATGGACTGGCCACTCTTGGGTCAGGTGTGCACTCCTGGTCCAATCATTTGGACCAGGGCAAAGTCACGTTACACAGCCATGTTTTTGGGGGGCTGTGGAAAGGATGGCGATGATTGATATTTTTAGTATGGGGCTCAACAGATATATTTGAATGAATGAATTTGAATTTTTAAAATTAAAAATGGTCCACTGAGACACCTCCAGTGTTAACACTTAGCAGTGTTTTGTTGCCAAAGTTACAGCTGCACTTTATGTATGGAAGGACTACATGTTTTTTTAAAATATATACTTTGGTATACATCATTTTCAAAAATCTATAGTGGCTGCCATGTATTTTTTCTGAATTAATGAGTTTCTGATCATGTAAAATCATAGAACATTATAAATTATCTTGTTCCTATCATTTCACAAATGTAGAATGCATTAGTTAGCACATGACAAAATAGGGCAATTAAAGCATAATACCAAAACCGGAAAGAGTAAAGAGACATCTTAATAAATAAAACCACCAAGACAAAAAAAACCTCACACACATTTCTCTATGTCAGAATAAGAAAGAATTAATAATGTAACAAAAGTACATAAGATTTGTACATAAAAGAGTTAATATCCTTAACATATAAAGCATTCAAATAAATCAATGAGGAAAAAAATCAACAAGAAAATTGACAACAGGCGTGAGTAGACAAATGAAAATGAAAATGACAATGGATATAATTTTTCTCTAAGTTGGCAAAGATGGGAAAGAATGATAAAACCCAGGGTTGGTCTATATTAAATGTAATAGGAATACTCCTGGGCTTAGGAGGATATTTTGGAACAGCCTTTTGAAGGTCAATTTGGAAATATTTATCAAAATGTAAAAGATATATGAGTTCTGACCCTAAATTTTTACTTCTTGGTTTGACTCCAAAGAAGCACTTATATATGTGGACAATGGTACATGTATAGAATGTTTCATTGCACATTATTTGTAAAAGCGACAAATTTGAAATGTCCAGAAATCGATGAATAGAAGAAAAGCTAAGTAAATTTATGGTACTTTAGTCCGTTTGATGAAATATTATGTAGTCAAGACAAAGAGCAAGGAAGATCTATCTGCACCTACATGGAAATATGTCCAAGTTATATTGTTAAATTAAAGAAAAATAAAGAAAAATATCTATATTATGAACCCATTTATATAAATATGTCTGTGTATATATTAGTTAATATTTATTAAACATATGTATAACAATATAAAATTGATAATGTTACAGTACAATTTTATAAGATAGCATGTATTCTGCATCTATTTGTGGCTGCATACAAAGAATGTTATCCACAACCTCTTCTCAGAGGCGTGTTGAAGGTTAGCAGCACTTTATTCCTGCTCTCAAAGAGCTTAGAGTCTATGAGAGGAGATGAAACTGGCTGGTGACAAAGAATAAACAGAACGGGACAGAGTATTGGTGGGTACTTGTTGAATGAAGCACTTTCATGCTCTCAAAAACCCTGAGAAGTAGATGTAGATCCCCATTTTTCAGATGATCAAACTGAGACTTATCCAGAAACACAAGGTGGTGCTAAGTCCATGATCAATCATCTACCCATAGTCCTGAGATAACCTGAATTTCACAACTTCCACACCCAATGTCCCTGGTGGCAGTGGTCCATCACCAGCTCCATTGTTTAAAAAAAATAAAAATAAAAAATTAAAACTAACCCAGACATATTCTGATTGCATATATGAAAATTTGCAAAAATATCAGGAGCATTCCACTTCCTCGCATTTTCTTTCTGCTGTAACTTCACAGAATTTTTTTTTCCCTTTTGTATTTTACTCAGTATTTATAGTGACAAGATCCTCCGAGAAACCCTGAGTTCCAAGCCTGGTTCAGTCACTTGCTGATTATGGGCTCTGGGCAAACCCAACGGTAAAAGTGTCCCTAACAGATTTGCTTTGTTTGTCCACCTCCAGATGAAACAAGGTACAGATGAGCCCTTTGAACCCTATAAAACAATGAAGATGACAGGTTTCTCCTCCACCAGACTCGGAGCTGGGTTTTTTCCTTCCCATCTCTCTGATTGAAGCATCATCACACAGAACCAGGAAACAAGGACATTTTCTGTCTGAGAACCAGCTCACGTGCCGCGCCCTGCAACATATGGAGATCTTTCTTTGGAGAGCTTGCTCGGCCAGGTGAACAGCTGTTGCTGGGTGCCCTTATGAATAAGCGGCAATAACTCTGATAGAGTGAGCTTAAGACGACAGCTTAACTACTTTACCGCAAGAGCAGACTTGTTTTGGTTTTTCCGTAGCTTGTGTCACGCCTGGATTTATTTCTCCTGCTTTTGTGTATTTGGTGATCATGTAAGTTGGCATTTGCTTAGAAAAATGCTCTTTGGGAACTGCAGATATTATAACTTGACAAAATATATGTTGGCTGGCAAAATGTACAGGAAAACAAAATTTTATAAAATATAAGTAGATGGGTAAACATCAATATGTATCAAATGCCTTAAAATATATCCATCCTTTGTCCCAGTAATTCCACTGTGAGGGGTTTATCTCTCAGATAATATTGGATAACTGGGAAAATGTGTTCTTTTTAAGGAGGTTTATTACAGTATTATTTATAATGATAAAAAATGAGAAATGATCTCATTGTCCAATAATAGAAGATTTGTTAAATAAATGAAGGCACCCCGACATGATAAAAAATATACAGTTATTAAAAATGCTGTGGCAGATGTGTGTTTTCATACACGTACATGCACACACACAGGTATACGGAGAGGTAGTCTGTTGTTAATAGTGGTTTATAAAACCATATGTGTAGTAAAATCTCATTTTGTTTTAAAATCTATATCTTCATTTCTATGTGAATTCTGGAAGATTACATACCAAAATGTGAACAGTGGTTATCCCTGGATGACGATAGGATAAAGACACACATACACACATGCAAACGTATATATATAAAATCGCCTAAATTTTCCAAAATGACCATGTATTCTCATTGCACTTAGGAAGAAAACATGCATTTTTCTTTAAATATTGAATTATGAGAATCTAGGGTTTTCTCCACAAAGATCAAACGTATTAACACAATCACTTTTCACGTCTTTCACTTTTCACTAATCACTTTTCAGCAGTTTCCCTTGTCCGAAGTCTCTGATGTGTCTTTGAGAGTTTTCTCTCTTCTTAATCTTTAGACAATGGAACTCGTGCATATGCTTCTTCTCTATTCCACTGTAATCTAAGTGCTAGTGATCTGTTTCCCGCATTGACTGTGAGCTCCTTGTGGGCAGGTGGCCGGCAGCAGACACAGCACATGCAGGCTCTCCTTAACGTTGGTGGAATGAACACTTTGATAAGAGGGAGACGTGTAAAGGAAGTAGTATTACAGGTTTATGGAGGGAGATAAATCAATGTGAAAAAGTATGGACGGGGTTATGGAGAAGATGGTATTGATATCTGACGTGACTTTGAAGGGTTTATCTAGGCAAAAATGCAGAGAGGGAGGCCATCAATTCCAGGCAGAGGGAACTGCAGGGTGACCAAATGAGCCAGCATGCCTAGCGCTGAGTTGTTTCCTGGGACATGGGTCTTTCAGAACTGAAACGGGGACAGTCCTTGGCCAACCGGCATGATTGGTCACTCGGTGTTGGAACGGTGTAATCAAGGCAGGAAGATAAGAAAGCAAATTGGGGACATAGGTTGTCCAGTTTAGCTAGAGCATGGCAGAAGAGTAGGGAAACCATGCCCAGTAAGGTCAGGAAGGTTAGGTTAGGACTCACTGAAGAGGGCCTTGAATGCCAGAGTAAGACTTTTGGACTTCATTTTGTACAAGTAGAAGATCAAAGGCCCTTGAAATCCTAAGGCTTGACTCCTCCGGCACACATGACCCTCTCTCTCTTCCTCTCTCTCCCTCCCTCTCTCTCCCCTTCTCTCTCCCAAATCTCTTTCCAAAGGTATCCTTACACTCTTGGTTCTTGTCTCTTGCCATGGTTTCTTCTCCTTATAAAATACATCTCGAATTTTCAAACGTCATAATCAAATCCAAGTGAGAACTGCCTTCCCTTGTCGGAGGGAAGCTGCTTTTCCACTGTGGGTGCACTCGTGGGGACAGAGTCTACCAAGCCCTCCATCTTCACACCCAGCCCCTGTGACCAGTGACAAGGGCAGGACATGGCTGGCTGAGATTCAAGACACGGTCGGCAGCATCTGGGGAACAGAGTGCAGGTGGGAGCTCCTAGGGAGTGAGAGCTGGTGACCCTGACCTCATTAGCACCACTGCTGCTGACTGGGGAGCCACAGGCCATGCCGGGAACATCTGAGGAGAAGCTCGGGGGTTACAGCATCGGGGTCTAACAAGAAGGCCATTGCCATTCGCATCCTGGGCTCTGTCTGCGCACTATAAAAACTGACAAAAAGGGCCTCGCTGCTGAGGTTCAGACTGAATGTTTAATGCAATTAATGCATATTTCATAGCACAATAACTGCCAGCGCTTTGCTCTGCCATCCTCCCTGGCTGAGTTATTTACACAGCCATTTTGAGCCCAGTCACAGAGGAAGTTGACAAATGAGTATCTGTGCAACGTCGGGTCTTTTCCCACGCAGATCAGAGCCTCACAACTTCAAAATTTCCCTGCGTAGCATCTCAAACCTGCCCCACTCAGCTGGGGGAATATACCTTCCCTTGGAACCACCACTCAGAAAACCTTTGCCTGCATCCTTCCCTTTTCTCCCCTCCCTGCCCCCAAGAAAAGCATAAAAGTGGAGCTTTATGCTAATATCATCCTGCCCAGAAATGAATCTTAGTTATTTCTCTCATGACAAAAATCCCTAAAAATGAAGAGAGTGAGCCGTCCCCCTGGTCAGTGACTTCATTGATTCACCGATCAGGGCTGACAGTCCTTTCGCAAGGCACTTCTGCCCCTAGGACGCTTTGACATAAATCAGGGGCTCCTCCGTTCACCTGCTCATCATGGTTGATGGATCTGGCAGGTTTTCGGGTTCCTGTGAAACAGATCTCTGGACCAGGAGAGCCAGACTGGGACTCAGAAGGCAGCATTCAGCACGAGAGGGCTATCGACTGATTCCGATCTCGTGCTGTTTTTCACTTACCGGGCACAAATCCAGCCCTTTGTGTCTTACTTGTAACCTCCGATTAAACATCAAGAAGCTTCAGGTGTACATCTCTTTGTGCAATAGTCATGTTCCTGAAAAGTTGTAGATAATAGGATTTCTTTGGGTCAACGTGATCCTGTGTTTCCAGCGACTCTCATTGAGAGACATCCCAGGTTGCTCTTTCTTTAACATGTGAATTTTTTTCTTCCTCCCTCTCCCTACCCCAGGCACTTTGTCAAGTATTTAATGAAAGGGTAAACAAAACAAATTTATTAAAGAACAGTTAAAAACAATGCTAAAGCAAATCCTTTTATAATGTGCAAATACCCTTAAGATATCTATTTTGTCATCATGGATTCTTATTTGCCAAGTTTTCCTAAATAGGGGTTCATTTACAATTATGTTCCTAGCAAGTCAAAACAGCTGGCTGTTGTTTTGTTTCTTGGTTTTTTTTAATGAATGTATAAAGCTAAATTCAGCAAGTTCAATTTGATGAGAAATGTATTCTTTAAAGTACAGTCTTGTTTAGCAAGTGTTCCTTTATGTACTGCATTTAGTTTCAAAGTCCTTCCATTAGAGAAAATAGTAGGATAGTGGAAAGACTCAGGCCTCAGGGTCAAAAACTGGGTTCAAATATGACACTCAGACACTGAAGAAAATAGGATTTAGCGCCCCCACCTCCCGGCCAATGAGAGGATTGAATTAGATAAGGAACGGGAAGGTTCTGTGAAAATCTGATGAAGTATTGTGACGTGAGGCACTATCATGGTTGTGACTTTATACCCTGAAGTCCTAGGCCTGGGCTGGATCGCCAACTCCACTTCTTACCGGCTGTGGGCCTTTGAGTTATTTGTCTTCTTCAAGACGTACGTTCCTAACTGTAAGGTGGGCATAAAGTAAAACCTACCTCTAATGCCATTTTGAGGGTTGTAGGAGATAACACATGTAGGCCACTTAGCACGGTGCCTGACCATCGTAAATGTTCAAGGACTCCCAGTGTAAACAAGGTAGAACTGTGGTTTGGTCTGTTGTGATCTTCCCAGCCTCTCTGTGAGGATGGGAGGACATAGGACATTATCAACCCCGTTTTGCGAAGAGGACGTTGGAGTCCAAAGAGGTTCAAGGTCTTACCAGATCACATAATGAGTGAAGAAGAGTAAAGGCCAATGAATTCCAAGAGCTCGAGGATTGCAGCCCTTTAGCTCGTCCCTTGCCCACTGGAAAACGTGGCATAAGATGAAAGTCCTCACTTCCTTCCCAGCATCTGGGTATCCATCCTGACTGGCCAGGGTGGAGAGAAAAAGAGTCAGTTTCACACTCCCTAGATGTCAGGCCTCTGATGTCTAGGCTACTCCCAGCCCTTCTCCTACACGGAAGGGATGCTTAAACAGTAAGAGCTTCCAATTAGTGACAGCTTGCTTTTTGCCAGGGGTGGTGCTAAATATTTTACACACATGAGAGCCACCTGTGGCAGGTTTTACAAATGACAGACCAGGCTCAGGGAAGTAGAGGACTTGCTGCAGGGGGGTAGCTGGCAAGGTGTCACGTCATGGCTGGAATCAATTAGTGTAGTCAGTTTGAATCCAAGTAGGACTCTCAATCCCTTCACTGTGTGGTGATTCAATTCAGGTTTAAGGTTCCCTCAAGCAGAATGGCCAAACCTGACCTGATCATCAGAATTGCTTGAGGTGCTTAGAAAATAATGCAGAGTCCTAAGTACCGTCCTTGGAGACTGACCCCATAGGTCTGGGTGGAGACCAAGAATCTGTATTTTGCAGAAGCCTCAGGTGAATCTTGTGATCAGCCAGGTGTGGGGAGTCAGTTTAGGGCACGTGTCCCACCGTCCCCCAGAGTGTCTGACTTTACAGATGGGTCAATTCGCTCCGTGCTTGTCCTACGAGACCATCCTTATTTCCGGTGCTTTCCTCACCTTGAGGCTCAGAGTTTGACTCCATTTACGGAGTGCCTACTGTGAGCAGCACACACTGAGCCTACGAGACCAATAAGTTATGAGCCCTAGGCCTGCTGCGTTCACAGCACAGGGGTTGATGTGTATGCAAGCTTCTGAAAGCGTGGTTCTTTGTAAAAGTTCTGTTATTTTGTTTCTTGTGCCACCTGTTGTCCCAGAAATCAAGAGCCAGTTCCTTTTTATCTGTGTCTTCACAAGACCCCACGTAAATTAATAACACCTAGTACCAAGCTCCAGGGCCAATCAAAATGGTTGATAGCAGGGGTTTGAACAAAACCAAAAACCTCTTCTTCAGAAGGAAGACAGACATCACTAGGTAGGGATCTCTGGTCTGACCCACTGAACTTCTTTCTAGAGTTTTTTCCTAGCTCCCAACATACAGTAACCCACCCTGCTTCTTCCTAATTACTTCTCCTCCCAGCCCCTCCCTACACATACCCAATGAATTTGGACAGAGGCTGGGAGAGAGGCTGAGAAGCACTGTGGTACACGCGTGGTACTGAACTCGAGCTCCCTATTAGCACCACATGGGGGGATCCTAAAATATTACTGATGCCTCGGGCCCCCAAAGCCCAGTGAAATCAGAACTCTGGAAGTGGGGTCTGGGCAAGGGTTTTTATTAATTTTTTAAAAAGATCACTGGGTGATTCCAATGCTTAGCCAGTTGAGAACATCGGATGCAGCAGAAGAGAGCTCACTGGGCTAGGAATTGGGAGGAGACATGGGTTCAACTCTAGCCTGTGTGACTGTTTATAAGGGGCTCCCCTTGGCTGAGCTTCCACACCTGTGCAATGAGGCCGCTAGACTAGATCTCATGTGGGCAAGGCTTTCTGTTTTCAGCTGTCACATTCTAAGTCTTAATGGTCTGGGGTCAGCTCAGATGAAGAGGGAGGGTCAGGTGGGGAATAACAACAGAGACCTTGTTCCTTTATGAGGGCCAGATGCACAGAGGGAGGCAGACGGCAAGAGGGAAAGAACAGGAGCTGGATGCTAATTGGAAAGGATAAGGGACATGTCGAGTTGTCAGTTTCACTCGCGGGGACACGCGGTCTGTAAGTGCTGGAATGGCAGCGGTAGATCACAGGAAGGATCTTGGGCATGCCAGCTTGTCCTCGCTCCTATCTGTCTATCTGTCGGCACGAAGCTCTGTGGCAGAGGGCCTCTGTTGTTTCTTAAGACAATTAAGTCCTCTAAGTCTCCTTCAGCAGAGCCTATGATTGAAAGTGACAATTGAGGCTACCCTATTTAAAAGCTGCCACTTTGTATTAGCAGAAGGATCAGCTCAGGTTGGGGGACATTTCACTGATGCATTTAAAAACTTGCTCACAGAGAGATGAACAGGTGTAGTGAGGGAACAGGGTGGGGTGCACAGAAAAGAAGGCTGGTTGGAGAAGAAGTGACACAGCTCCATCTTCAGTTGACAGGGTAGCTCAAACACAGGTCCAAACCCATTGCCCTCATCCAAAAGGGCAAAGTAAAATGGGAGGCCGGGCAATGAGGAGGTGACTTTGGTCAGTGTGAACAGCTGACTGAGGGCACCTAAGGGTCAACGGGACAGAGGAGTGTGACCACCTTTCCATCTCTGAATCACAGCTCAGCCCTCAACCCAATTTAAAGCAACATACTCTCAGTGCCTCCCCACCTCTCCCTCTCGCCCATGAGGACTGCTCTTCCCACCCAGGCCGTTCTTTTCTTCTCCATCCCTTAGAAAAACCTTGCTGTAAGACATTAGCAGAGCACCTTCTCAATGACAGGCATCCTCCTGGGCCCTGCGGGCACAAAGATGAGTGATCGGTACTCTCCCAAGGACTCTAGGGGACAGAATGGTAACCAACAAGCAGAGTCACACATGACAGGTGCTAAGAGGAGAGAACTTGGGGGACTGGGGGCACAGAGCACTCGCCAGCTGGGAGAGTAAAGAGGGATGCTGGAGCAGATTTTTGACATGAGGTAGAAGGAAGTTATTCCACAAAAAGAGAAGAGTGTGCACTAGGTATGGAGGCCCAGATTCACAGGTTCCATTCAGGGAATTGCACGTTTCAATACAGGGGGAGAAGAAGAGGAAAGGAAGCTGGAGAGGAAGATGGTGAACCAGATCACAAAAGATGATGAAGGCTTTAGTTGAATTCGAAGTTATCTGAGAGCTAAAGGAGTTATTGAAAGGCTTTGGAGAAGAATATGGCATTAGGCATATATTTTAGAAAGATCACTTAGGAGCAACATGCAGGATATATTAGAAATAGATAAGACTGGAGAAAGGGAAAAAACCTACTTCACACTACAATGTAGAGGACTATTCTAACGGAGCTATAGGCTGAAGAAGGAGATGTTTTTCCAGGATATTTGAAAACCATGTACATAGGCAGATAGTTTCCCTTTCCTGAGCTTCTAGGCCTGGTCTTGGGGCAGACACTCCTGTCTCAGAGTTTCTATAGATGGTGCTTCTCACAGTGCCTGACCTTGACTGGGGACCACACCTGCCAGGGATATGTCTTCCAAGTTTTAGAGTCAAACTCTCATCACTGTCATTTTCTGACATTTGCTCTAGTGCCTCTAGTCTGAGCTTTGTTAGTCTGTCTTGCTCCCAGCTGGCTGACAGATTCATTTCTCTTTTATTTTGGACACTGATTGGATTTCCCAACAGTGAAAATCTAGGTGGCTTCTTGAAGAAGCAATGGAATCCAGTGTCATTTAGAATACCTGACTGTGTGTTCCCCAGAGAAAACTTGACCTAGCTGCTCCTGCCTTATTCTTCAGTCCCCTCGCAGATGGGAAGTTGAAGCAATTTTTCTAACCAGGAATAATAGTGGTGACTTCTCACCAGGACGCTGATCCATGGTTACAAATCTAGCATATGAATCCCGGTTGCTGTCAACCCTATGTAAGAACTCTAAATCAGAATCACATGGAAACTTCAGTCTTTATGACTTTGGGCCCATGAAAAGTTCTTAGTGTGGAGTCTTGCAGACTCTCCCATGGGTAATTCTCTCTCTCTGACCAGAGTTTGTCCATCCCTGTACAGTTTCTGTGGAGGCTGTTTTGTCCAATTCCTGGTACTATAGTCTCAGCAGATTTCTCTAGGATCTTATAGAAGATATGTTTTATCTACATTAGTACTTTCCCATCCTGAATGTGTGCCTGACCTAGACTATTATCGCCTGATGAACCAGGGTCTAGTGTCAACCAGGGTAGGTAAAAAGAATGCCTTGATCTGAGCATACCTGACCCCAATGTCCTCTTTCAAGCTGAAAGGCCTTATTAAGAAATTGAGTATCTGTAGGGTCTAGATAAAAATCATTCTGACCAGTTTATTTCTTAGGGATTCCCCCACCCACCTTAGAGTGTAGACTTATATGATGCATAAGTCTGGTAGGTCTTTCCCTGAAAAAATTTTTCAGGAAACTACATTCTCCCCCAAATGGTAATTTCAATTTTAATGTGGTCTTTTCAATGTTCCTGTGAAAGTGAAGAAGCAATTACCCTAGGACACATCTTGCTAATGGATGCACACAATACATTGAGATAAAGCACGGATGCTCACAGACACAGTTCAAAGCTATGGAGGATTGAGGCTGAGATGCTGAGTGAAGTTCCCAGGGAAGGAACCTGGTGGTGCTGCTCTCACTGCTTGGGGTGCACGCTGCCTCTCTTACAGCTCCTGCAAAACAAATGTTGAACGCTATGGTTACTTTTTGCCTTTTTCATAAAGTGAAAATCTCCTTCAGATTTCTTTAGGTTAGTGAAAACAGGTACTAATGAAGGCCTTTCGTAAAAGTGAAATGGCATAAAGTGAACTTTCAAAAGCAGGGGGTACCTGTACCATTTGGCCCAAATGATTGTGGGTTTGGAGACCTGCTGCACTCAGTCCAGCATCCATAAGTGGGCTGGTTCCCTGTGTAGAAAGTCCTCCCAAGGGACAGTTAGACATGTCTCTGTCTTCAGTCCCACACAGCTGGGAGTTGATGGGATGAGAAATACTGCATCTTAGAAAATAAAAATTCTAGGTGTCTGTTTTAAAGAAGTAAATAGAGACAGTAAGGGAAAGAAAGTATAACCTGGAATACAGGCAGGCTCCTGAGTTTTCCATAGTATAATCTAACTTTAAACTCTCTTTGGACTACCATATGACCCAGCAATCCCACTACTGGGCATATACCCTGAGAAAACCATAATTCAAAAGAGTCATGTACCACAACGTTCATGCAGCACTATTTACAATAGCCAGGACATGGAAGCAACCTAAGTGTCCATCAACAGATGAATGGATAAAGAAGATGTGGCACATATATACAATGGAATATTATTCAGCCATAAAAAGAAAGGAAATTGAGTTATTTGTAGCGAGGTGGATGGACCTAGAGACTGTCATACAGAGTGAAGTAAGTCAGAAAGAGAAAAACAAATACTGTATGCTAACACATATATATGGAATCTGAAAAAAAAAAAAGGTTCTGAAGAATCTAGGGGCAGGAGAGGAATAAAGACGCAGACACAGAGAATGGACTTGAGGACATGGAGAGGGGGAAGGGTAAGCTGGGACGAACTGAGAGAATGACATGGACATATATACACCACCAAGTGTAAAATAGCTAGAGGGAAGCAGCCGCATAGCACAGGGAGATCAGCTCGGTGCTTTGTGTCCACCTGGAGGGGTGGGATAGGGAGGGTGGGAGGGAGATGCAAGAGGGAGGAGATATGGGGATGTATGTATGTATACATATAGCTTATTCACTTTGTTATACAGCAGAAACTAACACACCATTGTAAAGCAATTATACTCCAATAAAGATGTTAAAAAAACCCCTCTCTCTGGCATTGTTAATATCAAGTTTCTAACATCGTGATGGAAGTATTCTAGGTAGAGAAGTTAGAATGAGCAAAGTCCCATGGAAGTGCAAGGCTGAAAGCTGTAGGAATTGAGACTGGGATTGTATGCAAGAGAATGGGTCCTGGAGGTCCATAGGAACCTGGCTGGGTGATGATAAGAAAATAAAAGGCTTTGACCAGGGAAGTGCCATGGTCAGACCTGCATTTCAGTGGTGTTTGTGTGTGTGTGTGTGTGTGTGTGTGTGTGTGTGTGTCTATAGAAGATGGATTTAGAGGGATACAATTAGAGGCAGGGAGATCAGTTGGGAGGTTGTTTCATGTTTACGGGAAAGGGGATAAGGACCTGAACTAGAAATGGGGTAGGAAAGATAAAAGAGGATGGCACAGATTTTGAGAATTTCTTTTAGAGTGCACAACTAACAGGACTTAAAGTTTGGTGGTCTTTGGGTAGAGGGGGATGGATGGATTCTCAGGTCTGGCCTGATGACAGGTGGATGGAAATGCCAGCAGCTGAGGTTAGGAGTGATGGAGGAAACACTGTGCGGGGATGGGCTGATGAACCTGTTGGATGTGTTGAGCATCCATCCAGGTAAACATCTAGCCCACTGTTGGTTATACAAGCGTGAAGCTCAGGGAAAAGTTTGGGCTGTAAATATTTATTTGAGAGTTATTAGTTTATATGTGAAAGTTGAAACACTCAGAGAGAGCGGATAAGGTTAAGAGTGTAGGATAAAACTCTAGAATGCTTGTATTTCATGCATGGGTGGAAGAAGAGGTCCCCGCACAGAAGATGAAGGAGTAATTAGTCAGAGAGATATTAGGAAGGCTAAAGGAGTATGGGATCACAGCTAAGGTCATCTAAAATTTTAAGAAGAATTGCATTTTCAACCTGTCACTTTAGTAAAGAGGTATGAAAAAAAGATCTGAATTGGGCAATTAAAATTTTCCAGTCGCTTTGGCAAGAGGAGTTTCAGTAGAGTAGTGAGGGCTGCAGCCAAATTCAAATTAGCTTCAGGCCGAGAAGAAGGTACAGACATTGGGTCCCAGGGTATAGACAAGTCTTTCGAGAAGTGGATGAGAAAGGGAGGAAAGAGATTGGGTCTTGGCCAAAGAGGGGTGTGGAGGAGAGTTTTAGTTTGTTTATTTGATAGGATAGGATGTGTTGAGTAGGTTCATAGACTGAAGGGAAGGCTTGCCCGTGGAGGAAGAGGTGGAATATGACCTGTGGGGCAAGGTCTTGAAGATGTGGGAGAGAGTGGAGTCAAAGGCATCCTTGTAAGCCTTGAAGAAGAAGAGGGGCTCCTCATGCTTTGATGCTGGGTAGGTGTGCTTAAAGACACCTGTATAGGTGGGGATTGGGGGTGGAAAGGTGAGAAGCATCACTCTCGCTAGCCGCCATTTTCCTGATGATTAAAAAAGCCCGGTTGGAACTGAACGCTGTGGAAGGCTCGGGTTTTCTCCCTCCTTCTCTGTGTTCTCCAGTCAAAGCCGCCAACAATCACACACGAATGGCTCATTCCTGACCACAGAACAAAAGGTCTCTTCCATTGTCCTGGCTGAGCCCACAGCTCCCTGAGACTGAAAAGGACATAAGGCGTGAATCCACAATACTGTTGAGTAACCCTGGCTAAGCCGGGGACCTGCCCAAGGTCACAGAGGGAAGGAGTGGAAGTGCTGGAACTGGAAGCTGCTCGCCCTGCCCCCCTCCCTCAGCCAACCCCAAGCAGGAGGGGTGGAGGGATGCAGAGATGTGCACGATTCAGCGGGACCATCCCCACTGCAAATGAACGACGGGAAATTAGAGGAGCAGGTGCGCTCCGTTGCTTCCAGGTCAGTCCTCGCCTGGCAGGTGCAGCCCAGGTGCAGATGTTTGCAAACATAGCCAGGCCCCCGTCCCAGCCTGGGGGAGGCGGGTAGCCACTCACCCTCCACTGTTATGCTTGGCTCTTCTAGCTGGGGGAATCTGGGCTGTCTGCTCCTGAGAGCAAGGAGCTTTTGATTCTGGAGGAGCGGTGTATTCCTGACTTTGATCTCCCACAGGTCAGGTCTTTGCACACTCCCAAGAGAACACTTTACGTTTTCAAGGCTCGGAGCTGGCTGTCTCTTTTGCTCACCTGTGGAGCTGCTCTTCCCCCCCCATGACTCATCCTTCCAGCAAAATGGGCCCCTGGGCAGCCTGCCCAGGACAGAGTCAGTGAAACTCGGCTACCCAAGAGGGATCCCGAGTAAACGAATGAGCTAGCAGCAGCCCAGATCAGAGACGACACAGTCTTTTCCCTAACTGGGGCTGAGGGGAGCATCTATTGTTAAGGGCAGAAGAGTAACAGAAACTAGGAAGCATTGTTCTCCTGCACAAACAGCACAGGGAACTCTTCAAAGCGCTTGCAACACTCGGCCACTGAGGTTTCAGCGCCTCCGTGGGGTGGGCTGGGTGTGTAATGCCACTTTTCACTCTGCAGACGGCAAAAGGAAAGCCAAGAGCGAGTCACCTGAGCCATGTCAGATTGGGCAAATCCAAGATGATAGCCCACACCTTCACACTCCTTACGCTGTACTTCATTAACCATTCCGAAGGCTCTTTAGGTAGAGCCAGAAGGCCCCAAACAGGCTTTCCAGGCCAGGGCCAGCCAGGGCGGAGAAGACTGCCAGCCTTATAAGGTTGCAGACTCCATAGCAACAGAAGGCTGAACATGAGAGTGAGAAGGAGTGGATCCCAGTCTCGGCTCTCCCGTGTATCAGCAGTTGGAATCTTGAACAAATGACAGAAACTTTATAAACTGCTTCTGGAAATAAAACCTCTCTGCCTGTATCATAGGCAAAAGTGGATATGGTAAATTATTTGAAATGCCTTTGTAAATTGTTAAGTGCTCCAAGCAAGTAAGTGGTTATTTATCTTCATTCTTATTCCCCTCTGGAATCTCATTTGGGTGGGCCTGGGATCACAGGGGTCAGGAGTCCCCCAGGTTTGTCTTCAAGCCAGGCCAGGGACAGGATCTCCTCAGCATCCACCTCTCATGCTTTTTTGGATGAGCCCTGCTCTCCATCATTCTGTATTTATCCTGAAGTTGTTAGAGAGAAATGGAACAGACCACCCAACCCCTTAACTGGTAGGAGAAATCCATCGTATCTCGAGGTCCCCAAGCCAGTGCTCTTTCCACAGTACACATAGTCTGGAAAAGGGCTTTCCTCTTCCCACCCCTGCCCAGCACCAACCTCATATCCTCATGAACTGAGAAAAACTCTGCAGGGATAAGCTGGCAATTTAGCTCAGCTTGGAAGGGCGCAGTGAACTGGTTAGTAAACAAAAGTGATTTTCCTTAATTAGGGCTGGTCACACATGAAAGCTGTAACTGTTCGAGTTCCACCTGCTACTTTCCAATCCTCCTCACCCCTGCCCCACCCTCTAGGGGCCTTGGCCTGGCCCTCCCCAGCTCTCCATTCCCCACCTGTTGCTGTGATTTCTTTGGTGGTGGGCAGGGGAAGGGGCCTCCCGGAAACCAAACACTGGCCGGGGGCAGACCCAGGCTCCCACCCCCGTCCACACCTTTCCCCTGGGAAAGCTGGCCGTACAAGAGAAAGTCCTCCCTAACTGGAATTACCTGGGGCTCCTTTCCAGGCACCAACTCTCAGCCATCAGAAAGAATCCTCTTCCCAGTACCATCCAAAGAAAGAAAACACCGACTTAGACCAAGTTTCAGCCTTGAGGTGTGTTGGGGTCGCTGGATATAAGCTTTTGCATTCATTGTTCTCGCTTTTCTCTTCAATCTGCTTACTATTCCCTGTACACACCCTACTTATTCCTGTCTCCTGTCTCTGTTGATGTTAGTCCCTTGCCTCAAATACACTCTGATATTTATAAATCTTTTTCACTTAGCATTTCAAAAGGCTTTTTTGTCTATGATCTCATCCAGTTGGATCATATCATGATCCTCACAGCAACCCGGGTTTTTTTTATTACTATTATTTAAATTATTATTCCCTGTTATATTGGAGGAACTGAGGCTCATGAAGGCTCAATGACTTGTTCAAAGTCACATCGGTAGTTACAGAAAGAGCTGGAATTAGAACAAGGACTTCACGTCTCCGCCTCCTGGGGCTTCTTCTCTGCCTCGTGCTGTGTCCCTCTCATCTCTAAAGCACCTACCTGGGAGCCTCCAGGAGCTGCCCTCAACACAGCCCCTGAGGTTATTTTCTGCTTGCCCAGCACGTTCACCCCTATTAGGTTATAGAACCCCATTTTTCCCTTGAGAAACCAACCCCGCCCCCTCAGCTCATGATTTTGATGGGATCGACTTCGCTCCCCGGGCTCTGTGGGTGAACTCATGGTCAGAGCTGGCCAATCCATGCCGTGTGTCCCTCTGACCACAGTGATTTGTTGAGAGAAGAACATGTGACCAAAGCCAGCACAGTGAAGTGCAACTGCAGGTCTTCTGCTGGAGTTGTGTGGGAAGAGATGCTTTCTTTCTGCTGAAATTTCTAAATCTGTAGAATGTAAGCATGGACCACCACTTGGAGATGCCTGCCTGAGAATGAAGCTGATAAAGAGGAACACGAAGCAAAAAGGGACCCTGAGGAAGCCAAGTCCTGAAGACATTGCTGGCATCAGTGGATTCCACTAGGCCTGAAGCTGGTTTGAATTGGGATTGTGTCACCTGTTTCAAAAAACAGAACCTTGGGCTTCCCTGGTGGCGCAGTGGTTGGGAATCTGCCTGCCAATGCAGGGGACACGGGTTCGAGCCCTGGTCTGGGAAGATCCCACATGCCGCGGAGCAACTGGGCCCGTGAGCCACAACTACTGAGCCTGTGCATCTGGAGCCTGTGCTCCGCAACAAGAGAGGCCGTGATAGTGAGAGGCCCGCGCGCCGTGATGAAGAGTGGCCCCCGCTTGCTGCAACTAGAGAAAGCCCTCGCACAGAAACGAAGACCTAACACAGCCCAAAATAAATAAAATAAATAAATTTTTTAAAAAAACAGAAAAAAAAACCAGAGCCTTGACTAATTTAACACCCACCTCCAACACTCTTTATAAATCCTCCTTTTAGTCCTTGCTTCTACATCCCCTTACAGGGTTCACTTACCTGTTGCCCTGGATTAAAATGTCAATATTACATGCTTGTGTCTTTTCCCCACTTTATCATAAGCAATTTGAGGACAGGAAATTTCTTCTCTTTTCTCTTATTTGTATAATGGAAAGAGTACAGGGTCAGAACACCTGGTATGAATCCCACCCCTATCACAAGCTGAATGGTCTTGAATGGATAACTTTATTTTCTTGAAACTCAGTTTTCAAAAAAATCTGTACGATGACTTAAAACAACAAACTCACCTTTCAGGCTTATTATGATCATCAAATGAGGTAATGTCCATAAAAGTCCTTTTCAAACTTTAAAATGCTGTTCCAATGTAAGAGATTACTTAGAACAGTGTCTGGCATATAGTATGCACCACAAAAGTGTCTGTTAAATTGAAAAATAAATGAAAATAATTGTTGAACTCAGCTTTTGTGTGTTGCCATCCATTGCTTAAGTTCTTTGCTTTATGAGCAGATTAATGGCAAATTGAGAACAGAACATTTGGATGCTCCAGTGATTTTTTTTTTTTTTATTGCAAACGTGTCACTAGAATTCCTCATTAGCTGAGCATCCATCACCAGGTGAGAGAAGCTGTCACCTCTGGGGGAGGTAAAAAGACATAGAGCATCTCTTCCCTTTTACATTGAGACGACGTGCAAGGCTGGCTTGAACACTGCCCCTGGGGAGGAGCTGGTGTTGGAGGGGAATAAAATGAGGGATTGTCTACCATCTTAGGTCACAACTGCTCACTCCAGTCCCCCAGTTTCAACCATTTACCAGGCTTCCTGTCCCAAACAGAGAAGTGAGATAAGCTTATGACATTGCCCTCTGGGAGACAAGCATGTGTTTCAACAGCCTTTCTATAGAATAGTTTTTGGTGGCCACAGAGCTTTTGCATGCACATTTGAGGGAATGTGTGGTGGCTTTAGTTCCTTGTTTGTTCCAGCTGAGAAAGAACCCCTGAGTTGGAAACTGCGGTCAGTGGAGTTCAAAAGCAAACTCCTGGTATCCTCGCCCTTTTCAGATTCCTGGCCACTCACCCAAATGAACTTCACTCAGAGAATTTGAAAATGCCCTGAGGAAATAGTTGTTTGTGAAATCATCTTGTGTGGAGGATCAGGAGAAGTGAATGTCTTGGCACCATGTCATGAACTTCCTGTGTGTGTGTGTGTGTGTGTGTGTGTGTGTGTGTGTGTGTGACAAATCTGGAGCACTTACCTACGCTAGACTCCATAATGAGCTCGTGACATGCATTAAATCATGTAAGTCTCAACTTGTCTCTCTGAAGGAGTTTCTATTATTTCCCCATTGTAGGGAGGTTTAAATAACCCCAGAAGTTCTCTTTGCTACTATGTGACAGAGTTGGATCTTAAACTCAAGTTTATTTTATTCTAGGGCCTGAGCTCTTCTTGCTACCACCCCCATCTATTCTGAGAATCCATGGTGCCCATGCCTCCTTTTTAACAACTGGTACTTTGTTGGATTATGTACAATACCACATATATGTATGGGACTTCCCTGGCGGTCCAGTGGTTAAGACTCCACGCTTCCAAGGCAGGAGGCATGGGTTCGATCCCTGGTCAGGGAACTAGGATGCCACATGCTGCGCGTCACAGCCAAAAAATAAAAAAAATTAAAAAAAAATCCATATATATGTATATATGTATTATACAACACTGTATACTCATCAAAGTTAGGGATTGAGCACTGTTTCCCTCTGCATTTCTAGCAGTGAGAAGCATGGGGGAAAATACCACACAACTGTAGGTAGGTGGATGGATGGAGTGATGGGGAGATAAAAAGAAATTTACTAGGGGGACCCTTTAGTCTGACCTCAGGGACTTGACATTCTAGCAGGAGAGACAAAGCATAAACATATGAAAAACTAAAAATTAAAGTCCATAATACAGCCATGATCATTCACAAATGAATGATAAACTCATGATGTGTTAATTCTCATAGAGAGAGAGGTGTTTGGGGCTGGTTCACACTAGCATGTCAGTCTGCGATCTTTAGTTCTGACTCCTTATTCCACTCCCTCTCAGGCTCCAAGGGAGTCTCTGTGACCAGTGGCCTCAGTCACATCCAGAGCCTGTACTGTGCGCCCTTGGGGGGAAGACGCTGAGTAAGCGCTAGTTTATGATGATTGATGACCACTCCCAGATTATTCTCAGCCTGCGTGCAGCCCGGAGCTTCCTCAATTTTCATTTAATTAGCTTCCCCCTTTCCTTAGCTTCTCCCAGGGAAAGCAAACTCTTGTTGCTTCCAAGAAAGGTTTTGCCAGTTCCCACCCTTTTAGAAGTCACCCTATGGAATGTGGAGGGCACGGTCAGAGAGGAAGTAGTTCTTCCTCTGCCTCAGTGTGACTATCCTGTTCCCTCCCACTTCCCCCTCTCCAAGCTCCATTCAAGGTCAACTCTGGGAGTCTTGGCTGTATCCTACTTGGGAGAGCCCTCAGCCTCCCGGGTGCCATAAATACTACTCATATCACTCCTTTCATTTTATTGGCCTCATTGAACTGCCTCTTCCTCACTCCCTACCCTCCTTGCACTATCTCTGATTCTCTGATCTTTCAGCGTCCACAGCTGGGAACCTCCCGGAGGTGCTTCTAACATACCCAGAGGTAAATCATTTTGCTTTTACCTCTCTCACAGAAGGAGCAAGTAGGAAGGAATAATTTAGCCGCCTGTGTTTCCAAAATGTTCTGGAAAACAGGCAAGTTGCCAGACCTGATGGGTGAAGGTTGCTGCACTGTGATGTGCCCTTTTCCTAAAAGAATTATCCCGACTGCCCCTTCAGCTCCTCTAAACTCATCAAATCGCTGTCCCTCTCTCTCTTTCTTGAAGGCACATATGTATTGTATGGAATTCTGTTGATTCAGGATCCAGCCCCAGGCATAACTGTGAAGCAGGTAGAGTTTTCTTGGCAGCCCACTGCCTCCCCATTCTGAACCCTTTGCCCCTTTCCCCACACTCAGTGATCTGGGTACCACAACACCATCTCCATCTGCTCTGTAGCGAGCCTCCCCAACCTCTTAAAGAAAACACGTTTTCAGAAAGCTGGGAATTTTCCCATGACTATGGTCTACTTTCCTTCTAACTAATGTTATTCTTTTTTTTTTTTTTTTTTTTCATTTGTGGGGAAGAGAGAGAAGAAAGAAAACATGGAAAGCGGGAGAGAAGGGGATAACAGTGGGATTCAACACCTTGCAGGTGAATCCCAGTAATACTTCATGGAAATTCTACATTGTGTGTTGAAGATTCCTCATTGTGTGTTGAATCTTCCTCTTCTGGGCTCCTGAAAGCAGTCAGAGGAGGGGCCCCCACTAACCTGGAGCTCCTCTGTCTGGATTTTAGAAGTGGAGCTGTGTCAACCCCCCTGCACAGGTAGCTGGGCACTGGGCTGGAACAGAGGAAGGATCAACCTCTGTTGTCCCCCAAAAGTCCCTTCTCTTTTGCCTCCCTTTTGGCTTTAGTGCTTCCCCAGCACCCTCCCCCCTCAGCTCCAGGACTAGTTCTGGTGGTGCTTTCACAGGACCCACCTACTGGCTGAAAGGGCAAGCTCTAAAGATATGCCTGGTGCTACCAAAAGCAGTTTCCTGCCTTTGAGGTCTCCTCCTCATTGGCTATTTGAAGGTCTGGGTTCTCACACTGGGCTGTCATGATTCCACAGTTCAATTTCATTTCTTTCTATTAAACTCAAGATTGCATTTGTTGGGTACGTGTCATGATGGGTGGTATAAGCCAAGAACATAACTTCTCAGGGCTTTGGTTTCTTCATTTCCAAACTGTGGACTAGGTTATAGATTCACAAATTCCTCTGCATATGAGGGTTGTTAGAGAGCTGTTGAAAAGCCGCTTCACATCCCAGATCCCAGAGATTCTAGTGCCATAGTTCTATAGCCAGGCCCAGGAGTCTGCATTTTAAACCAACCACCAGGTCATTTGATGCAGGTCACCTGTACAACACCTTTGGAGAAACACTGGGTAAGATGGTCTCCATAGCTATATGTCTATGAATCAATGTATAGGATCCCCTCCTGTGACCACCAGGATGGAGCTCCCTCCAACACCGGAAGACAAGAGCCTGTTAGCCCTACAGGAAAAGGGGTTTGGGGTTTTCATTAGGGTATTTCCCTCAAAGGGAGAGTCAACTTGGAGGATGAACTGACACGTAGTCATGGTAGGCGGCTACTAGCAGATGTAAAATCCTATGCGCTGATCGCCAGTCCCTTCCTGCCAATATTTTTATGGATTCATTCTCTTAAGTTTCGAAGGCTTCAAGAATCCTCAGACTACGATTCAAATTCTCTTGGAATATGTATCAGCCAACATAACCGAACAGCTGTGACAGAAGCTAAAAGATGGGTTTTGGGGAGAAGAACATTGGCAACACCTACTCCGTGCAAAAGATGCAGGGCTCTGAGGAGGCAAAGGATTCCTGCCATGAGGTGGTTTGCAAAGCCATGGGGACAGGAGACATGAGGAACAAAGGGGTCCATCCAGCCAAGGACTGTGGAGGGTGCTGAGTCTGGAGGTAGGTAGCGTCGGGTTTCCGAATTGGAGCCTTTTAAGTCCCACCCCTTTTTTGTGTGGTCCAGGGACAGGGGAGCAGTCTCATGGAGCGTGGTTCCAGTTGGACTCTCCTAAATGTTTTCCCTCCTCTGCTCCAGTTCGCCATAGCCAAGCACCCATCCTGCAGGAAATCTTCTTCAGGCATGCGCCTCACCTCTCACCCTCTTCCTTCACCACACACACTGGCTTGCTCTTGTGTTCTGTGCTTCCTGTGTTTCCCCTGCACTGCTTGGAAAGGCTCATGTTTGCCTGTTGCTTTGAAAGGCCCTTAGATGGCTCACTCTCTGTGTTTATCTTGTCTCTCCAGCCAGACAGCAAGGTCCTTGAAGCCTTCTATTTCTTCTCTTTTGTTTCTTCCCACAGTGCCCAGGACAATGCTCAGGAAAGGCATTTTCTATTTGTTTGTCTGTCTGCTGACCAACTGACACCTACTTCTCCCTAGCAGGCCACTTTCTTGATAGCAGCTAAGCCAGGTTTTCTGGGAGGGAGGGAGCCAAGGATGAGATGCCGCAGGTGCTCCTCCTTCCCTCAGGACTGCGCCATCTCATCAATCAGTCACTAGACACAGAGCTGCTTGTCTGGGGACACCCCTCCTGGAATATGCCCACCAAGTTCACTGACTGACCAATCTAAGGGGGTTTCAAACTTGGGCTCCAAGAGTGGGGAGTAGGATGGACCGAGCTGTAAGACAAGCAGATCTCATTCTCCTTTGAAGGGGATACTGTCTGCCCTAGTGGTTTAGAGCCTGGAATTCAGATGTGAATTCCAATTTTGGATCTACCTATTGCCAGCTATCTTGTCATGAATTTCTCAAACTCCATGAGCCTCAGTTTTCCCAGCTAGAAAATGGGAATAAAAATAGAGTATCTACTCATAGGTTTGTTGGGGGTGGGAGAGATAAATGAATAAGTGAAATAATACAGTTGAAACCCTTTACCCCGTGACTAGTCAGCAGAGAGTGGGCACTCCAAAATGCCAGCCATTGACGAAGCACTAAAAGGGCTTTCCATTTTGTGAAAGGCCAAGGCAATCTCTGCTGCTGCCTTCTTTAGTGTCCTGCCGACTCCTCTTTGACTGCTTTACTTTTCAGAAAAGCAAGAGGGAGTGTGAGAGAGACCCCTTTTCTCTCCCTTGAGGGGCCCCCACTCCAAGAGCTGCCCATTCCCTTTTCTTATAAACCATGCCTGCAAACTCCAGGGAACAGGCCATCTCCCCGTCTTCCCTTGCTCTGGTCAGCACATCCAATGGAAGCCTCCTTGGCTCAGGGCCACCCCCGCAAGGCACCCCTCCTCTGCTCTGCTGAGCCAAGTTAAAACTGGTGGACTCAGCTTTAGTTGAAAATCCCTAATCAGGATGGTATAAAGAGATTCTCTTTTTAATGCAAACCTCCAAATACAAATACTTGAGCGGATGTGCGGTCCTCTTATCTCATGCTTTTCTTTCCTGTCTGAAGCAAACTCCTCTTGTGAGACCTTGGGGTCCTGGTAAAGAGGCCTCTTTGCAATCATACATTACATGTTTGTGCAAAGGGACTCCTTAGTGGGTTGGTAAGCGCCCTTAAAACAATTTCATAAATATTTTGAGCAGGATTTTCTATTAGATTCTATCTTTTAGAAACTTCTGCTGCTATCTGGGTAGCCAGGTTTTCAAGGATATACCTCCTTTTAGTTGAAATCACAGTCTCAGAGAAGTGCCTCTGCCTCCAAAGTACCTTCTAAACAGTGTGGTTGACCCAGGAGCCCAAATTAAATTACTCTATGTTCTAATGATGGAAAAGATCCGGGGAACAAAATGGCTCTAGGGAAATTGTGTTTTCTTGTCGTATTTAGCTACTGGGAGTATTTAGTTAATCTGGGAGGTTAACTGGGTATGGAAAGTACACACGGGAAGGGATTTTTCAGGGCTATTTCATCAGAGGTGTGAGGAAGGAAGCTTATCAGGACTCAAGTCTTTATCAGAATGAATCTTCTGCAAGCGGCACTGACCTTGGGGCTGGAGACTTTCCTGAAGGGGCAGGAAGGCTCAAGGACAAGTGACACAGAAGGGGACTGGGCATTTGCAGACCTGCTTTCACTTTCCCCGAGGCTCTAGTCCTGGGACAGAACCAAGGCCCTGCCCTGAGGGGTTTATCAAGGACATCAGGATATGCCAACAAAGGCAAACGAGAATAAAACCCGGAGTCTGGCATTCAAGGCTGGATTATATCAGCTGCCTCCCAATGGGCCTCCAGTGCCCCCTCCTCTTTCCCCCCTCCAATCCATTCTCATCAGCTGGAGTGGGGCTTTCTAAGAGTGCCTTCTGGCTTCACCCTCTTGGCTCCCACCCTACTCTTGACATCCAGTGTCCTTTCTGATCCTTCAGATCTTAATTTAGGATTCACGTTGTTCCGGAAGCCTTGATTGACACCCCCGCCCCCCATGCTGTGTGTGGTTCACCCCGTGTGTGCAGTATGGCGATGGCCACATACATTCTGCCTCCTCATCTAGGCTACAAGCTCCTTGAAGGTGGGACTCTGTCTTGTTAAGGATGTCGACAAGAAATTAATAAGTCGATCTAAGAAAGATATGGAAAATTTTATTTCGGGCCAAATTTGAGGATTATAACCCAGGAAGAACATCTCAGAAAGCTCTGAGAACTGTCCTACCCCTTAGAAGTCAAGCCACAGTTTATATAAGTTTTTTGAGACAGAGAGGTGTACTTCAAATGGCGTATTATTGACGATTTACATAATCCAGATCTAAGTGCCAACGTGGTGGGTCGTGTGACCCTTTACAAGATCAAGAAAGAATGTTATCTTTTACAGAGTTGTCTTGTTGATGCTGGGATAATATTGCTGTTTATGGTTGAGCAGGTATTTCTTACAATGCGAGAGGCTTGGTCGATGCAGATACACAATGTACAGTGCAGGTGGGGGGAGAGGAGGCCAAAGGGCCGAGAAGAATTTTTATGTTTAAGTTTTTCATGTCTTGCCATAAAATATGAATTTTATTTCACAAGGATGTGTTCCTAACACCCAACACCCCAAATTCAGTGGTTGAAAAAAAACTGAACAGCTGTGGTCAAACCTCATTCAGGGAAGAATGGGAAACAGCACCCACTGGTCACTGGCCCACAGAGCAGGAATTGTGCCACTTGTGCCCTGGCTGAGGAAGGAGCCCACTGGTGTCAGGCAGCCTCTGGACCTGCACTTTGGAGAATCACTGCTGTTCTTTGTCCTTCAAAGCCAAATCTGAGAAGGGCACAGAGAAGATTCCCCTTTCGGGGGGCTATAGAAACTTAGCAGCCCACTTCCTATTGGTGGGCCTGGGTATTGCTTTATGTATTAAACAGCCAATAATATATTTATTTAAAAAACTTCGTTGGCTTCTAATCATTTTTTTTCATTGAAGTATAGTTGATTTACAATATTGTGTTAATTTCTGCTGTACAGCAAAGTGACCCAGTTATATCAATACATATATATACTTCTTTAAAATATTCTTTTCCATTATGGTGGTTGGCTTCTAATCTGTTTGTGCCCAGTCAATTCCATGGGGCAAAGATCTTGTCATAGTCCTTGAGTCTGAGAATTCCCACCGCCCATCTGGCCTCTGGGTTCTGTCCGTCACCCTGGCCCTCCATTCAATGGCCCCTGCCTTGAGGCAATTTGAAACAATAGCTTGGCGGGGAGATACCACCCATAATCTGATTTTTCCCAGCCAGCATCTTCACAATAAGCATGAGTGTCTCCTTTGTCTGGTGGAGAACGCTGAACAGAAGGTGCTGGGAGAGGCCTGGGGATCCGGATTAGAGTTGGGCTCAATCTTATCTCCTGCTTCATCTCCTGCCTCTTTGCCTCTGCTCCCACTGATTTTATCTAATACTAGAGAATTCTGCTTTTTCAACCCTGAAAGGCGTCGAGTTATTGGACTCTTAGTCAATCCATTTCAATCTCAGAGAATAGACAGACAGACGGAAAGCACCTCTCTTAAGCAAAGCCGTCTTTTTTCCCCCCTGTTTTCAGATAGGTCACCTTTAATCTGAGCTGGTCTCATTCATGTATAACCTGACTGAAGGTTGCAAGACATAAAAGATGCAAATATTCTGAATTTCCCTTAGTACTTCCCTAGCATTACTGTTTCTGTAAGCATGTGACTGGTGTCCTGAGGTTCCACAAGTGACAATTTGCGAATTTTACCATCATATAACAAGACTCACCACTTCCCTGCTAGGGATGCCAGGACATCCCCACTCTCCACTTTCCCTTCTTCCATTCAGCCAAACTGTAGGCTCTGTTTCTTGCAGCACCCCAGTCCTGGTACAAATTCTGTATCATTTGGATGATTTCGGATTAGGGCAACACATGACCATAGGGAGGAGGATAGATTCCCTGAACTATACTGTTTGTTGTTTAGTTAGAAAGGAGGAAGGGAATGGATGCTGGTGCGGCAACAAGTTGTATTCTGCACTGTTTTATTTAACATTCACATGTTCATGTTCAACAAGCATTTATTGAGCACCTACTTCATTCCAGGTACTAGAGGGGCAAGGAAAACAAAAAGACAAGTTCCACCTCCTAAAACCCTGGCAAACCTGTGGGGATGCAGACACTGATGTCCGGTGTGAGGAAGACATAATAGGCACACAGAGAGTGCCAGTGAAGCCAAGGGTTGGGGCAGCTGACCCAGACCAGGGGTCCTAGAAGAGGTGACTCATCTGTTCACTGAAGGTGTGTTCCATTCTGTGAGGCTGTGGATTTGTCTGACTTTATTCACTGCTGTATTCCTAATGTCTGACAGAGCGCCTGCGTAGTAGGCGCTCAATAAATATTTGTTGAATGAATGTTAGTGACACCTGAGATGAATCTTGAAAGATGAGTAAGAACTAGACGGCAGAGTGGGCAATAATATCTTCAAAATGTCTTGGGCGTGAGAGATAATAGCTATTCCTTCATGATGCCGGCACTGAAATAAGACTTGAAAATGTAGGAAGGGAGTAGATGCGATACCCGTGCCTTCCCTGCAGGAGGGGCAGAGAGGCAGAATCCAACCCAACCAAAGGCTGGAAGACAGAGCTTGACACTGGAGATGTTGAGAAGGAAGTGCTGGCCCGACTCTAACTGCCCTGAAGGAGTTTCAGAAGATGGACGTGGGAAAGGACAGCGGCACGTCTACGGAGAGCGGTGAGGAGCCCATTGAAAAAGGGATTTTACCTCCCCTTTACTTGATGTTCTCAGTGTGACAGCATCCTATTACAAGGACTTATGGGATCAGGATTGCAAGTCCAGCTTTCAACAGGCTGACGTTCCCTTTTGGGGAGTTTGTCATCACCCAGAATGGGTGGCCATCAGGTGACTGGTGTAGTTTTATCATCCTGTCCTGCAGATACAGCTAGGAAAGGCATCAGCATCCTTTTCCACCCACCTGCAATGCCTTTTGAGACAACTTAAAAGAGCAGCTTATTAAAACGGTGAAGGACATTGATCAAAGGGTAGAGAGTCCAAAGTGTGTATTTTGAATAAAGCATACAGCATTTTAGACTGCTATCAATAACTTCATTGTAATTCTTATTTTAACCATAAAGATGAAAAGCTGGTCTCCCAAATCATCATGAACCTTTGACTTGGACTCCTGCAATGCTCTAGGTCAGATTAAAATCTAAACTTCCTCCGATGAACTGCCTTCAACTTTCCTACTGCACAGAATCTGAGTCATCTTGCAACAGCCCGTGGTCGTTGATACCTCGTCAGTAAGAGGACGGATTTTGATACTGTCTACCTTCAGCTCGCTGAGGGGTAATTCCTGCTCCACTTTCTCTGAGAAAACTTGATTTAAAACATTAACAGTCTCCTTTTTTCCAGTTGAGTACATTTTTCAACCTCATATTTTCACACTTTTCTGAGCAGAGTACAATCTGATAATCATGAATGGATACAATTATTTTTCAATTAACCAGAAACTATTATGAAGACTGAGAATCATGGATGTTGGAAACTCTTCTAAAACTCTATTAGACAAAGAATCATACACCTGCTATTTTTAGAACATTGTCTACATAGAAATTTTCATATGATTGGTAAATAAAACATATAAACAGTATACAAGAATCTATATATATAGTTACAGTTATTTGTAATTATGTACAGCTACATAGGGTAAGGATATTGATTTCACTACAACTACTGGCTGGTCTTTGTGCCCACAGAACCAGAACAAAGGAATCATAACCTGAGTCCTGGGAGCTAAGGTCAGGATTTAAAAGAAATGCCCAAGTGGTAGCCTTTTATATGACTTAAGTTCCCTGTATGGTTAAGCCATCTGGTTGTTCTAATATCACTTAATAGATGACATCAAGAGACAGATTCTGCTCTGCCTTTTCTTTCATCTCCACAATTATCATAGAATTTCTATTGAGTAAAGTAAGAGTGAAAGGGCAGTATCTCTCTCTCTCTCTCTCTCTCTCTCTCACACACACACACACACACACACACACACACACACACACACAATCAGAACAACATCTAGACCAGACTAGGAACAGAAGTTAGGTTGCTCCTTTGGGGAGAAGCTGTATGTCTGACTTCTAGTCTCTTTCATGGTTTGTTTTAAGCAACTTAAAGGCTACACCTTCATATTAAGAATTCCCAAATCTGGCTGCACATCATAATTACTCAGAGATTTATTAAAAATGCAGATTATCAGTCTCCAACCGAAACCTGCTGATTTCAGAAGACTAAGAGGCAGGGCCTGGGAAGCAGTATTTTGAGTAAGTTCTGCAGACAAGGCTAATGAAGCCAGGTCAGTACCCATCAGAGGGCCAGCTCTGGGCAAGCTTCATCTTCATGAAATGAATAACTCTGCAGGTTAAATTCCTGATTTTCAACTAGCCTTTTTTTTTTTAGTAACTGTGTAGGGTGAAATTATGTAGTTTGGGGACAGAAATTCGAGGCTAACTGTTTACCAGAGCCACAAAATGGCCCAAACAAGGCAGCTATGTCTGGATGTAGCAGGTTGTAATCCCAGAGTGAGAAACCCAGCCAGAAAGGACGGGGTCCCCCTGATTTGACATGGCCTTCCCCACCCTCAACAGGAATAGCCTCTCCCTCAGCTCCCGGGTGGGCTGAGATCAGCAGGCAAGGTGTTTTACCTCTTTGGTGCTCTAAGAGAACTTGTCTGACCATCACTCAGCCTCTACCCCCTCGCATTTCCTGAATTCTATACCCTTGCTTGAGTCTTGCCTGAGGGCTGAGACTGAACCTTACAAGGACCATTGTCTGTTGGGCCTGTGATCATTTATAGGGTTCCACAGTGCCTGTCTTGACCAAAGCAGGACAGTAGAAAATAAAAAGCAAAATCTTCCCCCTGCTTCATGGCCCTAGTTCTTCTAATTTCCATTGATTCTACTGGTTTCCTCTATAATTCTGATTAATGTGCTTATACTTCAGTGTTTTGATTCTCAACTTTTGACAGTGTTTAAGAAATAACCTGGGTTCCACTTACCCTTTTCTACTCCCTTCTCTTTCTAACATTGTCTCATTTTCTTGCTTATTTTTCTGTTGATTTTGTTTATAAATTTTATTAATATGATTCAAACTTTATTTCTTGATACATTAATTTTAGATAACATTTCTTGACACTTTAGTAAATTGAAGAAACTCCAGTTCCCTCCACTTCTTCCCCTCCCCAACCCCCATAAATATCTCAGTAATATTTCTTTGGCCTTTTTAAGGTTTGTTACATGTACATTATGATGTGTAAGCATCTTTCAATTTTCTGGGGTTTATTAAATTGAGTCCAATAGCCAAAAAGCAAACAAGCACCTATCTATTTTAGAGTTCATATTGGGCCATGAATTTTTTGTGTAACTTTTGGACTTTCTAACTACCTTTTATTTTTCCTTTTGACAAAAGAAATATGCTTTTTTCACTCTCTGTAGAAGATTCTTGTTTTCTTAGGTTGTTCCATATCCAAATAAGTTTTAAAATCCAGTATAATCAGGACTTTCCTGGTGGCGCAGTGGTTAAGAATCCGCCTGCCAATGCAGGGGACACGGGTTTGAGCCCTGGTCCGGGAAGATCCCACATGCTGCACAGCAAGTAAGCCCATGTGCCACAACTACTGATCCTGCACTCTAGAGCCTGAGCCACAACTGAACCCACGTGCTGCAGCTACTGAAGCCTGTGCGCCTAGAGCCCGTGCTCCGCAACAAGAGAAGCCACCGCAGTGAGAAGCCTGCGCACCACAATGAAGAGTAGCCCTCATTCGCCACAACTAAAGAAAGCCCGTGTGCAACAACGAAGACCCAATGCAGCCAAAAATAAATAAATAGAATAAAAAAATTAAAAAAAAATCCAGTATAATCCAAAAATATGTAGAGGCAAGGTCCCTCCACCATCAAGGCTGAGGGGTCAGACATGTACTTTCCCAGAATCCTAACAGCTAGGAATGGGCATGAGACAGAAGCTAGGTCATTTGGATGAACTGGGGGGTGAATACTGATGGAGTGATACATCAGGGATAGTCTGATCATTTGTGGCAGCTGTGAGAATCCAGCAATGCAGCAAGCAGTGGGGAGAGTCCAGAGGTGACAAAGACAGTGACAATACAGCAGACATTCAGGAGTGATAGCATCCATGTGGCCTTGGCTGGTCTTACCTCCCTTGGATGTTGCCCTCTATTCTGAGCCTAGATCTCTCAACTTTTTACTTTTTCTCAAAATTGTCCAATATTCTTCCAATAAAATGTCTTTTCTTTTACCTTAGCCAAAGTTGGTTTCCGTTGCTTACAACCAAGAATCTTGAATTATAGACATTGGTACTGACAGCGGGTTATCAGCAAGAAACATTTGCTCATGAAAGGGAAGTGGAAGGAATCTGAGGTTGGTTATCTGACCTCCTTAACACTGAAGACAGCAACAGTCCTAGTATTCAGAGGTGGGAATCTGGTTTCCTATGACATGAAGGGGTGAAATCAGTCATTAAAACTGGAATAAAGTTATCATGGAGATCTAGGACCAAAATAGATGCCATAATCACAAAGGCCCTATTTGATAAGAATGACCAGAAAGTAAACAAAAATAACAGAAAACAAAAACAAAAAAGAAAAAGTACTCCTTCCACTCCCTAAAAAAAGAACAAACAAAAACTCCAAATCTAATGAATAAAGGCCTGGATTGACCCTCACCTCATTCCTAGATCTCAGTCAGTTTACTGATCTAGAGCCCGTTGAATAGAGAAAGGCTGGCTTGTAATAATATTACAAGAACCTCCTGTACATCTTTGTCTTAGTCTTCCCCCCAAAACCTACCATTTACCAAAGCAACTGTACCCAAGTGTCTTAGACCAGAATCCTTAGAAAAGAGACATTGAAACAGAACTTTTTGCGGAAGTAAAATTCCAAGGTAGTAGAAATGAAGGGAAGCAAGGCAGGGAAAGATGGCAAATAAATGCAGTGTGTTGAATTACTGCACAAGCCACTGCTTCATGGCATGCTGCTAAGAGAGTTGCAACCCAACTGATGTACCCACTCAGTCACAGGATCCTCCAGGAAGGACATATGCGACAACTGTGCCTTGGGACAGGCTATCAGAGGGAGGCTTTCAGAGAAAATTTATCTCCTGTCTCCTGTCTCCCTTGGCCTGTTCAGTGGAGAGCTAACTCCCTTGCATTTCTGTATTACATCACTTGGATCCTTCTGCAGCTGTTTGGGAATTCAAACCCTCCAGTCCGTGGAGTAAGGTCTCTTCAGAGCTTGTTAGAGGAGCCTTGGATTCCAGATATAGCCTTAATATATACAGTTGACATGCACATCCTCAGAAACCTACATCATCTCCCTGACTTAGAGAATAAGCCCTATTTTAGTAGAGAAAGCCAAGCAGAAGCCTCAGGCTCTTCTTCTCTTTAACAAAAGAGTAAATCAAAAATTATAACCCTGAGAGAATCACAGAGATTGGTACCACCATTATAACGTTAAATGCTAGAAAGATTGTAATTTCTATCACATCCGCCATTGGATTATGACAAGCTTCATTGGTTGGCTTTAAATGTAGATGATGTTCTAGATCTTTCCTCCTCGCTGAAGCAAATCACTTTAGTCCCTGAAATCAGGTATAAAGCTACTAGTCTAGTAAAAAATTTTTCTCTCTTCCCCAAACCTCCCAAATATCAGAATAGTTTGCTGGCAGCATTAGCAAAACTTCTAAAACCTCAGAGTTACATTAGCCATGCTAAGGTTTAATCTGCAGGCAAATTCTCTGACTCACCATTCCACCATATACCATATTAAAAATATTATGCTGATAAGTCCTTGAGAGCAGAAAGTAAGAGCTACCCTAGATTCCTACCCTGGATTTGTGTATCGGAAGGGTGAAAAACAAATCCTATAAAATTATAGGAAATTGCCATCTTAGTAAAGTTTCTGGGGCTTTATTAGCCTGAGGTATTTTGAATAAATTGTTGTTCCTTTGGTCTCCTATCACGAAGCTCATTCAGTTCTTTAACCAGACCACTTGTTAAATAATCAATTTTGAAAGACTGCTTTCTGGAGCTGCTACACAGCTGTCCATCTCAGATTTTAAAGAACACTTGGGTTAGTTCCACTATACTTCTTGGATCCCCTGTTTTTCCCTTAGTCCCTTTTTTCGTGTTGCTCAAATACAACCTCTCATATATATTTTAAAAGAAGTTATGTGTAGGAGGCAAACTTCTAAAAATTATTTTCAGAAATAATATTTGAAATGATTTAGCTTTACTTAATTGATAATTTGGCTGTAAATATAATCCAAATTCAAAAGCTTTTCCTGATTCTACATATGTTAAAGGGAAATCTGATGCCAATGTATCAGTTATCTAGTGATGCATAAAAAATTGTCACAAACTTAGCAGTTTAAAACACCAGACACTTACTTTGTTTAAGCTTAAATATAAATAGAACTTTTGGACTTGAAAGAATACTAGGTATTATCTAGTCCAATCCTACATTTATACAGATGAGGAAGCTGAAGCTAAGTGACTTTACCAAAATAATGCTGGCATAAATATAAGGCTAAATAATGTGTTAAGCTGAGAACAGATTTAAAGTCTACTAACTCCATGCCTTGGTGGTCCCTCCACTATGCATCTTAGTTCTCTGCAATCCCATCTCAGAATTGAAATGAAATATGGGATTGCAGAGTCTAAAAGTAACAGGATTATGAACAGTGAAGTAAATCTTTTAAGAGTATAAAAGTAAAATTAAAGAAAAAACCCACACATTTGTTATTCACATTTTTCGTGGGTCAGGCATCTAGGCACAGCTCAGCTTTCTCTATGTCAGTGTCTTTCATCAGGCTGCAATCAAGGTGTCCACTAGGGCTTCAGTCACATCTCAAGGCTCTACTGCTACCAAGCTCACATGGTTGTTGATAGAAATGAGTTATTTGTGGGCTATAAGACTGAGAGTTTCAGCTTCTTATTGACTTTGGTTAGAGACTGTCCCCAGTTCCTTCCCACATGGGTCTCTCTAACATGACAGCTTGCTTCATCATAGCATGCAAGCTGAGAAAGCAAAAGAGAGCCTGTTTGCATTACAAAAGTTGCAATCTTATGTAGCAAAATCACATAAATGACATCCCATCACCTTTGCAATGTTCTAGTGGTTAGAAGTGAGTCACAGGTCCTGCTCATGCTCAAAGGGTGAGGATTACACAAGGACATGGATTCCAGGAGACAGAGATCATTGTGAGCCATCTTAAAGCCTACCTACCACAACAAGTCTGATAGTTTTTCTCTCTGGACACTTTTAGTATCTGTTTGTGATCTCTGATGTTCTGATATTCCATGAGGATTTGTCTAGATGTGTGTCATTTTTCATTAATCATGAATGTACTAGTTGTTTTCTTATTATATTTAGACCTTAGAAAGTTTTCTTCTATTATTTCTTTGATTTCTTTGGTCTTCCATTTTGTTATTTTTCTCTTTTGGGGAAGAGAATTGATCTTCCTGGACAGATCCTTTATGTCACTTACTCATATGACTAACTATTTTTCCCCCTCCCACTTGATCTTGATGGATCGAAAGAGGTGAATTAAAGTCTTCTGTATTATGATGTTTCTTTATATTCTGAATTTCTGCTTTCTTAATGATAATATTTCGCATTATGAATTTTACCCTTTAGCATTCTAAATTATCATTCTTTATTTTTATTCAACTAATTTTGGTCTTAATTCCACCTTGTCTGAACATCCACTCCTTTTTCATTTATTTTCATTTGCTGAATATATCACTATATAAAGTTGAGTTTTACTCTATAATCCTGTCTGAAAAAATATTTTTTTTCTTTAGAATGATAAATTAAGTGCACATATTTTTAGTATGAGAAATATGTTTAGTTTTACTTTGACTATATTATCTTAAATTTTGTATATATATATATATATATACATATACACACATATATATGTATATTCTGCTATAGAATATATATATTCTATTATGTGGTTTGTTCTATTTGCTTTCTGTATATTATTTCCTTGATATTTAGGAAGGTTTCTATTATATTATAGTGGTTACCTTTATGATTATAACTTTGGGTAATACCTTTGGTCCTCAACTTTTTAGGTCCTTATGAACAATGACAAAATTAATGTATCACCTCCTCTTCTCTATCCTCTTTCTTTTTCTACTATTACCTGATGCTAGTTAATAATATTATATGTTTTAGTATTTATCTTTGTACTATTAAATAATATATTTTCTCCCAGCTATTGTAGAAACTTTAACTTGCCTCTTTCAATCAGTGAAATTAGTTTGCTTCCCATTTTCTTTCTCCCCTCTCCTCATTTTATTAGTCTGATCATTTCTACAAGGCCTGACCAATAATATTTACATTCTGGGTTGTCACTGTAATTCCACCTTTGATTTTATCTTAAATTTACCACCTTAATAATATAGGTAAATATAATTAATTTTCACAGAATATTATTTTTCTGTACTATCCTTAGTTATCACTTTCTTTGCCAAAGTTTATTTCTAGTAGTTCCCTCAAGAATTGCTCACTGGACCAACGTTCCTTGAGTGCTTGCATGCTCAAAATTGCTTCCCTGTAACTAAACAGAGTTAGTCTAGCTGGATATAAAACCTTTGAGTCAGCCTTTCTTTTCCTGAATATTGTGTAAGTGTTGCTCTATTATTTTTGGCACTATTTCTTTTTTTTTTTCCAATTTGACTTTGTGTTTTATTTCAGTGGGCACACTTTATTCATTGTTTGTGGGAAAACTACACTAGGTCTCAATGGTCAATAGTCACGGTTATTAAGCAAGTAAACATGCCACCACTTTCATGCCTGCCTCTGTTCCTTTCTGTCTTCAGTCTCATTTTGCATTGAAATATGGAGGTATCCTTACTTGTACACCACTTAAAAGTGACCTATCTTTTTATTTTATTGACTAAAGGAGTTTGATCTTTGAAGTCTGAAACTTTACTGCAATGACTTAGTTTTGACTGTTCTTGGTCAATTTTCTCTGGCTACCGTTTGTGCCCTTTTTTTTATATAGATTCAAGTTTTTCTTTATTTCAGGAAATGTTTAGCCACATTATAACTTTAAATATTTGTCTGTTATTTGTTCTCGGTTTCCTTCTTTGGGTCTGCAATTATGTTGGATTTCCTTTGTATCTCTCCTGTATATATATATATTTTTCTTTATTTCTTCTTGACCTTTTATTTCCATTTTATTTTGTGAATTTTTAAATTAATATCCTTTGTCCTTTATTTTTTTCACAATCTAGATAATTTCTGATGCTTTTTCCAATTTTGTTTTTATTTCTATGATGGTTTGGTTTTATTTTGTATTTTTCCTTCTATTATGCTAACCATATGCAATAACCAAGGTTTGACCATTTTTTGATGCACAAAAATCTCATATGGGTCAACATATTTTTCTCCTAAATGAGCCAGCTCATATTTTATCTGTTCCTGTTGCCCTATTCCTTTCTCTCCCTGAGTTTTCACACTTCTACTTTGCAATCGTGCTTCATAGAGGCAATTGCTTCAATTAATTACTTTTAATTTCCTGAGAAACACTTATTCATAACTTTCATCTGTTTCATAGCGATAATTTTTAGTAAATATTGTTCATTTCTTATCAAGTTTTGCTGCTCTTATTCTTGGATATCTTTGTTTCAATGTTTTGTTAAGTTCCCATTTAATTTTTGTCTTTTAATAAGTTGCATTTTCCTAAAGCTAACATTAGGTCTCTGTGGGTGGAGTGAAGTGGGGTGTGTGTAGGCAAGTCACCAAGACTAGCTGTTTTTCACAACCCAAAGTCTTCCCTGCTGCCACAGAGACAGATTCCTCCCTGAAAGTATCACTTGGATGTGTCATATTCTGCCATAAAGGAGGGCATAAAGTGCTGGTGCATTTACTTGTATTCTTTCTAGCCCACCTCCTCTGGATCTCTGAACCAACCAGAAAGAGAAGAACTTCTGCCACCAGATATGTTTACCTTAGAACCCATACTAACTGTGGCAAATTATAGATATATTTTGCATTTCAGTGCACTCCTGGCTTTCCCTAAGTGTACTTTTGCTGGTGCTTTCTAAGATATGCTGCTACCAGTCTCTCTCCTTATTCTCTGTATTTCTTTCCTTCATTTCTGTCTTCTGTTTGATTTAATCTGCTTTGACCCTACATTACACATTCTTCAGAATGTGCATACTCTATCTGTCATGGAAGGTAGTGACAGTGTACAAAGGTTAAGACTGTGAACCCTAGAATCAAACTGCCTTAGTTCTAATCTTAGTTCTCGATTTGTTGCCTCTGTGACATTCTGCAGATTACTTAATATCTTGTGTCTCAATAACTTCATCAGAAAAAAAATCAGTATAGTTGTTATATCTATGATTTAGTGCAGAGTTAAATGAGTTAGTGTGTACAAAGGTTTACAAACAGTACTTGGTACATAATAATTGCTATATAATCGTTAGCTGTTATTATCATTGTTGTTATTATTTTCACCAAAAATATCATTTGTTGAATTTAAAAATTTTCTTTCTTTGTGCTTTTGGATGATTTCTAGAAGGAAGAAGAAAATGCTGACTTAGCCATCTTCACAGCAGTAGAGTACCCTTCCCTTTTCTGCTGCTTATTTTCCTCAGTGTTCTATTGATCCTTAGTTGTCCATTCATATTTGAGAATGAAAGATTCAGTTGATTCGTATAAATGGCTTACCCGGGTTTCTTCTGCTAGTTCTAGCCTTTCTCTGTCCTGAGAATCCTGACTACCTGTCTGGGCAGGTGTACAGGGCAAGACATACTGTGGGCTTCCCTTCAGGGTGTATTCTGAGCTGTGGACGTCTAGGTTCAAATCATTTCTCTCAGAAATTTGAATCCATTCTCCGACCAGTGTCAAAACAAGGAAGGCCTTATTCTCGGGCATCAGCTTCCACTCTGGGAACTCTAAGCCCTTCTAGGCAGATTGGCTTGATTTCTTTGGAGACTATTTCCTGTATTCCAACATTCAACCTGGAGATAGATAAACGTTGCTGCTGCTGGAAGTGGATGAGGCCAACAGTGCAGCCGTTCACAGGCTCTTTGCCACCCAGCCCTCACAAGCAGAACCAACTGCGCTCTGTGTGAGTGGGAGGGCGGGGCCATCGGTCTGCAGGCTTCTCCTTAGGGAGGGGGCAGCAGGTCCGGGGGTGCAGAGAGGAGTCTTCCGGAGTCAGCAGGAGCAGAAAGTGGGAGTGGGAGGAACAGCAGGACCAGAGAGATTGTTCATTTCGTGGGAAGGAGAGAAAGGGCCATCGCTGGGGAGCTGAGATTCTCATTTAGGGCAAAACTGTGAGGCAAGATTGAGAAAGGGAGGGCAGGACGGGTGGTCAGCAGCATGGAAAATTGGAAGGAAGTTGAAAGCAGTTATGTGTGGTGGTTCACGAAAATGGCTATAAATGTTATAAAAGTGTCAAAAACTCGCTTTTAGTTTTTATGAGGAACAGACTGTCTCTGATGTGGGGTGGAATCAGAGGCAGATCTGGGAGCTTAAAACAGCTGGGAGACTGTACCCTTGTATATCTACTTATCTTCATACATGGGAAACACCATCTTTCTCTTCCTCTGGAACCATGCTGGGTCACAGCCGTTTCTCTAAACGTGTCGGTTGAATGGGAAGGTGGTTAAATGTCTAACATGTCCTTTATGAATGGATCCAAATGCACATTCTCACCTACATTTGGTTCTGGTCTTCCAGGTAAGTGAGAAGCCAACAGAATAAGATAAGAACTGGGCCCTCAAAGAATTCTACTTGACACTCCTGGTTCAGATCCTTGCTTTATGAAAGTTCACAGAGGACTTTAAAAACAAAGCTATCTTCCCCTAAGAGGTATACTCTGGGAAGTGTGTATTTTTCTTGATTTGTTTAAAATCAGCCTGGATCCCAGTAATGCAGTGTGATCAGAGAGATTAGTCCATCATCTGTTTTCATCATTGTTGGCATTTGTAAGAAGGAAAAATATAATAAAGCCAGGCAAGACATTTGAGATTTAAAAATCAGTCATTCATTCTCTCTGTGAGCCCTTTTTCTCTTTGCTCCAATGACTCAGTAAGGTACAGGAATAAAGGGTACATTGTCTACAAACTCCTCCATCAAATGCTTACATGTTTATAATAAATATGCAAACTCATGTAAGAAGTAACTGGTAAGTTTCCGATTCCTTCTTTTTTCTTCAGCGTTTTCCAAAATATTCTGTGTGACACAAGTTCCATGAAATGCTTTGTAAAATGTAAGGTTTGTAGTCTAATAAATTGGGGAAATACCGCTGTATTTATTTTCCTCTTCAAAAGTTCTAAAGCACATTAATATGTTAAAGAATCCAAGAAGTTCTACAATACAGAAGAATCTATTTAATCTGTGTAAGTAGGAGCTTCCCAACTGTTTATTTATTTATTTATTTTTGTATAATTCCTAGCATCCTGTGGATTGCATATGAGGAAGGTGTTTTACTCTAGAGCCCATGACTGTGGTCCAAGCACCCATTTGGATGACACTGAGGACTACAGCTGGCCTCTGTGGGCCAGGATTCCTGGGCTCTCTGCCTAATTCTGAGAGATGTTTTCTGATGTCCCTGAAGACAGCTTGCTCCAGAACATTCTGTCTCCTGAATGCTCAGCCCAGTGGCTTTTTACCGTGGAACTAATATGCCGTAACTGATACCCTTCCCCCTTGGCATTCTTAAGGAGGTGGACAGTCTCCTTCAGAATTCCCCAAGCCTCCTGTTAATAAAGTGTCTCAGGCACTTAAGCAGACTCTTATTATAAAATATTTTAACATAATTTGGAAGTTTCAAAAATCTCAGTTTCTAGAATATAATAATGGGTGTATTTAAACAGCATTTATATACTTATATAATTCCTTTCTTCACTCTTCTATAGCTATAATTTGTACTTGTCTTATAGCACTTAACACATTCTGTATTTTATTACTGACAGTAGGGTATATATTTTTTCTTATCTATTAGATGACAAGTTACTTAGGAACAGGGACTCTGACTTTTCATCTTTTTTCCCCTTGGATAAAATTTCACTCTGGGTTTTACATGATAGGGCTTTAATAGTTACTTGCTAAATGTTTGGCTAATATTTAAAACATCTCTATGAAAAGACTTGGAGAAGTTCTTTATATCTATTTAACTTATGGGAAAACTGAGGCAACCTAGAAAGATTAAGTCACTTTCCCAGGATGAACTAGTTATGACAGAGATAAGATAAAAACCAAATTTCATTATGAAATTTGAATCATAATTTTTCTGAATCAGAGGGCTGAAAAGAAAGTCTAAGAAATCATATCCTGATTCTAAATTCTCTTTGCCTTGTGCTTGTTACAGGCCTCCGGGAATCCAGCTAATAAAGCCTAAAGGTGGTAAGTGAGGCTGGCCGGCTAGCAGGATGGCAAAATGAATAGAACACTGGATTTAGAAGCTTGGGTCCTGGTTCCAGCTCTGTCCTTGATCCAGATGATGGTGATACAAAGATAAAAAAGACATGGCCCTGACCTCAAGAAACTCAGTCTAATGCTGGCCTCTGTGAGTAAACAGCTGAATGAATTGTATAATAAAACTACATGCTATTATGTGCTGTAGAAGCACAGAGGAGAGAGTAATTGTCACTTTTTGAGGACATCAAGGGGGCTACACAGACAGATATCTTCTGAGATGGGCTTTGAAGGATGAATAGGAGTTGACCAGGGAGACCAGAGAGGAAAAAGGATATTCCAGACAGTGGGAAGAACTTGTGTGAAGTTAAGGAGACCTAAAAAGCATACTAAACTTGTGGGTTGGAAAGTGCTTTAGTTGGCTTAAGTGTCAAGTTTATGTAGGAGGGATGGCAGGGGTGGGGTTGGCCAAAGAAGAAACTGTAAAGGTGGATTGGGGCCGGAGTTTGAACGGCCAAGCAAAGGAGTTTAGATGTTATCTTTTTTTTTTTTTTTCTATTTTTATTATGGAAGTATAAAACTTTGATATATTTAAAGTGTACATGATGATCTGATATACATATACATTGTGAAAGGATTCTTACCATAGAGCTAACATGTTCATCACTTCCCATATTAAACATTATTATTATTATTTCTTTTTTTGGTGAGAACACTTAAGTTCTACTCTCTTGGCAAATTTCAGTTGCACAATACAGCGTTAGCAACTATAGTCACCGTGTTATACATTAGATCCTCAGACCTTATTCATCTTATAACTGAAAGTTTGTACCCTTTAACCAGTCTCTCCCTATTTCCCTCACCTCCCAGCTCCTGGAAACCACCATTCAACTCTTATTTCTACGAGTTCGACTTTCTAGAAAGATTCCTTCTATAAGTGATACCGTTCAGTATTTGTCTTTCTCTGTCTGGCTTATTTCATTTAGCATAATACCCTTCAGGTTCATCCATGTTGTCTCACTTGGCAGAATTTCCTTCTTTTTCAAGGCTGGATAATATTCCATTATATATATACACCACATTTTCTTTACCCACTCATCTGTCAACAGACATTTAGGTTGTTTTCATATCTTGGTTATTGTGAATAATGCTGCAGTTAACATGGAGGTGCAGGTATCTCTTTGAGACCCTGTTTTTATTTCCTTTGGACATATACCTAGAAGTGGGACTGCTAGATCTTATGGTAGTATTATTTTTAACTTTTTGTGGAACCTCCATATTGTTTTTCATAGTGGCTGTACCAGTTTACATTACCACCAGCAGTGTACAGAAGTTCCCTTTTCTCCATATCCTTGCCAACGTTTGTTAGCTTTTGTCTTTTTGATATGAGGCTTCTTAACTGTTGTGAAGTGATATCTCATTGTGGTTTTGATTTGCATTTCCCTGATGATTAGTGATGTTGAGCACCTTTTCATATATCCGTTGGTCATTTGTATGTCTTCTTTGGGGAACTGTCTATTCAGGTCCTCTGCCCACTTTTTAATTGGATTTTTTTTTTTTATTTTGCTATTGAGGCATATGAGTTCTTTGCATGCTTTTGGATATTAATCCCTTATCTGATAGGTAGTTTGCAAATGTTTTCTCACATTCTATAGGTTGCCTTTTCATTTTGTTGGTTGTTTCCTTTGCTGTGCAGAAACTTTTTAGTTTGATGTAGTTCTACTTGTTTATTTTTACTTTTATTGCTTGTGCTTTTGGTGTCAAATCCAGAAAGATATGGCGAAGACCTATGTCAAATAGCTTACCACCTATGTTTTCTTCTAGAAGTTTTATGGTTTCAGGTCTTACATTTAAGTCCTTAATCCATTTCAAGTTAATTTTTGTCTGTGGTATTCTTTCGCATGTGGGTCTCAATTTTCCTAACACCAGTTATTGAATAGACTATCCTTTCCCCATTGTATATTCTTGGCTCCTTTGTCAAAAAGTAATTGACCATACATGCATGGGTTTATTTCTGAGCTTTCAGTTCTGTTCAGTGATCTTTCTGTTTTTATGCCAATACCATACTGTTTTGATTACTGTAGCTTTGTAATATAGTTTGAAATCAGGACGTGTGATGCCTCTAGCTTGTTATTCTTTCTCAATATTTCTTTGGCTCTTCAGGGTCTTTTGTGATTCCATACAAAATTCAGGATTGCTTTCCCCATTTCTGTGAAAATTGCCATTGGAATCTTGATAAGGATTACATTGAATCTGTAGATCACTTTGAGTAGTATGCACATTTTAACGATATTAATTTTTCCAATTCATGAACATGGAGTTTCTTTCCATTTATTTTGTATCTTCTTCAATTTCTTTCATCCATGTTTTATTTTTCAATGTTTTCAGTGTACAGATTTTTCACCTCCTTGGTTAAATTTATTCCTAAGTATTTTATTCTTTTTGATGCAATTGTAAAAGGGATTATTTTCTTAATTTCTCATTTTGGAGAAGAGGATGTAACTGATTTTAGCATATTGATTTTTTAACCTGCAATATTATTGAATTTATTAGTTCTAACTTTTTTTTGCTGGAATCTTTAGGGTTTTCTATATATAGTATCATGTTATCTGCAGAGATGATTTTACTTCTTCTTTCCAATTTGGATGCCTTTTCTTTTTTTTTTCTTGCCTAATTGCTCTGGCTAGGACTTCCAGTACAATGTTGAATTGTACTGGTGAGAGTGAGCATCCTTGTTCTTTTTTTAAAAAGTATTTAATAAACTTTATTTTTTTGAGCAATTTTAAGTTCACAGCAAAATTGAGAATAAGGTGTAGGGATATCCCATATACCCCCTGCCCCCACATGCACAGCCTCCCCCATTATCAACATTCCCCACCACAGTGGTAGATTTGTTACAATTGATGAACCTACACTGACAAATCATTGTCATCCAAAGTTCATAGTTTTCATTAGGATTCACTTCTGGTGCTGTACATCCTATGGGTTTGGACAAATTTTAATGACATGTATCCACCATTATGTACGATACAGAATAGTTTAACTCTTTAAAAATTCTCTGTGCTCTACTTATTCATCCCTCCCTTCTCCTAACCCCTGGTAACTACTCATCTTTTTACCTAGATATCATCTTCTAAGTTATGGATTTATTGAGGGCTTTTAAGAGAGAAACTGATGAAATCAGACATGCTCCTGGAAAGCGGGAAATATGTTTTCTTCTGCATTGTATTTTCTGACTGCTGATGTGTGACACAGAGTAGGTCCTCTATAAATATTGATCGAATGAGTGAGTATATTTTAAAGAGAGATAATTTCTCAGAGCCAGTCTTTGCATTTGCAAAAGCAGAGTTTGTAGACTAGATTCTGCCTGGGTTTGAGCTTCTACCTGAGAGCATGTTCTACCTGAGAGCATAGGAAAGCACCTGCTTTCCCTATGTTAGTGTTCATCCAGACAGATTTCCTAGAGACCCTATTTTCCACCATTACTTCCTCACTGCAGGCTCCCATTTCCATTCTTCTCAACATCACCAGACTCTGTAGTGCCTATGAAAATGGAAAAGAGAGGCCAGGCAGGGATCGTCTGTCTGTTCCAACTCCACCTCTTTCTCCATTGCCTTCTGCGCTGTGCATGAGACTGGAGCCACCGACCTTCGACAAGCTGAGCAAGTTATTTTCTGCTAATGAGCTTAATTACCTTGTTCTCTATTTGAGATAAACTTTAAAATGTTGTAAAGGCCTTCAGAAACCTTTTGTCCTTGCAGGTACTCATGGTAAAAGGGTAGAATGCTCTGGACCCCACACAACCCAGAAGCTGAGACTGCTCAGATAATGAGGCTGGTGCCCACCTGCCTCTTCACACCTGGGACTTTATTGGATGTCCACAAGAAGTGGGCAGGAGAGCAATTATTATCCTCCTTTTACAAATGAGGAAATTGAGCCCCATGGGTGAGTCATTTCAGCCTCTCCCATCCTGGACTAGCTCCCTTCCAGTTGCATGATGCTCTCTTCACTCACTCGTTGGGAAACCTGGTAGTTCCTCCCTTGGGACTTTACCATAAGAGACTGACTGCATGGGAGAAATGACTATTTCCTCAATTTCCTGATGGAAGAGACTAAGGTATAGGTAGCCTGTTGGTCTCCAAGGCCTCAGGGAAGCAGGTCTCCCAGGGTCTCATCCTCCACACACACCATCTGCTGGGTACCATCTTCTCCAGTCTCAAGAGCTTCTCAGTCACCCAACCTCCCTTTGCTGAGCAACCCGTTCTCATGCAGCACAGGCTGGGCTTTGGAGAAGTGCTTCTCTGACTTGCATTTGCTTATGAATCACCTGGAGAGTGTGTAAAAATGCAGAGTCAGATCCTTAGTTCTGGAGTGGCCTGAGATTCTGCTTTTATAATAAGCAACCAGGTGATGCTGATGCTGCTGGTGCATGGACCACACTTTGAGCAGCAAGACATTGGAGTCAAGAAGGAAAGCCTGGAGGAAGCCCTGACCTCAAATTGTTCCTTGATAGGTAGAGGAAACAAGACCAGAGGGGCAGAGACCTTTGCAGTGCCTCCAGGGGTTAACAGAGACTTAGAACATGGCTGGTGTCTGATGCTGCTGAATGAACAAATGATGAGAGATGATAAACAAAAGGAGTACCCAGCTGTGAATTGACAAGGGTGAACTGGCAAGAGTCAAGTCCAAGGAGCTCAGAAATGACTACCAGTTAATGTATTCTCAAAGCACTAGGTGGAGAGGAAACCAAAAGAAAGTCTTTAGCCTGCCATCTATAGTAGTGACTTTCAAACATTTTTTTGGACCACGACCCACAATAACACGGTAAGGAATAAATGTTACATTGTGTCCTGGTGCACTTTGTGTGCGTGTGTGTCTAGAGGTAGGCATATGTACACATATGTACATATCTAATGCTGAAGCAAAAGTTTTTGGAAATATTTACATTTTATTAAAATTTAATAGTTTTTTTTTAACATCCCCTAGACATAAAGACATAAAAGAAGGAAGTAAGTAATACTGATGTCCAGTAAGCTCTGGGGCATGGCAAGAGGACCACATGACCTGGCTGCAGGTGTGGAAGGATGTAGCCACTGCCCTCCAGGATCTCCTGCTGGTGCTCCTGTCTGGCCAAGGCCAACAAGAAGCCAGGGGCAAGGGAGCTGTGGTGATAGAGTCCATGGAGGATGAGACTGCAGGTCCTTAGCAGGATGATGAATAAATCTTGGGAGTGGGGGTGGGGAGAGAGGGGGTTGGCAAACAGAGTAACCAACCCAAATATTTACACTTAACTCTATGTGACATGTTTTGATATTTCCTATTTGATCCTGTCTGTTATTTTCCATTTCTTTTCCTCCCACCCTCCCCAATCAGTCATACCCTCTCTTTCTTCTTTCCTTCCTTCCTCCCTTCCTCTCTCCCTCATGTTGGCTGTTGCCTGCTAAATTAATATACTCATCAGTTGGTTGTAACTTGCAGTTTGAAAAACACTGGTCTAGGATAAATAAGGCAAATGTGTTTTATCTTGGACTAGCTCCAACTTCAACTGATTGACAATGATAACCTGGAACTCTATGTTAGAAAAGACTCTGAGGTTGGATCTAGGCTTGTTAGCAAAGAAAGGGTAAGCTATTACCCAGCCCTGCAATTGGTTTAGAAGTGGAAAGTGGCAATCCAAGTGCCAAGTGTTGGCCCCCAATGATCTAAGAGTGCTGTGACATTGGGAGACACAAGCATCTCCATATATCTTTCACAGACCATGCATGACAGGTACAACAGAGATACTCAGAAGCATTATAGGGATTTGAATGACTCAAAGATTAGAGTTTATAAAGAAAGGTTTCAGTCTATGTTTATCATTTTTGATTTTTACCATGTTCTTCTATCCAGGTGTGAGTACTCAGAGCTATGAGGCCTTCAGGTGAATCAAAAATTGGAAACCAGTTCTCAGTGAGATTTAGAGATGTCAAGAGTGGAGTTCCCCCAAAGAGGGTCATTGTAGACCTCAGCACTCACATGTCAGGGGTGGGTCAGGCCTGTAGAATTTCCTGGTAGCCCCACAATGGCAGATGAATGATAAACCCACAGGCGGTCCGCATCTTTGTAAAGCAGGTTCTGACCAAGTGTGTTCCATAGGGTCAGCCCAACCCAGGTGGTACTGAGGCTGAGGCACAGTGTTTTTTAATTCACAGAGAAGCTTGTGAACATCCCCCCGGGGTCCAGCCCTGCCCTCCGCTCAGTGCACTATGTGCGCTGCTGCAGAGGGCAGCCACCCAGAGAGCTGGGAAGAGCAGCACCTCGGCCAGCCCGCTTCCGTCTCTGAGCAGGTGAGGGAGCTGCTCCTGCAGGGCTGGTGAGATGGGCGGCGGGGGGCGGGGGGGGGCGGGCACAGAGAGGAAGAGCAGTTGGGACTGGGAAGGGGAAATGAGGGGATGGGGCTTCCTCTATAACTCATCTTGTCAGGTTTGGGGAGAAAAAGGCTGACACATATAGTGGTGAAAAAAAAAAAATCAAGGGAGACACACAATGTGAGGAGGAAAATAGTGAAGATAGCCTTTGAGCCCAGGGAGGATGCAGAGATGCACCTCCTGTAGCAGCTCACGAGCTACGTGGCAAAAAAGTACAAGCAGGGTACCGAGGGCACGGGACTGGGATGCTGAGAAAGCTTCCTAGCACTTACCTCCCCCAGGAGTTAGAAGAGAACGATGTACCAATGATGAGCTTTGGCCCTGCTGATGGCTGAGGGAGCCCTCGTCTGCCCCACTCCCACGGGAGCCCAAAGGCAAGGCTGACTCTTCCTTACCCTTGAACCCATCTTCTCTCCTCCTTCTATTTCTGGGTACATAGCATATTCAATATATATTTGCTTTAAATATAGATATTCTCTGTCAAGAGTACAATCCAGGAACATAAAACATTGATCTGGGAATTATTGAGGCAGCCCCCGTAAATGCCAGTAATAATTTAAGGTCAAGTTAAACATAGAAGACCAAGCTACTGGAACTTCCATCTGAACTCTCTGGAGAAGGAAAATTTCAGGGAAAGCCCAAAGCATTTTTATATTGAGATCCTATATTTGCTAAAGCTGCCATCTGCGACCAAACCCCCTTGGTCAGAGAGTTACAGAGATAGTTTGGGAAATATCCATGGTGGTCGTACCAAAGCCTTTGGTGAGAAATCGAAAAGTGCTAAGTTTAGAGCCAATGGGGTTTCTTATAAGAAATGTTGGCAGGTGGGTCTGTGACAAAAGGCTTCAGTTCTCTCTCTGTCTCTCTCCTTCTCTCTTGTTCTCCCTGCTTTTCTGTTCCCTTCTCTCTTTTGTATCTTCCACTTTGTCCAACAGTACATTTCATCTGCCTACATCTCTTCCCCCAATCCTTGCACCTAAACATTTCCAAATCTATAAAAGCTGAGAAATGCAAATGATTGAAAGCACCATCCTGCAGGAAGAAGCATGAACTTAATTTTTAGTAAAAGGATAGTTGAGGGTTTGACGTTCAACAGTTCAAACAAGAATCATGGGGATCTTATTTCCTAGCCTGTTGCTCAGGCTGCAGCAAAGGAAGAATTAAGGAGGGAAAAACATTGCTCAAAGTCACATGAAATCACCACCTTCCTTCCACTCTATTGAACAGTCTACTTGGTCGGAGGCTACCAAGGGGCTGATTCTAGGCGCTGAGCCAAATCCAGTCAATTAAGAGAAGTCGGGGAGTGTTTAAGATCTAGTAACACCATCTATCATTAGAATTGAAGTGTTCAACAGAGGATAGCCTGGGGGCTCATCGCAAGTTTTTCTTGATGTTGAAAAAATTGGCTTAAGGGAATTCAAAAAAAGTTCCAAAGGTTCCTGATTGGAATTTTCACATGTACCTTGCAGCTTGATTACAGCTAGAAAGAAGGAAGGATCTCAAATAAATGCACGTTTTTCAGCTGTCCAGCACAGCAATGAAGAATAAACTGTCAGAGGACTCCTTAGAGGGGCAGAGAATTGGGAGATGGGTTCAGAGAGATGGTGATCCACAGAAAGATCGCGCCTGAAATGGCTAAGAACAATTATGAGGCCATTATTTTCAGTTTGAAGTTGCGCCTACTTACATCTCTGACCCTTTTTACTAAAGAAATATTGGGAAACCACTAGTACATGTCCTGTGCTTTGATGCCATGTGACATCCCAGTATAATCTTACCAAAGTGAGATGATCTCTCTTAACCTCCATCGCTGTCACTAGGAAAGAGATACATTGTGTCAAAGTACAGGGTGATCTTCCAGTGCAGCTCCAAAGTATACATGTAAATAAGTTAATTTAACTCGGGTTCCAGGAAAGAAAAATCTATGAAGCTTCTGAGCAAATACTTGAACAAGTTGTCATAATAGTAATAACATATTATCCGTGGTAGTGAGGCAAAGGAGTTGTGGATAATGGCAATGCACTGATTAAAAAGGCAAACCCTATCTCGGTTCCTGCCTGTACTGCTAGACCTGTGCACGGCTGTGGAGAAGAGGGGAGGTGGCGGGAACTGATGGGGAAGCCTAGTCTCAGGTATGGGAGGCAATCTGAAAACTTGATTTGGTCTCCTCTGCCTCCTTTTTCCTCAGGTCATCGCTCAGCATGGCCCTCCCTTCTACTGCAAGACCAGACTGGTCACTGCCTGCCATACCTCAGGGGTATCTCAAAGATCTTTGCCCACCTCCTTTCCTCACATCACATACCCAGGAGAGGACTTTTGATAAGGTAAGGCTAGGAGGATCCAAGGACTTTATTAGTGGTGCTTCTAAATGCATGCTCTGTTATCTATTGGAATTCATTCATTCATTTGTTCTCTCACTCTCTCTCCTATTCTCTCCCTCCCCCTCATATACACCTGGGGTTTAAAGGCAAGCTTGAGGCTTGAGGCTGTATCCTGCTGAGAAGACTTAGGATGAGTGACTGAGAAGCTTTCACTATTTCACCCTCTAAGGAGAAAACGTTCTCCCCTCCATGCCACTTCCGTTCTTGCTCTGCCTGTGCGCACTGACCAGTGCTGAGATGCTTAGGGTCAGGATCCAGATGTGGTCTAGTGTGGGGACACTGGTGTCTGCGTGTAACAGGACAGAGAGAAGCAGCTCCCTGTCATAGTCCCGAACACATCAGGAGACTGTGTGAGGGTTTGGGCAAAAGGCCTGTGGTCAGAAAGCAAGTAACTGAATGTAGCTCAGATGCTTTGCTCATTTCCTCCTGGGATCTAGTGTGGAAATGGGTGGCTGGCCTTGCCGTGCCTTAGATATTTTCTCTGAGACATGACAAACACATCTCGTGCTCAAATCCTCCTCTGGACATTGACTTCTGCTGTCCTTCAAGGTTCGAAGGCTCCACCCGACTCCCAGCCCACTATCACCATCCCAATAGTGCAGTGTTACATTACAACCACGAGTCCCGATATTACAATGACAGGAGACTCTGCTCCCAGTGTCCCCTTCCATCCTCTCTAGCCTTGAGTCTTCTCTCTTCTCTGAATTACTGTAGCATCTCTTTACCTACTGTTTAGGATGGGGATTACTAGATCTTGCCTTGGGTGTGTTTGTGCCTCTGGCTGTTTCAGGTCTGTAAATCGTATTATTCCTACTGGACTATAGGTTTCCCTAGGGAAGTGAGCTCGACTGTATCTATCTCCTCCCAGTGCCCAGCCCAGGGCCCTGTACACAGAAAGCACTGCTGTCATCTCTCAACTGGGAAATGAGAAAGTACATGAGATGACTGTCATCTCCCTTCTCCAGTGGAGCGAGACCCCAAGTAAACAAGGAATACTGTCTGTGCAATATACAATCCCATATGAAGACTCTTCAGAAGCCAAAGCAGCTGTTGGAGGTGTCTGTCCTGCCGTGGGAGGGCGGGACTTCCCAGAGGGTGAGTCCTGGGCTGCAGCTATACTCGCTGACCTTTCCAGGGAAAGAAGAGAAGAGCTGGGCTGGGTCACCTGAAAACTCAAGTCTTTGGACCCCGTCGGGGGTGGGGGGGGGGCGTTGCTCAACTTTTAAAGAGGTACTGCTTCCAAACGATGGACTATTAAAAAGTTAGTGCTTCAAGCTAACGAAACCCAGACCTCAGTTCTGCTGCAGAAACCTCCCTCAGGACTGAATTGTTTTGCTATTGCTGCCATAACGAGGTACCCTGGAATGGGTGGCTTAAACCACAGAAATTTATTTCCTCACAGCTCTGGAGGCTAGAAGTCCAAGATCAAGGTGTTGGAAGGGTTGATTTCATCCCAAGGCCTCTCTCCTTGGCTTGTAGATGGCAGTCTTTTTTTTTTATACAGCAGGTTCTTATTAGTTATCCATTTTATACATATTAGTGTATACATGTCAATCCCGGTCTCCCAATTCATTCCACCCCCCTCCCCACCTCTTTCCCCCCTTGGTGTCCATACGTTTGTTCTCTACATCTGTGTCTCAATTTCTCCCCTGCAAACCGGTTCATCTGTACCATTTTTCTAGGTTCCACATATATGGGTTAATATACGATATTTGTTTTTCTCTTTCTGACTTACTTCACTCTGTATGACAGTCTCTAGATCCATCCATGTCTCTACAAAAGACACAATTTTGTACCTTTTTATGGCTGAGTAATATTCTATTGTATATATGTACCACATCTTCTTTATCCATTTGTCTGTTGATGGGCACTTAGGTTGCTTCCATGACCTGGCTATTGTAAATAGTGCTGCAATGAACATTGGGGTACAACTGTCTTTTTGAATTATGGTTTTTTCAGGATATATGCCCAGTAGTGGGATTGCTGGGTCATATGGTAATTCCATTTTTAGTTTTTTAAGGAACCTCCATACTGTTCTCCATAGTGGCTGTATCAATTTACACTCCCATCAACAGTGCAAGAGGGTTCCCTTGTCTCCACACCCTCTCCAGCATTTGTTGTTTGTAGATTTTCTGATGATGCCCATTCTAACTGGTGTGAGGTGATACCTCATTGTAGTTTTGATTTGCATTTCTCTAATAATTAGTGATGTTGAGCAGCTTTTCATGTGCTTCTTGGCCACCTGTATATCTTCTTTGGAGAAATGTCTGTTTAGGTCTTCTGCCCATTTTTTGATTGGGTTGTTTGTTTTTTTAATATTGAGCTGCATGTGATGTTTATATATTTTGGAGATTAATCCTTTGTCCCTTGATTCGTTTGCAAATATCTTCTCCCATTCTGAGGGTTGTCTTTTCGTCTTGTTTGTAGTTTCCTTTGCTTTTCAAAAGCTTTTAAGTTTCATTAGGTCCCATTTGTTAATTTTTGTTTTTATTTCCATTACTCTAGGAGGTGGGTCAAGAAAGATCTTGCTGTGATTTATGTCAAAGAGTGTTCTTCCTATGTTTTCCTCTAAGAGTTTTATAGTGTCTGACCTTACATTTAGGTCTCTAATCCATATTGAGTTTATTTTTGTGTATGGTGTTAGGGAGTGTTCTAATTTCATTCTTTTACATGTAGCTGTCCAGTTTTCCCAGCACCACTTATTGAAGAGACTGTCTTTTCTCCATTGTATATCCTTGCCTCCTTTGTCATAGATTAGTTGACCATAGGTGTGTGGGTTTATCTCAGGGCTTTCTATCCTGTTCCATTGATCTATATTTCTGTTTTTGTACCAGTACCATATTGTCTTGATTACTGTAGCTTTGTAGTATAGTCTGAAGTCAGAGAGTCTGATTCCTCCAGCTCCGTTTTTTTCTCTCAAGACTGCTTTGGCTATTTGGGGTCTTCTGTGTCTCCATACAAATTTTAAGATTTTTTGTTCTAGTTCTGTGAAAAATGTCATTGGTAATTTGATAAGGATTGCACTGAATCTGTAGATTGCTTTGGGTAGTATAGTCATTTTCACAATATTGATTCTTCCAGTCCAAGAACATGGTATATCTCTCCATCTGTTTGTATCGTAGATGGCAGTCTTGCTTCAGTGTCTTGATATGGTCTTCTCTCTGTGCATGTATATTTTTTATCTCCTCTTCCTATAAAGATCCCAGTCATATTGGATTAGGGTCTACCCATATGACCTCATTTTACCTTAATTACCTCTTTAAAGAGCCCTATCTCCAAATACAGATTCCGTGGTACTGGGGTTAGGACTTTAAGACAGGAATTTGTGGGGGACACAATTCAACCCATGACAGTAACTTTGGTCAACATTGGATTTTACTGAATTGAATTTTATTCAATTCCTTCAACAAGTTGTATTGAGTACCTACTGAGTACCACTGTTCAGATGCTTGGGATATCGCAGTGAACACACAGACATTCTGGTGCAGAGAAACAATAAGAAAAAATATGTGACATGTTGAATAATTGTACAGGCTATGGAGGAAGTGAAAGCAGGGTCTGGGCGTAGGGAGTGTCATCTAACCCATATCCCACTGCCAGGCAGGACTGAGTGTAAATCTCCCACAAGGGTGGATTCATTGAGGAGGGGCAGTGGCATGCAGTGGGGAAGGATGAGACTAGACATCTTTCCTTTGTGAATATTAACTCTGCTTTTTCCACAGGCACAGACATGCTCTTCCCCTCCCTACCCTGGTCATATGTCTCACCAATACAAGCCCAAGGTCACAAGGGGCTCTGCAAGCACGGCTGTGGCTGGCTCTCAGCAAATGAGGGCCACTGATGGAGAAGCAATCTAAGGCTCTCACCCCACAGCCTGGGAGCCAGGAGCACAATCACCCTTGTGGATGAAAACAGTCTGTTAATCTATTACTAAGGAGGGCTGACGTCCATTGCAGGCTATGTGTCAGGCACTGTGCTGTGTGCCTGGTCTTATTCATCCTCCCCAAAGCCCAAGGAGAAGTATTCATTTTCACATTTACAGATTAAGAAACTGAGGTGAGGCTCAGAGAGGTTATGGAACTTGCCCCAAATCCATCTGATGCATCATAAGAGTTTTAGCCTCTCTTAGCCACTGGGCTGAGCTGTCTAGGGAAGAGTAAGTCACTGTTAGAGCTGGAGCTGATTTTCATTGGCTTCCTAACACTTTTATCCTCAATTAAAGCTACTGGCATAGCATCTTACCAAAGGACTAATAAATCTTATTTCTAATAAGTGACTGCCAACATTAAAGCGTGAAACATTTTTCAACATAAATTTTCCCAACAATGATAACTCATTACTTTGATACAAGGCATGAACGACTGCAGTCTGTCCACAGTGATGAGGAAAACTCTGGGCATGAGCCCAGCAACACGGTCTTTGACAGCAGCGTGAAATATTTCACACCAGTTTCCAGGAAGTGTCACTGGCTCTCCCGATGACAGTGAAGTCTTCTTGAGGGTGTCTGTTGTGAGGAGCCTTAACACATATTCTTTCTGGTGCTTTGAGGCCAGCAAAGCAGCATGTGGGCCAGGTGGCTAAAAAGAAGTCCTTCTTTACAGTGTTTGCTTTCCCAAAGGCATCCTGGGCTCTCTCAATGTCAGTGTTTTGAGGTCTGGCCTTGCCGCTGTGGGTAATGCTTCAGCCACAGAAATCCAGAGCCCCCTTCCCTTTTGTCTCAAAGTAAATCTTTGCCTTGGGGATAATGCCCTCTTTTGCTAAGTGTGATGACAAGTTTAGCTAAAAATCCAATGTTGGTGGATAACTCTGTTTATCAGAGAGGTTGAATATGTTTCATATGGTTTTTAGTCTTTTGGCTGCCACATTTATGGGTTGCCAGTTCATATCTTTGCCCATTTTTCTACCTTTTTTGGGTCTTTTCCTTACTTATTTTGAAGAGTTCTTAAGATATTCTGAAAAAGAATCCTTTGCTAACTGCACGCTGGCAAATATCTTTTCCCAGTTTGTGACACATCTTTTGACTTTACTATATAAAAATTTTAACTTTAAACTTGAATTTCTCCATTTTTCTCTTTTATGATATGCGCTTTTGGTGTCTGAAACATTATTTACAGACTCGACTCCACATCTTGTACTCCACCAACAAACATTATCCATCTATAGTTTTTCTAAAAGTTTTGTTCGAGATTTCATAATTGCTGTTTAAAACATATTTTTCAAAAGGCAAATGGCATTCGCTGTCATAATAAGGAGGTATCTGCCTTTGGAGCATATGACTATGGTCCTTAAGAATGAGATTTCGCTCTCCTGCTGGCGGTGCTGGCATTGAGTTGTCGAACATGTCTATGATTCTGGAGTCCATCTAGGTCTCACTTGTGAGGCAGCCTGCCTCTTTCTCCCATCGCTCTACTGAGTAATTAAAATCCCAGCTGGTTAAGCATCTAAGGATATTAAAATTTTTTCCATCATATTCCTCTCTGTGGTGATTTGGCATAATTTATATCTGTATCTGTCTCTTGATCTGTCTTCCTATCTACCTTGTGAGATTGGCACACCTTATGTGTGTGTCTTGGTAACTGATATTTTTCTACCTATGTCTATTGTGGAACAATATTAAAATTAGTGTAAGTTTTCAGAACACTGAAGTTAACCCATAAGGGACACCCTAGCCCTATAGCATGAAATGATAGAATATTAGAGTAAGCCAGGTTGTGATGTGCTTCCAACAAGCCCAGGGGCTGAATTTAAGTTCTTTCCTGCTCTCAGCAGGACTCTAGGGGGCTTTAATCTTATGGCTCCATCATCTCAACATGAGGCCTCCTCAGTCACTGGGCAGGTGAGGGAACAGCTGGAGAACTGTTCTGGCTCTTCTATACTCTGGCCTGGAAGTGGGGCGCGTCACTCCCACCCACAGCTCATTGGCCAGGCCCTGTCATGGGACCCCACGTATCTGCAGGGGGGCTGGGGAATGTGAAGGGGCAGCTGGACTATTTGGTAAGCATCAGAGGGGCCCAGCATGAGATGAATAGACCATCCACCAAATGTGCACCTATGTGATTGAGAATTAACCATCGCTGGGATTTTGACTCCTGCTATATACTCACAGGTGAGGACGCTCTGCATGCAAATACTAACTAGGAACATGTGCCTTCTGAGATGGGGGAACGGGGAGATGGCAAGAACACACAAGTCATCAGAGGTACAGGAGAGAAAGTATTCAATCTCAGCTCTGGCTTTGACCATGCGGATTCCAATTTGTAGGTGGGAGGGTGTCAATATTGAGAAGTAAAGCAAAGCAAGACAATGAGAGGATTTCCAAGAATTTTAAGGTAAATACGAAATGTTTCAAGTGTGAATGGAAGTCAAGGTCTATGAAGGAACTATTTGCTGAGAAGCCACAAGAATGATTTATTGACAGGAAGATATTGCTGGCAAGACTGAAGTAGTTCTTTGTCTGGGGAAACTCACAAAAGAAAAGGAAGGGGTCAGGGAAGAAATACATGTGCCTTTTCCAAACCACAAAGACATAAGAAAGAAAATGAAAAGAGATTTTCCAGTCCCCCACGTCTTTATGCATCCTGCAAAAACTATTGTTAAGTTGGTATTTAGGACGAAAAAAGGTGAAAACAAACCACTGGTGATTTTCAGAAAAAAAAAAAAAAAGTTGTAGGGAGAAAGGGAAAAAGTTCCCAGTGACAGAAAGTAAGGGGAGGAGAGCAATCATTGTTTTCCAAAGGCAGGAGATAAAACGTGTAGCTGAGAAGTGCGCCTGACCTTCCGGCGATGCACGTATCAGACTCAGGAGCGCAGAGACAAAGGGAGGAGAGTCACAGGGGAGAAGTAGCCAGAAAGCAGTGGCTGGATGCAAAGTGGAAGCCACTGTGGGCGGCTAAGGAGATAATAGAGGGAAGTGGAGAGCCGAAGAGTAAAGCAGAGTGATAAGCGACACGCGGTGAAGAGAGGAAACAACCAGGGGAAAGGGTGAGATTAATCCCCCGTAAAGAAGTCTTTGGCCAAGAGTTCCGGGAGGAGATTATCTGAGGGGCCAGAGTCTTTGGGGAGCCTCGCGACTCCAAATTTGTGAACAAAATGCAGTGCTGGTATCAAACACATCGTCCCAGACTAGGCTGATCATAAAGCAGTCACCATTTATTGTGTCCTTTCTAAGTGTCAAGTGCAGCCCTGGCTGCATTAAGTGCACATCTCACTGGGCTCGCGGTGATAAAGGAGTCATAACAAACAGTAAATAAGAGCTCATACTTAGAGTGTTTGCTGTGTGCCGGGCCCTGTTCTAAAAGCCTGACGTTCATGCCAGCCCTGCTTCGCCTTTCTGAGCCTCTGTTCCTTCATCTATAAATCGGAGCCTGAGAGGACCCACTGGCAGGGGTCTCAGAGGTAAAGTGAGGCAAGGGCTAGCGTCACCATTTGCAGGCAGGTCCGCATACTCCTGTTGGCTTTGTTGGAATGAGCTCCATGCTTGGGAAGAAAGAAAGGGCAGAGAACTTGGGAGATGGGGGTGGAGAGAGGGGTGATGGCAACTAGGGCTTCTGCCACCCGATTCTAGCTGAGTCACTTCTCTGCCCTCTTACTTGTCCATATAGGTCACATCTCAGTTGGGCCTAAGAAACAGAGACGCAGTGAAATTCCAGGGCTGGCTGATATTCACACAAACAGAACTAGAATGAGAACTAGGGGTTTCTGATTCCTCGGGGAGTGAGGGGCTTTGTGGATCATGCTGAACCACAGGGCAGGGTGAACACATTTTAAACAGAGGGCAGAGGTCAGTACAGAGCACGGAGAGGTCAGCAAATATGCCCAGGAGTGCTTAGTGACAGGTGAAAGTTTAAAAGACAGCGGTTGAGTTTCCATAGTAGCAAAGGAACAGTTCAGTGCTGCAGGTCCCGGAACCTGCAGTGTTTTCTCATTGACCTGCTGTGGCACCGAGGCACCAGGGGAGGGTCAGCCTGACTCTGGACTTCTCCAGAAGTGAGCAGGTTACCCCTCATCCCTTCCACCATCCTCAGTCTTACATCTGAGGGTTTGAAATCTTGCAGTATTTCCCTCTGATAACCCAGAACAAGCTTCTCTAACTTTCGTCCGACTCCCTTGGTCTCCTGGGGTCAATGACTCCATCTGCTTACTTCCCTGTTACACCCCCATTTGTGGCTGTGATGGTCTTTTGTAATAAAGGATCAAGAACTGTACCTGGGCTTCCAAATGTGGCATCGTTTATTGTGTCCTAATGCAAAAATAGCTTCCTTGGACTTAAACTGGTCAAGATTCTCTTGTCATGTTTTTTGTAGCCATCAAAGAAGCAGGAGGAGGGAAAGCTTCCTGGAAGCCTGTTTGTCTCTGAAAATCAGTCAGTTCATAGAAACCTCAAACCAAGAGATACAGGAGCAGATTATGAAGTGCAAGCTCCTGCCTCCAGGCAATGACTCCTTTATGCGAAGCCTGCCAAGGACCCATTCCCTCCAGGGTCAGTCATTGGGATTAAGCCTCACATGTAGTCTTAGAACTTTCTCTCACCCCACTGCTGCCTAAAGTTTCCAATGCTTGTTGGGGAGTGTGGAAAGTGGACCCCTCCTTCTTCCGCTCGTGAGATGTGAGATAATACAGACTTTCTGGAGAGCAAAAATCCTTAAAACATGTGTATAGTTTTTAAACCAGCATTTCCATGTCTTGAAAAACATCCTAAGGAAATAATCAGATCATTGCACAAAGATGAATGGGCAAGAATGTTCAGTAGAACATCATTTATTGGAAGCAACCTGAAATGTCCAACAGTAGCAACTGATTAAATAAATCATGAGGTGTCAACAGTGGATTATGTACATACTTATTTTAAATGATATATGTATATAATTATATGTATATAATTACATGGCAAGATGTCTTGATATGCAATGAAAAAAGTGAGTTACAAAACAGTATCTAGGGTACAATCCTGTGTTTATATACACATGCCTGGAAAAAGTTTGAAACAATAAATAAGATGTCAATACTGATTGTCTTATGGGGGTGGGAAGGTGTGATATAATTTTTCTTTCTCTTTCATTTTTTCTATAATGAATAGGATTTTTAAAACTAAGCAAATAAATACATTTAAAAAACAAATCTCACTCTTTAGAATTATCCATGTTTCTTCTCCCAAATCAAGGTGGTACCGTTTTCTGAGCTATCCCTGATGAGGGAGAAGGGGACAATATTTCCCCTCAATTATTAATTTCACTTTATTCAGATTGCAGTGAATCCAAGTGTGGTTTTGAAGAGGAAAAGGCATCACAAAGATTCAGCCTGGATAGCGTGTATATATGAGTTTATGTGTGTGTGTGTGTGTGTGTGTGTGTGTGTAAGCCTAAAATAGGAAGGGTTAACCTCTTTGCTTTTTTAATAAATGTTGATTATCATTGATTGTTGTTCCTAGTCTAAGCACTTCAAGGCAGGCAATAACTTTTTATTCCCAGATCCTAGCCCAGTACCTGACACATAGTAAGTGCTTAATACATATGTGACATGTATGATTTTTGGGCGAAAGTATTTGTAGTACCTTTTGGCAAAGCAATGCCAAAAATCGGGGTTCCATGGCTCTGTAAGTCAATAGCATGGTGCAGATAGGGGAGTAATGGATGTGATGAATCAGGCTGACCTGGGTTCAAATGCTGGTTCTGCCACATACAAGCAATTTGGTCCTCTATTTTCTCTTCCGTAATATGGGAATGATAATGTTATTGATCTTGTAAGATTGTTGTAAGGATGAGAATTTGAAATTTCCCTTCCTTCAAACCCCTTCTTGTGGATTTCACCTTACAGCCTTTGAAAACTATTTAGCCACTGACCAATGTAAAAATCCATCCATGGAAGCCATTCTGTATAACTCAAGATTCAAGTAACCTTCTCTAGAATAAAAACACAGCAACATCTAAAGCTCTATTTGAGAGTGCTTACTCCCAGCTTTCACTGAGGATATGGAAAGAAACTGTGTTTAGTAAGAATCGGTGGATTATTAAGTAGCCTTATCTCAGTCCAGTATCTCTCTGTAAATAAGTCAAGGCTCAGAGCAACCCTGTTCAAGTGCTGGAAATGTCTGAGGCCTTAAAATAGCAAAGTGCTTTGAAGAAACCCATCTTCCTAATGGAAAAAAAAAAAAAGAACACACGAGAAAAATGACCATCAGTTATTTATATATAGCCCAGGCTTCAGCATGTGACAAAAGTGATCGTTGCTGACCTACAGTTGTCTTCAGAAATTAGCTTTGTGCACCATCTTCAAGGAGGCTGGAGATGAAAAAAGGAGCTGGTCAGATGACCACAGCCCATGGCTGAATTCTCCTGCATGAACTAGCTTCCTTAGATATCACGTAGACTTGGTCTCCACTGATACTATTTAAGTCAAGTTTAGCAAGTTATCAGAACGACCACATAGAAGAGGCTGGCAATGGGGTATATAGAAAAATGGCTCGTATTCTCTTCTTTGCTTTTATTAATATGTTACAAGGCCAAAAATAAATAAAATAAAATAAAATAAAATATTCCATGCATTTACTCAGTCAGTGGAACACAGAGCAGGTTGACTCATGAGATTTTTCACTGTGTGAATGTGTGTGCTTGTGTGCCTTCTCCCTTACTGAGTGACATATCTCATGCAGCTGTGTAAAGACACCCGCTCCTCCCCTCCCCCGGATATATGCAAAAAAAGGTTCTCTGTAGCATATTGTGAAAAGATGTGGGTGGCCAGGCCCACTGATGAATATACTGGAATATTCACCTTAAGTTATAAGTACATCTATTAGTTTGCAAAGTAAATGCTTACTATTAGAGCTTTAGAGCTACGTTGCCCTGCACCTTGGCGATGGCAGCACCAACGTCATGGTTTTGAAGCTATCTCATTCCTACTGCCTGTGGCGCTGGCTGCCCGGAATTGAGAAGTCAGATGAGTTCTTCTGTGAAAGAACTCTGTCTCTCTTCATGCCTTCCCGGGAGGATGTTTCCCTGATCCTCTCCAACTGGAAACAACCCTGAGTTGCTGGCATCCCTGATCCTAAGCTCAGAGTATCCAGGGCAGCTTCTGATTCTATATGCGAATCTGGGACCAAGTCAGTTGCCTGGGGATGTTCATTCTTAGGGATATGGTGACAAGGTGCTAGGAAGGGGCCCCAAAGACACCCATGTGCTCCTGCTTCCACAGGTGGGCGCATTAGACTTACGTGCTGCCCTGGTTCTATTTCCCTCACTAAGTTGTAAAATAGATAATCACACTGAGATGGGGGTCAGGCCAGTCAAACAAAGGAACTCTGAGGTTGGCCTGCAATGTGAAAACTGTCAATTATCCTATTTTATGTCCTCCCTACATTTATCGTAGCCGGGTCCTCATTTCCATTAGACCAATTTGGTACAATGCTGCATGTTCTAATCCTTTTACCATCTTATCTGAACAAGAGAAATGAGTGCAAATGAACGGGGAGGAGGCCAGGGAGGGAGGGAAGGAAGAAAAAGAGACAGAAAGGAAGGAAGGGAATCGTTTTGAAGGGTGATTTTTCGCTCCCGACTTGACAATTTGTTAAAAGCCAATGTAACATCCTAATGAAAGCTGGTCGCTGCTATATAAGGAGGGTGATTCTAAGTCAGGAGTGACCTGTTTTTAAAACCTTGATTCTCTGATTTTGAGACTCAGTCTAGAAACAAGGAGGTCCTCCCAGATTCTGTGTAGTTTCTCTGTGGAACATGGAGCATGGTTAAGGAGGACTCGGGCGTGGAGAAACGCGACCCCACCTGGCCTGGCTGGGCCACCTTCTTAGGAAGTGAGGACCGCATATCATAATAGGTGAAGTGAAGAAATTAACCCTTTCCTGTGTAAGCTATCACAGGCATAGTGAAATATTTGAAAACACCTCATATTCATCTTCTATGGCTGCAGAACAAATTACGACAAACTTAGCAGCTTGAAACAATGCACATTACCTTATCCCTGTTTGCATGCGTCAGGAGTCCAGGCACAACTTAACTGAGTCCTCTGGTCAGGGTCTCACAAGGCTGCAGTTAAGGCTTCAGCCAGGCTGTGTTCTCATCTGGAGGCTCCACTGGAGAAGAATCTGTTTCCAAGCCTGTCAGGTTGTTGGCAGATTTTCCTTTCTTTCCTTCTTGTGTGACCAAGAGCTCTTACTTTTTGGGGCTCTGGGCTGGAGGCCACCCACAGGTCCTTGACATGTAGGCTTCTCCAGCTTGACTGCTTACTTCCTCAAGCTTGCGAGAAGAGTTCCAGCTCCAGACTGCTAACATGGAGTGGTATCTACCACCTTTGTGTATTCTATTGGCTAGAAGGAAGTCCTGGATCCCACCCACAGTAAAAGGGAGGGGATCACACAAATGCGTGAGCACCAGGAGGTGGGGTCACTGGGGGTCACCTAGGGTTTGTCTGCCACACACCTGGAGTCTCTTCCCACTTCTCTCATCACTCTGACCTTATTGGAATTCTCTCCTAAACCAGCCGAATCCATATTCTCTAAGATCTTCAGTGGGGTCACCAGCCATCCCAGGTTGCCCAGGACTGTCCTAGTTTAGCACTGAAAGTCCTGAATTCTGGGCAACCCCTCAGTCTCAGGCAAACCAGGACAGCTGGTCACTATAAGCAGATCTCAGATCTTCTTTGGTTTCTCTTTTTTCCAGTATTAAGAGTGAGAGAGAAACCAAAATGGTATCATCCAGAGGTGGTCCAACCATTCTCCAAGCAGCCCTTGGAGACCCAGTGAGAGTTGAAGGAGGTGGCAAGGTGATGGTAAATGAGTGAGCTTCCAAGCCCTTCCCACTATTCTATTACTGAGCACACCAGCTCCCGATCTGCTCATACATGTTGGATTCTGTGTAATTTATTGTGTGAACATTTCCATGGCTGAATGTTGAGGCCTTAACACTCTCGTCTCATGTAGGAATAATCCAGGATCCAGCCTCTTGACTTGTGAGCCAGACTTCTTCTACAGGACCATGCAGGTGAGCTGAGCATTTCTTGGCCATCAGCTGGGTGCACGGCTCTGGACTTGGGGCTGGGGCAGTGAAGTCGAGCTTGGGTTTTTGTTGTTGTTGTTGTTGTTAGTTTGTTTGATTTTTCTATGAAAAAAGTAAATCCTACCTCATACGGAGTTTTTAATCACATCGGCAAAGACCTAGGTTGGGACTAGAGCATACTTAGCTTGACAGCTTTATCTGAATTGACCAATTACAAAGGAGTCAAAATGATGAGTTCAGCTACCTAGAAACAGGTACATTTACCTTAGCGTTACCTTAGCATAATTTCAAAACAACATAAGTGTAAATCCCCAAGGTTGAATATGCAGCTTGTGCCCATGACAGGGACTTTCCAGTCTTTTCAGCATAAAACACAAGCCAGTGCAAATTGGCCTACTGGAAACAGAGTTCAAAGGCACTGAGGGGGAGGCAAGGTTATGTAACTCCCGGAAAGTTCAAGGCAAGGTTAATGTGGGCAAGCAGAGTGGTGGTTTCAGACTACATTAGGGAAGGTGGTCCAGTTTACTAATCAGCACAGCTCTACTTGCCGCAGCCAGCCTCTGTCCTATGAACCAATCAAACCAAGTAGCAACTTTATATCTACAGGCAAGAGAAAGGTCCAGGGCAATGACCTGCCTCCCCACCTGCCCAGCCAGCCAGATTTCTGTCATCTGACACCACGGTCTAGGTTGGCTGATGAATAGGTCTCGTGTCTTGGAATGCAAGTCTGATTTGCTCTGGGCACCATTCATTAACCCCGAACTGAACTGGGGGTGTTCTAAATAGGGTGGTAGACATAACTCCTCCAGAGGTATGAAGCTATGACCAAGGTTTCTTGGTGGAAGAACTTTGCAATAGGGGCTAACACCCCGAAGTCCTAGACCTGTATTTAAAGAGCAGCCACACTGGTCAGAACGGCTCTGGAAACTTCGTTTAAAAAATATGTTCAAATGCAAAAATATCAGGCAGCCGACTTTATAGGTTAGCTGGTAGGGATGGAGGACTCTGCACTTTTATAAACAAGGAAGTGCCTCTTTGCAGCAATATTGACATTTCTTTTATCATCATTTCCCACTGAGTTTTCCAGAGCATGTTTCTAAATATCATGTAACAAGAGGTTCCTCAGACAAATGAGCATGGTAAATGCTGGTTTGAACAGAGTTCAATGGGATGAATTTATTGTAGGACTTCTCAGAGCTTAGTTTAATGTGGTACAACTCATTACTGACTCATAATTGGCATCACTAGCAGAGCTTTGTTTGTTTGTTTCTTGTGAAATTGTTTTTTTTTTTTAAAGTAACTTCTTATTTTGAAATTATTTAGGACTCATTAATATAGTGGATTTTAAAGTAAACAACAGGTATAAACCCACATCAAATAGTACAGAGTTCCATATATTATTCATCCGGCTTCCCCCACTGAAAATATTTTACGTAAACATTGTATTTTGTCCAAACAATGTTAACAACGCAGATGCATACTTTATTTGAATTTCGTAAGTTTTACATACACTCTCTCCCTGTATATAGTTCTGTGTACATAGTTCTATGAAATTTTATCACATGTGTATATTTGAGTAACCAACACCACAATCAGGTTATAGAACTGTTCCATCGCCACAAAGAAACTCTCTCATATCCCTTAATAGATGCACTGTTACCCCAACCCTAATCTCTGTCAACCACAGATCTCTTCCACATCTCTATAATTTTGTGAGCTTGAGAATGTTATATAGGTGGAGTCACACAGCATGTAATGTTTCCAGATTGTCTTTTTTCACTTAGCATCATGACCTGGTGATCCATCCAAGTTGTTGCCTAGATCAATAGTTTTTTCCTTTTTATTGCTGAGTAGCTTTCCATTGTATAGATCTAACACAAATTGTTTATCTAGTTACCAGTTGGAGAATATTTGGTTGTTTTCAGTTCTTTGGCTATTAACAGATAAAGCTCCTATGAAATTTGTATACATATTTTTTTATGTGAACAAAAGTTTTCATTTTTCTAGGATAAATGCTCAGAGGTCATATGGTATTCTGCAGAACTTTTAGAAACTCTAGGTGCCAGCTTCTCTCACAAGATGTTGAACTGATGATCACAGATGCATGTTCTCCATGAGGAGATCTCATTAAACACAGGTATAAACCCACATCAATAAAGACAGTGCAGAGGAGAAACAGAAACAGACGAGAGTTTTCCACAAAATGGCTTGTTGGAAGAGGGAAAGTGGATGTAGGGGTGACAATTGATGAAGCAGAGTTCAGGAAGCCCCTGGCTAGAGGATGTGCCATGAAGAAGGAGGTAACGAGCCTGTCAGAGACCAGAGAAGTTGGAGAGGGCGGAGGGAGCCTTGGTCTCACCCGAAGGCAACAGGTATCAATACTTCAGGGAACAAAAGAGAAATTTGAAAATGTGTAAATATATTCAGAAAAATTGGAGAATGTATTGCTTCTATACATGAGAAAAAGATGATACACAAAAGAAATGACCGAAGAACTCTTGGAATTTAAAAATATGATTGCTGAAATAAAAAAAAAAAAAGTCTTTATAGAGAGCTCAAGAGATGAAGCCGGAAAAATGTCTCAGAAAAGCTTTTACAATGGAAAAATAAGATAAAATACAAGAGATATCAAGTATTAATTCAGGAGACCGAACATCTGATTAATGAAAGTTATCAAAATAGAGAACAGTAAAAATAAAAGTGAGAACTTATCAAAGAATTAATACTAGAGAATTTCCTAGATTCCTCAAATCAAGTGCCAGGCATAATGAGTAAGAAGAGTCTCAACTAAACACACGTGTGACACTTCAGAAGAGTAAGAATAAGGATCCTTAAACCTTTCAGAAAAAAATCAGAAATAAGAATCATATTGGCATCACAGCTCTTTTCAGAAACACTGGATGCTGAAGACAATAGATCAATGCCTTTAAAATTCAGAGGCAAATATTTTGAACCTAGATTTCTATACCTAGGCAAATCTTTGGTGAAGCGCTAGAAGTAGTCTTTTCAGATGTGCAAGGATTCACAGGTATGCCTCTCGTACTCTTTTATAGGATGTCTCTTAAGAATACATGCCAGTAAATAAAAGTGGCTAAACCAAGGAAGAGGAAAATATGGAACTCAAGAAAAAATGAATTGTGTCTGAAGACAAAAGCTATGAAGAGACCCAGGGAGCAACCCATCTAAGGTGGAGCAAAATGAGGAAACTGGAGATTAGTTTCTAGAAGTAATGGTAATTAGTAGACTAGAGAAGATGATGGAGAGCTTGAAACTTGAGAAAATTATAAAGGTAAAATATAGAAAGGAAGGAATAATTAATTCAAAGTTGTCTCTAGGAATATTTTCTTTTGAGTATCACAGCGGTCATATCAAAGCAGCTGAGAAGGAAGTATAAACCCAACACAAACTGGCATTCCTGCTGTAACATCATATAGGCATTCCTGAACTATTTCATGATCTACAAAATTGCACAATAAAAATAATAGGGCTTACGGGAAAAATAGGGTTTGGCTGGTGACTCAAAACTTGTAGAACTTTGTAACTAAAGCACTAACAAAAACAGTAATAATCCTAAGAAAAATATTAGCACAGTTAACTGTTTGCTGGCATTTGCAGCTAGAATCACAGTTAGTTTCTCCATAAACACTGGGGTTCTGCTTCTCCTTGGGTATGTCAGTCCTTGAAGACATTCAGATCTAATAGAGACCAGGGTCATCAAGATTAAAATGTACAATCTAGTGACAGCCTTCTTCATTAATCTATTTTTTTTGTTGTTGTTGTTGTTTTTTAAACACAGGGGCCGTATCTTTGCAGCTTCCTTCTATACTTAATACAGAAGCTACTAAACCCACCTCTTCTTCTTTTTTTAAATTGAAGTATAGTTGATTTACAATGTTGCGTTAGTTTCAGGTATACAGCAAAGTGATTCAGCTATATATATATATATATATATATATATATATATATATATGTATTTATGTAGGTACTTATGTATATATGTGTGTATGTATATATATATATTCTTTTCAGATTCTTTTCCATTATAGGTTATTACAAGATATTGAATATAGTTCCCTGTGCTATACGGTAGGTCCTTGTTGTTTATCTATTTTACATACAGTAGTGTGTACCTGTTAATCCCAAATTCCTAATTTATCCCTCACCGCCCCGCTTTCCCATTTGGTAACCGTACATTTGTTTCCTCTGTCTTTGAGTCTCTTTCTTAAACCCACATCTTCTTGAACGGATGAAAGGTGCCACTCCAGAATGTTTGTTTTCTTAAGATCTTTATGTAATGTCAAGGGCTTCTCCCTAATTGTGAGAACATTTGTACTTGATTGCTGCAAACATTAACATTCTAGGGAAATAAAAAATCTTCCGTGAAGCAGTACAATTTCCGTGTCCTGACACTGTCCCCCAGGTACTAGTGGAATACATGGCAGAACAAACTGCTCCTGGCTCTGCAGGAGCAACACAGACCTGGGCATCACAGAGTAAATACTGTTTACTGATTTTCAACTCTTTGAAGCTATTGACAAGAGTGGTGGCCCGACTCTTTCCTTGCACTGTCTGCAAGGCCTTCCAAATAAACATGCATCTTAGGTAAAAACCAGTATGTTGCACACAAAAGCAGCTTCAAAACGTGTCTTCTAGTTCCTGCTCCGAAACACTGCCTGCCACAGTTCATTCGTATGTGGAAATTCTGAAGTGAATTGCATTATAGTCAGGCCCAGCTCTGCTCCCTGTTTGCTGTATGGCCTTTTCTCTTTGTTCCTTAGTCTGTTTATCTATAAAATGGGAATGGGGAAGGGGATGAATTGATCAACCTCTAATATGCCTTCCAGATCTGATATCCCAGGATTCTGTGTCCTCCAAAGGTGAGGAATGTTCTGGAACACCCCAGTTTCCATCAGGTGAGACAGCTTTTGAAAGCCAGGCAAGGATGAGGTGAGAGGCATGTCTTCTGACTGGTACTTCTTAAGCCCCAGGCTTTCCAGGAGACACTCTCTTTTTCCTTTCCAGATTTCTCTTTCTCGGGAAGGGAAGGTAAGAGCTGCTAGTCACAAAGGCACAGGAACAAACATGCAGTTCTTAACAAATCCTCAATTTCCCCCAGAAGTGCTCGGCTGCCTGGGGGGAACTGGCTCTCTGCTGACCCAGATAAGCAGACTGGGCTCTGTGATGTCCCTGTGAGGCACTTCAAGGTGCCTCTCTCCGCAGGACGTCGGGAGGCTGGGCGGCCCCATCCAAACACAAACACGCGGGCAGTAGTGTCCCTACCTAGACAGATGCGAACACAAAAGAGACTTTGCAGCTAATAAGATCCTCTGGTGTTTGTAGCTCTAAGCAGGTAAGGTCATTAGAACCGTTCTTTATAATGCATTTTTTTCCTTCCTCATTCTGATGGAGTAAAAATAGGCTGAAGAAACTGATTTTATTTCCCATTTAAGTTAGTTCAATGGAAGGTAGATTTTTTTGTGTGTGTGAGTGTGTGTGTGCAAGGGATGGGGGAGGCCTGGGGGAAGGAGAGTTTTGAGATGATACTATTGGGTCCCCTGGTTAAAGAAAAAAAATGTCGAGCTTGAAATGGTTTCCTCTGGGGGCTGTTTGTGGAATCAAAACGCCTCTCCGGTTTGCAGTTCTGAAACCCACTACTGTGACTAAAAAAAATCACTTTCAATTTAGAGGGGAAAAAGGCTGCAGCTCCCGGAGTCCCCACTCAGCTGAGGAAAATGCCCCCGGATGAAGTGAATGCCACAGATTTGGATTTCAAACACCAGCATTGATCTCAGCATCGATTGGGGTTGTGCTGCTGATCTCCTCTGAGCACCAAGCCCCGCCTTGTCCCCCCGGGGAAGGGGATTGATCGCAGGGTGTAGCTGTGAGGCCAGGATGGAAGAGGAAGGACAAAGGGAGCCAGTCCCATGATGAGGGAAGGACCCAATGTGCTCTTCCAATAAACTGAAATTCTGCAAATCAAAGTCTCACACTTAGCAACTCCCATCCTCCTGTACTTTGTCAACACTTTTCTCCTGGGAAAGCTCACAGCTTTGAAGGATGCTCGGGTTAAATCTCTATTTACACCACCATCAGGAGAAGGGCAGGTGGATAAATGATTAATCCTCCTTCCCTCCTGTACCTGGGACCCTGTACCCACTAGGTTTCTTGGTCTGTGAAGACCCACTCTAGGACCTTACTCTGCCTACTTGCTTCCAGAGTGATAGGCTAATGAATTGTTAATTCATTCAACAAATGTTGGATGTCTACTATATGCCAGGAGCTTAGGATGACTCAGTGAGCAAAATAGATAGATCTCTGCCCTCGCGAAGTTTCTATGCCAGTGTGGGAAGATGCATGATAAACAATAAACATAAGAAATAGCAAATTATCATATGTTCTAATGTGATGAATGCTATGGAACAGGCACAGTAGAGCTGAGAAGGAGAAACTGGGAGCACAGAGTTGTGGGGGTGGGAACTTGGAGGGGGTGATTCTTGAACAAAGACCGTAGGGAGGGGAGGACCTCATCTTTGCAGATATGCAGAGATAGAGCTTCCAGGCAAAAGGAACTGCTCAGTGCGACGGCCCTATGGTAGCAGAGCACTAGGGCTGTCTGAGGAACACCAAGGAGGTCAGTGTGACTAGATCAGGGTGTACGTGGGTGGCCGAGGGTGAGTAATGGATAAGGTCAGAAGAGTTCTGGACTTTCAACCCTATAGGGTGTTATTGGCCATTGTAAGGTCTTTGGCTTTCCTTCTGAGATAAACCAGGAGCCCTTAGAGAATCTTAAGCAGAGGAATGGCAAGATCTGACTTAGATTTGTTAAGGATAACTCTGGTTGCTGTGTGGAGAAGAAAAGGCAAGGGTATACGGCAGGGAGAAAGGATGAGGAGGAGAGAGATGATGGAGGCAGCAGAGGTGGAGGTGGTGAGAAGTGGTCTTTTCCAAATATAATTTCGAGATGAAACCAAGGAGATTTCCTAATAGATTGGTGGTAGCCTGAGGTTTGGGGCTTCAGCCCTGAAAGAGCTGAGTTCCTCACAACTCAGGTGGAAGGGAGGATTTTAAGGAGAAATCAGGAGTTTCGTGTTAGGCATGTTGAATCTGATATGTCTGTTATAGATGTCTAAAAGGAAATGTTGAGTACAAGTCTAAAGATGTTTCGGAGGGGGAATCTCTGAGCTTTAAATATCAACTTGGAAGTGGTTTGCGTACACACGGTATTTAAATGCCATGAGACTGGGTGTGACACCAAGCGAGTGAGGAAAGATAGAAAGAGAACCGGACCAGGGGCACTCTTGGGAACAGGCCCCTGGGACACTCCAACATTAAGAGGCTGAGGAGAGGAGAAGACCAGCGAGAGAGGCTGGGAGAGAGCCACCTGCGAAGTAGGAATGACTGGGGAGCTTGGAGCCAGGTAATGAAACATATCAAAATCCACTGGTTCAAGTGCTCTGAGGAGGTCAAGAAAGATGAGGACCAAGATGTTATTATTGTTTTTAGCAACATGAGGTCATTAGTGACCTGATTAAAAGCTGTTTTGGAGAAGTCATGGAGGCAAATGCTGAACTGGATCGGGTCTAAGAGAAAATGAGAGGAGAGGAATTACTAACGACAGAGAAAACTCACTTGCTCAAAAATCAACTCAAAACAGACTGAAAACTGGAATGTTAGACCTGAAACCATAAAACTCCTAGAAGAAAACGGGGGATGAGCTCCTTGATATATGTCTTGGCAATGATTTTTTTTTTTTTTTTGGCTTTGACAACTAAAGCAAAAATAAACAAGTGAGACTACAAGCAACTAAAAATCTTCTGCACAGAAAAGGAAACCATCAACAAAATGAAAAGGCGACCTATGGAATGAGAGAAAATATTTGCAAATCACATATCTGATCAGAGGTTAATATCCAAACTATATGAAGAACTCATACAGCTCAATAGCAAGAAACCAAAGAATTCAATGTTTAAAAATGGTCAGAAGAACTGAATAGATGATATTTTTCCAAAGAGGACGTACATATGGCCAACAGGTACAGGAGACTCAGCCTCACTAATCATCAGAAAGATGCAAACCAAAACCACAGTGAGAGGTCACCTCACAACTGCTACAATGGCTATCATTTAAGAGACAAAAGATAAGTGTTGGCAAGAATATGAAGAAAAGAGAACTCTTGAGCACTGTTGGTGGGAATGCAAACTGGTACAGCCACTGTGGAAAACAGTATGCAGATTCCTCAAGAAATTAAAAATAGAACTACCATATGATCCAGGAATCCCACTTCTGGGTATATATCTGAAGGAAATGAAATCACTATCTCAAAGAGGTATCTACATTCCCATGTTCATTGCAGCGTTATTTATAATAGCCAAGACATGGAAACAACCTAAGTGTCCATCAATGGATGAGTGGATAAAGACGTTGTGGCATATCAGCTCGGTGCTTTGTGACCACCTAGAGGGGTGGGATAGGGAGGGTGGGAGGGAGGGAGATGCAAGAGGGAAGAGATATAGGAACATATGTATATGTATAACTGATTCACTTTGTTATAAAGCAGAAACTAACACACCATTGTAAAGCAATTATACTCCAATAAAGATGTTAAAAAAAAAGATGTTGTGGCATATATATATATACATACATATATATATATATATATATATATATACATACATATATATATATATATATATATTATATACACATACACAATGGAATATTATTCAGTCATAAAAATGAAGGAAATTCTGCCACTTTCGATAACATTGATGGACCTTGAGGGCATTATGTCACTGCGAAATAAGTCAGACAGAAAAAGACAAATACTGTATACTCACTTATATGTGGAATCTAAGAAAACCAAACTCAGAAACAGAAAACAGATCGGTAGTTGCCAGAAGTGGAGGGTGAGGGATGGCAAAAATGTGTGGAGGTGGTAAAAAAGTACAGATTTCCAGTTATAAGATAAATAAGTTCTGGGGATGTAATGAATAGCATGGTGACTATAGTTAACAACACTGTACTGCGTTATTTGAAAGTTTCTAAAAGAGTAGATCTTAAAAGTTCTCATCACAAGAAAAAATGTGTGTGAGGTGATGGATATTAACTAAACTTACTGTGATCATCATTTCACAATATATACATATATCAAATCATTACGTTCTATACCTTAAACTAATACAATATTATATGTCAACTATATCTCAGTAAAACTGGGGGAAAGAAACTCCTTTGAAGGGTTTTGGGGCAGAGGAGAGTAAAGCAATGAAAACAGCAACTACCAGAAGAAATTGGGTCAAGGTACATTTTTGTTTGGCTTGATCTGGTTTGGTTTGGTTTAGTTTAATTTAGTTTCTTTCTTTTTTTTTTTTTTGGAATATTTAAAGACATTAGAGATTTGTGTGTGTGGGTTTGTGTGTGTGTGTACGTGTGATAATAACGCAACATGAGGTCTACCTTCTTGGATTTTTAGGTGTACAATGCAGTATTGTCATCTATAGGTACAATGTTGTACAGCAGATCTCTAGAACTAATTCATCTTGCATAATTGAAATTTTAGGCCCCATGATTAGCAACTCCCCCTTCCCCAGCCCCTGGCAACCACCATTTTATTCTCTGTCTTAATGAATTTGACTATTTTTGATTCCTCTTGTATAAGTGAAATCACTCAGTGTTTGTTCTTCTGTGGCTGACTTATTTCCCTTAGCATAATGTCCTCCAGGTTCCTCCATGTTCTCACATATTGCAGGACTTCCTTCCTTTTTTTAAGGCTGAATAATATTCCATTGTATGTGTAAACTGCATTTTTAAAATCCATTCACCTGTCACTGGACATTTAGGTTGTATCCACATCCTGGCTATTGTGAACAGTACTTCAAAGAACTTGGGAGTGGAGTTGGTTTAGTTTTACCGTGGGAAAAAGACAGCAATAATCAGTCAACTAGCCAATATATAGGATATTGCCATATATCAACACTGTGCTAGGTGCAGAAGGAGAAAGAGAAATATAAACTAAATCCTGTCCTTCAAGGATTTTAAAGCCAAGTTAGGGGTAAAAATAATTTTAAAAAGGTAATCAGGGAGCTATTGACATACCCAGTGGAAAGGCCCATGAATGAGAGTGAGAGTGGGTGGTGCACAGACTGCTGGGAGTTCAGAACAAAGGGAGAATGGAAATAGCACTTGGTCAGATGCAGTGGAAGATATTTATTTATTAACTACTAAGTGTCTAACGTTGTGCCTGGTGCTATACGCATGTAGGAAAAGAAACAAATGCCTGTCTTCCTGGCTTTCCATGCCACCTCTATCACAGCACGAGGGTGCATGAGGGGCTCACATCAGGATCAGACCGCCTCACCGGCTCTGCCACATTCAGGTCTCTTCCAGGTTACCTATGGGTAACTCTAAAATGGGGATAATAATTGCCGGAGATAAGGCAAGTGCTAGAAACATACTAAGCATTCAATCTATTAAATATTTTTTGAAATTGTATTGTTTGAATTATAGCCTTGACAACATCATATTAAAATGATGTTTACCTGGCTGACTGCCTTGCTAGTCTCTGAGCTCCTGGAAGACAAAGACGGAATGTCTCATAAACCAGAAGAAAGTCCTTATTAGATGCTAAGCCCTGTGCAAGGTGTTTGGGATACAAGCACGAACCCTCCAGAGGCTGATGGCTTAGTTGGGGGTTCAGACTCATAAATGAGCATCTGTAAGAGTGTTTGAGCTGCAGGGCAGCCATATGCATGGATGAGGCAGGAGAGCAAAGGAACCAATGGTCAATTCTACTTCCCTTAGGGCAGGGGGGAGACCCTTGAATTGAGATATGGAAGGTGAATAGGAGATTTCTGTGTCCAGAACCATGGAGAAGAGGGCTTGGTGATTGTGGGAAGCATGAACTCCAGGGAGGGGGAGGACTAGCCAAAGACAGGTGCCTCCAACCAGCAGGCATGTGCCCCTGGCCATGTCGTGGGTTGTCTCTCAGATCTTTACCCACTTGCCAGCTTTTCCGCAGGTTAGAAGTAGAGACAAATCAGAGTTGTGTGCGAACCTCCCTTCAATCCCTGCAATCAAAAAGGAGCTGCAGGAGCCCCACATACTCTGGGAGCACCACCAGCTCCCTCAGCCCCCATCTCCTGCTCACTTTGCACAACATTTCAATACAGTGTCTAGAGTGGCAGCTACTGTCAGCACCACTTTGACTGTCTTCATCGCTATTCAGGGGACAACTTCAGGAGAGGACTCTGCTGGTGTCCCCAGACTTGCTGGTGGAATCATAAGGGTGTTATGAGGAGGGCAAATGGTGATAAACTGAGGAGGCGAGTGATGCATCTGATGTTGGAGGACTGGATCGTGGGGGAAGATGACGGGGGACATCCCCAAGGTCACTATTTATTTGTTTACCTAACTTCAAAATTTTCTCTGGGAGCTGTATAGACAATGCTTGCTTTATCTTCCCAAACATGAAATGCTAGGTAAGACACACATCAAATGAAAATAGCCTTTTTAGTCAGTAAATATTTTTTAAAATTTGACAATCAGAGTGAGTTCAATTCAAGAGCCTTTTCCCTAATTTTGGTTTACTTTATTTGGGGGTTAGGGACAATTTACCAATAATTATTTTGTAGCAAACATCAGTCCTGATTGTAAGGAAGCATAGCATAGCATACACTTGGCATCCTTTCCAGCTACAAAGTAACAACGTCTTATACATCCACATCTGAATCTTCTGCTTCATACAGGGGTCACTTTTCAAACTTTCATTTTACTGGAAGTCGGAGGGCAAATCTTTGCTTTCAGTTCTCTGTTGGCCCTCTCCTTCTCTCTGTTTGCTCATTCTCCTGATTGACATCTTTATCTCTCTTTGTTCTTGCTTGGCAAGGAGTCTACAGTTTAATAAAAGCTGGAGGGGATGTTGAGAGGCTCTTACAGTCCAGGAGGGATGATGAAGGTTCAAGCCAGGGTGCTGAGAATGGGAATGGATATATGGGCTGGAAGAAGGGATGTCCAGGGTGACAACTGAGCTGTTAACTTGGAAGACTGGGTGGATGGTGAGACCTGTATCCAGTGCAGGAGGAGAAACAGCTCTCTTTTGAACCTGTTGGGTTGAAAGTACCTGGCTGAAGGACATGTAGGTGGAGATTTCATAGATAAATGCTTAGGCAAGTCTGGGGTTCGGGAGTGACAATGACAGATAGGGCCAAAGATGTGATTCCATCTGCACTTATATTCATGTATGATAGAGTTCCAACCCATTGCCCCCTGCCCCTTGCAAAGTTTCCCATGTCATATCAATAACCAAGGAAACATTTTAATTTTGATTTCAGTTTCTTAAATTCCACCTTTTGTCTCTTCTGCCAGAGACACTAATGACAAAACAACCTACTGCTGGTCATAAAAAGAACTGATAATGTGGAACTGGAGGAACTAAAGTACATGGAGCTGGTACCCAATCCAAACTAAAGTACGTGGAGCTGGTACCCAATCCAAACTGCTGGGTAACATAGTCCCTCAGAGTAGCTCTGTTCTTCTAGTTGACCCTCTGGCAGAACTGGGTATCTTGAAGGTTTTGGAAGAAGTAGACAGATAGCAATTTTAGCAACTTACCACATGATCATGCATTTTCTACACAGACAATAGATTATCATAGTGCATCTGGCCCAAAGTGCCTTGGTGGTATAATGAGTGAACACCAGAATCGTTGGAGAGATGATAAAATCATCCTGGCTGTCAGGGTGGGCTGGGAAGCACTAGAGTGCATGCAAGAGCATGCTGGGTTGGTGGTGCAGTTGCCTGGAGCGGTGCTGCTCTGTTACCCAGTGGCTCCAACGTATTGGGAAGCTGGGAAGATGCAAAGCTGGAAACCCCAGTGTCGCTGCCTTTCCTGAGCCAGAGCACGCCGGCAGCTGAGAAACCACACTTCTCTCATCTTTTCAGCCAAACCACGCTTTGGTCCATTCTGTCACTTCCACCTCCCAATTAGATACCCGGAGTCCCTCTGCCACCTGCCACTCAGCAAGACAAGTCCAGCTCCCCTGATGTGGGAGAGGGATGGAGAAGGCTGAGTTCTCTCAGCCTGGAAGAAGGTAACGGAGCAGATGAGCGCCCCAGAGACGAGCAGAATTAACTGCCAGGAACAGAAGGAGAACCGCCTTCCGTTGGAGAGTTGAAGGGTTTATGAAGGGTCATCACTCATCATTGTCGTCGTGGTTAGTAGTGTGGGGACACTTTATAAAAGCTATGGAGACTTTATATATGAAATAGGGTTTTAAATTCCCATCTGATGGAGTTGCTTTAAAGGCTAAATGGGAAAATGTGAGGAAGTCACACTATATGGTACCTGGTATTTAATAAATGCTTAATACGTGGTAGTAATTATCATCAACTGAGGTATAGAGAAGTGGTTAAGCTCACACGCCAGACCAGGGTTTGGATCCCAGCTTTACCCCTTACCAGCTGCAAGGCACAAGGTGCCTTATTTAACTTCCCAGAGCCACAGTTTGACTATCTCTAAAACTGGGTTAACAATATCTACCCCGGGGGTTATTGTGAGTCTTAAGATCAGATAAAGTAAGTAAAAGGCTTTATTTTGTGGTAGCATTAGTATTGTTTTTGGAAATACCTGAACATAGGGCTCTTTCCATGCCTCATACTTCCAGAGAAAATATTCTTTGATAGGGCCAAAAGCAGGTTCTGATTGGACAATACCCAGGTCTCTAACTTACAGTAAATCTAAGGTAGGCGTTAACCTACAGTGGGTTTAGCAAACCTTTTCTGTAAAGGGCCAGAGAGTAAATATATTTTAGGCTTCGTGGGCCATACAGTCTGTGTCCCAACTCTTCAACTCTACAATTGTAGGTCCAAAAGCTGCCATAAACAATATGTTAAGCAAATGAGAGTAGCTGTGGCTGTGGTCCAAAAATACTTGATTTACAAAAACAAGCAGTGGGCCCAATTTATCCTGTGGTCAGGTTGCTGACTCCTGACTTAGACATATACATAGAGCTCACCTCACATGCAGGTGCTTGTTGATGTGGCAAAACTAAAGGAAAAGCAGGAAAGGACTTCATCTGCCCCCCCCCACCCCCCATGAGGTGCTGAATACTAGAAATTCCACTATTAGAAAGTCATTCCTTTGAATTAAACATTGGTCCATGGAGAAAGGAGAGATGCCTGCCAAAATGCAAATTGAAGGAATCATAGATGAAGATGAAGCTCTAATTTGAATCTCAATATTATACACTTTTTGAACTGATTGGCCTTGACTTTGCTGGGAGGCTAAGCACCTGGAGGGAGGAGAACTAAAAATGGGTAGAGAGGGAAGGGAAAAGTGAACAGACTTGATTAGGACTTTTTCTCAAGTCTTCCAGATCAAGACAGATGCCTTCTGCATTCCATACCCACCTCCAAGCCAAAATTTCTTCATCACAAAGAGCAAACCAAAAGAGTAGATCCTTCATTGCCTCCTTCTGAGACAGTGTGTGGCTGCTTTCAACAGTTCCTAAAGCCTGAATCCTCAGCTTCCAGTTTTTCACCTCTTAGAATAATAACTGAATCACTTTGCAGTACACCAGAAACCAACACAACATTTTAAATCAACTATACTGCAATTTAAAAGAAAAGGAAAAAATAGAATAGATGTGCAAGGGGGCAGCTGTCTCTCTGCGCTCCAAGTTTGGTAGGAGGGTCTTCTCTTCCCTTTCCAATCTCGCAATCCCACCTTACCCTCCAGCCCCAATGATAGCCCACTTCTTCCCCAAAATTGGGAGGAAGAATCAGAATTCAGAGTAGACCTGGGGGCAAAGACTATTTTGGTGTAAGGTCAGAATTATGTTGGGGCAAAATATGAATCTCATACGTAGATCCAGTGAGGGCTGCTGGCTATAGATTCATCCTTGCAGTATGGGGAAGAGCGGGCAGTGAAAACGTCCTCCGTCTGGGTGATTGCGTAGCAAAGGTATGTATTTGTGGAGATCACTTGAGCCAAGAAACTTTAATCTGTTTCACTTCCCCAAGGGCAGCTACAGACAAAATCCTGTGGATCCAGAATAAGAAGGCCATTCCCAGGGTCCCACTGGATTGTTCTACCCTCTGTCCCTCAGATGGTCCCACTTGCTTCCTATCACAGAACTGTTTCTCACCATGTTTCCCAATGTTACGTGCTCTCTGAGTACCCACATCTGCAGTCTCCTTTTACACTCACCTTTCCAGGACCACCTGGCCCCTTAGGGAGGCTTTTTCTCTGAACCCTTCCAGCACTTACATCCATGCGTCTTTCCAGGGACCTTAAGAAGCTAAAGGGCACATATGCTTCTGTGAATCTACTCCTCCTCCACCATGACCCCGATCTCCCCAGAATATTACCCAATAGCAAAGCATCTGCAGGTGCTCAGTTAATGTTTGTAGATTTAACTCACAACTGGCAACTTTAATGCTTATATCACATGAATGAATGATCACCATGTCATCCTATGCTCACAGAGGGGGCAGAGACAAGCATGGAGAAGGCTGGGAAGAAGACTGTACTAACTACTAACCCCTCCCTGCCCCACCTCACTCCTGAGCTCTGTGAGGATGGTGAATTCTAAGAGGGAGGTAGGAGTCCGCATCCTTCTAGCCTCTTGGGAGCTCTGAATCTTTCTGCAGCCGCTCACTGCTGTCCCCAGCCTTTGTAGCTTAGGAAGCCATCTGACATTTCAGGCTGGTTGAAATAGAAGTGGAGATGATTCAACAAATCTAATTCAATTGTCTTTGCTTAACTTTTTACTCCATAGTGCAAATGTGTGTTAAGAAGGTATTAATCCTTGTGTACCCAAGTTAAGCGATGAAAAAATATTCTAGGAGTCTTCCATTACATTTAAGGGATTCTCCCAGATCCTGCCCCCCACAGGGTATTACCTTCTCTACACTTTACAGTGGCATGTATGTGGGCACCAAGAAGTTCCCACAGTGTGTCGTGTCTCCAAGGCAGCAGGGAGGGCCCCATGGGATGGTGAGAGGCACACAGTGCAGGCCCGGGGGGCATGGTCAGGCTGTGCTTTCCTTGGCCCTTGCGGTGACAGCTGGAGTGGAACAAGGGTCTGAGACCTTGAGTACAAGCGAGCTCAAGAAGATCTGAGATGAGACATAAGAGGGGTCCGGCATACGGAAACTCGCTGCCAGACGTGTGGTGACTCACTGAAATGTACTCTCTGCACGTGCTCCATTGCAGAAGTGGATTTTGTTTTTATTCAACGATTCCTTTCTTCATTCATTCATTAACCGATTCATGCACCTCCTAAATGCCAAGCACTGTGATAAACAGGAATAACCCTAGCTTCCTAGAGCAATGGAAGCACCTTAGTTACAGCCCTAAAGCAATGCCAGCCCTGTCCCTGGCTCTCCATCCCTCCTGACGCTGCACTCCATCTACTTGGACCAATCACTGGAAATCTCACACTGCAGGGCCCTGAGACTGCGGGGTGGCCCTAGAAGAGAACGTGTCTCTTCCAAGGGGGAAGTCTTGCTTGTGACTCTGAACACTGCTTTGTACCATTACTTATCCCTTCTCCCGGAGTCATCATTCCAGGGACACTCAGGCCCGAACATGGGGTGAGGAGCTCCCTGGACTCCAGAATGGGATCCTACACTCTTAAAGTCCAGAAGGAAAGGGAGCTACAGAAGCTTGGACATGCTTCAGTGTCTTAAAATTTGGGGGCTGTCAGTTGAGAAGGGTCCCAAGTTATTTCTTGTGTGTTAAGGGGAGACAGGAAACTAGCAATCCTTTATATTTGCGTTTCATCCATTCATTATGGCATTTGACTATGGCTCACCATGACCATGATGATGTATTATTTTCATGTTATAGATGTGGAAACTGAGGCCAGGAGATTCAATGACTTGCTGAAGGTCACACAGCCAGTAAAAGGTAGTTCCAGGGCTAGACCCACGAGTTTCAGGTGAACATGACCTTTGTCCTGCCCAGTGGCTCAGCCTACCCGGGTCGTCCTTCACCCACTGACCTATCAGCCCAGCGCTGGCGGCCGCCCATCCTCACTCACCATATGGGACACAATGGGCCTTAGGACCCAGGGATTTCCCTCAAGGTACTTTAGCTGAGTATTGTCAGTGGGCAAAATGCCAGTGCTTGGGGCTCCGTCTTCCCCTCCCCTGCCCTCCATCAAGCCCCCTCCTCCCTCACCTAACATAGCGCCAACTCACTCCCAGCAAATTCAGTGTTTTTCCATTTCAGTGAGCTCAGCCTTTACTTTGATTTGGGCGCAAGCAGCTGCAGGTGCCTCAAGTTATCATGTGCTCTCTCCCCTCTCTCTCTCTCCCTGCAATGTCATCCATGTTTACTTGCTGCTCTGGACTTTTGATTCTGTCAGGGTGCCAATCGGCGGGGCCACCAGGCACCACAGCTGACAGTCAAATCTGTGATACTGAATCCTTCTTCTGGAAAAAAGGGCTAAAGAGGTTAATACACTCAAGTCAGGATAAACACACCAGCTGTTAGAGTTTCTAATATTTAATATCATTATCAAATAAATAACTCAGGAAGAAATCACACACACACACACACACACACATACCACAAAAACCCACAGCAGGGCTTCCCTGGTGGCGCAGTGGTTGAGAATCCGCCTGCCAATGCAGGGGACACGGGTTCGAGCCCTGGTCTGGGAAGATCCCACATGCCGCGGAGCAACTGGGCCCGTGAGCCACAACTACTGAGCCTGCGCGTCTGGAGCCTGTGCTCCGCAACAAGAGAGGCCGCGATGGTGAGAGGCCCGCGCACCGCGATGAAGAGTGGTCCCCACTTGCCGCGACTAGAGAAAGCCCTCGCACAGAAACGAAGACTCAACACAGTCATAAATAAATAAATAAAAGAACGTGAATTTCTTTAAAAAAAAAAAAAACCCACAGCAGCCCTCTGCTGCATCCATAGTGGTTAAAGAGAATATTAATAAATTATCTTAAAAGCCTCCACAATTGAGTAATGGCCGGGATACAATTAAGGAAACATTTGCATATTGCCTGCTGCTGCTTTTGCCCAGATACCACCACCCTCCCAGCCCTGGAGAGAGGAATTGGGGGAGGAGAAGGAGAGAGGAATATCTATCAACAGTTTTAGGTTTCCTTTTTGGTCTGAATTGGTCTGATGGGATCTCAGCTCGGGTAACCTTTGGTTTTGCTTTTGCTTTCAATGGGGGAGATTCCAGATGGATCTCCTGCTATTAAAAAATACACCACATGTTACCTACCTACAGAACACAGGAAAAAAAAAAAATCGGGGGGGGGAGGAAAATGTGTATTCAGACAAACATCACATTAGTAACCAGTTTTGTGGATAATGGGTTATTTAACTGACCAGCGAATGGTGCTTTGCTGTTGTTGACTCTTCAATCTGTTGATACTTTGTGCACAGATACCAGTCAGAGGGATAAGCATCTATTTTTCTCTTGTAGTTCTAGCCTTCTGATTCCCTGAACGCTGACATGAAGGTTGAGCAGGACAGAATTTTAACAGCCTGTTAACTGTGTCAGGAAATTGCGAGTCCACCCTTTTTTTTTTTTTTTTTTTTTTGCCCCAGCTCCCTGGCTGCTTTTCACCTAGGCTTAAGGAACAGAAAATGATGATCATCGCATTTGGGGAAAAAAAATGAACATGGGCTAATTTTTTTTTTTAAGGCACCAACAAAATGTTTTCCAGGTCACAAAACACTGAGCAAAATGAGCTCCATATCTAGTTTATGTTGGATATTATAAGCAAAGCTGGTCTCAGCGACTCTGTTAAGGTTCCATGAGCATTTTTTGAGATAGAGCCTTCATTTCAAGGGCCAGGGTTGAGCTATTTCTCTTCTCATCAGGCAAAAGCCTGGCATCCTGTTTGTCTGTCCAGATGTATTTTTGTTTGGGTTTTTACACTGTTTGATTGAGATCAAGTCATGAATTTCTACTCTCCGGATGGGCAGAGGAATGATGGTTTATGAAGTCTGAGGCTGCGTGATGTTTAGCTCAAAGGCACAGCCAGATGAATTTGGGGGAGAGGAAAGGCCACATGGTAGGGCCACTGCAGCCACGAGTGGGAGCAATTTCTCTTTTACAAACTTTTGAAAACCAAAGCAGGAAGGTGTAGTTTTAATAATTTCTGCTATCTGGGGCTGTATGGGCGACATGGATTGGAGGAAAGAATCCCAATAATTCCAGTGAGACTTTTAATAAGACTTGCATAGTAATTTTCCTGTTGATACGATATTGTGTAAAGGCTGCTGAGATGGTTGGACTGTCCACACATGTTCTGGTTGATGCCAGGATTGGAAGGCATGTAAATGACGCCTATCCACACACCTCTGCCTTTGGGTCCTTGATGAACTTCCAACGGCTCAGTGCCTCCTTTGCTCACTCGGGCAGCCTTTCCACATCCGGCCAGGTCCCTGGGTTCTTCAAATGAATTTTTCAAGCGTGTAGAAAAAATGTAGCCAGGTGGCAGGTATGATGGCAAGAATGATGGGTCTTCTCACATGGGAGACCAAGTGGGAGACAGGGGTGTCTCAGGGCTGGTCGGTGGTGGGCTGGGGGTGCCAACTCTCAGCATCTGGCCATCGTGTACCCTTCCCTCTCATCATGTGGCTTATTGGAGCATTGCCTGAAGTTTAGGTATTTGATTTTATTTTCTATTTCTGTTCAGATATATCTGGATTGGAGAGGAGGCCAAAATTATTGTTAGAGTCATGAGGATGAAAGTGAGGAAGGGAGTGAAGAGGAAAATGGTGGCAGGGAGAGAGGAAGAGGGAAAGTGGGGGAGAGAAAAGGGGGAAAGGAGAAAAGGAAGGGAGGATTGAAGGAGGGAGTGAAGGAGGGTGGGATGGTTGGAAAGAGGGAGAAGGATGAGGAAAACCAAGCCCATATCTTAAACCCAGAGCTGTGCCGTCCCGGCTGGAACTCTGTGCCTTTGCACAAGTGATGCTCTCTGCCCGTTGTCCTTTCACTCTTTGGGGCACCACAGTCTCCTACTAACGTTCCTAGTCTCAGAACAAACCTGTGTGCTCCTTGGCGCAGTGCTAAGTACACGCTCTCCCCTCAACTTCAATTCTGTCGTGCACAAGGCTGTCTGCCTTTCTGTCTCCCAGAGCAAGAAAACATGACTTTACCAGCATCCTGGTCCATCCTATGGGCCATAAATGTTTGCTGAGTAAATGAATGAATGAATAAAAGAAAATGAAAGAATTGAGGAATAACTAGGGATTTATCCAAGAACTCTCTTATGATAAACTTAATTTCAATTAGATTTGCTAATAACAATAAAAAGAAAAATGTCTTGAGGATAAGTCAAACAGCAGTATTGATGGTCACTCTCAAGAGAGTTCTCTATTCTAACAATAGCTGTTTATAATGCCCTTTTAAAAATAGAACATACCTGTCATTAATATTAAAGTACAAAATGAATCCTATTCTATTAATAAGCTTATGTAGAAGCTGAGTGAGGTCCTTTTTAAAACAAGTATACATACAAGTGTTTAAGATAACCCAGTTTAATTGACAAGGGAACTAGATGAATGTGAAGTTTGAGAGGACTTGACTTAAAGGCAATTTTTTTTTTCCTGACCTGTGACCAAGCTGCCCCTGGGAGCTCATTGCACCTGAGATCAAGTCAGTTCAAGAAACAGGAACTCAATAACAAGGATGCCACCATTTCTACCAAGCTTTCACTTCCTTCCACTCTTATCACATGATTTTATTCCCAGAAGACCCTTGTAAGATGAGGAAGGAACTGACTTCCCCTTCTCTAATGGGGATACAGGAGCCCTGTGAGCTGATAAAACTTGTCCAAGGGAGGTGTGGCTGAGGGTCTAAACTGTTGCCCCAATTGTGCTACTGCCAGGAAAAGGGTAACATGGATCCCGGGTCCACTCTGAGCTGGAATTGCTCTATTAGTGGGGCCTGGTCCTTGACTTTCACCTTCTAGGACATGGAAAGGAGGATGCTGAGCCGCTTTTCTGGTTGGCTTCAGGGTAATAAAGAAGAGAAGGGATTCGACAGAAGGACTGAAATTACACACCCAGAAGAACTTCCAGTTGTTAGGATGATTTTAAAAGCTGGAATAAGACTAGTAAAAGCCTTAGTGAGTTGAACTCTGCTGCAATGCTTTCTTCCACAGAATTACAAATGTCTTAGGCTCCGTGATGCTGATTCTCACTGAATTCCGACTCTAGACGGGTGAAGGGCAAGCGGGCACTGTAGTCTTCACTCTGAATTCCCAGCCTCCCTCCAGTTTAAGCCCCATGCTTTATTTATGTGAATTTTTTTTTCATGTAGACATTTTACTCTCCTTGCTGCAGAAGGTAGTTTCCCCAAACTGCCTTGAATATTCCTTGTCTGTTTGTTTTATTCATATGGATCCATTATCGGCCCCGTCCCTTCCTGAAAAGAGTTGAAATTTGCCCTGGAGGCATCAGATCGAGTAGTCAGATTGTCAAATGTGTCTCCTAACTGAAGTGAACATCGGCACAATATTTGTCGACTGAAAATAAACAGCTCCAGTGAAGTACCAGGTTTACAGCTTTCATGTGCTTGTACAGGTCTTACTGAGAGTTGAAGGAAACATGCAGGGAGAGAAGCTATTTCTCTTGGAAATGAAAACTTTGGGGAGGAGGGGAATCTTTCTTAGACTTCGAATCTCCTAGAGCCGAGAACGGCTGACCTGGGGCAATCGCGGTGCAGTCAGCCAGCTTGATTTCTAGTGTTCCTCCCTTGCCCATCTTCTCCCTACTGTTCTGGTGCCTCCTCCTTCAACATTCAAGGATCCAGGATCAGCCTCCATCAAACCCTCTTATTGGCAAGTCTCTGCAATCAGGGTTTGAGGCAAAAAAAACAAAAGCATGGTCAAATCAGAAAGAGGCCCAATGGCCATCCATCGCTGTCTCTTTCCATTGTCTCATGAGCCCTAGAAAATTCAAAAGCTCTGGTTCTACACTACTGTCCAAGCTGGCCTTGGCCTCCAGTGCCTCCTGCATGGGTCCCTCTGACAGCTTTGCAGTGAACATTCTTGGGAACAGGACTCCAACTCAGAGAGTCAATGCAAAGCTTGCAAAGTGCAACTTTAATGCTAGAGTGTTGGTTCCAATCAAGGTCATATGGCAGAGCAAGCAAGTGAAGGCACCCAGGTCAAGCCCAGAGCTGAAAACCCTGCCTCTCCAATCAGGCTGTGGAAAATCACAGGTGGGCTGATTGTGTCTCCTCCAGTCTTGGTGAAGTCAGGCTTGCCCCTTCCCACCACTTTCTTGCTTTCCTCAAGAGACCAATCAGAAGTAGGCCATTTCCTTCCATGAAAGCTTCCTATGGGCTGGGTGCCTCTCACCCCCAGCTCTCCCTTGCCTTTCTCTGGTTCATTCTAGCAAGTCCCCAGGCCTCCCTGGGAGACAATAGGCCACCAGCCCCTGGACACCCTCCTCCACTGCGTCCCTGTGAAGGTGTCATTCTGATGCACTGGGTTGCTAACAGGGAGCCGGTGGGTCCCAGCTTCTGGAAGGAATCCTCTGTTTAGTCTTAATGGGGGAACTGGCCTGAAAGTATTAACAAGCCCTGTAAACCTTCCGTAGCCTTTGCTGGTAGTGATTGGTTTTTCTCTAACCTTCCTCAGAGAAGAGAGAATGGGGTTGGGGAGAGACCAAGACAGAACGTTCCTGCAGTGACTCTGAGAAGGCCTCTCTGCTCAAATCTCAACTCAGGATAGAAGAGAGGAATCTCATCTCTAAGTTCCCTTTAACTCACTCAAAAAAAGCCTTTGTGACCTCCCCACCTAGGAGGCTGGGAGCTCTTCCGAGTACATCCATTACCCTCAGTGCCTTGCCAGCTCTTCTGTCTCCTAACACTTTGTTTTGTAATGATCTGCCTAGGAGTCTGCCCAAGCCACTGAATCTTCAGGGTACAGGTGTTGCTTTCACCACTGCAGTTCCCACCTCAGTACAAGCCTGTCTTACTGTTTGTTGAATTGAAGAAACTTTTTGGAACTAAACAAGCAAATAAACCCCAGTCACCTAAGCCCAACCCATACCCTCAGCCCCCAGCCCTGACCTTTATCTGAACATGTAACCCAAGTCAGCTGCTCTAAGAAACTCAAAACCTTTCCCTAGCACCAGCTTTTAGGGACACTATGATGAATCTTATAAAGTCAAGTTGTAGTTTTTATTCTTTGTTGTAAGTCATTTGTTCTTCAGGGTTAATTTAAACCAAGTGGTGATGGGAGTGGAGCCACAATATACATTCTATACTTTAAGCTTGACCTCTCCTTCTGGATTCATGGCTTTGTCCCCTTTAAAGGAATTCCAAGCTGAAATAGATAGATTTGGGAAAGTATTTCAGAGAAGGGAATTATTTTAAAATGCAACCCAAAATGTTAACAAGTAGCTAGCCAGCAACCTAGCATATGTAATGTTAGATCAGCTCTGTACCTAATGGAACCCAACTTCCCAACGTGTCTTTTTGAGATGAAATTAAACTTGTGGAAGCCCAGCACTTGACCAAGGCTTGTTTAACATTTTATTACTTTTTTCCCTCTGAGTCTTGAAAACATTTTATTTGTGAGAACTTGGTTCCAGAAAAAGGCAAAACAAAGAAGTGGTGATGGCAAGTGTCAAGGATAAGAAATCAGTGGCTCCTCTTCTAGCGGGTGAAATTAATCAGTAACTGTTGACCTGCTCATAATCCAGAACACAAACTGGGCTGCCATCACATGGCTTATAAGGACTTCCCCATGTGACATTCCTTGTGGATGGGACGTGAAAAGGAAACAGAATTTTCCAGCATGTGCTCTTACAGAAAGGCTGAAAATGTGTCAAATTACCTTGTGAAATAAGTTCCCACGTAGGAAAATCTTATAGTCTTTCTCCTGTTCTTCTCTAAGGCCTCCTAATGGGCAGATCTAAAGACTTTGTCTAATTTTAGTTTCTCCTTGACATCTGCTCTATAGCACTTGATATGATTGACCATTCTCTCATGCTTAGTAAGGATTTGCATCATAATGACCACTATACTGATTATATATCATGACCTGGACACAGTGATAGGCATTTCAAATATCCTATCTCATTTTCCTGAAACGACTGGGAGCTTTCCCTCCCTTGTCCTACTTCTGGCCCTCCCCAAGTGCTCCTTTTCTGTCTCTACTCCTCCTCCTCTCACTCTTAACTGATTCATTCACTCAGATACTGCCCTTGGGCCTCTGTTCTTCCCTCCTTCAAAGATGGCATCTCCTCCCGTGGCTTTCTCTGTCACCTCCAAGGGAATGACTTCGACATCTGTTATCTTTGATCACCACCCATGTGCCTTTCTCCAGCCTTACATTTTCCACTGCCTGCTGTATATTTCCACCCGGGTGTTCCACCAATACATCAAAATGCCCCAAAACAATTTCACTCTATTCCTCTGAAACGTGGCCTCCCCTCTCGATTTCCCTATTTCTGTTGATTCTACCAGAACTCTAGTCTTCATACCATAAGTGCTTTCTTCTTCTTCATCTCTTCTAGCTCCTTGGGGACCCAGTTCTGCTGATTCTTGCTTTGTCAGAGCTCTTAATTCTCCTTTCCTTTAGACTCCCATTTCCATGATTCTAATTCTGGCCTTGTCACCTGATGCCTCAGTTATTGCAATGTCCTCTTAAATTATTTCTCTACCATCTTCAGTCTTGTAATATTGCTGCCTGACTAACCTTCTTAAAACATTATTTTCTTCAAATAACACCCCCGATCAAAATCCCATCACTATCTCCCCACTGGCTGATCCTTGCATATAAAGCCTTCTAAAATCTGGACCAATCCATGGTTCCCAGAGCACATCCATTATTCCTGAGTGCAAACTGGTCTCTTCAGTATCTTTGAAACAGAAATTGCTTTTGTTTTGTTTTGTTCCCTCTGCTGCTATCTTGTTGAAATATTCTTCCTCTCCTTTGCCTGATGCAAATCCTACCAAGCAAGCCTTGGTAGGTCAGTAGTTCAGCCTTCAAGATTTGTTTAACTACAATGCATGCATCCACTCAAGAATTATCTACTGAGCATCTGCTCTGTGCCAGCCTCTGTCCTAGGCACAGAGATCCTGAGGTGAATAATCAGCCAAGGCCCCTGGCCTCATGGAGCTTACACTGGGGAGGAGGGGGAGGGACGTAAATAGCAAATAAATAATGAGATGATTTCAGATAGCAATAAATGCTACTTGATCTCAGCAACCCTCTTCTTGAAAGCAAAACAGTGAGTCTCAGAGAAGTTAAATGCCTTCCCAGAGATCACAGAGTTGGCATATGACACTGCCTGGATCCTAGATCACATCTTCTGTGTTCTTTGCATTATCTATGTTACTTCTTGTTTCTTTTAGCCGAACGTGAAACTCCTCAAGGTTGGGTCATAATTCTCTCAAACATGTCTTGGCACTTAGCACACTACTGGGCATGTTGCAAGTGCCCAAGTGTTACTTGTGGGAAAAAAGAATTGAGCAAAGCAGAAGGCAGCAAGCCAGGAGGCAGCAGGGAGAAGGGGTGTCCCCATTAGGTCACAGACACAGAGCGTTAATTTTTCTTACCCAAGCCAATGTATCTCATTAGTATCATGTGCATCTCTATATCACTCAGCCCACCAGAAAGTCTAGGGGTCAGTAAAGATGCTGTCAGGGAGTACTGGCTTTGCTTTTCCACTAAATTTCCCCCGTGAGTAGCAAACTATATCATTTGGACGGTGAGTATGACCCAGGGGGGCCTCAGTGTCCTGCCGGCTTCCTACTCTTGACGGTGACAAGTAAGAACCAGATAGAACTCAGCAAGACTAAGACTGGGAAGAGTCAAGACGATTTGTTCAAAACAATCTGTAACTGGTTCCTTTCATTCCCCCCTACTCTTTTGTCCACTATTCTTCAGGAAAAAAATAAATAGAGAGGAGGAGAAGGAAGAAGGGAGGGAGGGAGGGAAGAAAGAGAATTTTTCCTAAGTTCTTATTTAAAGACTCACAAAGCTGAACAATAAACTATCTCCAAGGAAAGGGGGGGTGTTGAAATTGCATTTGCAATAGTCTCCCTTACATCTAAATGATAATTCTCGTTCCTTCACACCAACTTTTAATGGACTCGATATTGATGATTATGGTTCATCTAACAAAACCTGTAGAGAGGAATGGCACCCCCTAACTCTGATCTCCCTTTAAATTATTTTCCATTTAGCATAAATCCTATAGTCTGCCATAAAACTTTATTGAATAGCTCATTTGAGCAGAGAACACTTTTGAAAGAATATTAGTAAACTCTTTCAATGGAATCAAAACACCAAAATGGAAAATTCAAGTTTTGAAGAGAGCCATCAAGTGTGATTAAACCATTAAAAAGGAAGAACAACGCCGGCAGAACTCTATTTAGCCATTTCATATCTTTAATTGTCCAAAGATTTACTTTTAAAGCACAGACATGAAAGGATGCTGAATGTTATAGTATTTCGAGGGGGAGAGTGAAGATAAGCCCTGTTCACGAGCAAATGGAGCTCGGCCCAGAAGTAGGGATAACAAAAGTGGCAGGGACCTGCTTCCTTCTACAGTATATAGAGAGGGGGAAATAAAAAGCAGCAATTCTTGACTCAGCTTTGAGGAGCACAATAGGCATGATTAGGGATCCAGAGTGGGAGCACATTTAAGTAGCAGTGACATCCACCAGTTAGCTGGTAATTAGGATGAAAACTCAGGGGAAAGAAGCTGAGAGGCAGGAGATGGAGAAACGGGAGAAACTGAGGAGAGCTGTTTGAAAGGTAGTTTTCAAAATTTAAGGAGATGAAAAATCACTTTGGGAGCTCATTTTAGCATCTACTGTCCTAAACTCCAACCTCAGAGATTTTGATTCAGGAGATATGGGATGAGACCCAGGAATCTGTGTTTTTAAAAAGCCTCCAAGGTAACGCCACTGCCAGGGGTCCTTGGACCAGTTTAGAGAATGTCTGGGGGAAGAGGGAGGGTCTGGGGACAGAAATATGAATGAGAAACACCACCTGGGAGAGAGAGAGAAAGGCATTCCCAAATGACCAGCATCCAGTATCTAACTCTCCTGCCTCCCTCCTCACTTTCAAATACACAAGGCAATCCAGGGGAGGAAGTCAACGATGAGAATATCAGCGAGAGAGGAATTTTTTTCTGGAAAAGTGCAGGAATGAAAGAAAGTAAAACAATCAGAGAACAAGAAGGAGAAGAAGAGGAGGAAGAGGAGAAGGAGGGGGAGGAGATGACAGACACTCAGGAAAGCAAAATTATGTGTTGAATATTCTTTAAACCTCCAGAAATGGATATGACCAAAGCAATGTGATAGTATGCTTTGATATAAATTGAAAATACTTTAAAAAATAGTCATGTCTTGTGACTAGGTATTGATAAAGTAGAATAGAAATCTATAAAATTGTGGACTGTTAGATTGCTAAGTGGTTCAAGACAGTGTAAAAATCTGTGCTTTCCAGCTCTGCTCTGTGTCCTTGAAGATGGGCCTCAAGGTTGATCCCCATGAAGTGACAGCCACCAAGTTGGGAGGGGTCACCAGACACTGCCCCCTGCCATGACCAGAATATCTCTGTTTTGGGTAAGATACAATTTGAACAGAGAATTGCTGCTAAACTGTTTTAAAGTTCTGGTTCTAAGTGTTTTAACATTCTTAATTCTGACCATTTCCCTTCATTTAGCAGGTGAGAAAACTGAGGCTGAGAAGCAGTGTCTTTGCTCAAAGTCCCTCCGTGGTTTGTGGCATTTGTACCCAAGCTTGGAACACCTGGTTCCTAGTCCGGGGAGCATTCCTCCCCAGCACCTAGCCACCTGCTTTCAATACTGGAACTTGTCAAGCAAGTGTGTTTTACAAGACTTGGTTATTATATGTGGTTGGAACATTTTATGGGTCGTGATATAATCGTGGCATATCACATGTGTGTGATAACAAGTAGTGTAGTCCCAGAGGGTTATTCTCTGTTCTTTGGAAGTAGAAGAGGCCCAGTGAAGTGAACAGGAGTGAATGGGCATCCTCAGGTCAGAAGGAAATGAGAACTACACCTGTCGATTACTTAAATGCGCAAAGCATCTGACACACGTTGCAAACTCTAGACACTTTTACTCTCATCTCAACCCAATGAGGCAAGATAAACGACTTTCATTTAGCCCTGGAGATGATCACGGCCCAGTAGGGTTAACCAAATTGCTGAATGCAGTGACAGCTCAAATCCAGGTGACTTCAGAGCCCAAGCTTGTTGTAATGTTTTTGGCTCTTCATGTCATTCTTTCGCAGGCCAGACTCACTCCCTTTGTGTGGTAACAATTCCAATATATGTGCTGCCACGGGGGTTGGCAGTACATTAAAAAAAGGAAGAAGAAAGTAATGAGAAAAAATTTCAGTTACAAAAAAAATTTGAATTCAAACCTCCAAGAAGAGTCCCTTAAGAACTGTCATGGGCTGTTCCTGCAATACTTGACTTACAAAGAATTCTGAACAGGCCCTTGGGATCAGCATATCCCTACACAGAGCTCATCATGGCTCCCACTTTGAAGCTCTTCCTTCAAGCCTGGGGGGCTCTGAGTAGAGAGAGCAGGAGAGACCCAACCGTGGATAAAGTTCTAGGCTTCCTTTCCCGGCTGTGGAAGGCTGGGGTCTGGGGTGGGAGGAGCTTGGAAGGGACAGCTGTGACCATGTCTCCACACTCCCACTCCTTAACACCTTCTCTCTTCCATTTTCCTGTTATAAAGATGGTGCATGATAAAAAGTCCAGAAAATTCAGAAAATAATACTCATGATCCTGACAACCTATCATATATCTATTTTCATCTTGCTGAATTCTATTCCCATCCTCTGTCTTCATAAATATAGATTCTCCATAGTTACAGGCATCATGGTGCACACTTTGTAGCTCACATTTTCCCCACTTGCCTCAATGTCACAGACTTTGTCCGGGAGGTGTGTGGTTAGCTTCTCTTGTTTCCTCCCTAGCGCTTCTCTCCCTTCCTTTCTTTTACTTGTCCTCCTGTTCTTTCTCTGTCACTTAGCCTTTCTCTCTCCCCTCTATGCTTTTCTCATGTGACTGCTTTATTGCAATAATTGCTTTGTTGCAGTGGTCTGGAAAAAACCCCACAGTATCTCCATGTCATGCCTGTATATATATGTATGTATGTGTGTGTGTGTATATATATATATATATATGCACACACACACATATTGAGTTGCATATCAAAATGATTTCAAAAATTTAAATAATGTTCCAAGTAATGGATTCAAATTTTTTTAAAAAATTAGGTACTAAGGACAACGTGTGTGCTTTAGGGGCATCCTTAAACTTTAAGTGTGATGTCCTTCATTCCCAAAACTTGCTGACCTCACCAGCAGAGGTCTGGAAGATCCAAGTCTGATCTAGAAGTGCATTTCTAGCCTATTTATAATTTAATATCTGGGAGGTCAAAATCAGGTGACAAGGAGTTGACTCCTAAGAATTTGAGGATGCTACCTACACAAACGTTTCAATTAAATAGGTTAAAGTTCACTATGACTTGGCTATCATTTATGCCTTTACATATGGACATGTGTCTAAATCTTGCTGTAGATTTCTGGGATCCCTGGGAATGAAGACACTGCTGAGTTCTGACTGGGTCTCGCCTGCTTTCTTTTCCAGGAGTACATGAATCCAATTCCGAGTCGTCACCCATGTTAGGTCAGTCTCATGCCAGATATTTCCTAGAAGTAAACAGGGATGAAAGAAGGGGCGTGGGTACTTATAACAATGGATCCAAATCCAGGGCAGTCAAAAGGGTGACAGCATGGCGTAAGTGTGGGATGAGAAGGGGGCGGGTTGTGCATTTCCACAGCATTGGGAACTGAAGAGTTTCTCTGTCTAGTAACAAAAGAAGTGATAATGATACTAATAATTCAGATGGTTCCAAGCAACACCTCCTGGGGAGAGTGAGGGGACTTTTTATCTTGCTGTCCTCTGAGTCCTGGATTTAGTTCAGTGGTAGTATAATATAACTTGTGTAAAGATTGTTTCATTTTAAGAAAGATGTATAGAATCACAATAATAGCAACTGATACCCAGTCCTTTAATATACAAACATCATTATATCACTTATCCTCACAAAAGCAAAGAAAACGTTTTAGGTAGAATGTGAGGAAGCTGTTATTTGACAATGAAGAGTTTAGCTGAAGTTTATATTATGAAGCTTTCACCAAAGCAATTAATATAAACACTTTGCAATGATAAGTATTTAAAGAGGAGCCAAATACGCAGATGGGAAATCTAAGAAGTGAAGGCATTGCTGAAGAGGGCAGCGTGAATGAGGATGAACATTCAAAAGATGGAAGGGGAAGATATCGCGGTGGAGGGGGTGTGCTTTCTTGATGAGAAAACATTGCCAGCTCCAAGTACTCTAATAAAGGTAAATTGCAATTTATCTACTTCTTTGTGGTTCAATTTCCTTGGCAATTATTATATTAGAGTGACACTTCTATTGAATTATGTTTCAATTACTATTAAAAAATCGAAGTCCTTAAGTTCCAGGAAATTATGAATGCAGCTCCTGGAGAGCTCTACCTCTGACACTCCAAGGATAGTATCGTTTATCTCCTTAGCACTTGGAGGCCCATTATGCAGCGAGGGCCAGGAAGGAGGCCATCCACACAATAGTGTCCAACATTTTCAAAGCACTTCTGGTGGATTCGACCATCTCCGTGCTGTGTTGTGCTAACCCCAGGTGACCGGCCGTCTTTCTTTGCACAGGACACAATGGCAAACAGAAACATTAACTCTCGCAATGTCGCAAGAATCTGACTGCATTATTCCCTGACCTCCACAAAGATAATGTGTTATTTGCTGTACAGAAATAAAAGTTTTCAAAGCCATTGGAAATAGAATTGTGTACGCTTCACTGGCTGAACCGCCTTTCTAGGGTTTATTTGTTTGGCCCTTTGGAGTGAGAGAATGGGAGAGTTTCAGCGAGGGGACCACGGAGGTTTCCTTCTTTTCCCCACTTTCCTCTCCCGTAAGATGGAGGGGTTTCTGAGCGCTGCATTGTTGAGGGCGGGGAGGAGCGTCTCCTGGATCACAAAGCCGGGGATGGAGGAGCAGGAAGGCCCTGTGTGGTGTCTGAAGGGCCCCCAGGCAGGGCTGGGGGAAATCTCCTGGATGGGTGGATATTTACCAGAAGTCAATAGCGCAGTGGGCTTTGGTTCGATGCTAATGAGGCCAAGGTTATACAAGGCCAACTGGTTTCCTTCTGTTCCCTCTGCTATAAACTGCCTCCCATCAGCGGCCAGACCTCCTGCAAATGCAGAAAGGGGGGTAATGAAACGGGCCGGAGGCTTCTCCCAGACAGATGGCTCTCCAGCTGTTTTTGCTGATGGGTAACTTTTGCTGCCACCGCTCAACATCCCCTCGAAAAGACTCTGTCCTCCAAAGCCTTTCCCCTTCAGTTCTCCTGGGAGGCGTCTCCTGTCGACAGGGCCTCTCCTGGGGACTGTTCTCCAGTAGGTAACTTCTAAAGTGCGGGGTGTTTTTTTATTGTTGAGGTAGAGCCATCTCAGGCCCAGGTGGGTACAGAAAAGGTTGGTTGGCCCCAGCTTCCTGATTTGCCTCAGCTTGATGGGGCTCAAAACACCATTCTGTCTCTTCAGGGTGAAACCTCCCTGTTGCATCTATGAGTTAGTTCCTAGCCTTGAGGTATCCAGTGGCTCTTTATTTTTTGATCTGTGAAATGGGCATTTTAACCCTGGCTCTTGCCAACTTGCAGGGTTGGTGTGGGAACCAAGTGAGGAAACACAGGGGTGGTTTGGGGAGGTGTAAAGCACAAGCTAATAAGGGTTCCTGGTCACTCTTTCTTCTGCCCTGATGCCCACCGAGGTCCAAGGGGTTGCTGTCAGCCACCTTGGTTCCTGAGGCAGACGCACGGTTCTTTACTGACACCGCATCCCCCCAGACCTACTTCACGTCCCGGTTCCTCTCCTTGAGCTGGGACATCCTTCACTTCTGGCAGTAGCACTGGGAATGTCTTTGAGTTCCTTCTCCTTTTCTTTGGCACACCGTCCCCCCTGCGCCTACCCCCCCAACCCCCTGCCCGAACTCTCCCTCTTCTGAGCACATCCTGTTTCCTAACTGTATCAGTCAGGGTTCTCCAAAGAAACAGAATGTGTATATGTATATGATTTATTTTAGGGGATTGGCCCATCTGATTATGGGGCTGGCAAGTCCCAAATCCCTAAGGCAGGTGAGCAGGCTGGCAACTCTGGCAGGAGGTGATGCTGCAGTCATGAGATGGAATTTCTTCTTCTCTAGGAAGTCTCAGTTTTGGCGCTTAAGTCTTCAGCTGATTAGATGAAGCCCACCCACCTTATTGAGGGTAATTTACTTAAAGTCAGCTGATTGTAGATGTTAACCACATTTTAAAAGTACCTTCACAGCAACACCTGTATTGACCTTTGATTAAATAACTGGGTGCTGAGCTTAACCAAGATGACACAGAAAGCTGACCATCATACCAAGCTTCCATGGCTGACTCCCTAAGCCCATCTCTTGGGTGAAGCTTCCTGAGCAGCTGCTCACTCCATGCTGTCAGGATGTGTGTGGCTTCCTCAGTGTATCTTTACTTGTGTGCCCTTCCTCCAGACACACACAACTTGGCTTTCGAGGCTCTCTTCCCACCCCACCTCCCCGCTATCCTCTGCCAGCTCACTGTGCCCTGTGGAGGTGATGTCAAGATCTCATCTCCTAGAAACAATTCATTGTCCTTTCAGCAAGTTATCAGAGCAAAAGCCATAATTAATATTTTATAACCTCAGCTATGGTAAATCGGTTACAGTGTAGCTCGTTTCCCTTTGGAGAGTGGAGAATTGGGGTTAGAGGTAAGCCAAATGTCACTTGTCAGGGAATTAAATCCTGATGCCCAAATGCAAACTTTCAGTTTTCAATTCTCCTCGGTGCAATCAAGGTACCTGTTCAGCATGATTTCAGAGTAAAAATTGAAGGGCTGACATGACTCCTTCATCCGTGCACCTTTCTGCTCAGCCTTTCCAAAAGCGAGGTTGTATACTAGGTACTGGGGAAAAGCTCAGACAGTCTTCCTGCGGCCCTACCCCTGAGAACTTGCATTCTAATGGTAGAACAGACAGGTAAAGAGAAAACTAGAAATGCAAGGCAGACACAAATCAGTGGTGAATGAGAAACATAAACAAAGCACTTACCTATTCATAGGTAAGAGCATTCATACGCTTTGCACAGTGAACTCTAAAACTACAGGCACTAAAGAATCCTTGGTACTTAACTATCCCACGTGTGTATTTCTTAGCCGTCTTAACTTCTCTTTCATGCTTTGTTTGGGGAAAGAGTTACGTTAGTTTGCATTTCCTCAGAGCACATTACTTGATGACTCAAGAAACCTGTCCCAAAGTTACTAGAAAAGTATGAGCAGTGAAGAAGGAAGTTGGAATTAAATATGAATTCATTCCACAACTACAGAGTGAGTAATGACTGTGGCCAGGGCGGGACAAGGAGTGGGGAGGCCCAGAGGAAACTAAGGCTTACCTTATGGTGGGGAGGTCTAGATGACAGACATAAGGAAGTGCCTCATTAAAAAGAAGCAGGGCCGAGGGTAGAAGGTTTGAGGAAGGAAGTTGGGAGGGAGGAAGTTAGCTATGGGGACTTGGGAGAGTGTTCTCAATGCACCCTATTTCCTTAAAGGATAGGGCAGGTCCTAGTAAACAGTACATATTGTATAATCCCTATAAAATAAAATACATATGTATATATATTTGTGTGTGTGTGTGTGTACACAATAAAACTATTCATAAATATCAATGTAAATATGTACAGAATTTACATAAATGTAAATTGTATACATATACATATCTATATACTTACCTGTCTCTCTATATATTTCAAATAACATATGCCCAAATATTAACATGAGTTACCATCTCTGGGCAATGAGATTACAGGTGAATTTAATGTTCTTCTCTGGTCTTCTATATTTCCCACATTTTATCCTCTCATTACACTGTGGCCCTGAGTGCCCTAAGAAGGCACAGTACCCAAGCAACTAGAGGAAGACAGTAGTCTTTGAATGGAAAGACCCAAAGGGCCCCTTAAATCTTTAATAGATGCAATGTGTAGATGACTCTTATCTCTGAACAAGTGTCCCTCACCTTCCTGCCCCAGCCCCCAGTGCTCAGAGTAAACAAAGTCACATGTCATATGACATTAGTTTTGGCTTGTCTGTGGATTCATGGTATTTTTCCTTCTTTCTCTTTCAATGTCCTGTGACTCCACCTTTCCCATATGACAGACGTATTGCTTTGCTGTCTTTTGTGGTTTAAAAACTGGGTTAATGCTTAAAAATGAATCACAATCTAAGAATCATGGCTGAGTTGTCATCATGACTAGGAAGCTGGGAGGAAGTCACAAAAGAAAGCAGTGTAAATCAGCATGTAACCCTTATGACCATTTGGACCACAAGAACCCATCAGTTCAAGCTGATGGCTTGGTCTACCAGGCTAGCAATCTCAGTCAAAAGCCTTCACCTAGTTGCCACATGGAGATGTCCAGAAAAGTTCAGCTTTTGATAAAACCAACATGCTTTCTTTTTTTCAAGGATAAAGGCATCAGCCTTACAGGGAAAGAATTGTTCTGTGTCTATGGTAACAAGGAGAAGGTTGAGGATGTGTCCTTAGTATGATGTCTTAGTGTAAGAGTGGGTATATGTCTAGTGGTGTCTAGGAATGGGGGTGTAAGGGCTATAAGGAACAGAGCACATGTTCTTGATTCAGGAAGTTTAGAGTCAAATCAAAGCAAAACACGTAAAAAAATTACTAATTAGTGAGAGGTGATGGAGTAGAGTTTTTCCAGACGTAAAGAGAAAGAAGTGTCAAGGAAGATAGTCTTCGGAGATGCATCTCTGGAAAACAGAGCAAAAGAAGGTATATAGTTTTGTCTTTCAAGGAATTGCCTAGAACTTGATCCCCAGGTAGACATTTGAGTGTAGAAGTTCACAGGCAAACACGTGCATTTTCAGATATGCTGAGGCAAGAAGCAGCAGCCAGTTGCCAAACTGTCCCTCTAGCCCCAGCTCTACCCCTATAACCAGGCAGCACAAGGGATGCCACAGACCTAAGAAGTCTTACCTATAGGAGCTCTGTGCAGAGACCCAGCATCATAAAAATAGGAGGAGATCCAGTCCTTGGCACAGGCAGGGTCAAATATCTGCAAAATTGCACAACCCAATTGTATTGGCGGAATTAGTATTCTAGTATAGAGCCAGAATCTGGGCCAAGAAGGTTCCTCTATTAATACATAGTCTATTTTGAGTTTTTAAACCCAGTTCTTTCCTGGATTCCAACCAGCACCTATGTCAAAGGCTATATAAAAAACCATAAGTTGGAAAAGAAAAGAGCCACTATTAGAGCTTGAGAGCTGGCATTCAGGGAGGGATGTTGTTCAAAGGGGCAGGAATATAGTGAAAGAGACTGAGAAAGAGAAAACAGAGAAGATGGCAATCTACTGTTCTAGGTGGTAACAGGGAGGTCGTTTGTGGCTTTTGCCAGAGGAGTTTAAATAGAGAAGATTGAAGGCAGATTGTTATGGATCAAGTAAGAGTTGGGGAATGAGAAAAAGGAAAATGCCAATGTAGGCCACTCTATCCAAAGCACTACAGAGAGAACTTGTTTCAAATGCTGGGAAGATGGAGCCACTGAAGGTGGAAATTCCAGGAATTAAAGAGATAATTAATAGAGCAAAGTTCTAGGTGATGAGATCCAGAAGACGGGTGTGTGGCTCATCCTTGGATGAAAGGAAGAATGCTTTGAGACTATGGAGGGAGGCACAGAAAAGCTTGTGGGATATGGATGGGAATCTTAGGGAAACCTTATAGATTACCCTTATTGTTTTGCTGTGGAATTGGAAGTAATACAGTCTGCGGAGAGGATTGTAGAAGAAACTACTGAGGACATGTGATGGAGTGGTTGATTGGTACTGAGGGGCAGCTGAGACTGGAGACCAAACATCAACAGTGGCACTCATCAGCATGGTTGATTTATTTCCCGTAAGTCACACTCACTAGCCTGGGTTCAACTGTGGAAGAGGCAGATGGTTTGGTTGATTCTTAGGGTGTCAAGAGGCAGATGCAGCTAAAGGACATTTTGGCAAGGGAATTGAGGATATGGGTGGGCATAAATGAAGAGATGAGCCTTCAGTATGACGGACTATTCAATGTTGAGGACTAAGAACTTTGGCTAAATGGAAAATGAACCATTTTTGTGTTGCTGTGTTTCCATTTATCACCTTGCTCTGTTTACATAGGTTACATCAGCTGCTGGAAAAAGTTCTCTGGCTAGCCAAAATTTCAGAACCACCTCTTTTCCAGGAGTGCCTAATCAAGAGACTTCTAGCTAAACCAGGTATATCAGACATGATGGATGAGACTCTAGTTCAGTGGTTTAATTCAATAAAGGTTAATTTCTTGCTCATGCAAAATTCACTGGGGTTGGGTGACTCTGTAACTTCCCTTCACTCAGGGTTAGAAGTTACTTCTATCTTAGGACTCTGCCATCTCAATGCTTAGCCTCTAAGGGGGCAGAAAGGATGGACTGAGCATACTGATATTTGCACCTCAAAGCAGAAGCAATACAACACTTTGGTCACATTCCCATGAGCTCAAACTTATTCCAGACCCCAATCCAACTGCAAAGAAAGCTGGAAATGAAAGAGAGCACACATGGACATTCACGGAGCATCAATCACAGCTGTTGAACTTTGTCAGCCACCTAGGATCCCAAGACTTTACCTTCAAATAGTAAAGTTCAGGGAGCATGACTCTTTAGTGATGAGAGGAGAGAGACTCGGAAAGTGAGAAGGGAACATGGCTTGGGGCTGTGTCCACACGGGCGCCAGACCAAGCAGCTGAAAAGTAAAAAGACAAGGCAAACTGTGATTCTGTAATTGGATATTGGTAGAGAAACAGAGGCAAAAAGGAGAATGGAGAGGAGGAGGAGGAGGAAAATGGATGAAAAAGGAGGAGGAGAAGGAGGAGGAGGAAAAGCAGAAGAAAAGAAAGAAAAAGCAGCAGAAGAAAAAGAGTAACAAAACCACCAGGTCATTTGGTGAAACTCAAATGTGGCTGTAATCACTCTCCCTCCTAAATGTGGCCCAGCTAGAGTCTGATCACAGGAAAAGGAAACAGAAATAAAGGTAAGGCACAATAGGAACGGGTCCAAACTTTCAGCCCTGAAGTCCACTTGGGACACAGACAGGCGAGAAAGAAGTTGGAGGAACAAACGTTGTCAGCTAAGCCACCCCCCTTCCCAGGACTGACCGCAGTTCCTGGATCTTCTCTGGCTTCCTTTCTTGCTTGCTCTAACTCACCATTTCAAAAGCGCTGGATATTTATTGTAATTATTTGAAATGTTTTCAAGACCAAGAGATACTAACAGGCCTTATCCAGCACCAGCACCGCTCTTGCAGGGAGTGTGTTATTTCTTTTTAATTTGTTCACTCAGTCCTGAATAACTTTTCAGAGGGCTCCAGACACTGCAGTGTGACAGCCAAACCAAGGCGCATTGGATGCGATGGAATTGCTCTACAAGCAACCTTGCCAAAGGCCCTTTTCGATGCACAAAGCTGGCTCTATCTTTGTATATTGAGGGAGCTAAATCAATGTTAAATGCTTGGCTCTTTTCACAGGACAATGACCAGGACCTAAGCTGCGTCCTTCCTTTTTGATTGACACTTGAAACGCAGCGCGGGAATCAGCCAGAGGCGCTGCTACAAGCTGAACCCTCTGCTGGGATAACCACTGGTGACATCTGCAGAAAGGCCGACAAAAGGCAGTTGAAAGCTGTGTTTGTTGCTTTCCCCCCTCAGATCTCCTGGCTTTCATGGAGCTCCTTACTTGCTTTAATATTATGATTCAGCACCTGGCTTTTTTGAACCTTGCTTTAAACTTCAAAAGGCGAGGTGGTATTAACAAACATGAAACGAAAAAGTGGCGGTAGTTTGATTTACTGTTGTCGTCTTATCAAGGGTTTTTTTGTCACCAGCTGCCACTTTCTGTCATCTTTGGAACCATTATCATTTCTCTAAAATCTAAAAGACTCCACTTAATAACAGCTTTGAATACAGGCAGGATCAGTAACATACACAGTTCTGGGCATGACAGAACCATCAAATGAAAAGAAAGATGTTGCCAAAAAAAACAAAAAACCCCACAAAAACCCAAACCACGCAAATAAGACCCATAGTACTTTCTAGTGACCTTGATTTCAGAATTAAACAAATCAAATGCAATTCTATTGTTCCTTTTGAACCCTGTTGTCGAGTTTCCTTGAGAAGTTCCTTTTCGTTGTTAGGGTTTAGTGGAGGGGAAAAAACCTCGGGCCGCAACAAGGCTTAGCTACTCCGCGTGGAAGAGGAAGCTCTGCTGTCACGAAAGGGCTGTCTGACCTCTGCCAGTGTCACCGCTCAGCTAATTACCGTCTCACTTTCACTGACTTTCTAATATTTTGGGCACCCACTTGATGCTGACAGCCAGACCAACATTGTAAACTGACCAAGGAGGAGATCACTCCATGTTCTGTTCTTTCCTGAGGACCTGAGGACCTGAGGACAGACAGCTCTGAACTTTCCAACTGAACACTCAGGACCTAACGGGACCCCAAGTGTAAGTGTTAAAGCTGGGTCCCCCAGAGTAAGCCCACTGATTAATCCTGCTTTCTGCTTGGAACCTCAGAGACACAAAATCAGTCAGAGCCACAGGGGAACTTAAGATGACCCAGTCCAGTAGTAGTTTTGATTCTCCCGAGGACCTTGGTAAAAATGTTGCCACATCCCTGAGCTCCTTCCCACATCATCTGAATCCAGAATGCAGAAAAAGTTCTCTGGGTGATTCTCATTTCCAAAGAGGGTTGAGAATCAGCACTTGCAGATGAGGCTTCTTAGAATCAGGGGTCATAAGTTGCTTGCTTAAGGTTGCACAGAAATATGTGGCAGAGCCAGCCTGAGACGGAGCGGTGGGAGCCCGGAACAGTGCTCATGCCTCTGTGGTAGACCTCTCGATGAAACCCGGACCGTGAGAACTGGGTGGTGCTGGTCCACAGGGAGGGGCTGAGCATCGGCTTCCAAAAATACAAGTGACAGTCATGAAGATTCCTGCTCGCGCCTCACTCTCCTTCCCGTCGGCTTCCCCATCCTAAGTCACCATAACTCTTCACGAACTTTCTGATACCATTTAGTGATGGGTTTCTCTCCTCCTCCTTCTTTCCTCCCCTCTTAAGGCCTTGAGATAATTAAGCATGTAGGAAATCATTGCTGATCCCTGACACATTTCATGGAAGTAAAAAATATGAGGAAGGTGAAGCTGTTCATTTAGATGTTATCAAGTGCAAAACCTTTCATGTGTGGCTTGATTGGATATGCCACCTCCTTGAAACCAGTCAAATATACTTGACCATCTGTTTCTCTTTTATGATCTAGTAGCCCAAACTTGCTACTTTATTATGTACGTATTGTCAGGTATAGCATCAAAAATCCAATGCATTATAGCTCTTTTGACAAAGGCAGTTATGTCAAATTAGCCATATGGATGATTATCAAATAGCTTGCGGTCTCAACCCAGGGACCCTAAGTGGTCTGTCTCCAGTCGGAAAAAGGGTGTGGCTCCTGGAAACCCCACAGGCCTTCGAAATAAAAAGGCAGGGGAGTAAGTCTGAAAATGAAGCAGAGTATCTTTGGAGCTGTCAGTGGATCTGTTATTGAAATACTGAGACTATGGCAACTCTATAAAACAGGAAAATAAACCCCAAACAAAATCATGAACTCTTCTAGTCCTACAGATCAGGACTATTTTGATGATATAAAACAATGTAGTGATGGAAGATAATTTTATCTCCATGTCAACTCTAAGCAAGTGATAGTGGTGGTCTGAAGGGCTGGATTAAGAAAGATTCTGGGCTTGGATGTAAAGTTTTCATGAATGATTAGCAACATCTACCATGTTTGGAGGTACATATACATATGTAATTTCAAGACCTGGCAAAAAGTGGCTAAAACAAGTTTTGGAATCATCCATGAGTTTATAGCCCAGTTCTGTCACTTACTAGCTATGTGAGTTTGGACAAATTGCTTAGATTTAGTTTTCTTATCTGGAAAATGGGCATAATACCGCATTCTGTGTTTTGAGACTTGAATGACACAGTAAAGGTAAAGCTATCATCACACTGGATGCCATATATAGTAGGTGCCAAATAAAATTGAAGCTCTTCTTATTACTATGGAGGGAACAAATCCTGCATTTCAGTCTCTATGGAATCTCTATGGAGAGGCAACACAAGTAATTGGGATCATTCTCTAAGGGATGAGACCAAAGGACTTTGAGCCATGAAAATATTTGTACCCTTTACTCCAATTTAGTCCAACAATTAAAAGAGGAAGGAAGGAAGGGAAGGGAAGGAAAGGAAAGGAAAGGAAAAGGAAGGAAGGAAGGAGAGTAGGAGTGAGGGAAGAAGGGAGGGAGAAAAAAAGATTCACCAATGAAATAGAAGATTGGCAGAGATAGCGGGGAGTTGGTGGGGGAAAGTAGGACTGGGACAAAGTATCAAAAATTCTGAAGTATAAAAAAGTCTATTTTTTGAAATTTGTTGTTGTTTTGGTTCTTTTTTTTGTTTGTTGTTTGTTTTATCATAGCACCAGCATTCAAATCTATAACAAAATTGTTCTCTTTTAGAGGAAAAGATGATTCTCTCTCTCCCCCGCACCTCTTAAACCACACTTCATAGTTGTTCCCCTTTGTTAATATATGGTTCCTTATCTCCAAGCTTCACATTGCTAAAGGGACACCTGGAGATGAAATTCTGTTACAGTACAGTGAGTAGGGACCCTCTGACTATGACTCAGAAGACACAGACATCATCTCCTGCTCTGCCACACTGTCCAGGTGTCCTTGGATGAAGACTCATAGCCATTCTGAGATTCCACTTCTTCTCTTGTAATGTGGAAATAAGACATATCGCTTGCTAACTTTAAAGGGTCATTTTGAGAAGGGTAAGGAGATAAGAATATGCACGAAACACCTTTGTCATCTGTGTATTTGATGCACGTGTGAAGGGATGATGTTGCTAGTCCAGCCTTTGCATAGATGGATCCACCTTATTCTTCATTGTCTCCATGCTCCCCTCCTCCCACAGCCCTCTGAAATACCTCCCAAGTCTTCCTCCTTAGTGACTGGAATTTTAATTGGATTTAGTAATGCATTCCTTTGAATAACCAAATTACCATCTTCAGACTTCCTGTCAAAGAAGTCTACAGTCCTATACGAAGTGAGGCACTTACTTAGAATTAGGCTAGACAGTGGATTTCTTGAGAAATCAGAATGAAGAGGCCATGAGGCAGGATGGGGAGAAAAGAGAGTGAAAATTCGTTTGGCACAACACTTAAGAGGCAGACTGACAAAGGCTGCTGTTGAGGCTCCATCACTTGGTAGCTGCGCGCACTTGGGCAAGTTGCTCGATCTCTGTTGACTTGTGTTTCCTCATCTGTCTAATTTATTCATTCGTGAGCATTATTGTCCACTCCGTGTCAGGCCCTGCTCTAGGTAAGTAGAGAGTCAGATTCCTTACCTTTATGAAGCTTGCATTCTACCAGAGAAGATAGAATACAAACAGAGAAACCTGGTTAAAGCAAGCACTAAGAAAAAATAGTGAAAGCTACCATAAAAATAACTACATCAGGATAAAAAGAGCACAAGAAGGGGGGATAGGGAAGGAAAGGAAAGCTCTCTGAGGATGTAACATTTTACCTAAATGTTAATGAAGAGATGGTGTGAGCCAGGGGAAAGTCTGAAAGAAGAATATGCAAGGGAGAGAAAATAACAACGCAGTCTTCCTTATACTTAGGGAACAACGAGGGAGCTTGTAAGAAATGGTCAGTTTTGCAATAGATAGTAAAAGTGGAGTTGACAATGCTTGTTGTTGGATTAGATGTGGGGATGAGGGAAGGGGAGGAGTAAGATGGCTCTGGGGGGTTGGTTTAAGAGCAAGGTGAAAGAGGAAGATGGGATTTAGTGGGGAAGGGGGGCAAGAGCTCTGCTTTAGACATAATAAATTTGTAACGTTTTTGGAAACTTTAGAAAACCTGACAAACGGAGATCATAACAGTACCTACGTACTGGTGCTTGAGATAATCATGGAAAGGGCCTAGAAGAGGATCTGTTATGGAGCAAGTGCTCAACAAATTGTACTTATAAGGAACAATGGACAGAAGTGTCAGATCAAGTTGTGGGGCAGGGGTGGTCCTTGTACAGTCAAGAAATTAGACAATGATGACAGTGTGGTGGCCAGAGCACCAGCAGAAGGGAATCGAGTTTAGGAAGGAAAAGTAAGAGGGGACTAAAGACATTAAATGTCTCACAATTCTGCATTCAATCCACCCTACATTATGTGGCATGGAGAAAAATAGAGGGGCTATTTACAAGGGGCTACCAGATCAAATGGTCCATGCTGTAAAAAAAATTGGTTTTTATTTTCTTTTTGAGTTGAATGACTGAATTATGAAGACATTGCTTTGGCCCAGTAGGTAGAAATGATGTGTAGTGACCACCAAACTTTCCCTCACTTGATGCTGCAGATGAAGCCTAGGAAATGTGCTCGTTCTAAACAGAAATAAAATACATTTTACCAAAAGAGAAATGGTTTCTGTTCCTCTGTGGTATAGTAAATCTATGCCAAAGATTTTATTTACCAACTAGGCCTATCAAACTAACAACTTCAGAAGCTATTGTTTACCATCTACTTAGATGAATATCAATAAGTCTACTAGAAAGTTTTGCTAAACTTGACCTATTTCTTACTGTGCATTTCTTTTGAGTTTGAAAACATCAAAGCAAACCAAAAACCAGTGCCACAGAAATTCCATTCCTCCCCCTGATTCCCTTCCCACACCCCTGTGCACACACTTATGAGTCATGCAGCAGCTGTGATGGAAAAGAGAACTACAGGAAACTTAGAGTTAATTGTGCCAAATGGCTACAGATTCTCAGGAGAGGGAAATTCTGGTCCCTCACCTGACACCACAGAGATGGCCCAAGCTACAAAGTCTCTCTTACACTCCTGGGTCTGACCTGCTAAACAATCTGCTACGGAAACTTCTGAGTTGGTGGATACAGGTATGCTGGTCTCGGTTGGACAATTGAGATGTGTGTATTTGAATGACAGAGTTGTACAGATAACCTTGAAATTTTCTATTCTCCATGCATAAACATATAGACTCATAGGTAAATTTCCTTTTGCGGGGTAGATGTTAAAACTTCTGTCAAATGACTTCTTGGAGGTGAAGGGGAAGAAAATAGCAGGGGTTGACCACACATCCCTATAGAAATCTGGGAGCCTGAGACTTAACCAGTGTCCTTTGGGAGAGTCACATGGCCCTGAATATAGAGCCAGTGAGAAGGAGACATGGGGAGGGAGGTAAAAGAATAATGGAGAGAAAAACGTAGAATTCAGCTGAACTAATTTACTTGAGAAAAGAAGATTTGAATTTAGTTAATACAATTGTGAATTTTTTTCCCTTCTGTTGCACATGAGTGATGAATTATGTCTCTCTTCCCTTCTAGACTGTAAGAGCCAAACAGGGGAGGAACTGAATATTAGTTCAGTCATCCATCTCCAGCACCTAGGATAATACCTGGCACATTCCGATCTGACATGAAATATTTGTTAAATTATTGAAAATGTTTGTGTGCATAGGCACAGCCTCTGAAAGAGTTTAGTATTAAAGAATTCTAGGGAAGTAAGCCTGAGCTGTTTCATGAACTGCCAAGGTAACTCAAATTGAACCATGTGCCTGGGTTTAACAGCTGTAACTCAGGTAATCCTTCTCGACTAGTAACTATGTCACCATGAGAGCACATAGTTTGCTATGTCTGTTCGGCCCTTCCTAATCTTAGATAAATTTGTTCACAAATCGCAGAAGCTTTGGAAAACCATCCTGACCCAGGTGAGGGGATGAAAACACTTCCCTTGAAACAATAAGGCATTCTGTCATGTCTATTTGATAGTGCAGTGTGACCGATTGCTTGGTTAAGTCTATATCTACTAAAAAAGTGACAAGAAAACAGTGACAAGAAAAATGAGAAAAGAATTCAGGATAGTACTTTCACAAATTTGTCTAATGCCATCCACATTAGCCTCCCACACCATTCCCTACTGGAAACTTTTGAACAAGTCAAACTTGATAGGCTTTCGTTACTTGTGACTATTAAATGAAAGTGTCTTTGTTCAAGCTCAGAAAAAATCATTTTCTCTTAAATTAACAACTTTTGATTATCTGTAATGTGAAAAGAATGTGATGGCATGGATAATCCAAAGCATAATAACCTAAAAGCTCTGGAATGAGTCCCTTCTTTGGGCAAATAGTCTAATCACTTTCCTTTGGGGTACAAAGCAAAGGAGAGGAGGAGGTTTTCTTAAAAGGGGTGAATTGGCCCAGCAGTCCAAAGTCATCACAGCTAACTTACATAATAGTGAACCCACAAGTGGATGATGGAAGGAGGTAGAGTGGGATTGGGTGTGGTTACAAAGCACATTCCAAATTGGCTTATCCTGAATTCCTTTTCAGCTCAGATGCAGAATTCTAAATATTTACTTCAGCTTTTAATCCATCCCATGGTCATTTGATCAGGTGAGTGATCTTTACCTTAACAGAGTGTGTGATCAATGGTATCTATGACTTTCTCTCCATCATCATTAGTAAGCAAGGCTTAGGGAGGTGGAGTAGAGGCCTGACAGAGAAGACAAAGTTCTTTTCTTAAGGAATATGCAGTCAGAAAAGAACACACTATGTTGAACTACAGATACTTTCTGTGCAACAGGAAATGCTAAGTTTAGAAGAGTTGTCAGTGTAACCTCAGCTAAAAAGCAGAGGAAGCACTCCATAACTATTTTAAGAGGGAAAGAGAGAGAGAGAGAAAGAGAGAGAATATATGTTTTGCTATAACATCCACTATCCAGTGTTTATCCATGAAACACAAACACCCTGCCATCCAGAGAACAGAGCAGCAGCTGCGAAGATTGGCTTCTGAGTCACTTTCACTGAAGTGGAACTATTTGTACAAGTTCAAAGGCAACAAAGACCTTGACAATCATCTGCCCTAGTGAATGTCAAGACGTAAGATGACATCAGTGTGTACTGGTAAACCTGAGGAAGATTTCCTATTTGGAATAGGGAACCTCTGGGGATAAACAAAGCTTTATTCCTTCTTTAAACTAGTGGTTTCATCCAAGAATGTCTCTGACCCATGACCCTTGATGGTATATCATCCATCTAATTTAGCAAACTGTGAGCTCTCCAGAGAAAGATGTGGTTTCTGTAATAATTATAAGGTGGTAAAATGTCTTATTAAAGTGGCAAATGGCTTTTCAAACAAAAGAAAGAGAGTGGCTTCTATATGAAAACAAACTAGAAAAGATTAGGACCCCTCAGTTGGAAAAATCAAGGCCTTGGGGAACCATGGTAGTAAATCCATAAAATACAAAGATCTGGAATAGGATAATATCACACCTATTCAGGAATTCCAGGAAGACATGGTTCATTGTCCTGCATGGAAGCATGAAGCAGCTTTTTCAGGACACATAAAAAGAAAATGGCTAAATGAAAGCTAGAACTTGAAATTCCAAGAAATGATGTGGGCTGAAAATATAAAGCGATAGGAAAAAAAAGTTTTAAAACTCTTATAGATCTTGTTTAAAAGGAAGTTTGAGTAGTCAGTCTTAGTTTTCTTCACCTGTAAGGCAGGATGTTGGGCAGAAATGTGATACAGTCTTTGCTAACAAACTCATTGTATTCCAGACACCAACAAAACAGTGTCAAAAATTTGTATTAAATTTCACAAATATTTGCATGTAGACCACTGTATTAGGTACTATTTCTAAAGACTCATTACTCTGTTCTAATGGAAGAAATTTCTTCTCTTCTTATGGGAATTTCAACAGGAAGCTGATCCACTCAGTAATGAAAAAATAAGAATGCAAAAGCAACAAGATGGGAGGCAGAGGGGAAGAAAGGGGTAAGTGTTAGGGATGCCTACTGTCCTAATTTATCTGGAAATAATCGTATGACCTTATGTTTACATAGTATTTCACTTTTACAAATTGCTTTATGATTATACCTTACTCTAGCTTCATCACATTTCTATCAGGCTTGAAGGCAGACGTATAACCTCGTTAAACAGATGAGGAATCAGACCAAGGATAGCTAGTTAAGCTCAAGGTCACCTAATGAATGAGTGGTAAAGTGAGGTCTAGGTCTCTACTTGCCCATTGATGTTACTTGCCTACCTCTGCTGGCCACCTCTGACTTTAATATTTCCCTGTGCACAGGATCCAGATAGCTCTGCTTTCCTGTAACTGCACTTAGTATGCCATGTTCTAGTGAAGGGCGGTGGCATTTTGATGAACTTCTGAGATGCACTGAAGCCCGTTAGGAACAGTTGAGAGATCACAGACCAGATCACCTGTTTTGGCCACTAACTCTTCAATTCTCCAGCACTGTGCCCCTGGCCCTCCCACCCTTTCCTCCTGCTCTACCTCCCATCGTGCATCTCAAAGAACATTCACACACACAAGAGAGAATCACAGAGCTGTATGAAGAAGGCTCAGGCAAGTCCAAAACTCCAGGCTATGTCACCGTTTTGAACACGCACTTTTGATAGTCTCTCCAGTTTAATAGGAAGAGTGAGATTTAGAACCAAACGAAGCCAGGTGAACATAGCACTGGAGCTCAAAATGAGTATGGTCCTTCTCTCTATTTCTTCTCTTCCTGTCAGTCACTGTCACCTGGTCTATAGGCAGGCCAGCTCTCATCTCAGCTGGCCAGCTCTACCTGAAGTATATGGAAGTCTGACAAAAACCCAGGTTAAGGCTTCAAATGCGAGTTTACCTTCCCGCAAACTCTCCCTCCCTTTAAATGGGGACATTTGTTTAAGCCCAACCCTTCTTTCAAGTGAATAGAGAGGCTGTGGGCTCTTATTTGGAGTCCAAGAAAGAGCTGATATGCATGGACTCAGATCTCTGGAATTTTCTCTCCCAGAATCACATGGGTGGCATAAATATAATGAAAATCGATGTGATGCAATAGCACTACCTCAAGGAGAAAGAGACGAAGTCCAGATTTTAGTCTGTAAAGCAATCCTTGTAACCTATGGAGAGTTTTGAAAAAGCAGAATTTTCATAGTATCTCAGAGGTTTCATTTGGGACTTGACTTATCCAAGGAAACCTTCCCCCAGCTGCCTCCATCTCCTTCCCATCTGCTTCCTCCTAACTCAGGCACTCCTGACATTTATTTGTGCATCTTGGACGGACAGCCACCCCTTGTGTCTGACCAGGCAGCAGTCTTATCATGACACACTTAATGGATTTGGCTGTCATTTTATAGATAGGGAAAAGAGCAAACACGATAGCACATAAAGAAACAGAGTTCACAGTTTTCCCCAGAGAGCAGGTGGGATTCAACAAGGACCCTCTCCCCCATATGTATCTCTCTCTCCCTCCAAAGATACCATTCCCCGATCTCTGCGTCTGTGTTACGGTTCAGTCGTGGGATTGGTGAGCCTTTTTGAATGGTTTGCCCGGGATGGTAATTTTGTAATCCACCGTAGCTGAAGTAAGTATAGACCTGCGCCTGGCTCTGGCCCTCCTTCCTTCTCCTGCCTTCAGCCCCATGTCCCCATTTGGATGAAAACACTTTGCATATAAACAAACTCCTCTCAAAGACACCTCAACCTTGACATTTCTTTCTCCCTTTTCCAAACTTGCTTCCTTTTAAAACACTTAGTGCTCTGCCATGCTCCCACGTGAGGCCCAATTATCAGAATAATAATTAACAGGTTCTCATTATTTAGGATCAAACAATGCCCCCCTAATGAAGCCAAGAATAGCCAATGTGATCCCTTAAAACGGGGTGTGAGTTTTCCTTACACCTTGGGGCGTCTAATCCACTGAAACCATTAGGCACCGAGCTGCCCATAACAGCCTGGATAACATTGAGTCAAGGACAGTTAATGGATGCCAGAGCACAGACCAAAGTGCTCCAAGCATGTCAGTCAAGACTAACCGGAGGCAAAAACATCAAAATGCAGGTTGGAGTTTTGACATTCCTGCAGGCTCTGAACGCCTCGCCAGTAAATTTTTAAAGTCAATATCCCCCTTATGCTCATGAACACTTTTCCGTCTGATGAGTAGGACTAATGTGGATCTGATTGAACTGTGTCTGAAGTAAGACTTTAAAGGCAGCTTTGAATGTGTGGGGGGCAGAAAGGGTTTTTTTGTGTGTGTTTTGTATGTGTGTGTGTTTTCTTTCTTTCTTTTTATTTTTTCCAGAAATGTCTGTGATAATAATGAAGACACTGTACACAGATTATCACAGGCTGTGTCTTTCGACTTCAAGGTTATGTGATTAGAAAATTAGAAAAGCGACGAGATTAGAAAAACCGCAGAACATTTTGAAAGAAAGCTTTTTTTCTTTTTTTACAAATTATCTGTGTGCTGGATTTACACAGAATCTAGTAGATGGATCTTCTAATGTTTGGAAATGGATAAATGCAACAATGCAAATAGGAAGAACGGGCTTTGGAGCCGATTCCTGGCAGAAGTTCAAAACCCACATTAAGTATTCTAATTCTCTTAACGCCTGTTACTTATATTTTTTTAACAACTGCCGTGTACAGACATAAAACAAAATATAACCGTTTGGTAAATAAAAAGGTAAAAATAACAACCAAGTTGTTGTTTCTCACAAGGCAAGAGTTTCCCCCAGATTTGGAATAAAACCTTCACCTCCCTGCCCTTTCTCTTCTCAGAGCTGAGAGCAATAGTTAGAAAGACACGTAGCAGGAAGCCCAAGCAGAATTGGGTTTGGGTGGTGTCAGCATCCTGCAGGTGGGTAGCTCAAGGTATGATAGCAATTTTGGAACTCCAAGTCACAGCTTTACTCAGCTTTCTTATGAGGGGGAAAATAAAATTTTCCTGTGTTGAAACCCAAGCTGGTCTAAATAAAAATTGCATTTAAAAAATCCTCCCCCCGCCTTTTTTTCCTGCCTGATGACAATGGTGGGTTTCTGAAATATATAAGCAGATGGCTCTGTCAACAAAAAGGCAGGCTGACAGAGTGTCAGAGGCTAACCTGTGTCTGATGACACATTTTTAGGGTGCTTTTGGCACCTAAAAGAGGGCAAAGGAGTGTTTTGTCTGAGGAGAATAGATATAGAAGCCTCTAAAGCATCCATGTCCATATGTAAAGGCATAAATGATAGCCAAGTCATAGGGATCTTTAAACTATTTAATTGAAACGTTTGAGTAGGTAGCATTCTGAAATTCTTAAGAGTCAACTCCTTGTCACCTGATTTTGACTTCCCAGATGTTAAAATATAAATAGGTCAGAAATACACTTCTAGATCAGACTTGGATCTTCCAGACCTCTGATGGTGACGACGGCAAGTTTTGGGAATGAAGGACATCACACTTAAAGTTTAGGGATGCTCCTAAAGCACACATGTTGTCCTTAGTACCTGGTTTTTAAAAAAATTTTTAAATCTATTACTTGGAAAATTATTTAAAATTTTGAAATTCTTTTGATATTCAACTCCATGTATGTATATATATACAAGCATGACATGGAGATATTGCGGGTTCAGTTCCAGACCACTGCAATAAAGCAATTATTGCAATAAATCAGTCATAGGATTTTTTGGTTTCCCAGTGCATATAAAAGATATGTTTACACTATACTGTAGTCTATTAAGTGTGCAATAGCATTATGTCTAAAAAACAATGTACACACCTTAATTTAAAAATAATTTATTGCTAAAAAATGCAAACCATTATCTGAGCTTTCAGAGAGTCACAGTCTTTTTGCTGGTGGAGGGTCTCACCTTGATGGTGGTGGTTGCTGAAGGTTGGGGAGATTGTGGCAATTTCTTAAAATGAGACAACAATGAAATTTACTGCAACAATTGATTCTTCCTTTCACAAGCATTTTGTCTGTAGCATGTAGTGGGGTTAGATAACATTTTACCCCCAGTAGAACTTCTTTCAAAATAAGAGTCAATCCTCTCAAACTCTGATGCTGCTTTATCATCTAAGTGTTTGTAATATTCTAAATCCTTTGTTGTCATTTCAACAGTCTTCACAGCATCTTCACCGGGAGTAGATTCCATCTCAAGAAACCACTTTCTTTGCTCAACCATAAGAAGCAACACCTCATCTGTTCACGTTTTATCATGAGATCGCAGCAATTCAGTCGCATCTTCAGACTCCACTTCTAATTCTAGTTCTCTTGGTATTTTGACTATATCTGCAGTTATTTCCTCCACTGAAGTCTTGAACCCCTCGAAGTCATCCATGAGGGTTGGAATCAACTTCTCCCAAACTTGTGTTAATGCTGATATTTTGAACTCTTCCCATGAATCACCAATGCTCTTCATGGCATCTAGAATGGTGAGTCCTTTTCGGAAGGTTTTCAATTGACTGCATAATGGATGTTGTATTAGCAAGCATGAAAACACTAATCTTGTACATCGCCATCGGAGCACTTGGGTAGCCAGATGCATTGTTAATGAGCAGTAATATTTTGAAAGGCATCTTCTTCTCTGAATGGCAGGTCTCAATAGTGTGCTTAAAGCATTCAGTAAACCATATGGTAAAAAGATATGTTGTCATCCAGGCTTTGTTGTTCCATTTATAGAGCGCAGGCAGAGCAGATTTAGCATAATTCTTAAGGGCCCCAGCATTTTCAGAATGGTAAATGAGCATTGGCTTCAACTTCAAGTCACCAGCTGCATTAGCCCCTAATAAGAAAGTCAAAGCCTGTCCTTTGTAGCTTTGAAGCCAGATATTGACTTCTCCTCTCCAACTATGAGAGTCCTAGATGGCATCTTCTTCCAATAGAAGGCTACTTCATCTATATTGAAAATCTAAAATCTGTTGTTTAGTGTAGCCACCTTTATTAATGATCTTAGCTAGATCTTCTGGATAACCTGCTGCAGCTTCTACATCAGCATTTACTGCTTCCCCTGGTTCTTTTATGTTATGGAGACAGCTTCTTTCCTAAAACTTTATGAACCAACCTCTCCTAGCTTCAAACTTTTTTCCTGCAGCTTCCTCACATTTCTCAGTATTCATAGAATTGAAGAGAATTAGAGCCTTGCTCTGGATTAGTCTTTGGCTTAAGAGAATGTTGTGGCTGGTTTGATCTTCTATCCAGATTGCTGAAAATTTCTCCATATCAGCAATAAGGCTGTTTCACTTTCTTATCATTCGTGTGTTCACTGAAGTAGCACTTTTAATTTCCTTCAAGAACTTTTTCTTTGCATCCACAACTTGGCTAACTGTTTGGCACAAGAGGCCTGGCTTTCGGCCTATCTTGGCTTTCAACATGCCTTCCTCACTAAGCTTAATCATTCATAGCTTTTGATGTAAAGTGAGAGATGTGTGGCTCTTTCTTTCACTTAAACACTTAGAGGCCATTGTAGGGTTATTAATTGGCCTAATTTCAATACTGTTGTATCTCAGTGAATAGAAAGGCCTGAGGGGAGGGAGAGAGATGGGGGAATGACCCGACGGTGGAGCAGTCAGAACACACACATATATTAAGTTCACTCCCTTATATGAGTGCAGCTCATGGCACCTCAAAACAATTACAATAGTAACATCAAAGATCACTGATTTCAGACCACCGTAACAAATCTAAGAATAATTAAAAGTTTGAAATATTGCAAGAATTACAAGAGCACCGATAGGCTTGCTCGACACAGGGTTGCCACAAACCTTCAATTTGTAAAAAACACAATATCTGTGCCTTGCAATAAGGCAAAGTACAATAAAACGAGTTACGTCTGTATATTAAGAAAGATTCTGAGACTGTGTGTGTCTATATTCATTGGTATGTGTTTATCATTCTGAGTTTAGACCTAAGTGTTCTTGGTTTCTGAATCTGTTTAAACCTCAGAATACAAGAAAGGCTGTAAAGGATTACAAGGCAGTTGACTTTGTTGGGAAATATAGATGTTAATTTCATATTAGGCACCTAGAGCTCTCTGGAGAGAAGTCCTCTGCCAATCTAATGAATAAATAAAATACAAATAAAGCTTCACACTCAAGTCTGTATGCCCCAGGGAGATAGTCTCTTGGAATTCAGTAATCAAGATGCCTGGAACTCTGTGCTGGACCAGTCAGGGAGACCGGGCTGCATCAGTGCCCAGATTCTCAGGGCCTAACAGTAGCAAAGCTGGCCCCAAAGAAAGCAAATAATTAAGCAGGTCATTAGGAAGCCTATAAAAGTACGGATGTGCAGCTACGCCCTGCCGTTAACTTCAAAAGGTGACCAAAAGGCAGAGATCCTTTGCAGCAAAGGAAAAAGCAACGGAAAAAGTGAAGTCTCATGACACCTAAGGGCTTACTCGGGTAGGAGTTCATTCCATAAAAATCCAGTTGAGCCCAAGCAGACCAGTGGCTTCTTCATTTGCTTGGTCTGTGCTCTCAGAATCCACCCAGGGTTAGGCAGTGGCTGAAGTCTGCTCTGCTCCATAACTATAGTAGGGCTAGAGGCGGACAGGGCTGCCCCAATGAGGCCAGCAGACCTGGGAGTCCCAGAGCTTGCCCTTCGGCCTTGGCTGGGACAAAGCTGTGAAGTGTGTCTCTCTGTTTCCTTCCTTTAGGGCCCTTCCCACTTACATGCCTAGTGACCTCTGATTGCCCAGGGTCTGTCTTGTTTGGGCAGGGGATGAGATAGGATTAAACTCACTCACACTCAGATGTAAATGACCCAAGTATCCTATTTAGGCTCACTCAAAATTTCAACAGTTCTCCAGAGAGAGGACAATATTTAATGATGGAATTTTAGGCACTGTGACCCTTTTGTGGAAGACAATGTTTTAGACTCTTAGAAGTCTGCTTTGTCTGGTTCCCAAATCATACTTCCCATTCAAGAAAGGTGAGGCCATGCCCCTTTGTCCTAATGGAATGCAGACCCATAGCTCCAGGTCAGTGCCACAGTCTCTGGGCTCCTATGTTCTGAGCTTAAAATGGACTACCTGTGGTTGGACTGGAGCATACTGGTCCCAGGACATCCTCCACTTCCTCCCAATTCTAATCTGACCCCAAATGGTTTGGAGATGCCGAAAAAGAGTGTGAAATGCCAATAATAGTGAATGAATTTGGTTGGGGTAAGGCTACTCTAAGTGTTCATTTGGGAAAGTAGCCAGAATCTTTTCATTAATTCTTCCTTCCCCTCTGTCCGCCCGCCTGCCATCCACTGGAAATCACATTTCATTGGGTACAGTTTTTCATTTTAAGAAGACCTGCGTTCCTTTACTAAATTTATTTATCTAGTGGAGCCCTGATGTGATATAATTTTGGGAAAGGACAACACTGAGTTGGTGTAATTATTTCTTAATATTTAAAAGCTCCCTTGGTTAATGTGTTTTTGGGAACAAGCTGTTAAATCATTAGGGATGGTGTTTTGCAGCCTTTTTCTAAGCAACAGCTACTGCTGACTTGAGCTGTTGGGCTTAAAGACCACCCCGGCCTGAGCTCCCCATTAGCGTGCTGGTAATGGAAAGATCAGCACCTAACAGGCCTATTTACTAAAACTCTACTTGATGGATGTGACTATAATTGAACATTTTTATTTAAAAAAGAAAACTAAGGGACGTTTTCTTGTCAAACTTTATGGTGTTCCCTAGGAACCGAGGGAAAGAGAAGAAACTTCTGGAAGCTGGAATCCACAGGTGACTTAAGAACTCCTTCAGCTGTGCTTATTTATTGCAAAGAAGTAAATGATGGCGCTGAGAGCAGTTTGAGATAGAACAGGATAAAATGATCTGTTGTGGTGCCAGAGAAGAGAAACAGGAGTAAAGTATGATAGACACAGTGAGGGAAGCTTCAGCTCCATTTGAGGATGACTTTTCCTATAGACACGATTCCCAACTGACAGGGAGGTGCCCCTGCAGTAAGGAATTCCACGTCATGGGTGGTGCTCCAGAAGAGTCAGGAAGAATACAGCCCTGGTAGAAGAAATTTACATATGGAACAGGAAGCTGGAGTGGTTTACCTCCAATTTCCTTTCCGAGGCTGATGTTCCCTTAATTATTCTCTGATTCAATATGGAAATGGGAAAAATGGGAGCCAAGGATTCAGGTTGAGTTATTGGTGGAGGGATCACTGTCATGGATAACATGCATGGTCAAGAATACTAGCTTGGGCAAATCTGTTGATGGAAATGGGAATCGTAATCTCACTGTGCTGTCCATATGTTCGTCATCTGGTTACTGCAAACAAAGAATAGTTCTCCTGATGGATTAGAAGAGTGAAAAAGAGAGGAGCCGCAAGTCCAGAAATAATACCAACCTGATCGTGTCATCAGTCTTTCTTAACAGACACTAAACCATTTCATGGTCTTTATCTTTTCTTCTTTTAATCTGGGAGCAGCAAATCTACTTCAAAAATTCAGTACATGTGATGGTGTGAGGTGATTTCAACTTTTACTAAAGTTTTACTTGTTCAGCATCTTGTTATGATTAGAAATGAACTAATGTTTTTCCAGACCAGTGATAGTGGACCTCAGCTGATGGGACGGGGTGGCTTTGTGAAACTCACACTGAAAGCCTTCTGAGAGAAGGTGGCAGGCTCAGCCTGACTATTATTGCCCAAGGCACTTCTTCACAGCTCTGTGGAATCCGGCAGCCTCAGTCTCCATCCCCTTGTCCTGAGGAGCTGACGTGGAGCTCAGAGAGACTTCTGCTGACCTGAATCTCTCTTCATCACCTGGTTTCTCTCTTGAAATTGCTGTCATTTTGTCATCTTAGTGACATCTTAATGCAGTCCCATCTTCATGGACTGGTGACAATGACATGCTTATGATATTCTTTCAAGAGTTCAAATCATATCCAAGGGAGAAAGAAGGCAGCCTTACTCTTAAAGAAATATACACATCCTCACACATGTGAAGCAAGTTTTTAAAATTTCACTTTATTTTCCTTTTACTGCATTTCCAAGACATAATTGTGATTTTGTTTCCTCTTCCATGTAATACTGTAAATAAAACTTTGATTAAATTTGTCGTGTGTACATGTCATTTATAGGATGGTACATATGTTACAAATTAAATATGCATAAATACACAGGCAGAAAGTAAAAAGAAAGGATGAAACTCAGTAGAAATAACTTGCTTTATTAAGGAGAAGGAAACGCCACAGGCAGGTGAATAAATGATGTGCACGTAGGGTTTTCGGAGCCCATCATTTTGTAGGACAGTCTTCTTTGAGCTATGCTTTGGGAAGAGAATGGATAACGCAGAGAAAGGAGGTGGCTTGTTAAAGGTTAACTGGCTAAGACACTGTGTGTTAGAAAACATGTATGGAAGACACTGCCCACTAGATTAGATTACTTATCCCCAATTCAGTTTTCAAACAAGGGCAAGATATGTGAATGTATGAATACGCTACTTGTGTTCAACCTCTTTTGTGATATTGGCAGCCCCAGTTATTTTATCAGTTGGCGCCATGCCACAAACTGGGAATTTGAATTCAGAATAAGTAAAGGTACTGTTTCCACCTGTGATGATTCTTAATCTATAAAGAAGGGGTTATGCCTCTCTAACACATTCTAAGAAATATATAAAAACAAATGATTGGGAAAGACGATCTGTGTACCAACTGTAGTGGGGATGGCTCTAATGGAATTGAGTACACCAGCCACGGGGCAAAGAACCACCAAATGAATTTAACTGCTGCCACTTCAAGTATTTTTAAGTCATCTCCTACTGGAAAAAGCAAATCCAATGAACTCAGAAAAGGGGTGCTCAGAAATTCAATCTGCTCTTGCTGCTTTGTGAAGCTAAACATAAATGATTTTTAAACTGTTTACTGTTTAAGATTTTCTGTAACAGTAAGACCTCCAATAGATGGATCATAGAAAATGAACTTGACCTCCTTTGTAGAGATACACCTTTTGCTATCAGGGAGAATGTGGACACGCACCTTCCTGGCTGGCAGATCTGTATTTCATTTTTATGGCATAGATTTTTGTGTTTAGGGAGTACCATTTGACATTTGTTAGGTGCAAATCTTTATACTAGTGTTAAAGGCAGCAACTAGGATTTTTCCAGGACATTAAGTTGGATTCTCTTTGCCCTTCTTCATCTAAACTCTTCTCATTTCCAAGGGCACTGGGAAATTGTAACAAATGCTTTGTTTTTTTAAATTGGGTAGAGTTGATTTACAATGTTGTGTTAGTTTCAGGTGTATCGCAAAGTGATTCAGCTATATATATATTCTTCTTCAGATTCTTTTTCATTATAGTTTATTACAAGATATTGAATATAGTTCCCTGTGCTATACAGTAAATCCTAGCTGTTTATCTACTTTACATATAGTAGTGTATACCTGTTAATCCCAAACTCCTAATTTATCCCTCCCCCCCTTCCCCTTTAGTAACCATAAGTTTGTTTTCTGTGTCTGTGAGTCTGTTTCTGTTTTGTAAATAAGTTCATTTGTATCATTTTTTAGATTCCACATATAAGTGATATCATGTGATATTTGTCTTTCTTTGTCTGTCTTACTTCACTTAGTATGATAATCTCTGGGTCCACCCATGTTCCTGCAAATGGCAGTATTTCATTCTTTTTTATGGCTGAGTAATATTCCATTGTGTATGTGTGTATATATATATATATATATATATATATATATATATATACCACATCTTCTTTATCCATTCATCTGTCTATGGGCATTTAGGTTCCTTGGCTATTGTAAATGGTGTTGCTATGAACACTGGGGTACATGTATCTTTTCAAATTAGAGTTTTATCTGGATATATGCCCAGGAACCATTTTAAGGAACCTTCATACTGTTTTCCATAGTGGCTGCACCAATTTACATTCCCACCAACAGTGTAGGAGGGTTCCCTTTTCTCCACACCCTCTCCAGCATTTATTATTGTAACAAACCCTTTTTTAAAGACTTCTCTCATGGAATATAGACTTGGCCAGAGTCTACTTTGGATATTCAGACTATAGACAGAATCAGTAGATAAAGAGCACAATAAAGTTAATTCTGTGGATAAGTTTCTTGACCTTTCTCTTAACCTTCTTATGTTTGCATGGAAAACTCTTAGTGCAGTGTCTGACATAATAGGCACTAATAAAGTACGTATAACTTAGCTGGGATGAGCCTGGGGTTCATTCATTAACTTTTTTTTTCCTTGTTGATGCCCACCTACATTCTTTACTATATTCTTTACTATAAGTAGGTCCTCCTCACCATTGATATCTACGTAAAAACAGAACTTCCCTGGAATCTTGACTATTGAGTTCCCATTTTTTTTTAATCTTTTTTTAAAAATTCTTTATTGAATTTGTTACAATATTGCTTCTGTTTTTTATGTTTTCATTTTTTGGCCACGAGGCATGTGGGATCTTAGCTCCCCCATCAAGGATTGTACCCACAGACCCCTGCATTGGAAGGCGAAGTCTTAACCACTGCACCACCAGCGAAGTCCCGAGTTCTTATTTTATCAGGAACCCTGGGAGAGTAATTCTTATGGAATGTGGTATTTTATGTCGTATTGTCTCCCCCCCACCGCCAAACTTTTTCCTCTTTCTCTGCATTGCTGTGAATTCTGTTGACTAATTTCTGGTTGAATTTGACACCTAATAGTCATCAACTGATTGCATTCAATTAACAGCCATTATATTCTTCAGTTACTCTCTGTTTAGACATGAGTTTATTGATCTGGTAAGATTTTATTCTTCAGAAACATAAACAACATGCCATTTAATTTGGCCTCACTACTGTCTCTAAGCACCACGAGAGAGGCATTTAAAGAGGCAGTGTATGGGAGGGGGGAAAGGCTATCTTTCTTTCTAAGAAGAAGGGGAAGAAATCAGGTTAAACTTTGATCACTATAATCTCACCTTTGGACTTTTATTAAAACTGTTTGACACAGCTATGCTGGCAGATAGAGTAGGAAGATAAATGGACCTGTGTGAATAGGTTTAATATCAAACGTGGATATGAGACATGGCAGGTTATCTCATCCAGGAAATGTTCACGTCCTACAAGATTTGCAGGTTACTGTTAGTGATCCTTTCGGGCTTAGGGGGCCAAAAGGTGAACATGATTGAGGTACCTTTTGCCATGAATATTTCACAGCCTGAGTATCCCTTTCTTATTTGGGGCTGTGCTGACTGAGGCCTTCTTCAGGATGAGTCCTCAGTTGACTGATGAATACAAAACGACTCTCGGAACAAAAGGCATTCAGGATTCGCTGAAGACAAGACAACCTACTTTGGTTTCTGTGTCTGGTACCGGGGTATCAACGGAGATAAAACACTGAGCGACAGGGAAGCGAAATACAGAATAACACAATCTATTGTTCTTCCATTGACTGTAAGTATAATGGGAAAGTTAGCGAGTCACCGTAATGTCATGGACCGCTGTGAACTTGGGAGAACTCAAGGATCAGAAAGTAACATGAAACAAGGAGGGAAATGGAGATAATATTGGGTTACTGAACATTCTCAAATTGTACTGAAACGCATCCCATCCCTTTGGCGGGGGCATGTTTTTGACAAGGAAGACAATGGGAAGAAACTGGTGGCTGTAACAATATCACCATTTTCTTTTACTACGGGCCGTAATGTGAACTTCTTAGAAGACACCTTCTTTCACCACGGCTTTGTTGTTTGGTCTATTGAGGAGCCCGGAGACCAAAGTCGTTGCCTTGTTCTGGGGCTGTCTAAAACCAAGGAGCCTGGTTCTCCCAGCCAACGACAGCTGCTCTGTTGTGAATTACAGAGCCGGTTTGCAGCCAAGGGCAGAGGAAAGGAACTGAGAGGGAACGAGAGAAGCAAAGACAGGGAACAGGCAGGGTGAAGAATTTGGAGCATACAAGAGAAAGAGTAGGAAGGAAGAAATTAAGGCAGTGGAGGAAAGAAATGAGAAAAGGAGCTTTCATGGCAGGGGGTGGGGTCAGGGAGTATGGCTACTTTACCATTCTAGGGTCTGAACGAGGTTCCTCTCAAAGTAAAATAAAACAAAACAAAAACAGCAAGAACAGAATCGCTTTTGGAGTGATTTTGTTGGAACCAGAAATCTACCCTTGGATTAACTATTTTCTGAGAGAAATTTAGCGAAGGCATGGTAACTTATTTTTTTTTTTTAAATCTGTGACATTCTTGCCCTAAAGCATCCTTTGCCAAGCACATACCATGGAGAAAATACCTATTTATCCCATGTCTTGACATAAAGTCTACTTATAATTAACAATGGTGCTGATGAAGGATATGGGGTCTCTTTTCTTGTAGGAAAATGAACATAAATATACAGATACAAAATTTTGCACACAAACTTTTGTGTGTGTGAGTTCACACACTCCTGAAGTCCATTCATAAACCTCTCAGAATTCTACAGAAATAAGTTAAGAATTGCTACTCCAGAATGTCTAACAAAGAGCTTGTATAGAGTAGATTGTCAATAAACTCTTACAGCCTCAAATTAGCAAGTGTTCTGGTTAACTGAATATTCCAGTTGGCCAAAGTTTACCATATATGCTTTCACAAATAACCGGTTTTCAAGGAATTAGAGATAAGTACAATAATTTCAATATCAAAAGTATACTCATTGCACTATAACCTCGTGTTTTTTACTTTTTGATGGTTAATGCTATACGTAAAGAGGATGAATAAGATGGGTCTGAATCCACGGTCATCCTAATACATTCTCTAGAAGTAATTTTTTATTAACCCATTCTGATTATCAGTGTGTTCCCTTGCGTTTTCATCTCCCTTAGTAAAAGTGGAGTTGAGAGTAGTTTTGAATATTAGCTGCTAGCTTATGTAGAATATAGTTGCATTATGAGGATTGGTGTGAGAGGGGTGTAAATATACCACAGCCAGCCTCTCTCCTCTCTGCCATGAATACCAACCCTTCCATCCTCTACCCTCACCATTTGATTTCTTACCATTGGAACTGAGAGACCTTGGAGGGCCTGGTTGCTTAATGTTCAAGATACCTTGGAATATGGCAGGTTGCTTCCTGGAGCAGTTAACTGAGGCACAGAATGAGTATGAAGCATGCCTGAGAAGGAGGAAGTCTGAACTAGCAAAGCAATAGTGGAAGCTGATCTCAAGGAATCAGTAAGAAGATGTGGTGAGTAATCCAGGGAGGAGGACTAGCTCCTGGGGACACCAGGAGCATGTAGAAAAAGACACGTTCGATAGAATGGGGAGAGAAGTGTCAAAATTACTCATAAGAGCATCACCCTTGTTCCTCACTGCATGCTTCACCCTGCAGCGGGTCACCGGGTTTGAAGACACAGAACTGGCTTGAATAGGAAAAAGGAGATCCAGAAAACCACGATGAAATGAAATTCTTCCTGACTTACCAAAATGCTACAAGGGGTTGGGTGATAAGTATGGAAGCGGGAAGCCCAGAAGCTAAAAGGGCAGACACCTCCCAAATTATGAAGGAACTAAATTAACAGAAGGCACCTTCGGGACACAAGCACCATTAGCAGAAAGTTCATTCTAACTTGCAGGTGGGTTTGAATTATAACATTTATTGCCACCTCCATCACCTCCGCTACCAGCACTTCCCAGGGGACAGGGGCTGGACTCATTTTCTTTTTGTCTATTAACCCAGTTCATGTATGAATGTAATCTTCATTATGATCTGTGAAACAAATAGTACCATCCTCATTTTACAGATGAGGAAAATGAAGGCTAGAGGTCATTAAGTGTCTCATCCCAAGGCATCCATCCAGTAAGGGGCTGATGTAGAATCCAAATCCAGGTTCTACTGAGGCCAGAAAGTGGCCCCTCATAAGAAATGGTGTTTATTTCCACGGGCAAAAATGGACTTCTTGGGACCAAGGGAAGCTCTGGATTTTAGAGAAACAAACAAACAAACAAACAAACAAAACCCAGTCCCCATGCCTGATCTTCCCAGCTGGACTCTTCCCAGTTTGGTTTGTGGTTACTTCCAGCACTCTTCTTATAACTCTGGAGTCGCTGGTGATCTTGGCCACGTTATTTAAACTGTTCAAGCCTTAATTTCCTCTTATGCTAGATGAGGCAATGGCATTTAACACTCCGATCTTTTTCACCTCCAACATTCTTTGATTTTATTAACATCTATAATATAGCCAGCGTGCATGGAAATTGTAGACACCGCTGGAGATACAGCATTGTGCACGGTGGGGCTTGCCACCTCAAGGCTCCCCACCAGGCCCTGAGCTCTTCCAGAGCAAACACCACGTCACTCATCTCTGTACCTCTGCCCAACTCCTCCCCATGCCTTGCTCTCTGTTCACGTATTACAGATGCTCAATGAACGTTTATCAAAATTATATGAAAAAAGGAAGCTAGTCATGATCAGTAGTTAATACAAAACGGAATGTGGCAAATTCCTTAGAAGCAATACAGCATAATGAGATAGGCCATAGGAAAGGAAATAAATACCAGCTGGAGTGATCAGGAGACCTCCATGGAAGAGTTGGCTTCTGACTTTGAAGGATGGGCAAAGCCTTGATAGGCAGACATGGGGCATCATGAGGAATCTGAGAGATGGGAAAGTTTCCTGTCGTCTAGTTTTATCTGTCAAATGGTGTGTATAAGAGATGGTAGTAGCAGATAACACCAGAAAGGAAAGTGCGGTTGAATTATTAATCACCTTAAAGTTTTAGCCTTAGATTTTAGATTGTTCTGTAGGAAATTAGGAGCCAGTGAAGGTTTTTAAATAAAAAAGTGGCATCAGTGGTTACGTCATATTTATAATCGAATCTACATTTGAACATTGTATGGGGACTTTCACATTTTTTTTTTAAATCGTTTTAAAATTTTAATTTAATTTAATTTTTTTAACATCTTTATTGGAGTAAAATTGCTTTACAGCAGTGTGTTAGTTTCTGCTTTAAAACAAAGTGAATCAGCTATACATATACATATATCCCCATATCCCTTCCTTCTTGCGTCTCCCTCCCACCCTCCTTATCCCACACCTCTAGGTGGTCACAAAGCACTGAGCTGATCTCCTTGTGCCATGGGGCTGCTTCCCACTAGCTATCTATTTTACATTTGGTAGTGTATATATGTCCATGCCACTCTCTCACTTCATCCCAGCTTACCCTTCCCCCTCCCCGAGTCCTCAAGTCCATTCACTACGTCTGTGTCTTTATTCCGGTCCTGTCTCTAGGTTCTTCAGAACCATTTTTTTTCTTTTGTTTTAGATTCCATGTAAATGTGTTAGCATATGGTATTTGTTTTTCTCTTTCTGACTTACTTCACTCTGTATGACAGTCTCTAGGTCCATCCACCTCACTACAAATAACTCAATTTCGTTTCATTTTATGGCTGAGTAATATTCCATTGTATATATGTGCCAAATCTTCTTTATGCATTCATCTGTTGACAGATATTTAGGTTGCACTCAAGTCCTGGCTATTGTAAATTGGCCTGCAATGAACATTGTTGTACATGACTCTTTTTGAATTATGGTGTTTTCAGGGTATATGCCCAGTAGTGGGATTGCTGGGTTGTATGGTAGTTCTATTTTTAGTTTTTTTAAATTTTTTATTATTTATTTATTTATTTATTTATTTATTTATTTATTTATTTATTTATTTATGGCTGTGTTGGGTCTTCGTTTCTGTGCGAGGGCTTTCTCTAGTTGCGGCAAGTGGGGGCCACACTTCATCGTGGTGCATGGGCCTCTCATTATTGCAGCCTCTCTTGTTGCGGAGCACAGGCTCCAGACGTGCAGGCTCAGTAATTGTGGCTCACAGGGTTAGTTGCTCCGCGGCATGTGGGATCTTCCCAGACCAGGGCTCAAACCCGTGTCCCCTGCATTGGCAGGCAGATTCTCAACCACTGCGCCACCAGGGAAGCCCCTATTTTTAGTTTCTTAAGGAACCTCCATACTGTTCTCCATAGTGGCTGTATCAATTTACATTCCCACCAACAGTGCAAGAGGGTTCCCTTTTCTCCACAGTCTCTCCAGCATTTCTTGTTTGTAGATTTTTGGATGATGGCCATTCTGACTGGTGTGAGGTGATACCTCATTGTAGTTTTGATTTGCATTTCTCTAATGATTAGTGATGTTGAGCATCCTTTCTTGTGTTTGTTGGCAATCTGTATATCTTCATTAGAGATATGTTTATTTAGGATTTCTATCCATTATTGGATTGGGTTGTTTGGTTTTTGATATTGAGCTGCATGAGCTGCTTGTAAATTTTGGAGATTAATCCTTTGTCAGTTGCTTTGTTTGCAAATATTTTCTCCCATTCTGAGGGTTGCCTTTGCGTCTTGGTTATGGTTTCCCTTGATGTGCAAAAGCTTTTAAGTTTCATTAGGTCTCATTTGTTTAATTTTGTTTTTATTTCCATTTCTCTAGGAGGTGGGTCAAAAGAATCTTGCTGTGATTTATGTCATAGAGTGCTCTGCCTATGTTTTCCTCTAGGATTTTGATAGTGTCTGGCCTTACATTTAGCTCTTTAATCCATTTTGAGTTTATTTTTGTGTATGGTGTTAGGGAGTGTTCTAATTTCATTCTTTTACATGTAGCTGTCCAGTTTTCCCAGCACCACTTATTGAAGAGGCTGTCTTTTCTCCATTGTATATTCTTGCCTCCTTTATCAAAAATAAGGTGACCATATGTGCGTGGGTTTATCTCTGGGCTTTCTATCCTGTTCCATTGATTTATATTTCTGTTTTTGTGCCAGTACCATACTGTCTTGATTACTGTAGCTTTGTAATAGAGTCTGAAGTCAGGGAGCCTGATTCCTCCAGCTCCGTTTTTCTTTCTCAAGATTGCTTTGGCTATTCGGGGTCTTTTGTGTTTCCATACAAATTGTGAAATTTTTTGTTCTAGTTCTGTGAAAAATGCCATTGGTAGTTTGATAGGGATTGCATTGAATCTGTAGATTGCTTTGGGCAGTATAGTCATTTTCACAATGTTGATTCTTCCAATCCAAGAATATGGTATATCTCTCCATCTGTTTGTATCATCTTTAATTTCTTTCATCAGTGTCTTATAACTTTCTGCATACAAGTGTTTTGGTTCCTTAGTTAGGTTTATTCCTAAGCATTTTATTCTTTTTGTTGCAATGGTAAATGAGTTTTTCCTTAATTTCTCTTTCAGATTTTTCATCATTAGTGTATAGGAATGCAAGAGATTTCTGTGCATTAATTTTTTTAAAATTAATTAATTAATTTATTTATTTTTGGCTGTGTTGGGTCTTCATTTCCGTGAGGGCTTTCTCTAGTTGCGGCAAGTGGGGGCCACTCTTCATTGCAGTGCACGGGCCTCTCACTATCGTGGCCTCTCTTGTCGCAGAGCACAGGCTCCAGACACGCAGGCTCAGTAGTTGTGGCTCACGGGCCCAGTTGCTCCGCAGCATGTGGGATCTTCCCAGACCAGGGCTCGAACCTGTGTCCCCTGCATTAGCAGGCAGATTCTCAACCACTGCGCCACCAGGGAAGCCCTGTGCATTAATTTTGTATCCTGCTACTCTACCAAATTCATTGATTAGCTCTAGTAGTTTTCTGGTAGAATCTTTAGGATTTTCTATGTATAGTGTCATGTAATCTGCAAACAGTGACAGTTATACGTCTTCTTTTCCATTTTGATTCCTTTTATTTCTTTTTCCTCTCTGATTGCTGTGGCTAAAACTTCCAAAACTATGTTGAATAATAGTGGTGAGAGTGGGCAACCTTGTCTTGTTCCTGATCTTAGTGGAAATGGTTTCAGTTTTTCACCATTGAGAAAGATGTTGGCTGTGGGTTTGTCATATATGGCCTTTATTATGTTGAGGCAAGTTCCCTCTATGCCTACTTTCTGGAGGGTTTTTATCATAAATGGGTTCTGAATGTTGTCAAAAGATTTTTCTGTGTCTATTGAGATGATCATATGGGTTTTCTCCTTCAATTTGTTAATATGGTGTATTACATTGATTGATTTGCGTATATTGAAGAATCCTTGATTCCTAGGATAAATCCCACTTTATCATGGTGTATGATCCTTTTAATGTGGTGCTGGATTCTGTTTGCTAGTACTTTATTGAGCATTTTTGCATCCATATTCCTCAGTGATTCCTCAGCCTGTAGTTTTCTTTCTCTGTGACATCTATGTCTGGTTTTGGTATCAGGGTGATGGTGGCCTCGTAGAAGGAGTATGGGAGTGCTCCTCCCTCTGCTATATTTTGGAAGAGTTTGGGAATGATAGGTATTAGCTCTTCTGTAAATGTTTGACAGAATTCGCCTGTGAAGCCATCTGGTCCTGGGCTTTTGTTTGTTGGAAGATTTTTAATTACAATATCAATTTCAGTGTTTTGATTGGTCTGTTTATATTTTGTATTCCTTCCTGGTTCTGTCTTGGAAGGTTGTGCTTTTCTAAGAGTTTGTCCATTTATTCCAGGTTGTCCATTTTACTGGCATAGAGTTCCTTGTAATAGTCTCTTAGGATGCTTTGTATTTCTGTGGTGTCTGCTGTAACTTCTCCTTTTTCATTTCTAATTTTATTGATTTGAGTCCTCTCCCTCTTTTTCTTGATGAGTCTGGCTAGTGGTTTATCAATTTTGTTTATCTTCTCAAAGAACCAGCTTTTAGTTTTATTGATCTTTGCTATTGTTTTCTTTGTTTCTATTTCATTTATTTCTGCTGTGATCTTTGTGATTTCTTTCCTTCTACTGACTTTGGGTTTTCTTTGTTCTTCTTTCTCTAGCTTCTTTAGGTGTAGGGTTAGATTGTTTATTTGAGATTTTTCTTGTTTCTTGAGGTGAGATTGAATTGCTATAAACTTCCCTCTTAGAACTGCTTTTGCTGCATTCTATAGATTTTGGGTTGTTGTGTTTTAGTTGTCATTTGTTTCTATGTATCTTGTTATTTCTTCTTGGATTTCTTTATGATATCTTGATTATTTAGTAGTACACTGTTTAGCCTCCATGTATTTGTGTTTTTTACAGCTTTTTTCCTATAACTGATATCTAGTCTCATAGCACTGTGGTGGGAAAAGATACTTGATGTGATTTCAATTTTCTTAAATTTACCAAGGCTTGATTTGTGACCCAAGATATGATATATCCTGAAGAATGTTCCATGAGCACTTGAGAAGTGTATTTTGTTGTTTTTGGATGTAATATCTTGTTTCAGGTGTCATTTAAAGCTTGTGTTTCCTTATTTATTTTCTTTTTGGATGATCTGTCCATTGGTGAAAGTGGGGTGTTAAATTCCCCTACTATGATTGTGTTACTGTTGATTTCCCCTTTTATGGCTGTTAGCATTTGCCTTATGTATTGAGGTGCTCCTATGTTGGGTGCATAAGTATTTACAATTGTTATATGTTCTTCTTGGATTGATCCCTTGATCATTATGTAGTGTCTTTCTTTGTCTTTTGTAATAGTCTTATTTTAAAGTTTAATTTGTCTGATATGAGAATTGCTACTCCAGCTTTCTTTTGATTTCCATTTGCATGGAATATCTTTCTCCATCTCCTCACTTTCAGTCTGTATGTGTCCCTAGGTCTGAAGTGGGTCTCTTGTAGACAGCATATATACGGGTTTTGTTTTTGTATTCATTCAGCCAGTCTGTGTCTTTTGGTTAGATCATTTAATCCATTTACATTTAAGGTAATTATTGATATGTATGTTCCTATTACCATTTTCTTAATTGTTTTGTGTTTGTTTTTGTAGGTCTTTTCCTTGTCTTGTGTTTCCCACCTAGAGAATTTCCTTCAGCATTTGTTGTAGTGTTGGTTTCGTGGTGCTGAATTCTCTTAACTTTTGTTTGTCTGTAAAGGTTTTAATTTTTCTGCCAAATCTGAATGAGATGTTTGCTGGGTAAAGTAATCTTGGTTGTAGGTTTTTCCCCTTCATCACTTTAAATATGTCCTGCCACTCCCTTCTGGCTTGCAGAGTTTCTGCTGAAAGATCAGCTGTTAACCTTATGGGAATTCCCTTGTGTGTTATTTGTTGTTTTCCCTTGATGCTTTTAATATTTTTTCTTTGTATTTAATTTTTGATAGTTTGAGTAATATGTGTCTTGGTGTGTTTCTCCTTGGATTTATCCTGTGTGGGACACTCTGTGCTTCTTGGACTTGATTATTTCCTCTCCCATATTAGGGAAGTTTTCAACTCTAATCTCTTCAAATCTTTTCTCCATCCCTTTCTTTTTCTCTTCTTCTCCTGGGACCCCTATAATTCGAATGTTGGTGTGTTTAATGTTGTCCCAGAGGTCTCTGAGTCTGCCCTCAATTCTTTTCATTCTTTTTTCTTTATTCTGCTCTGTGTTAGTTATTTCCACTGTTTTATCTTCCAGGTCACTAATCCATTCTTCTGCCTCAGTTATTCTGCTATTGATTCCTTCTAGAGAATTTTAAATTTCATTTATAGTGTTGTTCATCGTTGTTTGTTAGCTCTTTAGTTCTTCTAGGTCCTTGTTAAATGTTTCTTGTATTTTCTCCATTCTATTTCCAAGATTTTGGATCATCTTTACTATCATTACTCTGAATTCTTTTTCAGGTAGACTGCTTATTTCCTCTTCATTTGTTTGGTCTGGTGGGTTTTTACCTTGCTCCTTCATCTGCTGTGTATTTCTCTGTCTTCTCATTTTGCTTAACTTACTGTGTTTGTGGTCTTCTTTTCGCAGGCTGCAGGTTCGTAGTTCCCGTTATTTTTGGTGTCTTCTCCCAGTGGGTAAGCTTGGTTCGGTGGGTTGTGTAATCTTCCTGATGGAGGGGACCAGTGCCTGTGTTCTGGTGGATGAGGCTCGATCTTGTCTTTCTGGTGGGCAGGGCTGCATCCGATGGTGTGTTTTGGGATGTCTGTGAACTTATTATGATTTTAGGCAGCCTCTCTGCTAGTGGGTGGAGTTGTGATCCTGTCTTGCTAGTTGTTTGGCATAGGGTGTCCAGCTCTGTAGCTTGCTGGTTATTGAGTGGAGCTGGGTCTTAGCGTTGAGATGGAGATCTCTGGGAGAACTTTCGCCAGTTGATATTATGTGGAGCTGGGAGGTCTCTGGTGGACCAATGTCCTGAACTCGGCTCTCCCGCCTCAGAGGCTCAGGCCTGACATGAGGCCGGAGCACTAAGACCCTGTCAGCCACATGGCTCAGAAGAAAAGGGAGAAAAAAAGAGAAAGAAAGAAAGAAAGGACAAATAAAATAAAATAAAGCTATTAAAAATATTATTAAAAACAAAAAAAATAAAATAGTAATTAAAAAAAAAAAAGAAAGAAAGAAGAGAGCAACCAAACCAAAACAAACAAACAAACAAATCCACCAGGGATAAAAAGTGCTAAAAACTAAAAAAAAAAAAAAAAAAAGACAGACAGAACCCTAGGACAAATGACAAAAACAAAGCTATACAGACAAAATCACACAAAGAAGAATACACATACACACTCACAGAAAGAGAAAAAGGAAAGAAATATATATATGAAGAAAAAAAAAGGAAGAGAGCAACCAAATCAATAAACAAATCTACCAATGATAATAAGCTCTAAATACTAAACTAAGGTAAACATAAAACCAGAAACAAATTAGATGCAGAAAGCAAACCCCAAGTCTACATTTGCTCCCATAGTCCATTGCCTCAATTTTGGGATGATTCATTGTCTATTCAGGTATTCCACAGATTCAGGGTACATCAAGTTGATTGTGGAGATTTAATCTGCTGCTCCTGAGGCTGCTGGGAAAATTTTCCCTTTCTCTTCTTTGTTTGCGCAGCTCCTGTGGTTCAGCTTTGGATATGGCCCTGCTTCTGCGTGTAGGTCAGCTGAGGGCATCTGTTCCCCGCACAGACAGGATGGGGTTAAAGTAGCAGCTGATTAGGGGGCTCTGGCTCACTGAGGCCAGGGATTGGGAGGGGTACAGCATGTGGGGAGAGCCTGTGGTGGCAGAGGCTGATGTGACATTGCAACAGCCTGAGGCGCACCATGTGTTCTCCCCGGGAAGTTGTCCCTGGATCACGGGGCACTGGCAGTGGTGGGCTGCACAGGCTCCTGGGAGGGGAGGTGTGGATAGTGACCTGTGCTTGCACACAGGCTTCTTGGTGGCTTCAGCAGCAGACTTAGGGTTTCATGCCCATCTCTGGTGTCTGCGCTGATAGCTGCAGCTCGCGTCTGTCTCTGGAGCTCATTTAGGCGATGCTTTGAATCCCCTCTCCTCGTGCACCCCAAAACAATGGTCTCCTGCCTCTTAGGCAGTTCCAGACTTTTCCCCAGACTCCCTCCGGGCTAGCTGTGGCGCAGTAGCCCTCTTCAGGCTATGTGCACACAGCCAACCCCAGTCCTCTCCCTGGGATCTGACCTCCAAAGCCCGAGCCTCAGCTCCCAGCCCAGGCCCGCCCTGGCGGGTGAGCAGACAAGCCTCTCAGGCTGGTGAGTGCTGGTCGGCAATGATCCTCTGTGCAGGAATCTCTCCACTTTGTCCTCTGCATCCCGTTGCTGTGCTCTCGTTCGTGGCTCCAAAGCTCCCCCCCCCCGCCACCCCTGTCTCCACCAGTGAAGGGGCTTCCTAGTGTGTGGAAACTTTTCCTCCTTCACAGCTCCCTCCCAGAGGTGCAGGTTCCATCCCTAGTCTTTTGTCTCTGTTTTTTCTTTTTTCTTTTGCCTTACCCAGGTACGTGGGGAGTTTCTTGTCTTTTGGGAGGTCTGACGTCTTCTGCCAGTGTTCAGTAGGTGTTCTGTAGGAGTTGTTCCACATATAGATGTATTTCTGATGTATTTGTGGGGAGGAAGGTGATCTCCACATCTTACTCCTCCGCCATCTTGAAGGTCCCCCTCGCATGCTTTTTTTGATTTAATCTTATTTAACTTATGACTTGAAACAACTTTGTAAATTAGATAGCTTTATTGTATGTATGAAGGAAGGAAGGAAGGAAGGAAGGAAGGAAGGGCAAACAGAGGGAGGGAGGCAGGGAGAGAAGAAAATCTCAAGATTGTAGCCCCAGTTTTCTGGCTGGATGGGAAGAAATTGTGGTGGACAATAAACCCAACCTGTCCAGATTAGCTCAGGTCAAATGAACCATTACTGAGCTTCAGGCTTGTATAAGAAATCTATTTATTCCACTGCCAACTCCATAACCAGATATATGAAGATTTTTTTTTTAAGCATCTGAATTCAATTTGGCAGTTTTTAAACTCTGCATGTTCTATGTCTCCAAGCAGTCTATCCCTGATATATATATATATATATATATATATATATATATATATACATTTTTTTTCCCCCTGAAGGTAAAATTTCCAGGACTGACAACGTTGCTGCTAAAACATTTCTTGAGACAGTTCATTTAAGAAGATTGTTTCCCGTGGGACACACCTCTTGGAGTTAGTTGAGTGTGTTAAAGAGATTTATTTCTAGACAAATTGGCTTATAAATATGAACCAGTCTGTGAGAGGGAGTCCATAGGGCAAGTCTTGAGGGAACTATTCTTTCTACTTTAGGGACTGGTTTTATGAAAGACCTAATAGGTAGCTCCTTTTCCTACTACCAGCCTTGTGTATTTTAGCTCACACAGAATATAACCATTCCTCTCAATGTACTTAAGACAGCCGTCCCCAAAGGCCTGTAAACTCATAATTGGACAGTTGAGATTAGGAGGTTAAGAAAACTGACACAGAGAGAAGGCTTATACGTCTGTAAGCAACTTTTTATTGGCTGAGGATTTCTTAAAACACTATTTTAATTGTCTCTTGAGAGAAGCTTCCCTTGTCCCATCATACACCAAGAGAAGACTGACAAGATGGAGGTGGCAAGCCTGTCCCACGTTCAGAAAGCGTCGGCTTCAGCCTTCAACTCTTCATTATAGAAGGACTTCTTGGAAGTGAATGGAGAAGATAAAGTTGTACTCAGGTTAACATTTAAGAAAAAATACAAAAAGCCACTGAAGGACTTTAATTTAGATCCTAATGCAAGCCTCTTGTTTCAAGTGACTCATTTAAAGTGTCCTCGAACATTGCAAGTTTCTCTTTATTTCTGGAAATTTTACTTACTGTTAGCTTCTGACTGCTGTTTATACAAAAAACCCTTAGAAAATCCCCAAAGGCTATGTCCTTCTGGGGGAGGCAGGCAGGGAATTTGTTCTGTGGTGTTAATGGGAGACAGAACCATAGATGGTTCTGGAAGCAGGGAAGCAGGAGGCCAGTGTCTAGGGCTGAGGCTGAGTTGGCTCACGACCAGCAAGTTTGCTTCTAGGAGTCTATAGCGAAGAATGCTCCAGCCCACCACTGTTTCCTACTCTCCCCACCTCGAAGCTTTGGATCTGAAACTCTTTACAGATGGGATGAACCTCAGACTCACCCAGCAGCTGCTGTCAGGGCAAAGGCTGGGGTTAGAGCAACCTGAGATGCCTATTAAGTTGATAGAACCTTCCAAAAGGGTTCAAGGTCTCTAGAGCAGTGATACATTGCTCCTGGATTTTGTACAGAATTTGAACAAGTGGGTGTCATTCTCAAGGGCTGTCAGGAACCCCAGAGGGAAGAGGCACGGCTGTGAGGTCCAGTCCAGGTCCTTCTGCCCAGACATCTTTCCCAGTGTGCCCAGTGGAAGCGCACCCTTTGCTGCTGGAGTCCTTTGCAGCATCTTCCTTTCTGCAACACTCCTGCTTGTCTGATTTGCATTCCAGAGGGCTCTAGAATCCATCCTTGGAGCAAAGACACCATGAGGAATTTGGGGGAGTTCTGGAGGGCCATAGAGAGATGGAGTAGCACACCTGTAGGGGTTGATGGCAGTGAGGCCCAACTTGTGGGGCTACTTCCAACTAGAAGGAAATGCACTGTTGTCCTTCCTCTGTGCTGGCCAGGGACATGGCAAGGGCAGGTGCAGAGAGGAGGATGAGAATCACAGAATCTTAGAAGCAGAAGCAGATATATCTTCTCATCTGTTTGTTGGTAAGGACTTAGAATATTTTCCATTTTGGGTCCCAATACAAGTGCTTTGGAATCCGCCAGGCCTGAGCTGGAATGCCAGATCCTCCACTCACCTCCATGAATCCCCATTTCCTTCTCTTTCCTTATCCCACCTTGCTGACTTAACATTTATGAATAGCTATTCAAGGTCAAGCACTGTTAGAAGCTCTTTACATGCATTAACTCATCTAATCTTTATAGCTACCCTATGATGTAGACTAGAGTCTGTGAGCTCCCATCCAACAGATAAAGACCCTGAGGCACAGAAAGGCTGAGTAACTTACCCTAAGTCACACAGCCAACAGACAATTGAGCAGGGATTTGAATCTAAGTAGTCCAGCTCCAGCGTTCATGCTCTGGACACCACTTTACCTTGCTTCTGCAGGGTTAAATGAGAGAGCAAAGCCATAGATATTCCATGAGTAATAATTATTACCACTCCCAGTCATCAGCAAAGTAAATGAGCCATTACCCCTTGAGCATTGTTTTTTTAAAGCTAGAAATCCAAGTAAGCATGTTAGCATCTAGCCCAGTAGACTTTAAACTTTTTGATCATACACCCCAAGTTGTAAAATATTATTGAACATGGGAGCATGCATCCCGTAAATATACATATACTTATTTGTGTATAAATTAGATAAATGTCATATTATACATATGTCCATTATAAAACACATGGAAATCAGAAATTAAAAAGAAGAATTGATAAAAAATAGAAGTTTGAATAATTATCCATGTTCTTCAGGAGATTATCTTGCTCACTCTACTTTGAAGACCACTGAGAAGCTCACACTTTCCATGTGGCCCAGAAAGACTGAAGAGGGAGCCCAGACCATTAGATTACCCTACCTCACCACACTGGCTCACTCCTGATCCTTTCAGTCCGGATTCTAAACCCAGTCGTCTCCTTGTGGGGCACCAGGGCCAGTCATGGGCAAATCTGTGAGCTCAGCAAAATAGTGTCTTCAGCCTCTCTTGTTTCTGTGTCCTCTTCCCCTCATCAGCACCCTGCTCCTGGGCCCTCTCAGTGCCTGGTGGTGACTCACTCCTCCTACTTGAACAAAAATATCTAGTTTCCATCAACCTACCTGAACTTGTCTCACACAGGGTTATTTGCATTTCAAGCCTTATCTCTGATTAAATTCAAAAGCTCATTTTCCTCAACAGCCAAATGGGGATGTTAATTCCTCATGTATACAGTGCTGTGAAGTTTAAATGAAGAATCACTGATGACCATGCCAGCACAGAACCTAGAGAGAGCTGGGCACTCCATAGGGCCCCATGCATGGCCATGGAGTCTGAATCTAGAAGGGAAGACTCTTTTCTTCCTTACAGGGAAGTAAATGAAAAGAGATATTACCCTAAAATGACACTATATCCTGCTAAACCCTATCCAAGCCAAATGGCACTAGGCTGGCTGCTAACTTCTGGGGCCTTCTACCCACCAAGAGACTCTGGGTGAGTGGTACCAAGATGGGATGCTGCCTTTGGCTTCCTCACTTGGGGATGGGGTCGTGACAGTGACTCCCTGTAGCTTAGTCTCCCCAACCCCACAGCATACGCAGACCTTAGTTCCCCTCCTCCCCAAAGCCCCTTTCTGCTCCTAGACCTTCCTGACCACTCATGAGAGAGGCACTGGGCTGAGGCCAGAGAAGGAAGGGGGTGGTGAAGCTTGCCCCACAGGGCTGAAGGGCAGCTGTTTATATTATAATTAAGGTTTTACAGCATAAGCTGAAATGTAGCTTGACTATTCCAACAAGGCCCTGGAAGTAATTACCACTGCTAGAGGCGTTCTCCACTGCCAATTATTTCCCTCCTTAATTGAATAACTCAGGCCACATTGTAGAGGGACAGGGAAAGGCAGAGGTTGCTTCCAAATATGGCTGTTCCTTCAGAGGTCTCAGAACAGCTCAAAGCTTAACACACCTTTCTCCTAACATCCTTTCCTGGGAGTGTGGTATACAACATGGGTCCTGGAGTTCTACTACTTGTTGGCTTGGACAGATTACTTAAACTCCCTAAGTCTGTTCCCTCATCCATAAAATGGGTCTAATTGAAGTGGAAACTTCATAGCACTCTTGTGAGGATTAAATAAGTGATAATTATCCTGGTACACAGAGAACATTGAATAATTCTGGCTACTGGAAATGGTGCCAACAGAGGGTGTGGCCATGGAGGGGGAGGTATTTTGTCTTCTCTAACCAGAAGGGGGAAATTGAGGCAGAAAGCATACCTCAGTCCCATGTGAAAGAGCTTGGTAAGTGAGGCCCAGCACCAACAGAAAGTGTGCCTCCTTGACTTACAGGGAGTAAATTCCTGTGAGTTGTAGAGGAAATAGCCTCTCCTAAGGAGGTTAGATAGATCCCAAGATATCCAGTCCTTGGGAGGGTCCACCGGTTCCTCTGTCTTCTCCATAGCCAAACAAAGTGCCCAGCACTATGCATAGTACCCTGGTCACCTCCCCAGACTCTGGGCAAATCTGTGATTAATATCACATACATTTGTAGAACACTTTCTTCTATTTAAATGTTATTCTACTTTCACATACGTTATCTCCTTCGATCCTCACGACCACCTTGAAAAGAAAAGTATCATTCTCGGATTACAACTGAGGAATTGGAGGCCAAGAGAGATTAAATAAATAGCATAAGCTCAAGCAAGGACTAAAACACAGGTCTTCTGCCTCCAACTTCTCCACTGCTCCATGGGGTGGGGAGGACCAATTCTGCTCCTAGGGTTAACCACTCCCTTCCCAATGTGCAGCTCCTTGGCCATTGAGATCATAGAGTGTGTTTCAAATATCTCAAAAGTCAGAGATGATAGTGAGTCTCAAAGTTCAGTGCGTGTAGGAGTCTCTTGGGGAATGCGTTTACAAATACATTGTCCAAGGCCACCCTCCAAGGGATTCTAATAACCTGGGTCTAAGAGGGGCCCAGGAATCTGAAGTTTAACTAAGTCCCCGAATCTTTCTGATTTCAGTGGTTTAAGAGCCACGCTCTGAGAAACACTGGACTGAGGGAAATTAGTGGGGGCCTAAGAGGGGGCCTCTGATGTACCACCTATTTGACCTCAGTTAGCTGACTTAAACTTTCTGAACGTTAGTTTCCTTAAATGCAAATGAAGATAATAATATTTACCTTTGGGGATTTTGTGAGAATTAAATGAGGTAACACATCTAAGGTGCTGAGCACGATGCCCAGCACATATAAAGTACTCAGCTATGTTAGTAATTATTAATATTACTGCTGCTGTTGTCATTAACACTGAAATATAGCCAAGTCTGGTGTTACTCAAGGGATAAGTTACTATAGCTTAAAACCTTATCATTTGGAGTCACTAATTCTATAGCCAATTGGGATATAGAAGGGACATAAATAGGATTTGACAAACTTAAATCATTTTAAAATGAGTGACTCATTTATACTCATTTAGCTGCTTTGGGGTGGGGGGCAGGTAGATTAGCAACTATTTGGACAAACAAGAGTTTGTTCCCTAATTGGCAGATGCTGATGAACAGTAGGAATGGGAGGCAATTTGTGGATAAGCCAAGAAGGGCTTCTTGAGAACTGGATTTAAATCGATGTGCTTGGCGCATTCAGTCAACAGCAGAGAGCACTGATGTAGGCAAGAACGTTGGGACCCATCCCTAGTCATGCCAGATTCCTCCTAATTATCCCCAATTCTCCTGGCACCTTAGCAAGTGCATCTGGGGACCTCAGGTGTCTTCAAACGGGTCTGATGTTGGAGCAGAGGAGGACTCTGCCTTCCTCCTGGAAAAAGCTTATTCTGAGGCTGCCCTAGGACTGTTCTCCCCTGGAGGAAAGAAGAAGAAATAGCAGAAGAAAGTAAAATAAATGGAGCTAAGAGATGGCCTACAGACAGTGTGCAGTGCGAACTCTGTCTGTCTCTTCCAATGTGTCTTGCTCCCCTTAGGCGTGAAGTGGCTTTGTCAGCAAGGACTACAAGACTCCCTCACCAGGGGCTGGGCGCCTGAACTTCGTCAGAGAGCCTCCTGGAAATCTATCATTTTATCTGGGCCCCCTCCCTCCCATACTTTATTGTGGCCAACACATGAGACCAAATTTCTGATCAGAGAAGGCCCAGAGACTTACTCCAGTGGATTTTGGCATCTTGGGGAATGTGTCCCAAGAGAGGAACCTTAGCATTTGCACGACCCAGTAGGATGGGGGCAGGTGTCCATCACAGGTGAGTGAGAGGCATCAGCCTCAGCTCTCCCTTTGGGAACCTGAATCCCCCAAGACATTTTTGGGTGAGAGCAAATTACTCTAGAGAGTTGCCTTATATTTAGGCTATGCAGGCAGCTAACTGCATAGTGGGAATTGAGAGCCCCTGGAAATCCTGCCCCTAAGAAACACTTCCCGCAAGGGCAAGTATTTCTGTCTCCTAATCGTCTTCTTCTGGCCAAACATAGTCAGTCCCTAACCTTCCTCTCAGATCCAAGCCCCTGAGATGACCCAGGAGCAGAAGGGGTCCTGTAGAGAGTAAACCCTACAGAAATAGGAGACTCAAGTCAGTCTCACTCTAAGTTTTTCTCTAGATTACACCCCCTTTTTATCTTCCCTTCTTAGTCTGCTATCCTTTAAGACCTTCACTTGTCTCTACCACCTGATCCTTGTGGCTTTTTCATCTCTGAATCCTGTGTGATGCCAGCTCAGTGCTGGGCACACAGTGGGCTCACGGATGAATGAACAACGCAAAGGAGCTCGGGGGAACCATTCAGGGGGAGGGGAGCAGCACACCTATTCCTGGCCTCCTTTTCCCCCCTGCAAGCCCAGAAGGAAACAGACCCTGCAAAGAAAAGTCTGTTAATGTTTTACCGAAAGTCCAGCTCCACAGTAACGTTCTTTGCTTGTGCTAACTGGTGGCAGTAAATGTGGTAAAAGCACATATTTGCCTGGAAATCTGTTGCCTTTTATATGAAAAGGGTCAAGACTGCCTCTATATTTCAGTCCTTATTTTCTCTCCCTCTTCTGGTATCCATTTCTATAATCCACTTCTCTCACAGGTCCAAACAACTTAACCAACCACTGTCACCTTGATACCCTGCAGTACACCTTGTCCCTTGCCTGTTTCCTTCCCCATCACTCCTGCCCAAGCTAGCCCCTCCAGGGCAGCAGGTTAGTGAGGCCACGGTGCCTGAGCCACTCAGATATCTTTTTTTTTTTTTTTTTATGATTCATGCCCTAGGAGGTGAAATTATCAAGAACAGGAAATGCACATGTAATACTGCTGGGGAAATATGGCTTCAGACATGACAGGGGTGGGCAGGGATGGAGGTTACCTGCTTCATGCAAAGCAAGGAGCTGGGGAGAGGCTGCGCTCAGTGGGGAATTTTATTTGCTTTAATATTATCATTCCAGGAATATAAGATAATACTTCTCTTAATTGCCCTCAAGAAGGAACCTCTTCATGATAGGTTTGTCCTGCTCTTGACGAGTTGCCATCCTCCAAAATGAAAATATCAAGGTTACATTCAGGCACTAAAAAACTGCTGGGTGTAGCAGGAAGTGCCCCTGTTGGTCTGAGAGTTCCTCATGGTCAGGAACTTTCACTGGGTGACCCTGGGGTCAATGTCTCACAATCCCCTGTGTGCCTTCCTCTGACTACTCAGCAACATTTTACACTCTACATTCCATCTTTCCCTCTCAAAGTGCTTTCTTTATTTGGTTCCCAGAGACTCCTGGTTTTCTCCCTACATCCCAGGACACTCCTTTGCTGGGTCTTTCTCCTCTTCCTAACTCCTAGTATTTGGAGTAACTCGGGCTCAGTCCTTGGACTTTTTCTCTTTTATTCTACTTTCTCTTGTCATCTCTCTCACTCATGGAGTTAAATACCAGGTTGAATCATAAGAAACATCTGATATTCAATCTTCTTCACCTACAAAAATGGAAGTGTCACTGGTCCCACCTAATGCTAAGTCTATGATAGCTGCCAAGTCCACATCTGTATCTCCAACCCCTGACCTCCCCTTGAGCTCCAGACTCACTTATCCAACTGCTTACTTGACGCCTCTTCTTAAATGTCTAATAGGCATCTCCACACTAACCAAAGCAGTTCAGAGCAGGAATCTAGGCTTCCCTGCCATATTTGGTCCTCTCCCAGTTTTCCCCATCTCAGCTAAGGACAAGTCACTCTTCCAATTGCTCAGATCAAAAACCTAACAGACATCCTCGTTTCCTCTCTTTCTCTCACATGCTCCAGAATTAAATTCTACTAGCTCTAACCTCACTTCTCACATCTCCACTCCTATCATCCTGGAGTTGTTGCCTGGATTTGTGTAACAGCATCCTAACTGGTTTCTGCTTTGACTCTTGGACCCCCTATAATCTATTCTGTGCTCGGCAGTCATCACCATGATCTTCCCAAAGCATAAGTCATATCATGCAATTCTCCCCACCTTCCCCACCCCAAATCCTCCAATATCTTCCCATCACACTCAGAACAAAATCTAAACTCCTTACCCTGTCTATTTTCCATCCTCTGCCTGTCTCTCTAACCTCCATCTCCTTTGCCTTCTTCACTCAGCTGTCAATCAAGGCCTTTGTACCTCCTATTCTGTCTGCCTCTAACACCCTCACTCCACTCATTCAAACCTCTATTCAGATATCACTTCCTCTGGAAAGGCTTTCCCAGGTCATCCCATCCTCAGGTAATACTTATCCCTTGACGCTGCTTTATGTCATATATTTACCACCATAATTACGTGTTTATGTGTCTATCTCCCAACTAGAATCTGTATTCTCTGAAGGCAAGGATTTTTGTTGGCTTGGTCAGTGCACTATCCTAGTTTCTGGCATATAGTAGACACTCAGGTATTTGTTAAATGGATGAATGAATTGGTGAATGAACGTGTAAGGCTCCCAGCTCTCTAGCTTATGAGAGCTCAAGATATGTTTGATAACTGGCAACCTGGGCCAACAGTTGAATAATGATGTGGGATTAACCAAAACACAAAGACTTGGCTCTTCCTGCAGGGACTGTGACATCTTTGGTGCTGGCCATCACAACCATACACAAGTCACAACCACGTCACACATCGTACCATACACAACATCACAACCAACCACACCCACACACAAATCACGCACCAATAATGATAAAAACAATCAGACTTTTATCAAGATCTTATATGTCCCAAGCACTATTTTAAACTGTTTACATACCTTATCTCGTTTAGATGACTTAACAGCCCTATAAATCAAGTACAAATCTGATCCCCAATTCAGATGAACAAACCGAGGTAAAAAAGAGATTAAGTAACTTTTCAAAGTTCACACAGCCAGTAAGAGAAAAGGCCAAATGTCTCTGAGATTTTTAGTTCTGGAAAAGGTCTCTTATGAGTACTACCCACAGAAAATCTCACTCTCTCCCCTCACACCTGTCTAGATGTAGTTCAGATTATTCAAAGCTCCAAAGAATCCCATAAAGCCAAGGGCAACAAACCGTAAGAACAACCAGTGAGAAAGACTCTAGATCCTGTGCTTCCTGAGGGTATGTGATTCCACCAAAAATGTAAGCGAGTCAGTAACACGATGAGAATCCGTTCCCTCAGGTTCCTGTGAGGGCACCCTGCATCCCTCTCTGCTGACCCTCGTCCCCAGCCCAGTTGAAGGACATGTGTTTACCTCACACCCTCAAGCGAACAACCAGAATCCATGTAGCAATTAATTCACCCCCAGCCTCATGCGTCAGCTCAGCTCCATCTGGTAAACTGGAGTCCTGAGGCCTCAGGTTCTCAACCCCCTCACCTGACAGGTAGCACCTAAAGAAGAAGGCCTTCAGAAAACATCACAGCGTCTGCACTGCCAAGAAATGGGGCACCCCCAGGCCTGTGTGCTGACGCTCACCTCCTGCCTTCCTGCCAGTGGTACGGATGGGCTGCTTGGAGACCCGCTGCTTCTCTCTGAGGAACGACTGACACGAGGCAGCAGGCCCCTGTCTGCTCCCCTGCAGGGCCAGACCAGACGAAAACGATAGGGACGAGGGAGGGCTGTCTCTCCAAGTAAGAGAGCAAGTGAAGAGATAAATGGAACTGATTTCAAAAGGAGTTGTAGGGCATCTGGGGAAGCAAGACTCCTGGGTTACAGTTAAACCTCTGAAGCATCAGTAATAAGTTTCACGTCCATGTCACCCTTCTCTTGGACTCACCAAAGGCTCTCAGGGGGGACCCTGGGGTCTCCTTCTCACAGCTAGATTGGACTCACCTTTCACAGCACTAGAAACAAAGACTGCCAGTATCAATATTATGAGCCAAAGCTAATGGACTGGATGTGGACACAGAAAGATTTGAAGGCAGACTCGCAGTGCAGGTCTCCCAGAGAACGTGTGGATAAATAGAAGACATGAGAGAGAGAAAACATTAGCTTAAGAAATCGCAAGCCTCTGCCCCACTGAGCTCCCCAGGCTGGATGGAAGCTGAGCCAGGGCTGAGATGCTCTTGTCTCTGCCTTGTGAGGTAGTCATTACCAGCCGCAGCCTATTTTCACTGGATTGTCCAGGTTGGAGTAAGTTGTCTGTACCCCAGACTCTGCCCCATCACTCTGTCCAATGACCCAGGACATTGGTGAACCCCTTGCTAAGCACCAAGGGACTGTGTACCTTTCAGAAATCTCCTCAACTGCAAAATGAGGCACGGAGAAAATGATTTCTGAGATCCGATGCAGCGCCAATATTCTGGAATTTAATGAGCCTATAGTGGAATATTATCAGGAAAAATCCTTTGCTCTTCATGGAATGGTTACCAGCAATCTCAACAAAAATAAGCAGTAGTGTCCCCTACATAACGTGGCTCTTACATTTTAATCAAAGCTCATGAACTGAAAAACTCATCATGTGTGATGAGGGGAAGGGGTTGATTGTATGGTAACTTCATTGTTATCCAGGTATGTTCACCATCTCTCATGAGGTGTGTGATCACCTGATTGGTCATATTTAAAATTACTTATTGACCAATAACTAATGCCCAGGACTATGATGGGCTCTTTGGGGAAGGCAGAAAACTAATAATAATATAAAAATAATATATAATAATATATTATGTCTCCATCTTTAGGAGAAAGAAAATTAAAAGTCTATTTTTAAGAACTAGAAATTAATACAAATTAATTAAACAAGAAATTGAGAATCACACTGTAATTTTTAAACCTTAAGATCTGACTACTGTTCAGTTTAAAGTTGACCAGCTATAGAAGTCCAGCTAATGCTAAAGCTCTGAAGCACAAATAAAAATTACATCCATAAAGACAAGGAATCACTGGTTCCATGTAAATGTGCATAAAATATTTACCTTAGCCCAGTTATTAAATTCTCTTTAGGCAAAATCTGACCTTTCTTTTTTTTATTTTTATTTCTTTAATTTTTATTTTATATTGGAGTATAGTTGATTTACAATGTTGTAGTAGTTTCAGGTGTATAGCAAAGTGATTCAGTTATATGTATACATATATCTATTCTTTTTCGGATTCTTTTCCCATTTAGGTTATAACAGAATATTGAGCAGAGTTCCCTGTGCTATACAGTAGGTCTTTGTTGATTATCTATTTTACACGTAGTAGTGTATATGTGTTAATCCCAAGCTCCTAATTTATCCCTCCTCCAGAAAACCTTTCCCCTTTGGTAACCATAAGTTTGTTTTCTAAGTCTGTGAGTCTGTTTCTGTTTTGTAAATAAGTTCATTTGTGTCATTTTTTTTTTAAGATTCCACATATAAGTGATATCATATGATATTTGTCTTTCTCTGTCTGACTCACTTCACTCAGTATGATAATCTCTAGGAAAATCTAACCTTTCTTGATAAGGTAATGCTAAGGTTGGTCATTTTAGTATCAACACATAGACTTTATTTTTATTTACTTATTTTTTTGTGTGAGTATATTTTTATTTCTTTTGGGAAGAATTTGGGGGGATGAAAATAACATATTGTTATTTTTATTTGTTTCTCAGACTGTGAGGTTAAATAACTTTTCATATGTTTCTTGGTCATTTATATGTGACTCTGAGGTTGTCACCTTTCCAGGACTTGCGGTGACTGAGGGCCTTTTGCATGTGTGTCACTGGATGTATGTGGGCAAAGCAGTGTAAGTGTCAGGGCAGGGGGCTGGGGACCACTTTTCTTGGACCCTCACATGCTGTTAAAAGCCTACAACTGAAGCCTGCTGAAGCTAGACAACTAAGGCTCTGGGTAAAAGTGATTCAGACCAAGAAAGGCCACCAGGCTCTGATTACGGAAGAGAGTCTTATGCTGAAAGGATGGGGTCTCTGGGCAGAACAGGGCTTTCCCGTAACAACCTTGACCTCCAACTGTGGCCTCGTGCCAGGGAAGAACCTCCCTGCTGGGGACTCCATCTTTTCTATGAGGTTATAAGTCCGTCACAACGAGTGTGAAATGAAGATCACTATTCCTAGAGGGAAGAACTAAATAGCCTGGCCTTCCGCCTTCTAGAACTGTGATTCTCCAACTTCAGCTATGATAAGAATCACCTGAGCAGCTTTTTTTTTTTTTTTTTAAATGGAGTTTCCCATGGTCTATCCCTTTGGGGTTCTGGGTACATGGGTCTGGGGTAGAGCCCAGGAATCTGACGTTTTAACAAGCCCTTCAAGAATTCTGATGTAGGTGGTTCATTCTTTGGGAAACATCATCTACAAAATGGTGGGAATGTTCCCAGAGAAGGGTTAGCGATCACTCCCAACCATGCTTCCTTCACCTTAAGAGCAGAGTGAGCGGTGGTGCCACTCCTAGGAGAGTTTAAGCAAGTCAGATAACACACCGAAAGGAGGAGGAAATGCTGTCCCGAGACTCGCAAGTGGATGGTAAATTCCAAGGCCCTTTTTTTTTTTTTTTTGTCTTTTTTACTTTGGCTAATAATATTAACCAATATTTTTCTTTTTCCTGGAGAATGTCATGCCCCACAGCATGACTTGCCATCCACAAAATGATGAGGCTTTCTCAGGTAAACTTTTCTCATGTAAATGGCTTTCAGGACCCATCTTTCTCCCTCTACCTGCTGGTTCCTCTAAATACCATTTAGCTTCTAAGGCTCTAATTTCGAGGAAATTCCTTTTTCTCAGAATGAATGAGAGTCATCAAATGCTGTTGCTGAAACAGAACTTTGGGAGAAGTCCGTCCAGCACTATCACTCTATAGGCAGCGAAATGATGCCCAAGGAGGCCAGTTGGCTGACTAGTGACACAGACTGAGGCCACTCTTACAGGCATGGGTGTGGCCACGTGAGCAGACCGCACAGACGCACAGTTCACAGAGCCCCCAGGAGGTCCCTTCTCCCTGCGGTGCCACATCACACAAGTAAGCTGACCCTGCAAGCATGTCTAGACTCTCTTCACTGGATTTCCCATTAAAGAGATGCTGAAACAATTTTTTTTTTAAATCTCCAGAAATAAATGGATATATCATATAGCAAAAATACAGCAAAGAGGCTGGAAAAATCCACTGTGCACATGTTTTAAAAAGTTATAAATAAACAGGAGAGTCAGAAACCAGATTAAACTTCCAAGTTGAAAACGGGAAGTGGAAGATGAAAGACCAGACCTACTCCTGACTCGTGCTCTGGCTCAATGGTAGAATCCTCTCCTGGCTACACAGCCCAGTAGACTTTGATAGAATTGTCAACTTTCAGGACTCGAAAAGATTGCAGAGGTCAGAGATTGTCTAGCCCAACTTCTCACTTTGGGGATGAGGAAACTGAGGCTAAGAGAAATAAGGATGCTTGCCCAAGGTCACACAGCTCAGGTGTGTTAATCAACCAGGGCTATTCTTCCAGCCAGTGAAGGAACCACAATGGATGGGTTATTTGGTCTCAGGCAAAGAAAACTTATTACCTAATAGTTTGATGTCTTTTCTGTATGGTATAAAAATCTTAAATGGACCACCTAGTAGGGAAATGTAATCACAGTTTTTAATTAACATAAAGCCTCTGCAACATTTTTTTTTGTTATATTACTTCTATACAGTGCAAATCAATTAGGCGAAATGGGCTAGTGGATGCAGAGAGTGGCGGTCAGTCCCTGGACGGATAATTGCTCTGTGGCTGAGATTAACACCTTCTCATGCTATTAGGACCGCTGATGAATCTTGTAGTCCTGATGAAGCCTACAATTTAGGGACTATCCATTCCAGCTGTCTCCATTTCTGCAGCCTCCTACATGCAAACAATTGTGAGCTAAGTGCTGCATTTAATTAAAGGCCCTTCCCATGTCATGGGTATAGTCACAGGAAAGACAAGAGACCTCATTTATTTAAAACACACACACACACACACACACACATCTTACTGGTGATTAGTTAGCTTTAAAACAATCAGGATTAAAGTAGTCAGAGAGACCACCAAAGAAGGATAAGATATTGATGACTTTTGAATTGGAAATTGCAATGTGCACATCATCTCTCCTTCTAGGAGTTAGTATCGAGTCACAGATGAGAAATACGACCCTGGGTTTCTTCTCACTTTAAAGGGTCATTTCATCAAAGATTGGCTTTCTCTGCCTCTTCCCAAAAGTCTGACCAAGCCTCTCACCCGAATTGTTTTTAACTACTAGATTCTGATGTTAGAGGCCTGAATCTGGTGATCGATGGGACAGGTTGAGTAAAGCATGGCCATAGGCATTCAGGTTGCTTATAATATCAAAAAGAGAAATTCATCTACAATGTAGCTTTGCTTCCAGTTTAACAAAGGGAAGCTTTTCCTGGGACAATTCTTACTGGAATAGGAGACAACCAAAAAAAAAAAAAAAAAAAAAATCAAACAGGCAACAAATAATTTTACCATTACCAGGTAATATGTGTTAATTGCTTAGTTTATATACTCAGAGTGACATACCATTAGAGACTGTGTATGCATTGTAACCAGAGCATTAATAAATTTAAAATGTGCCTGTTAGGATGACAGCTCTGGAGGTGCAAAGGAATAACAGTTATCACTTGGCAGAAGCTGCTCTCACCCCATCTGCTGAGACTTTGCATACATTTTCAGCTTCCTGAGCAATGATTAGGCCTGTCAGAACCTCTTTAACCTTCTAACTGCTGGTCCCCACTGGCCGTAATTAGAGACTAATGAATTCGGAAGATGCAGGCCGTGAGGAAAACTGCCTTGACAGTTTGTGTACAAATTAAGCCCCAATTACTTCATGCATCTTTTGCATCGCTGATACAAGTCTCTGTTATTATTTTTGAATATGGTCATTTTAGCAGAAACGAAGAACTTGGCTAATGTATTTTGTCATTTTTATGGCTCGTCATAAAGAAAAAACATACTGGGCGGGTCATGAATATGTGAAATAAACTACAGCGGATTATAAAAAGAAATTAATTTTCCTCTTGGGAATACCCTGCCACCTTTTCATCCCCCCTGGTGGATATGCTTATTAATATGGTTATTGTTATTCAGATAATATCTGCCATCGAAGGAGGTTGACTAACTAGCAGGTTGTCTGGTTTAGGTTTAGACCCTAAGTAAGGAGCATTTGGAAGTGAGATGTCCCTCATCTTTCCTCCTGGCTATAAAGATCGCTTGGAGCACACTGGCAGGAAACTCTTTGTTGTCTGCCTTTACCTGCCCCTCCACTATCTGTGGCCATGGAAAAAGTTTGTAACTCCAAAAGTTATGACTTTAAACCAGTACGAAGTTTCAATGTCACATTCCCTTAAAAACTCTTAAAATGATATTTAATCTTGTCTCAGCCCCCACTGGTCAACCCAACCAGATAGTCAATCTCAATCATTTGGGGGACCCTTTCCCCTACTCTATGAGGTCACACAAGAATCCTGGCTTATATGTTTCTAGAATGGCAGAGGAGTAGGTGGGCATTTCTGCATGATGGTCATCACCTTTATGGCCCTTCCTTTAGCTAGAAGAGACTGCTGCTGAGATCTGGTCCTGCCATCTGTCTGTGGTCCCTGCTGCTCTGGGCAGCTTGGAGACCCCTATGCCAGAGGTCCCTCCCCACTGAGAACCAGTGTCCTGCAACCATCCTCCACTGAAGTTCCTGCATGCTGAGGGACACCTGTCTCTGTTCCCTGTTCCTGTCCTGCATCAGCCTCAGAGAATGTTTAAACTCTCCGTTCTGTCTGGCCACCTTTACCTCACCAGCTCAAAGCACTTCCCTCCATTCCCTCCCGTGGTAGGTAGAATAAGGCTGCCCCACGCCCAAGTCTACCTCCTAATCCCTAGAACCTGAGAATATATAATCTACCTTACATGGTAAAAGGGAATTTGCAGATGTGATAAGTTAAGGATCTTGAAATGAGGAGATTAGCTGGGTGGGCCCAATTTAATCACAAGAGTCCTTATAAGAGGGAGGCAGGAGGATTAGAATCAGGGGGAGGAGATGTGAAGACGGAAGCAAGGGGTTGGAGTGATGCAAGGAGGGGGCCGCAAGCTAAGGAATGCAGGAGGCCTCTAGAGGCTAGAAAAGGCCAGGCAACTAACCCTCCCTTAAGTCTCCAGAAGGAACCAGCCCTGCTAACACTTTGATTGTAGATTTTGGACCTCCAAAACGGTAAGAGAATAAATGTGTGTTGTTTTAAGCCGCTAAATTTGTGCTAATTTGTTACAGCAGCAATAGGAAACAAATACACCTTCTTCTATGGAAACATAAAGATTTGGGTTTGAGTTCCAACAATTATTATTCCAATAAAAATAATTATCCCAATAATTTACCTTGTCTTATATTCTCTGTCTTCTCTAAGATTGAAATCAAACTATCCTCATGAAGTTGTTATGAGAATTAAAGGAATTAAAGAAACTAATTTTATATGTGGAACATGGTAGGTAACTCAATAAAAAGTTGACCAAGTGCATCTCAATACTGAGTCTTTGTGTGAATATGAACCAAGGATGTCAGCCCCTTCCTGGTTTCCTCACAACTGGATCTATTGATGGTTTCCACATGCAGGTTCCAGCCTATTTGTTTCTGAAAGGCTGGGAACAATAGTCTCTTGTCCAGTAGACTTGTACCTGACCTACTCTCTCAGGATCTGGGTCCTGTGACCCAGACCCATCTATTTGGTCTCAGGTCTCCCCTCCAGGTCTCTTTATCAGCCAAAAATTATCTGGGCCCTGAATCTGCTGAGGAAGATTCCGATGCTTGAGTAGCTCTGAAGTTCTAGCTGAACGTCCCTACTGTGTTGGCTTCATCTTAGAATGGGTATCTGCCTAAGTAATTCAACCTTAAGAGGAAGAAGCCTTAATTCTGTTTGCTTGCTGTGCTGAGGACTCCTGTTCTAGGACCAGAAGCCAAACCCTCAACCCAGCTAAGGCATAAGACCCCACCTTATTCTTATCCATCTCTTTTCCGGACTTATATCCTTCCCCTCTACCTCCAGATTTAACCATATACATCAGCCACCCTTGGAAAGATTCCTGGGTGAAAACAAAAAGCCAGCTCTATTCATAGCATTTGACCCACATCTGAATGCCTTGCTATTATACTCCAAGCAACTGATCAGCTATCTTGGGGCCAACATTTTTCAGAATTAGGACTGAGGTTCTCTTACCCCATCAATGTTCCTGGACCACTGAATTATCCTCTCCATACCTACCTGGATAGTGGATTTCCCTCAGATCAGCAAGTTCTCATTCTGGATATTGCTCTCCTCATGTTCTATGTTGCCATCAGCATATTGTAATGGTGGCTTTGAGTTCTAATTATTAAAGAGAAAGGCTAAATAAAAACCTGGGCCATGGCCTTAACACTGACTCAGAAATTCACTTCACTAGAGAGATTTATTAAAAAGCAATACTTAGGGCAAGCATAATATTAATTTCTTTAACGCTATTCTATTTTATAATGGAAATGTGGCATGAATTGCCACGGCATATCGTCTCCTGACTCAAAGGGATTCATGCTTGGTGGGATGCTTTCCATTATTCTCAGGGTGTGCAACAACAGATTAGGTTAACCATATGAAATTGCTGATATTCAACTGTTTTTGACTTACAGAAACAGCAGTTTCATATGGTTCAACTTAATATAATGTTGTTCACTGAAGAGTGGAACAGGACACTATTAGTTGAATATGTTGAAAATTTGCCAGTGAAACTAACCCTGTGGACACTCCTCTTTTCCTGAAACATGGTAGCAGATCAGATTCAAAATTCCTATTGAGAATGTAAAAACTGAAATTGACAAAAGTTACAAAATTAGTGTAATACTTTCAGACTTAGAGATCCTCTGTTTCTGGCTTTGCTGCCCATTAATACAAAACTTCTATTGCAGAATTGACTGCTGCTAGCTGTTGAAAGCCAATAAGAATCATAATCCTTCTCTACTTGGGTGCCATGCAACAGTGGCCCAGGTGTGTGTGGTGATAAATACACAGCTTCCACAGAGGATGTCTCATTCGCAAATTTCCCTTTAAGTCTATCTTCACTGATTTTGCACAAAAACTTCTCTAATCACCATTCAGAAGCTTTGCAAAAGTCAGTCCATGAACACCTTATACAGTTCAATTTTAAACTCTTTTTAGTGGTTTGGATAGTTTACAGATAAAAATGATAAGATCTGTATACACAAGTGCAGCTAAGCAATGTCCAAAACAGCGTGATCTTGGAAACACTTATAGTACCCTCTCTTAGCAGCTGGAATTCCCATCATTTAGTATTCTCCTTAATTAAGGGTTGGATGGCTTAATAAAATTTCAGGTATGCCATATAGAAGAGGTACCACACAAATTCTTAACCAGATATGTATTTGTACCTTAGTGTGAGTTGTTTAGTATATCAGCTATTTTGATAAATCTGGTATGAGAGTACACAACACAATTAGGGTTAAGTAGACAGTGAGTGGAATGATCTCTATCACAAGATAAGTTTAACTGACATGTCACCACGGAGGGCCTATGGTCATTGGGGTTAAGGGCAGCGGGTCAAAGAAGAATGGAGATTCCAGAAGAGTAGATATTCGATCAAGTTTTCCTGCATCACAGTTTTCATAAAGTTCTACTCTTTCTTATGGGGTGGGTTGCCTGCCCTATAAGAGCAGTATATTTCAGAGGAATGGATCTTCTGAGCCATCTTGACACAGTTGGCTGGTATAAAGTCAAGGATCTATGATAAATACCTATTAAGAATTTATGGGGGACACTGGCACCACCACACAAAGGAAACACTTGAAAACCCCCAGCCTAGATAAGGATCAAGGGTCCCATGTTATTCTAATTTGCATTCGAGTCATTTTTCTAACGATACTTTTGGAGTTAGGTTTACAGAAGAATAGACTCAGACTAGTGGAAGAGTATGCCCAGAGACATGGCCTGCAGTGACAAGATACAGATGGCCACCAACTCAAGGCTTCTCATAGACCTTGCCTTCCTGTGAACTCTGAACTTGGCCACTGCTTGATAGAATGGTAATGGAAGTGTTAGAATTGGTGGAGGGGTGGGGAATAGCTCCCCAGCCTTCTCCAGACAAGCTCTAGGGAGGACTGAGAAGAAGAGGGAAGACTAAATGACACAGTCCACAGCTGTGTGTTAGATTCACAGAACGCAGAATGGAAAACTGTGGCCCAGAAAAGCCGGGTCATGACCACCTTTTTCCCCTCTGTGATGGAGACACGGCAGGTTACCACTGCCCCACTACATACTTGGTACTTAACTGGCAACTTGAGACACTCATTATGTAATCACATCTTCATTGTGATGGTCTTGAACTTCAAGAAGTGATATTGTGAGCTGGGGTCAGAAGACTGCACCCCATTGATGCCCAGAGCACCAGGTTCTTATACAGTCTCCAGGAAGCCAGGTGTTATACCTTCATTCTCCCTCTAGGAAAAAGAAAATCATTTCAGAAGATTTCTACTCAAATCTGGGATCATTAATTCATATGTTAGACTGACATTTAAGACTTCTGATAGACCTCAACCGCTGATGAGGTCCTGCGGTAATGGCTCCGCCATGCTGTCTGGAATCTGAAAGGGCTTCTCTTTGTGTCTATTTTATTGCCCATCCTCCAGCTCTTGGCTCTGAGATTTCCACACTCATCCAACATAGGATCTCTCTCTTTCAGAGGAGATTCTGTGGCCAGTAGAAATGTAAAAATTCACATGGAAGCTTGGTAAACAACCTAAGATCCAAGGAGAGATGCGCCTGGCCCCTCCACACCCTGGCACTACTCTACACAGAAGCATCATCCATTTCCAAGCTAACAAGACTCCTCAAGCACTGGAGTCAAGTGGGAGGAGGCAACACGCGTGCAGGTGCTGAGCCACAGATTCCAATTCTATCCCAGCCACGGGAGGGACGAGCCAGGCGGCCTGCTCCTGACTGGGTTGGAAGCTTTTAATCTCATTCATGCAATATTCATTTTTAGAACATACCACAGGATTTTCTTCAGAAAGGCTCATTCATTCTCTGGGTCTGCTTCTGAACTGTAGATCAAATTACCATGACTTCTTTTAGGGGGAGAATGTAAAGTTCACCCAGATGGGTTTAAATTCAAGTGTGATTGGTCGGTAATGGTTTACTATGAAAAAGCAAAGAATGTTCATCACAATACTGGACCAACCTGAGCCCCAGTGTCCCATAACTGCCCTCACAAGGGCATCCTTTCCACCGCTGTTCAAGTCCATTGCCTTACCGTGTTGTTACAAGTTCCTTTATCTCACTGAAAGCATCCTCCTTCAAGGATGGAGACTGTTTATTCATCTGAGTATCTCTCCAGAGGTTCTGTGTTTACCTATAGCAAAGTCTTCAACACACATTGTAAAATCAAATTAATATATATTCTGAACAATGAATATATTCTTAGTAGTTAAAATGTATCTTTAACATTTAAAATATATTCTCGGTAGTTAATTTCTAAGGGGCTCCCTTTCACATAGCCCTGCTTGTACACACACAAACACTAAAATGATTTCCTAAAACAGAGCAGGTAATTTTCACAGCATCACTGCCCTCAGAGTATAGAGTGTCTGAAGATAAGGACTGAGTGTTTTCTGTGCTCTGTATTCAGTATAGTTCCTAGTTTATGAGACTATCCATTAATTCAACAAACATTTATCTAGTGCCTTTGTAGGGCTGGGGAGTTATCAGTCACTAACAAAGTCTCTATTCTCATGAGGTTTGCATTTTAGTGTGTGGTGGGGAGGTGGGGGAGTGGGAAATAGATAATAAAAAAGCAAATAAGAAAATAGCAGATATTATAAAGTCTTAAAAAAAGATAATGGATACTGACTAGATGTATAGAGAGTATCACTTTATATTAGGGTTCAGAACAGGCCTCTCAAAATCAAAATTAAATAAAACATTTGGTGTCCACATGACAAGAAGGGGCTAGCCACGTGATCAACATCTAGAGCAGGACCATCCCAGGATCACAGGAAGAGGCAACAGCCAATGTGTCAGAGGATGGACAGGCTTTGAGTTGAGGGCTTGAAGGAAGGCCAGTGTGGCTGAAGCATCATGAACGATGAGGAGAAGTTCAGGAGACAAGTTTGGAGAAATGGGCAGGAGCCAAATCACGGGGAGCACTGTGGGTCTTGAAACGTGTTTGGATTTTTGCAAAGGCAGTAGAAGCCATTAGAAGTCTTAGGGAGGGAAGTGATTTTTGTTTTTGTGATCTGATTTTTGTTTTTCAAGATCATCCCAATGGCTATGTGGAGAATGGTGGGTGGGTAAGAGGAGAAACAGAGTGACTAGTTAGGGGGCTACTGCTGCAGGACCCCTGGGAGACAGCTCCACCCGGGGGGCAGCCGAGCAGTGGTAACAACTGCTCTAACATCCTCAAGAAATGCAGGAAAAGGCTTTCTGCACAGGGGAACAGCTTGAACAGAGGAAGGAACACATGGAAGACATCTGCAAGTTCTACGAGCCTGAGAGTTCAGTACGTCTGGAGAAAAAGCTGTCAAACAAACAAAACAAACAACTAGAACCAAAACATGCCAAACACATAGGTGCCAACAGGTAAAAAAAGAAAAGCTTTTTAAAAAGATAGCATAAACAGACCTAAGGGATCTAGAAAAAGACTAGAATAAGTGTAGACATGCCCCACACACTTGGATTGGCGGATTCAACTAAGATGTCGATTCTCCCCCAAATTATTTTATAAATGTAATGCAATCCCAATCAATCCAAATGGTGTTTCTGGATGAGTAACTCGGCAAAAATCTCCTCCAAGTCGTGTGGAAGAATATCTACGTGCAAATATTGAAGATGTACACACCCACAGTTACATGTGCTAGCAGCCACGGTGTGTGCTAACAGGGACAAAGGAGCCCAGAGACTCTACATCCCCCCCTTTATCCACCTCCCCTTCTCCTTCCAATCGAGGTTGTAAGAAAAGAGCGACTGTCCTTTCACACTTAGCCCTGCAGCAATATTTTGAAACGTTTTTGACCATGACCCATGTAAAGAAATATGATTTATATAAGGACACACATATATTATTGAAACAAAAATTTTATAAATAATACTCTGACTACATGTGACTTATTTTATTTTATTCTATTCTATTCTGTGGAACTCTATAAGAAATAGTATGCGGTCAGAACCCTCTTAATTGAGTTCATGGTTCCCTAATGTGTCAGGATGCACAGTTTTTAAAAGCACTGCCCTTGCGACATCTGTCCTGCTTCCTGGTCCTCTAAGGTGATCTCATCACCAAACCCATCTTACTGGCCGAGCAGCAACCCCTTTGGCTGAAGTCTCACTCACTTTGCTTAAATATGAAATTCAGAAAGTGCTCCCTTTAGATTTCCTTCTGGCCTGAGAATGGAGAGAACAAGTCTGTCTCAATTGATTGGGAAACAAAGGAAGGGAAGTGGAATTTGTGGTTTGTTTTTTTATATAATGATGATGATGATTAAATAAAGCTCCCAGTCGCTGCTTGCCGGGAGCCTCGGCTCCCGTCTCTGCGTGATAGCTTTTCCTGTCCATTTGGTAGACCCATTCAGCTCTTCTATTCCATCAGTTTTTAAAAAACAGAAGGAGGATTTAAGAACATATTCAACATTTATTTCATGGAAGACAGTAACCTTCTAATGCAGAATATTTGTTTTTAACTGCACAGATCTAAAGTGCCTTCTAAAAACAAAGTCCAAGCTACAACTCTGTTCTCTCGCCATAAAAATTTTAAATCACATTGATTACCCATCTGGAATATCTGCATCTCTTAGCAGACTAATACTCCCTTCAGAAGCAAAACAAGTAAATATACAAAGGGAAACATGATTAATAATTTATTTGTGTTCTGTTTTTCAGGACAAGTCCCTGCTCATTCATGCTCTCCACTGAAAATGTTTTATAACTATACCCCAAAACAGGTATGATAAACTGTCCCCTGACCATCAGTTTAAAGGAAAGGGAGAGACATGGAAGTGTGTGTGTGTGTGTGTGTGTGTGTGTGTATTTTTAAACACGTTTTACTAACTCTTACCTCTATTCTGTCGTATATCTAAGAAGTTCAGTTTTGCCTCAACAAATCAGTTTTCTGGATAATCAAGCAAATGTATTTGATTGAACAAGCCACACTGCTTACACTTAAGACAACATACTATTTTTTAAGAAGCTGTATCATATTAGGCTCATTGTTCCAGAATACCTGATATCCTACTAGACAACTTACTAGACAAATTATGTACACTCAATCAAAATTGCACAGAGTCCCCTATGAATTGCCAGTAATTCATCTTTAATGCTTTTCTATCATTTTCTTTTCACCTCTGTCCCCTTTCAGCATCCTTTCCCCATCAACATCCTACAGGAACCTCTACTCCCTTGCTCCCATCCAAAGAGAAATCACCAGTTTCCTAGTAAAATTTTATATGCAGTTTCTATCATGAAAACTTCAAAATGTAATGTTTTCCTTCCTTGAAGTGCATAAAGAGAAAAGTCAGGCTATATCTTATATTGTTAGTTATCTATTCAGTATCCACACCAATATTCTTCCTTGAGAATAGAACCCCAATATTCTTTGAAGTGGCAATATGGCTAACTAAATATTTATTTTCCCAGAATTCTTTGCATCTTAGAGTGACCATGTGACATATTTCAGGCCAACAGGCCCTAAATGGAAGTCTACTGGAAGTCTCCAGGGAAGCCTTTATTTTCTTGATTTTTAGGGAACAGAAATGGCTGGCACTGCCTTTCCATCTTCTTCTTGGCCTGAGCAAAAATGTGATGTCTGGAGCTGAAGCAACCTTCTTCAGATCATGAAGCAAAAAGCAAGAAAATCACAAAGACATTAGCTCTGAGATCTCTGAGCCACTGAACCAACACTGGCAGCCCACTCCCTTCAGACTTCTATTTTTATGAGAAAAATGAAAAAACCTTATTTGTTTAAGCCATTGATTAGTCAGATATTCTGTTACTTGCATCCAAACTGAGGTACATGAAAGATTTCATAGTAAGTTCCACAGCCCAGCGACTCTGTTGGGCGTGCCTCAGGGGCTAAGGTGGAGAATGCAGCAAAGGCTAAGCCAGCAGAGAAACTCTCCTTTTACTGGTATCTGATTTCCCCAGACTAGCTCACCTTTTATCTTATATATTAAGGTTATAATTAAGAATTCATTTGAGAAAAATAAATTATTCTGTTTAAGACTCTATGTTTAAAACCACTGGATTAGATACATTTGGATCAGAAGATTTGTTGGCTTTATTATGGAAAAAAGCCTTAAGAAACAAATCATTACTAATGGGATTTTAGCAATATGGTGTCTATAAGAGGAAGGGATTTTGATAACGAAAAACTAGCCTGGATCCTCTCTGATTACCTCTCTCTCTCTCTTCCCCGCATATGGCCTGTTCTGAGTACCAAGCTGATGTCATATATTTTTTCCAATTAGGTTGATTGGTTGTTCTACCAAGAGATGCAAAGAGGGCCCACATAATCCTATATTGTCACAGAATTCAGGGATCCAAGCCTGAGTAGGAGGTAAATACAGAGACCTCAGGAATGTTTCTAAATTAATAACAGGTGCTTCATCAGAGCAGAAGCTGCACAGAGGTGGGAAGGCCTTTCTCTGCTTTTGTATCTCTCTAGAGTCCCCAGTGATCCTGGTCCTGGGGGAAGGCTGCTTTGTTGCGAAGTCTTGAGACCAACATTCTCATGAGTTTCCTTCTGTACCAAAAGGGCTTGATGCCTATTTTATGTAATGTTGGTGTCCTGAAATGGTCTTCATACCCTGAATTTTGGTGTTCGGACTAGAAGTTTAAGTTCATTATGGCCTTTCACAAGTTAAAACCAAGAATTGTTTAAGAATGAGAATAATGCCCACCCACCTCTCCTCACCCCTCACAAACACACCCTCCTGCACATCGAAACCTCCTCAGACATTCAGTGTCGTAGAGTGTGGGCTTTAGAACTAGAGAGGCTTGAGTCTCATCCCAGGTCAGCCATTTACTGCCTGTGTGACCTTGGCTAATCACTTAACGGTTCTGTGTTTCAGTCTCATCATGCCTAAATGGGGTATGTATAAGAATAGTACCTACCTGTGAGGGTTGTTATGAGGCTTAAATAATTTAAAATATGTAAAGTGCCTAAAACAGTTCCTGGAACTTGTTAAGTGCTAAATGAGTGTTAGCTATTATTGTTGCTGTTGTTACTTACCTGCTCCCAAGTTTCATCTCCCCATTGGTAAATGGGGATAACAAAGCCCCATACAATTAGCTCTTAGCAAGTGGATGGACAATCAGTTGACTTACTAACCTTTGTTGGTGGCTCACAGTTTCCCCCATTGGAAATGCTTCTCCCCTAGGCTCTGCCTGCTCAGAGCTTCTCAGCACCTTAGATCCTGCATAATTCAAATTTCCTGTGTGAAGCCTTCTCCAGGTTCAGAAGTCCACCTTGTCTTCTCCTATTACAAATATCCACAGCTATTCGTATTGATACCTTGCAATTTAGTACCAAATCATAGGTTGTCTTTTTTGCTCTTTATCACTTCAATTTCCTATTAAAACTTTAAGCTTCCTATGTGCAAGGATTCATTCCTCCATGTTTCTTAATACACTTTGGTATATCATCACCCAATGCTGGGAACATGGGACACGCTTAATAAAAATTTGTTGATTGCTCTACTTATCTTTAAGTCCATATTTTTATATGTATGCATGGAGTTCCTTTCGAAGCAGGCTATACCTGTAGGACAGCAAAGTACCACAAAAAGCATTCAGTTGATCTCACCTAAACTAGAATTGGGCATAAACCCAGTAACAGAGGAAACTTGGAAAGAGTTCCCTCCCTCTGTGATGCTGAGGGGACACAGATGTTGAGTGAGGCAACATCTTCTTGATCTTATTTCATCCATTGAAATTCCCCCTTCCCCTAGACCTTACCATGGCCAAATTCAAGAAACAGACATTTGCATAAAAAAAATCTCCCTGGAGTTAGTGTGGCTGTTTATCCAATTTTCACCCTGCCATCCAGACTTAGGTTACGTCCAACAGAGCCCAAACAACAAGCTGGAGTGTACGAACTTCAGCCTGTGGAAGAGGTGAAGGAGAGGTGAGATGGCCATACATGAGGAGTGCTGGAGAGGAGATCTCCCCTTCATGAGAAGTGGGACAAGAGAAATTCACTTCCCACAAAGAGAAAACTTCTTTTCTCAGCTCTGGATCCATAATCCTTTTTTTATTGATGTATGCAGTTGATTTACAATGTTGTGTCAGTTTTGGGTATACAGCAAAGTGATTCAGTCATATATATATATATTTTTTTTCAGATTCTTTTCCCTTATAGGTTATTACAAAATTTCTAATATAATTCCATAATCCTTTGATTCCTACTATTTTCTATGTGAAGACACTGTCTTTGGACTACCTTTCTCTGCTTCCATTACCCCTCTCTGGTCCCCCAACACGAAAAGTAATGTTTAAAAATTTTCTAAACCTGATAGGTCCACAGAGCTTTTCCATATTGATGCACTAAGGGTGTGTATCTCTTTCTTTTTGATTTTCCTGTTGAGTCTGTACATTTTGATTGTAACATGAGCTGTGAGCAATTGCTTCAATGCAGATAATAGCTCTGTCTCAGTGATCTACAAAGCTGTTAAGTTCATCTATTTCAACTTTTTTCCTCCAACGTTACCTTAGTAAGTTGTATGTGAAACATGAAGAGTGTAGGAGAGATGCTTTTTAATGCAATTTACAACATCTCAGAGGTGAGAATTGAAAGCCCAGCTCTGATTGCAACATCTGCTCTGAACAAGGGCATCGAGGGACCTGCCATCAGATTTTTTTGTCTTAAGGATGATCACCATGTATGTTCACAAATAAAAACGTGAAGCGTTCTGACAGCCAAGCAAACCGTGAAGAATTAAACTTCCCAAACAGGAAAACACACTGCAGCATCCTTGCTGCTATTCATTTGAAGAAACTACTCCATTCAGAGCCTCTTCACTTCCTTCCCTGACTGCCTTCCCAATCCCTGTCAGGTTCATCCCTCACAGACATGTTTCTGCACAAGGGCAAGATTCCATTTGGAGAGGGATTGGTCCAATGTCGAAGGAATCAGTTTCTTAATGATAAAATCAGACTTCTCTAGTAAAGATGTTTGAAGCAGTGTATTCAGTAGCAGTGAAAGGTGGTTTGTAAAATAACCAGCACTGCCCAAGACATAAGTTTTCAGTGACTCACCAATGCCTTCCCAGCAAGTCCCTTGAAATTTCAGCCCCTCTGTTCTCTGGCCTCATTCTCTGGCCTCTGGTCTATCATTTTTACTATAATCCCTGCTATACTTCAGTGAGCTCCAGACAATGTGGACCAGCCTGTCTTCCCTGATCATTTTCATCCTCATGGTCTTCCCTGACTGCTTTTCTTATGCCAATATTTACAGCGCAAATCCTCTCTCCACCTTGTCACTGACCGAAGCCCTACCTCCCTTCAGTGCCTAATACAAGGGCTCCTTCTTCAGGACCCTCTCTTGATCATTTAGCTGGATGTGACCACTCCATCCCTTACAGTGCTGTAGACCCTTGCTTTTAGCATATATCACATTGCATATATGAACACTGACTCCATGAATGGGGATATCAGGAAGATGGGAAAGGTGATATCTGAGGGGTTTCATCCCATCTATTGACCACATTTGTACCCCTTTCACTGGCTAACTGGTAGTGTGAGATATTTGGGGGAATGGGGTGAAGGCTAAAGGGACTATTAGATGTTTTTATTTAATTTCAACTTTTAAAACACATGGTTCAAAACGTAAAATAATATAAAATGGTATACATTACAAACACAGTGTAAGAACTGTTTCTTGGTCATTTTCAAAAGCCAATCTTCACTGGGGCAATTCAGTCCATTCCAATAAAAGCCGCACAATGCTTCCACGGTCTTCATACATCAAAAACTGCACACAATGGACAAATTCTTAGGGACCTATTCAAACCAGATTGATGAGTAAAAAGAATGTATGTGTTTATCAAATAGGATATCTAGTATCATATAGACAAAATCACAATGTGATTGGCTCTTTTTTTTTTTAACATCTTTATTGGAGTATAATTGCTTTACAATGGTGTGTTAGTTTCTGCTTTATAACAAAGTGAATCAGTTATACATATACATATGTTCCCATATCTCTTCCCTCTTGCATCTCCCTCCCTCCCACCCTCCCTATCCCACCCCTCTAGGTGGTCACAAAGCACTGAGCTGATCTCCCTGTGCTATGCGGCTGCTTCCCACTAGCTATCTATTTTACATTTGGTAGTGTATATATGTCCATGCCACTCTCTCACCCTGTCACATCTCACCCCTCCCCCTCCCCATATCCTCAAGTCCATTCTCTAGTAGGTCTGTGCCTTTATTCCCGTCTTGCCCCTAGGTTCTTCATGACTTTTTTTTTTTTCCTCAGATTCCATATATATGTGTTAGCATACTGTATTTGTTTTTCTCTTTCTGACTTACTTCACTCTGTATGACAGACTCTAACTCCATCCACCTCACTACAAATAACTCCATTTCGTTTCTTTTTATGGCTGAGTAATATTCCATTGTATATATGTGCCACATCTTCTTTATCCATTCATCCAATGATGTGATTGGCTCTTTAATCAGTCTGTTATATCATGAAAACCTGGCCTAAAATCCAGTTCTATTTTACAGGCCAAGCAGTTAAGAGAACATGTTTTGTACTGTAAACTTACTACTCATTTTACTTAAATGGTGTATTGGATTAGTTAGCGTTCTCCAAAGAAAGAGGATCAGTAAGATGGAGATAGATAGATACGTTTAAGGAATTGGCTCACATGATTGCAGGGGTTGGCAAGTCTGTAGAACAGGCCATCAGGTGGGAAATTCAGGGAGGAGTTGGTATTGTAGTCTTGAGCCCAGAATTTGCAAGCTTGAAAATCAGGCAGAGTTTCCATGTTGCAGTCTTGAGGCAGAATTTCTTTCTTGGGGAAGCCTCAGTCTTTGTTCTGACTGGATGAGGCTCACCCTCATTTTTAAGGATAATCTGCTTTACTCAAAGTCTACTGATTTAAATATTAATCACATCTAAAAAAACCATCTTCATGGCTACATTTAGACTGGAGTTTGACCAAACAACTGGGTACCATAACCTAGCCAAGTTGACAAATAAAATTAACCATCAGAAATAGAGACAAAGCTCCAACTAAAGGTACTTGGCTTAGAGACATTTTTGGCTCTGGGTAATATTGTTTCCCAACAATCCTTGGGAATCCCTTCATCCTGGCTAACTTTCTTGAAACATCTAAGCCAAAAAATCTACTGGACCCAAAACTGAAATAGTGAAATGTTCTGAAAGTTCCTCCAGTACAGTAGAACAAAGTCCCAAAATGCTTCTGCTTATTTGGAAAACATTTTAGGGACCATCCCAATGAATCCTAGAAAAGTACTGGCAACTCAGTTTTTAAAGAACAACTTACTGATTTCATCTGAAATAAAGTCTAACAGTTTAGCTAAATAATTCTTCAATACTATAACAAGAAGTTGATGACAGAATAAAACAATGAGTGGATTACTGCTCAATAAGAGAAAGATTGTTTTCTCTTCTCTACCTGTCTTAAATATTGTTTTTTTATGGCTTCTTGGTAGGAGAAAAAGACTCTTTAAAACTATGACCCAATGTCAGGGAGAAAACAGACTAGTCTCTTAAACTAATGGCTGTTGTTGAGGACTCCTTTAGCTATATTCAGCCTGGAAAAAAAAAAACGAACTTTGCAATAAACGACCTTCATGGAAGAAGACTATTCATGTTAATTAGTAGCTCTTTTCAAATATGATTCATATATGCATTAGGCCATGCCATGCTGAACAATGCACGCATTGTAGTAAACATCAAGATAAGTCTCAAGTATGGTTATCAAAATTTTAGAAAAATCTAGCGGGGATTTTTTTTCATAAGATTGTGACTTGCTGCTCCTAGTACATTGCACAATGGTATCTCTCCTAATGGCTTTTAGCTTTTGCCACTGCCAACTTTTATATTTAAAATCCATACAATTATGGACAATTTATGAACATTATGAGGCTTTTCTTTTTTGCACTGATTCTTACTAATTCAAGCCAGCTTTTATCCTTTGCAAATCAAAGGCATTTTGCTTACAACACTAGATTCATTCTCACATATTCCACTTTATTCTTATTATTAGTATTCCTTATTATGCATATTTAATTTAAGAATGCATTTTCTCCATTAAAAAATTAGAATATGTGGAAAGAAGTACCAGAAGGTGATTATTTGCTTTAGTTTGCTTTTATTAACTATGGAAGGCCTCATACGTTCTTTCCAAAGTTCCAAGCAAAAGACAGAAATGCTAAAAAGCAAAAGAATTTTTTTAAATTAAAATAAAAATCTTCTATCATGGAACTTCTTTATGGTATATAAGATATCAAATTCAACGAGGAGAATACTGAAAATCTCTTAATATTATGTGAATGGAGAAAGGATATACATTTGCTAGCATTCCTTAAGCAAATACACCACTAAGTATGGTTCCTTGGAGATTAACCCAGCAAGATTCACCTTGAAAAAAGCAAAAAGTATGAAGTCAAGTGTGTACTTACCCACCTCCACACCCCATACCTCCTCCACACCCCACTCTTCTGCTAAAACAGAACAATTAATGGGTAAAGTCTTAGCATCTGTCCTTGCATTAAACTCCTTCAATAAAATAGCTGGGAGTTTAGGGTCTGCAAGAAATAAGTAACCAGTTGGAGTTCCATTCTTAATTTTGCAAGCACTGACTGGGGGCTATCAGCCAACTGATCTGATTATTTTTTCCATGTGTTGCCTAACAAGTTTGAATCTTCCCACTTCCACTCCAAAGTTATTGATTTAACTGGTCGTTTTAACACAGTGAGGGCAAATCAAAGAACCCTACGTGATTGATGGGAGCAGTCTCCTCTTTCTCACACCCCTTACCAACCTGGCTTCCCCACCACACACACTGTGTACTTCGGTTTGCAGAGTAGGGTCCTATATCGACCACACTGACTGCATATAACAGGAAGAACAGAGTATGTGTGTTATTTCCCCCTTACACTGTGTTTAAGGATTACAATTTGTTATTGGGTTGAGATTTTAAAATCTATAGACACCAGCTGATTTTGTCTTACTATGAAATCCAAATCAATTAATGCCATTTAATATTTTTGGCACCTCAAGCATCTATTATGTGAAGAACACCATGCTAGCTACTTTTGATATAACATATTACCTACTAATCATAATACATCTACAAGAATTTCGGCCCAGATTGTAGAGATGAAAATCTTTGCTCCTCCACTTACTAGCTTTGTGAATATGCACCAATTATGTCTCTGTGCCTCAGTTTTCTTACCTGAAAAATAGAGACAATAATACTACTATCTCATAGAGTTGTGAGGATTAAATGTAATGCATGTAAAACCCTCAGAACAGAGGGCCTTATTCCTCCCTGTGTATCTAGATCTTATGCCTCTAGGGGCCCCTGGGATACTTCTCTCCACCTATTAATCCCTAGTATTTTGGAATTTTCAATCTCATTCTTAGCTTTAAAAAAAAAAAAAGGATAGAGTACAGTCAGCTCTGCAGGACCCCATACTCCCTGTTCTCCCAGATAACACACTGTGCATGCACTTAATTGCCTCACTACCCTTTAGTGGGCCTTAATATTTGAATGAAAATAGAATCTTTTAGTTAAGACCAATAAATGCCTTTAAAATACAACCATAAACAGACCTTAATTAATTAGCATCCTAATTATTCTCTCCTGAAACCATTTATTTTAGTGCTTCTACAACTATGATCAGAAACAAAACATCAGAAAATAGTAAGAGTACTCTTTTCTTTGCTATCTTGACAATTAAGTTTAATCAAGTACACAATTGATCACATAGAGATCAGTTACTAATATTTGGAAAGTATCTTTCAGCAATATCATATATAAATTTTCTACCGAGTTTTGAAAAATAGAAGCAAGGTGGGAGGGGAATCTTTCTGTATTCTCAATAATGATGCAATGACGAGTATCAGCAATCTAAGTTTAAATTCTAAAAACCCAAATTAAAATATCAGAAGTATACCTTATTTATAATGTTAATTGTCCTCTTTATTGGGGTCTAAAGAGCCAAGCATTTATTTTCACCAAGTGTTATTTTTAACAATATATTTTAGGATTGATGCTTCACCCCCAAATGCCGTGTTGATGTATCATTTTACAGTAGTTATAGGAGCCTGTGAATTTGTACCTCTTGACCCTCCCATGAGGGCTAGGTCAGATTAATCATGGCATTATTATGTCATGCATTCTAACAGTCTGCCTCTGGAAGAAAGTCATGTCTGCTGCAGTACAATTATCTAAGACTGATGATACAGACTAAAGTCATTATAATACATTTATCTGGCACAGATCCTCTCAGCCATAGTTCCAACCTCACAACCCAGTTAGTAGGCACGTAGGACCCTCCTAAGCAGGACTACATTTTCACCATGCCGATAGAAAGCAAAGGATCTTCAATGGACATACTGCATGCAAAATAATATATTCCTTTTAGCAAGGGAAGACCGGGGATGTTGCTTACTGGAGATGGATCTACATCATGAGTATCATGCCTGCATCAGCTGGAGAGAGACCAGATCTGGTGATTCTTAAGAAAATCAAACAAAGACCTATCAATAACCAGGGTAGAAGAATCTCCATTTCCTAATTTCTCCACATTGAACATCTAGACAGTTGCAAAATATTTGTGAAGTTCAGATATGAGAAAGTAAGGTGGGATGATAATCAATGGTCAGCAATGTGCTATTCATCCATGGACATCATAGGAGGAGAAGGGCCTGAAAAACCACTGAGAGCATGAAGAGGGTTCACCTTGTTCTGGAGTTTCCTGCTCATCCCTTGACCCTCACCTGTTTCAATTTAACTCTTTATTCATTTCTTGTTGACTTCTATAGTGCATTGTACTCTCCTCAACTACCAGCCTATCCAGGACCATCTCTCAGAAGATGTTATTTTTCATTTGAGGTTATCAGACATGGCTACTTCAGATTCTCATGAGTCCACCTCAAATTTCCCAATATCCTGTCATCACTCTCCAAGTCCCATACATCCACCTGTACTCTGGATTCCAAGCCTCTAGAACTTTCTCTTCACCAAAAATCCCCTAGCATTTTGGAATCTTCAATCTCTTCTTTCTCAGTTTTCTCTCTCTCTCTTACACACACACACACACACACACGCACACACACACACACACAAAGAAGCAATTATAATTGTATCCCTAAGTCTACTATAGCAATACAATAATAAGTAGGAGAACAGGCAATAAGCAAAGGAGTAATCAAGATTGAGTAGATTTCAGCCAGCAGGGAACACAGGAAGAAAATAATTCTTAGATAACTTTATTGATGTATAATTTATATATTATTAACTATCAATACATCCATTTAAAGTGTACAATTCAATGAGTTTTGACAAATGTATGTATCCATGAAACTGCCACCACTATCAAGATACAGAAAATTTTCATAATTCTCCAAAATTACCTTGTGTCCTTTGACCAACCATCCCTCCCTCTACTACTGGCCATAGGCAATTATTGATCTGGTTTTGATTAGATTAGTTTTCTGAATAGATTACATTTATATAAAATGCTATAGAGAATGAAAACTAATCATACAGCATGAAATCTTTTGTATCTGGCTTCTTTTACTTAGCAAAATCACATTGAAATTCATTCATATTGGTGTATATATCAGGAATTCATTCCTTTTTATTGCTGAAAAATATTCGATTGTATAGATATACCACTATTTGATTATTTATTCACCAATTGATGGACATTGGATTATTTCCAGTTTGGGGCTATTTCCAATAAACTACCAGGAACATTACACACAATATTTTGTGTGGGCATATATTTTTCTTCCTTTTGGGTAAATACCTAGGAGTAGAAAGGCTGGTGGTATGGTAGGTATATGTTTAACTTTTTAAGAAACAGACAGTTTTTCAAAGTGGTGGCACCATTTTACGTTCACACAACAACATATGTGAGTTCTGCTTGTCCCACATCCTTGCCAATATTTAGTATTATCAGCCTTTAATTTCAACCATTCTAGTGGGTACGTAATGGTATCTCTTTGTAGTTTAATTTGCATTTCCATGATAACTAATGATTTTGACCATATTTTCATGTGGTTAGGCCATTGTATATCTTCGTTTGTAAACTGTGTATTCAAATATTTTGCCTGTTTTCAGAATTGGGTTGTCTTCTCATTGAACTATAAGGATTCTTCATCTATTCTAGATAAAATCAGTTAAAAACATGCGTTGGAAATATTTTCATTTTGAGGCTTGCCTTCTAATTTCTTAAAATTATCTTTTGAAGAGCAAAATTTTTAAATTTTAATAAAGTCCACTTGCCACTTCTTTTTTCTAAAATCATAAAATGGTTTGAGCTTTGAAATCTGCATCTGCCTCAAGGTCCTAAAGATTTTATCCTATGTTTTATTCTAGAATTTTTATAGTTTCATCTTTTACATTTAGGTCTATGGCTCAAAATCATTTTAAAATAATATTTTATGATTAAGAAATTAGCAAAAGTTATTCTAGAAAAAAAACACTAGTGACTCATCATTAATTTTTTTTTAATGTTTGTGCTTCCAAACATTCCAAAGTTCATGTTGAGTTTAGTTTAGTTTTGTCTTGGAGAAGAAGTTAAAGGAGAGAAGAGAGTTGCATATACTGTGTAAATCCTTTGGGTTTTTCTAATTAAATTTTTATTTTACATAATTTTATAAGCAGTTCTTTATATTCCAGCATATGTTGGGGACATTTTCCACAACTTTTCATATATGAAAATATGAAATAGGTGCAGAGAATCCCATCTTATTAATATATAAAAATCTATTTAGCCAGTCCCTTTCTTTGGTATTTGTCTTGTTTCCAGCTGTTTACAGCAACAATAATAAACCATATTGCTCTAAATATCTTTCAACATAAGTCTTAGATCTCTGATCATTTCCTTAGGATAAATTTTTATATGTGGATTTATTAGTTTAAAGGATAAGAAAAAAATTAAAGCTTTTGGTATATATTTCCGGAAAGAACGTACCAAATTACAGAACTCCCAGTAGTTTGTGAAAGCACATTTGCACCCTCCCCGATTTGGGGCATTGCCTTTTGTTTTAACATTAACAAATCTGTTAGAAGAAAATAATAAATTATTGTTGCTTTCATTTGTGTTTCCTTGATTTTAGTAAGCCTGAATTTTTTTTTCATATGTTTTTCAATCCTTTGTGTTCCTTTTCTGTGGATTACTTGTTCAAATTCTTAGTCTATTTTTTTCTATTAAGATTTTAAAAATGTATTTATTAAGTGCTTCTTATATATTAACTTATACCAATCCATTAATGTACGTTAACTTATTTCTGTGTAAGGCATTTCAAATATTTTCTTTGTTATTTGTTATTTAATTTTGCTTACGATACTTCTGCAAAGGTTTAAGATTATATAAAGTCAAATCTATCAAATTTTGGATTAAAAAGATTTTCTGCACCTCTGTATCATACGTCTTTATATATAGATACACTAATATTTTCTTTTTCATCTTTTATGCACTGTTTTTACGTTGTAATGCTCTAATCCATCTATGATGTATTTTAGTATGAAGTGTGAAGAAGGAATGTGTCTGAGCCCCAGTTCCTTGTAAAGCAGAGCCTGAGGAAAAGCTTACGTATTAGAGGTTTTGGGGGAAAGGGATCCCAGGGCATCAAGAGTGAGAAAAGGAAAATGAGGAAGTAAGGAAGGGAAGGAGGAAAGAAAATCAAACGTGGTGCATTGTTATGAGGGTAGCCACAGTTTCACAGGAAAACACAGCCATTGCCCAGATGCAGGATTTCAACAGAGGGAGAGGCTGACACAGCCGATGCATGAGTCCAATGGAGCAGAGGGGGATGAGGAGAGAGGAACTGATCTGTCAACTCTCTGTCTCCTTTCTTTTGATGGTCAAGGTTTGTGCTTCTGAGTTGCGTTACCTAAACATTCCAGGCAGCTGCTGGGAAGTCTGGGCTCCATCGACTCAGTTGAATCTTACGTGGCTGCTGGAACTGCTATGTCTTCTGTATGACAGAAAGAGCAATGGAGGCTGTGCCTGGAGCCTGGGGGAGCAGGGCTGTTAGGAGATGAGGGATGGCAGCTCAGGAGGAGGTGGAGGCCAGCAAATCCAGGCGGGCACTTACACTGGTCTAGTAGAGGCTGTAACTTATAGTCAACCATTTATCCTGCTTCATCTAGTGGGTACTCCACCATTTTCTCACAAATTTAAATTTCAACTTTACCTTATTCTAAGTTCTTAATTGTACGAGGGTTTCTTTCTGGTTCTAAACAATCTATGGATATACAAATGTACATTTATACTAACTTATAGCTTTCTGATGGTACAAATTCCCTCTCATTTTTTTCAGTGTTGTTTCTTGGCTTTTCACACATGAATAAGCTCATGTATGTAGGTAAAGTCATAAATTTAACTAGTTTTATAAAACAATTGGGGATTTGTGTATAAATACATCTGTTTGGGGACTATCAATATATTTATACTCTTCTATCTCACCATTCATGAAAACAGCAGCAGCATCAACTTTTTAAAGTTTTTTAAATGTCCCTCAGTAAAATTTTCCAGTTGTTTTTCATGTAGCTCTAACAGAGCTTTTATTAAATTTATTCTTAGATATTATAACTTTTTGTAATTTTTTTTACTCTGGTGGGCAGAACTTTTTTCATTGTGCTTTTTAATTGATCATTTCTGGAATCTAGTAAATTTTTCTATATTAATTTTGTAACTGATCATCTTTTAAAACCCTCTAACTAGTTCAAATAATTTTCAAATTTATTCTCATTAGTTTTCTAGATAGACATATAGTCTGTAAATAATAAATTTTTTTTCTTCTCCAATAATTATTTTTCTTATTTCTCTTTTCTGCCCTTTTCCATTGGCTATAACTTCAGAATAGCATAAAATGAATAATTATGATGTCATCCTTATCTTAGTCTTACCTTTAATAAGAATGTTTCTGCTATTTTACTTTTAAGTATTGTAAGTATTGGCTGTTGGTTTCAGAGAGAAATTTTAAATCATATCAAGGTAGTACATTTTTATAACAAGGTTACTAAAAGTTTTTTAAATTGATGATTGATGTTTAATTTCTATCTTTTCTCTTGATTAGGCTGACCAGAACATTGTCTGTTTTACTGGGAAAAGGAGGTTGGAGCTTTTGATCCAACGTTCTTCTTAATTGGACACTGGTCTTCCATTTAGGACTCAGATGTTTCTCCAGGGAAGGACCCTCTGCTCTGTCCTTCTGATACATAGGACACAAAAACCCTCTGCTTTGGGACAGACTGGCCATCTACCATCTGACACTGCTCTAATGGCTGAGCTGCTAAGCATTCTCACAACTGTTTCAATTTATGTCACCTCAAATTTATGGTCTGCAAACCTATCTTGCTACAAGCATAGCAGTACAATCTACACTTGCGCTTGGAGTATCTTATTATTTGTTTGTTAATTAGGGGGGCACAATACATTGATTTTTATCCATGGACTATGCTATTCTTTCCCTCATCTTTGACATTTGGACACTAGTGATTCCAGTCCCAATATATCCTAATGCTTAGTTGCTTGGCTTTTATTTTTTTATTTTGGTATAAAAACTGTGGGTTTTCATACTTCATTAAAATAGAATATGATCTCTGTTTCACAATTTATTTAGCTGACTGCATGTCCTTAGGAAATTTTTATTCTTTTTCTGACAGTCAGAAACACATTTCCCTCAAAAAATTAGGAGGGACGTGGGATTCCACGAAATCCTTCCATTTCTCTATTGTGCTTATACCTGGTCAAGCCTTCTTCCAATTCCCAGATATGCTATTCCACCCCTTTATCCATTTTCTTACTCCTTTGCCACCATCAGCCTTCCTCTTTCAGCAAATGAATTTGCCTCTTACTTTACTGAGAAAACCAAGGTTAACAGGTGGGAATTACCATCCTTGAATCTATAACTAATTCTGGGGTCTTCCTTGCCCCATCGACAATTTGGCCCCTTTCCTCCAGTTTCATGGGATGCACCATCTGTCCTTCAGTATGAGCTCAACCCCTTCAACTATTCTTCATCCAATTCCATCACTTCTCTTCAGATACAGTATTTACCTCTGGTGGACTTTCCACCTCTCCCTCTTTGTTGATTTGTAAATTTTAAATTTAATTCTTCACTTTGACTTTGAATCTCTCTAGTTCCTTACTTCTTTATCTTTTTCCTGTCCCGTCAAAAATGTAGAATCCCAGCAGTTCCTTCTCTGGCTCTTCTTCCCCTGCCTGTTACTTAATGTTGACACGCTCCCTCTATCCAAAGATTTTATTTTTCGTACTGTTTTTATTGAATACATTGAATGAGATTTCTCCCAGGTAATCTCTTTTACTCCCTGAACTTCTACTGGTCTCTATGTTGCTGAGGCCAGTGTTGTCATTTCTATATCAAACCTCATTCCTAAACTGCATTCTGCTTACTGAACCATCTCAACCTCGTGTTCCACACACATCTCCAAACAATATGCACAAAACTTCACCAATCAGATTCCCCTCCCCAAATCTGTTCCTTCTACCACCTCCTTTACTGTCATGAGTGGCATAACTGTCCACACAGTCACCCAGGCTGAACTGGGAGTCACCTGACCCCCGCACTCGCCCACATATCCAGTTAATGCCTACACTCTGTCTTTTCTTTTTAAGTTCTCCAGTGTCACTTCTCCTTTCTGTGCCCCCTGCTGCAGCTTGACTCTAATCGGTTCTCTTTGGAACTCCTGGTATTGTTGCTCTGCTCTGAACATTTTTTTCATGAACCATGCTTTTTCTGATGTCTAGCTTTCCAACATTCTTCCAGCTGTTCCCGCTCCTTAAAACACTGTCTACTCTGATCTTGATCTCGTGAAAAATTCCTGAATACAATCATCAACAGAGATCTTCCTTAACAACAACACAAAAAGTAGTTTTATTTAAATCTCTTTTGTGCTTAAAACCCTCTAACAGACTTCCACTGTGCTTGAGATAAAGTTCAAACCCCTTAATTGGCATATATATTCTCTTCTCTAGAAACTTTCTCTCAACAAACTTCTGCCCACAGCTTATGTTCTCATCACAGGAAACATCTCACACCTCCCATCTCTGTCATTCACAAAGCTATTCTACATCACCATGATCCATACCTTTGCTCAACTTTTTTTTTCTACCTGCAATGCTTCTAATATCCTCTCCCCTATCCCTGTCTAACAAACCAACATTTATTTATCTTTTTAAAATTATCTCAAAAATCATCTACTTTTAAAATCTTCTTTGTGTCACCACCTACTTCTTAGAACTAATTACCTTTCTTTCTCACACTCCTTTGTGGACTTTAATCACAGCACTTTTAATGGGCATATTTGTTTTCAAGTCTATTTGTCTCCTTGTAATAATATATAAACTTGTTATAGTCTTTCCCTTATTACTTTATCCAAAAAATGTATTTATTTATCCAGAAACTATTTTTAAGCACTGTGGTAAGCATTGGGAACACAAAGTTAGATAACATTGACTCTCTGCTCCAAAGGAGCACACATAGAGTGAACGCAGAGACAAGCACACAAATATAATGTAGTAAGTACCATGATAGTGATAGCCACCATCTATTTATCTCAGCTGCACAGAGAAAGACCATCTAATTCACTTAGTATTGCTAGCACCTCATACTGTGCCTGACATGATACCTCAGTAAATGTGTACAGCTTATTGGGTGCATCCTGATTTGTTGGAAGGAGACAAGGAGTGGGCAGCCAGACCATGGAATGACCCAAAGAAAGCTTCCCATTGACTCAGTTCATTTTCCCTATAACTTTTACCTTCATAGTCATTCAATTTTGCGTCTGGACCATCCCTTCTGGGGGCTGAGGGGTTCAAGGCAATTGCCAAAGTGTATAACAGCTAATCTGTGGTCTGCAGGTAAGTTTACAGAAGTTCCTGCCATCCTCTGCTTCAACCTGGAACTCAAATTCCTTGCTTGATATTGCAGCCAGGAGATGTGTGGTAAGAAATAGCAAATCAAGCCATGGCTTTTGGTTTCATGTTGGAGTCCAATATGTTAACTATATCCCCCTTCCATCCCACTCAGAATCTGACAAACCATCCAAACCCAATGGAGCCAAGATGATCTTTTCTAGTCTGTGTGCACCTGAGTAACTTATAATCAAAGAGATCTATATCTGAATCTCAGCTTCACCACTTACAAGGTAAGTGACTGACACAATCCTCAACCTCTCTGAGCTCCAAATGCTTCATCTATAAAATAAGCATAATAATTTTCTTAAAGCTGCTATCCAGAATAAAGTGATCTAAAATGCAACACTTGGTATTTACCACACAATAATCATAACCTTCCTTTAACTGAGAGCTTATTTTGTGCTGAAAGAGAAAATGGTTCCCTTTTATGGGTTTGTGGGGTTTTTTTTTTTTTTTTTTGGTTTCTTTTGTTTTGTTTTGATTTCGCTCTGTTTCATTTTCCCTTAATGTTGACTATGATCTCTTCTACCTCTTTTGGCTTAGCATGTATCTTCTCTTCAAGACACATTTAATAAATATTGAATTCATTGTGGCCATAAATACCCACCATTACTTACAGTCCTTTGTGATCTTACTATCCAGCCTAGAAGGGGATTTAGATTGGATTGACCACTCTAGCTTGTCTGGAGCTGGCATAGGGCCAAATTCATTCCTGATTATGTAAATTCCAATCCCAGCACCACATATTGCCTTACCTAGGTGAATCCACATGCTTTACTTGTGATTATACTCAGCCTTTCACTATATTTCCTTTTTACTCACCACAAATGACCCTGGCTAGTTCAAATATATCACTAGCACTGAGAAAAAGGGGACTGAAATGCTTTCTTCCTGTGGCCCTTTATTAAAAATGATTCACCTCTCATTTTGTAAGAGGAGGCAATGAGCAAAGAAAGACGGTAAAGTAGAAGAAGGGAGAAAATGAAAACAAAATATCCAGAGGTAATGTCATCAAGGTGATGACATACATCATTCCAAACTTCAGTTCCCCTCACAAGACCAAATAAAAACCATGCATAGATAAGACACCATTGTGAAAATCCCAGAACCTGGGGGTAAGGCTGAAGTTCCCCACTGAAATTTGTTACAGGATACATAGTATTAAAAAGATGTAAAGTATAACATCAATAACCTAAAATGTAAGTGGGGGAGAACTAAAATTATAGTTTCTGTAAGTTATCAAAAGTAATTTATTACCAGCTTACATAGGGTGTTATAACTATAAGATTCTTTATGTAAGCATCATGGTAACCACAAAGGAAAAACTTGTAGTAGATACACATGATTATGATAAAGGAGTCAAAGCATACCGCCACAAAAAGTCATCAAGCCACAAAGGAAGACAGCAAAAGAGAAAGCAAGGAATGAAGGATCTATAAAAGAGTCAGAAAATAATTAGCAAAATGGAAATAGTGAGTCCTTACTTATCAAAAATTACTTTAAATGTAAATGGATTAAATCTTTCAATCAAAAGATACAGAATAGCTGAATGGATTAAAAAATAAGATCCAATGATATGCTGCGTACAAGAAATTTAGTTTTAAAGCTATACATAGACTAAGAATGAAGGGATGGAAAAAGATATTTCAAGCAATGTTAACCAAAAGAAAGCAGGGATAGCTATACTCATGTGACACAAAATAGACTTTAATCTAAAAATGGTCAAAAGAGACAGACGTTCATTTTATAATGATAAAGGGATCAACTAAACCAGATGATAAAACAATTATAAATATTTATGCACCCAACACTGGAACACCTAAATATATAAAGAAAGTATTAACAGAACTAAAAGGAAAAATAAACAGCAATATAATAATAGTTGAGGACTTTAATACCCCAATCTCAATAGGGGTAGATCATTCAGACATATAATCACTAAGGAAATAGCAGATTTGAACACTCTAGACCAAATTGAACTAACAGATATATACAGAACATTCCATCCTACAGCAGCGGAATACAACATGCTTCTCAAGTGTACGTGGAACATTTTCTAGGATAGATTACAGTCAGTCCCCTACATACGAATGAGTTCCATTCTGAGAGCAAATTCGTAAGTCCAACTGGTTTGTGAGTCCAACAAAGTTAGCCTAGGTACTGAACTAACACAATCGGCTATATATAGAACTGTACTGTAATAGGTTTATAATACTTTTCATACAAATAATACATAAAAAACAAACACAAAAAATAAAGAAAACATTTTTAATCTTAGAATATAGTACCTTGAAAAGTACAGTAGTACCAGTTACATCATCACTGCTTTTATGCTTGCTTCCAGACATCCTGGGCTTGAAATAAAGATACTGTACTGCTGTATTCTATACAGTACTGTACATTAAAATACACAAAAGCACAACTATTTGTAGAGGATGCACGCATGTAACAATGTACACCAGACATGTGAAATAACTTACATGATTGGACATGGAAACACATGTTCACATGTTTGAAAGTTCACAACTTGAAGGTTCGTATGTAGGGGACTTATTGTATATGTTAAGCCACAAAACAAGTTTCAACAAATTCAAGAAGATAGAAATTATCAAGCGTCTTTTCTGACCACAATGGTATGAAAGTAGCAAACAAAACAAGAGAAAAGCTAGAAAATTCACAACTGTGTGGAAATTGAAAACACATTTTTGAACAATGAATGGGTCAAAAAAAATCAAAAGGGAATAAAAAAGATCTTGAAACAAATGAAGATGGAAACACAACACACCAAAACTTATGGGATGCAGCAAAAGCAGTTCTAAGAGAAGAGTTTATAACTATAAATACATATATTAAGAAAAAAAGAAAGATCTCAAATAAACAACCTAACATACCTCAAAGAACTAGGAAAAAAGAAAACAAAGATCAGTTAGCAGAAAGAATGAAATAATAAAGATTAGAGGAGAAATAAATAAAATAAAAAATAGGAAAGCAAGAGAAAAATTAACAAAACTAGAAGTTGGTTCTTTGAAAAGACATAATTGACAAATTTTTAGTTAGACTAACCAAGAAAAAAAGAGAGGGGACTCAAAAAAATTATAAACAGAAGAGGAGACATTACAACTGATATCACAGAAATATAAAGGATCATAAGAGACTACTAAGAACAATTATACACCAACAAATAAGACAACCTGGAAGAAATAGATAAATTGCCAGACACTCACAACCTACTGAGACCAAATGATAAAGAAACAGAAAATTTGAACAGACCAATAATGAGTGAGGAGATTGAATAAAGAACCTCCCAACAAAGAAAAGTCCAGGACCAGATCATTTCACTAGTGAATCCTACCAAACATTTGAAGAATTAATGAATTTTGAATTAATTTAAAGAATTAATGCATTTTTTTCAAACTCTCCCCCAAAAAATGAAAAGGAGGGAACACTTCCAAACTCATGATACAATGTTAGCATTACCCTAATACCAAAGTCAGATAAGGACACTGTATGAAAAAAACTACAGGCCAATATCCCTGACAAATGTCGACATAAAAATTCTCAACAAAATACTAGCAAACCGAATTCAACAGCACAATAAAAAGATTATATTCCATGATCAAGTGGAATTCAAGGAATGGCTCAATATTTGCAAATTATTAAATGCAATACACCACATTAATAGAATGAAAGATAAAAATCATCAATAGATGTGGAAAAAGCATTTGACAAAATTCAACATCCTTTCATAATAAAAACTCTCAATTTGAGTATAGAAGGAACATACCTCAACATAATAAAGGCCATATATGACAAGCCCACAGCTAACATCATACTCAATGGTGAAAGGTTGAAAGTGTTTCCTCTAAGATCAGGAACAAGACATAGGCACCCTCTCTTAGTACTTCTATCCAATATAATACTGGAAGTCCTACCCAGACGAGTCAGTCAAGAAAAAGAAATAAAAATCATCCAAATCAGAAAGGAGGAAGTAAAATTTTCTCTGTTTGCAGATGACATGATCTTATACATAGAAAACTTTAAATTTTTTTCTAAGTGTTAAAGCAGAAATTTATTAAAATCTATTTATATAGTGTTTTACATACAAAAAAAATATAGAGTCCTCAACATTCAGGCAATCAACTCTATTCTCAAAAGTGCTTTGTGAGAAGACAGATTTCTTTGCTTCCCCCCTAAAAAGATACTTCTGTTTATACTCCTAAAAATGATGCATTTATTACACCACTTCTCATAAGAACAGTCTGGCTGAGATCACAAAACTTCTGCAGAGAGTGAAGAGATATTAGGAGAGAATCTTCTCCAGAATGCAATGCCTCATCACAGAGGTGTAGTGCAAGAGATACATAAAATAGTAGTTGCATCAGAGGAGTGTATGTACACCCAGCAAGTGGGCCATGAGAAAAGCCTGAGGCCCAGTAGGGTGGCCCCTAGCCACAAAGCATGGCCAGCTGGGATGCATGGCCTCCAGGGCCTCTTCCTCCTCTTCATCTTCTGAGGTGGCTGTCACTCTTGGAGATTCAGGTTCCATAACAGCATTGGTCACTTTACTAGGTGCTTTGTCCAAGGCCCCTGCTGTAATTTCAAACAGAATTTTGTCAATTTCCATTTCTGCTGCTTTTTCCATTTCTTCTTGATCATCTATGCTTTCAAAAGTGTTCTCTAACATCTCTCCATGTTCCCAGCCTTCTTCATCTCTTTGGACAATGCCTGCATTTATTAATCTATTTATTTTATCTTCATTCTATAATCTATTTATTTGAACTGGATTTATGTAATCTTCACAAGACTCTGAATAGCCTTCATCACTTCTGTGCTCTTCTACAGGAACCAGCCTCTCACAAGACCACAAGCTGGTTCTTCATCCCTGTGAGCACAGAATTCATGTGAGCTTTGGATGCGTAAAGCTTGCTCACAGCCTTCCTTGACCTGATCTCCTCTTTGGCCAGAACTACACAGATATCCTTCTGGTCCTTCTTAGCAGCATCTTTCAGAGATAGTTTTAGTTTTTCTACTTCTCTTTGGATGTTCCATATTTGCCTGTCAGCAACTCTCATTTCTTTTCTTAATCAATATGCAAAAATTGGTTGCATTTCTATATACTAACAACAAACTATCTGAAAAAGAAATAAAGAAAACAATCTCATTTAATAGCATCAAAAAGAATAAAAATACTTAGGAATAAACTTAACCAAAGAGGTGAAAGATCTGTATACTGAAAAGTATAAAACATTGATGTAAGATATTGAAGACACAAACAAATAAAAAGATAGTCTATGTTCATGAGCTGGAAGAATTAATATTGTTAAAATGTCCATACTACTGAAAGCAATCTACAGATTTAATGCAGTCCCTACCAAGATTTTAATGACATTTTAAAAACAGAAATAGAAAAAGAAATCCTGAAATTTGTGTGGAACCACATGAGAGACCCTGAATAACCAAAGCGATCTTGAGAAAGAAGAACAAAAGCAGGATGCACACTTACAGGTTTCAAGCTATATTACCTATAGTAATCAAAACAGTATGGTACTGGCATTAAAAGCAGACACAAAGACCAGTGGAACAGAACTGAGAACCCAAAAATAAACTCATGCATTTACGTCAACCAGTATTTGTCAAGGGAGCTAAGAATACTCAGAGAATAAGATAGTCTCTTCAATAATGAAACTACACCCTTACCTTACACTACTCACAAAAATTAACTTGAAATGGATTAAGACTTAAATGTAATATCTGAAACTACAGAAGTCCTATAAGAAAAAATGGAGGTAAGCTCTTTAACATTGGTCTTGGCAATAATCTTCTTGGGTTTGACACCTAAAGCACAAGCAACAAAAGCAAAAATAAATGAGTGGGACTATATCAAACTAAAAAGCCTCTGCACAGCAAAAGAAATAATTAATAATATGAAAAGGCAACCTACAGAATGGGAGAAATATTTGCAAACCATATATCTGATAAGGGGTTAATATCCAAAATATAGTAGAAGTTCATACAACTGAATAGCAAAAAAAAACCCCAAACCAAAACTAAAACCCCAAATAACCTAATTAAATATAGTCAAAGGATCTGAATAGGCATTTTACCAAAGAAGATATACAAATGGCCAACAGGTACATGGAAAGGTACTCAACATCATTAATCATCAGGGAAATGCAAATCAAATCCACAGTGAGATATCACCTCACACCTGTTAGAATGGCTATCATCAAAAAGACAAGAGATAACAAGTATTGGTAAGGATGTGGACGAAAGGGATCCCCTGTGCATTGTTGGTGGGAGTGTAAACTGGTGCAGTATGGGAGAGTACAAAGTTTCCTCAAAAAATTAAAAATAGAACTATCATATGATCCAGAAATTCCACTTTCGGGTACATGTCCAAAGGAAATGAAATCACTATCTCGAAGAGATATCTCTACTCCATGTTCAAAGCAGTGTTATTCACAATAGCCAAGGTATGGAAGCAACATAAGTGTCTGTCAATGGATGAATGGAAAAAAAAATGTAATATAGATAGATAGATAGACAAATAGATACAGATATATATAATGGAATATTATTCAGCCATAAAAAAGAAGGAAATAATGCCATTTGCAACAACATGGATGAAAGTTGAGGGTATTATGCTCAGTGAATAAGTCAGAAAAAGATAAATACTATATGAGCTCACATATATGTAGAGCCTTAAAAAAAAACAAACTCATAAAAACAGAGATTGGTGGTTGGCAGGGATTGAGGGAGGTGGGATGGGATGGATGAAGATGGTCAAAGGATACAAATTTCCAGTTTTGAAATGAATGATTTCTGGGTATCTAACGTACAGCAGGATGACAAAACAGTACTGTATTGTATACTTGAAAGTTTCTGAGAGTCAGTCTTTAAAGTTCTACACACACACACACACACACACATACACACACACACACACACACACACACAAGGTAACTATGTGAGGTGATGGATGTGTTAACCAACCTTATTGGTATAATCATTTTGAAATATACACATATATCAAATCAAATCATCACAAATGTACACCTTAAACTTACACATTATATGTCAGTTATATCACAATAAAAATGGTAAAAAATTCAAGCAAATGTGAACAAGGAAAAAAAGAAAACAATAATAATAAGGCAAGAAAGCAGGAGATATGTTCCATATAAGTCTGTAATTCTTCCAGGACAAAGGGACAGAAGCCAGAGAACTTCCCCTTCCTTTCCCCTACTGTGACACAAATAAAATATTATAATTTATCTCCTCTAGGAGACCAGAGAATTGCTGTCTCCACAGGAACTGGATTCCCCACTAATCTCTGAGACTGTACATTTTTGTAACTATTCTGAACAAATCATTGAATTAATTTCCTTACAAGAAAACTAAATTACTAATATTACCAAAATGTTCTCCCTCACTGGAAAATTCCCTTGATTCTAATGTTTGGGTTTATATGACTCCATTTGGAGTTGGTTTTAGGAGACATGATTTTTTTTTTTAAAGGAAATATTCAGTACTAAAGTTGGTCTAAGTGTTCTACTCCCTGTAGGCCAATATAAGCATTATTTTTTTGTTCTTGAGCTCTCCCTCTCATATTTTTTTCACACTCTGCTTTCATAGTGCTACTTTCCATGTAACATTTTTCATGTTTAAAAAAGTTTACAGACTTTTCAAGATAAATGCTGTGCCCCCCTCCCCACAAATACAAACCCTGGGACTCAGATGGCTCATTTGGGGTTAACTTCTCAGCACCATACAGAAAGCCAAAGTTTTACAAACAGCCTCTGGCTTTACAGTCTTATCTGAGCACATTACAGGAAATCGAGCTTGCAGATACTTAAAGCCTCTCATGCCCCCACACCCCCATCCCCGTCTTCATCTACTGGAGCTGCCGTAACAAATATCACAGACTGTGTGACTTAAGCAACAGGAGTTTATTTTCTCAGAGTTTTGGAGACAGAGTAGTCCAAAATCAAGGTTCCGGTTCCTCTGAGAGCTCTCTCCTGGCTTGTAGATGGCTGCCTTCGTGCTGCGTTCGCACATGGGAAAGAGAGAAAGAGAATGAGCTCTCTGGTATTGCTTCTTATTAGGACACTAATCCTCTTGGCTGGATTAGGGCTCCATCCACCTTTATGACCTGACTTAACCTTAATTACTTCCTTATTCCAATTATAGGCACATTGGGGATTAGGCCTTCAACATATGACTTTGGGGGGACACGATTCTGTCTATAGCATCCCCCCAAAACACTATAAAGTTAAAATGGACAAAAACCCACAACAGATGTCCATTTCTTTAAGTCAATTACCCAGTGGCAGAAATTCACTATGAAAAAGAATTAGCAAGTTATATCATCCACCACTACTCCTTCTGCCACTCAGTAGGTTGAAAACAATTTCAATTTCTCTTGTGTTTCAAAGCACTTTAGGAGAATTCTTTTGCTATGTCGAGTCTAACTCTACAACCTTGGCACCTGACACTGCCTGGGAACTTCAGAATAGGCTAGATAGGCTCCTTTTACCCACAAAGCACACTTCCCTCTCCACTGGAACAGCTAAAAACCTCTTCATGAGACAAGATCTGTCCTTGGGTGCCTGCCATTTTCTCTCTCTTCTGTGGGGGCCAGAGTGTGCCATGCTTCTTTCTCCCGGGCTGAAGTTTCCCCTTTCATCTTTCCTGCAATGGTTCTCGATGTTGGAGGCCATCTGATCCCTCTGCAAAGTGCTAACCAAGAGCTGGCTACCTGGTCCACCACAACCACTGCTCCTTGGCCTCTCAGCTCTGTGTAACATATTGGTCGCCAGCCTCTTCTGGCAGGCATGGTGGCAGCCTTGCCTCCCTCTGTGTGGGCTGCCTCGCAGGTAGAGCTGTAATAGGCTTGGGTTTAGGAGGAGTTCTCCATCTTGGTGTGATCACCGCAGAGTGCCGGTGCCTGGTGTGGATACAGGCAGTGCCACTGGATGCCTGCAAACACGCCCCATCTTCTATAATCCTCCTGTCTGCAAGGGCAGAAGCCTCCAGGGAGCTGAGAAAATCTGAACCCCTGAGATGTGATTGGATGATGAGAGAGTCTGGCTGTCTTTCACTCCTTCTTCCAGGCTAAAGGGAACTGCCTGTTGGGGCTTTTCCTTTGGTGTCTTGAATGGGGTTGCTCACAGAACCAACAGTGTCATCAGTCCTCTTTCACTGTAATTCTGTGGACCTTCTTCTCCCCCACATTGGGGGATATAAACCTATGCTCAGGATATGGTAGTTAGAATGTGTTGGGTCACTACTAGACCCTTCTCTGAAAAGTGCACACTATAAAGGAGCAGGAAGCATGAAGAAATATGAGAACTTACAATGGAAAGATGCTTTCATTCTTCTTCTTACTGCTTCTATACAAACACACACATACACACTCAACAGTTTCTATCTCCACCATCAAATTAGTCTCATATCTTTCCTTCTTTCTTCCTTTCCTCCCTCTTCTCTTCTCTCCCTCCTTCTCACCCTCCTTCCCTCTCTCTCCTTCCTTCCTTTCTTATTTCCTTCTTTCCTCCCTCCTTTCCTTCCTCATTTCCTTCCTTCCACGGCCTCAGACCAATCACCAAGTGCTTGCTCTACATGCTATAATCTACTTGCTTTGAATAAGTTTTACTAAAATTATACCCATACAAAAATGGTTGATGCCAAGTGTTGAATCAAATGTTGAGCCAAGAATTAAAATGCAGTCAGTTAAAGAAGCACCTTAAGTGGACATTTCCCGAATTCAATGTTTTCTTTCTTTTTAAAGCCACACATTACTTTTATTTTTTTTATATCTTTATTGGAGTATAATTGCTTTACAATGATGTGTTAGTTTCTGCTGTACAACAAAGTGAAGCAGCTATATATATACATACATCCCCATATCCCCTCCCTCTGGAGCCTCCCTCCTACCCTCCCTATCCCACCCCTTCTATGTCGTCATAAACCATCAAGCTGATCTCCCTGTGCTATGCAGCAGCTTCCCACTAGCCATCCATTTTACATTTGGTAGTGTATATATGTCAGTGCTACTCTCTCACTTCGTCCCAGCTTCCCCTTCCCCCCCATGACCTCAAGTCCGTTCTCTACATCTGCGTCTTTATTCCTGCCCTGTCACTAGGTTCATCAGTACCGTTTTTTTACATTCCATATATGTGCATTAGCATCCGGTATTTGTTTTTCTCTTTCTGACTTACTTCACTCTGTATGACAGACTCTAGGTCCATCCACCTCATTACAAATAACAATTTCGTTGCCTTTTATGGCTGAGTAATATTCCATTGCATATATGTGCCACATCTTCTTTATCCATTCGTCTGTTGATGGGCATTTAGGTTGCTTCCATGTCCTGGCTATTTTAAATAGTGCTACAATGAACATTGTGGTACATGTATATTTTTGAGTTATGGTATTCTCAGGGTATATGTCCAGTAGTGGGATTTCTGGATCATACGGTAATTCTATTTTTAGTTTTTTAAGGAACCTCCATACTGTTCTCCATAGTGGCTGCATCAATTTACATTCCCACCAACAGTGCAAGAGGGTTCCCTTGTCTCCACACCCTCTCCAGCATTTGTTGTTCGTAGATTTTCTGATGATGCCCATTCTAACTGGTGTGAGGCGATACCTCATTGTAGTTTTGATTTGCATTTCTCTAATGATTAGTGATGTTGAGCATCTTTTCATGTGTTTGTTGGCAATCTGTATGTCTACTTTGGAGAAATGTCTATTTAGGTCTTCTGCCCATTTTTGGATTGGGTTGTTTGTTTTTGTGATATTGAGCTGCATGAGCTGCTTGTATATTTTGGAGACTAATCCTTTTCAGGATTATTTTCTCTCATTCTGAGGGTTGTCTTTTCATCTTGTTTGGATTGAAAGAATCAACATTGTGAAAATGACTATACTACCCAAAGCAATCTACAGATTCAATACAATCCCTATCAAATTACCAATTGCATTTTTCACAGAACTAGAGCAAAAATTTTTATAATTTGTATGGAAACACAAAAGACCCAGAATTGCCAAAGCAATCTTGAGAAACAAAGACGGAGCTGGAGGAATCAGGCTCCCTGACTTCAGACTATACTACAAAGCTACAGTAATCAAGACAGTATGGTACTGGCACAAAAACAGAAATATAGATCAATGGAACAGGATAGAAAGCCCAGAGATAAACCCATGCACATATGATCAGCTTATCTTTGACAACGGAGGCAAGAATATACGATGGAGAAAAGATATCCTCTTCAATAAGTGGTGCTGGGAAAAATGGACAGCTACATGTAAAAGAATGAAATTAGAACACTCCCTAACACCATACACAAAAATAAACTCAAAATGGATCAAAGACCTAAATGTAAGGTCAGACACTACAAAACTCTTAGAGGAAAACATAGGCAGAACACTCTATGACATAAATCACAGCAAGATCCTTTTTGACCCACCTCCTAGAGAAATGGAAATAAAAAGAAAAATAAACAAATGGGACCTAATGAAACTTAAAAGCTTTTGCACAGCAAAGGAAGCCACACATTACTTTTAAATTGAGTCTAGTGCCTGCACGTGGTTTAATGGGCTCTGAGTCCTTCAGCCTGGGTGGAATTCAGCTCCACCACTTCTAACTCTATGACCTTGAACAAAAGGCTATTATTTCTTCACCTCTGAAAATGGTGATAATAATGCTATCTCATTAAGCTACTGTGAGGATAATATTAATCAACACATATAAAGCAGTTATAAAAGGACCTGACATCTCTCAAGTGTTTAACAAATATTATCTATTATCATTAAATTAGTCTTAAGTTTTTATTGAATACCTATTATGTGCCTAGAACTTTGCTAGGCAAGTGAGGTGTGGGAACAAACTAATTATTGTTGAATGACCTTTCTTACTGAATTGATTGACTGGGTAGATGTTTCAGAGCCCTACGAACAAGGCCTTGCAGGGCACCCATTGTGTATGCCAACTGTGAGGCATGTGACACCAGAGCTTGAGATGCCACTGTCATGACTAGTAGCTGTCATCTTGAGCATCTGTGATTTCTTCCGATTTCATTTGACTCCTTATGAAAACCTGATAGAGACCACTGTGCAATAATCTTCCTCATGAAGCAACACTGGGATGTACTTATAAAGAATAATGGACTTGAATATATCCACACCTTCCCATTATTTTCAAGGACAGCCTTGATTCCTTCCATCTTTTCAAGTTATGGCCAGGAGGAAGATCACTTCACCCAGCCTGCTCAAAGTGTACCCCTTGTGCACTGGTATAGGTAAGTAGGAAAGCAATAAATGCCTGTTGAATGAAACCATTAGGCTCCCAGGCCAACTGAGGTAACACATTTTCAAACACACCAAGATATTGCTTCTGTGTCCCATCACTCCCCCAGGTAGATGGCTCACATGCTTGCTGGCTTCTCTGGTAGAAATCCTCTTGCATTCCCTCAGTGACTGCCTCAATACACAGCAAGAAGTGCAGTCCAGGCAGTATTCAGGCCCAACCTTGGTTCTGCTCAGAAACAATCCCACCAGCACACCTGCTACCTCCTCACTGGTATCAGCTCATCAGAACGACTGCTTACCAGTAGGTCATTGGTCTCTCAAGGGTTTGGAAAAATGAATAGTAACTTCTTCTTCTTCTTCTTTTTGCTTTAAAATTAAATTCTCCACTTTTTATTTTTTTAATTTTTTTTAAGATTACAAACCAGTTACTTTATGATACTACCTTGTGTTTTTACAATTTTTTTGAATGAAAGATTCTTTAAATTCTATAGTTCTTCACAATTTTCAAAAGTTTCACACAGATTTCATATAATCCCATAACAACCCTTTTTTTGCCCCTACCCCTATATTGTCCCTCCTCCCTTCCCTCTCCCCTCTGGTAATCACTAGTTTGTTCTCTCTATCTGTGAGTCAGCTTCTTTTTTTGTTTTATTCACTAGTTTGTTGTATTTTTTAGATTCCACATATAAGTGATGTCATACAGTATTTGTCTTTCTCTGTTTGACTCCGTAGCTTCTTATTTCAAAAATATTTGGGACTCTTGGTCAGAGAATCATGTTGAAACATGTTTTGACAGAGCCTCTCTTTGCAATTACCCTTCCTTCCCACTGAAACAAGCATTCCTCACATATGCTGAGTTCTGCAGATTCACAGAGCACTTCAAAATCAGTTATTTCATCTTCACAACCACCATGTACCTTAAGCAAGATATATATATCAATAATAATAATAACAATATTAATAATAAAAACTTTTATTGAGAGCTTCCTTGGTGCCAGTTACTGCACCAAATGCTTTATATGGATTAGCTTAGTTGTCATAACAACAACTCTGATTATTCTTGTTAAAAGATGAGGAAACCAAAGCTCAGAGAAAGTAAGTGACTTGTCCATTTTACAGACGCAGAACCAGGCTCCCCAAGGCCCTTTCTAAGGCACCATGCTGTTTCTCAGTGTCTCCAAGTCACCCATGGGGTCTGAGACCACTTTGGTGCCACTTTGGGGGCTCACTGTCCCAGCCTAGAAGAAGTCAGTCACAGTGGTCCATCAGTTGTGCCTGCAGGCCATGGTTTGTGCACACACACAAAGATACCTCATAACCAAAGGCAAAGGGCATGATCCTAGTTGGCAATGACTAAGGGATCCTTTGCCTCTGAGGCGAGAGCTCAAATCTACAACTAGTAGCGCCAGTTCCACTGGCGTGCTGTCTACATAATGCAAAACATGGTATTTGGCAATGGCTCTTAAACTTGGCACACTCCACACTCCTCCTGGACCCAAGAGATAACATAACCAAATGTTTTCTGGGGTTGTAAGAAATGAGTGTTTTGCAGGTAGGAAGAAATACAAACATCATCCCTATGGGAGCTCGCTCCATCCAATCCCAAGGGCAAAATCGCTCACTCTCTGCCGGCCCTTCGAAAGGTTAGATGTGAGCAAGAGCCCAGATAAATGGTCACAATGCAAACAAAGTCATGTAAATAAATGCATCTCTGATCGACGCAGGCTGGTGATGCCAAATATGCCATCTGCACCATTTCTCATGATGAGATTAATTTTTTTTTCCTGCATGTCCCAAGCAGTGAGAAGATGACCATCCTTATGCAGAACAAGGCATGCCTCATTTGACACTCTTGGAAATTTTTTTAAAATTTCAGATCCACAGAGAATCAGTAGCATTTGTGTTTTTCTAGGTAAGGTTGAAGTTGGAAGAAAGAAATCTCACTAGAAAGTAACAGGGCACATGTCCAGGGCCTGAGAAGGTACTTGCCATATACTGTGATTTTTAGAGGGTCTAGTTACCTCTGCAATCTAAGATTCCTCACCTTGCCCACTCACTCATTCACTTGACAAAAGCATTATTTGCATCTAATTATGTTTAGAGCAGTGTTAGGCATTATGGATGCAAAGGTAAGTAAAATATGGTGCTTGCCTTAGAGGGACATCCCTTGTGCTATGAGAATTTGCTTGGCATGATTTATGGATAACTTCTTGAAAAATAAAAATTAAGAGCCTGTACTCAGAATCACATGTAGAGCTTCTTATAAACACAAATGACCAGGTTTTACTCTTCCAATTACTAATCTATCTAAGGTAGGACTTGGGCACCTGTTTTATTTTAAAAAATGAAACAAAAATGAAACTTCTAGGTCAAAAGTCAGCAAACATTTTCTGCAAAGAACCAAATAGTAAAATTTTCAGTCTTGTGGGTCATACAGTTGCAACTCTTCACCCCTGCCATTGCAGCCTGGAAGCAGCTACAGACAATTTGAGAATACGAGGGTGTGGCTGTGTTCCAGTAGAACTTTATTATTACAAAAACAAGCAGCATGCTGGATTTAGCCTGTGGGCTATAGTTTTCCACCTCCCGTTCTAGATGATTCTTACGGGCAGTAGCCTTAAGATCTGCTTGTCTAGAAAATATTGTGACTTTGGAGGGTGTGTGACAGGCACTGCCATAGATATGAAATGGAGTAATGCTGCTTTTCCCATCTACATCACAGTACAGAAAACTATATTTTTAGCATTCCTTCAATGCAGTCTTTGTAGGCTTACCTTGAATCTGATCAGACACTTTTCAAAGATCTATACTTAAGTGCCATTCTCACTGGAGGTAGGGAGTTTTACTAGATACACAGTTTAAACCAAGAAATCAATCTACCTACATTCTAAGTTTTTCTAAGATCGGAAAAAAAAATAGATATTTTTGTAATTATTAGATGTATCACTGCATCTTATGGTCTGGAATAGAAAAAAATATATATATCCTGGAAGAAAGTTCTTAAATTTAAAGAATAGGTCTAAGCTCTCAATTTATACATTTTTATATTTGATAGACAAGGAAAACAAACAAACTTTTGAATATAAACTCTTTGATGTTCTTTCAGTTCTAAGATCTTGAAATACTCTTAGTGTTTATTAAAGGGCAAATTCACTTCAAGAAATATTTATGAAATAACAGCTTTGGAGCTAGTATTCCAACTCTTGCATAATACACAATTTTGTGGGAGAAACAACAACAAAAATACCTATAGTGTGAGTGATAGTTGCTATAGTAGGGGGATCACAGTTATAAGGGTGAATAGTTCTTCTTGAGTGGGAATAGGGTGGAGGAGGTGGAAGGAGGAGAGAGCACCAGGGGAGTTTAGGAAAAGCCATAGAGATGAAGAGGCATTTGAGTTGGGCACTGAAGGATAAGGAGGAGCTCTCCACGCAGGCAAAGGGCAAAGGAGGGAGTGTTCTTTGAGCGAGGACACAGTGAAAGGAAAAGTACTTCTGTTTAAGGAGTGATGTCTAGGCTACTCTGACTTGAGTCCAAGGTGTCTGGAGATGATGGATGAAAAGGAAAAACACAGCCTGGGGGGTGGTCTGGGGTCAGAGAGTGAAGGCACGGTTGATAATGCTAAAGTTTTGGGATTTCTTTTAATAGGCCAGGGGAAACCGTTTGTTTACATTTTAAAGCAAGGAACTGACCTAATCTTATTTGAGTTTTAGAAAGGTTATACTGGGCTAAGAGCAGAGTGGGCCTTGAGCCTGTCAAAATGTTCATAATTTGCCCCCAAAACAGGGGTGGTGGAATCTTTCCCCAGGAAGTTAAACAAATTCCCCAAATGCCAGGATCCTAGGGAAATGTATCCAGGAAGCAGGCCCTTATCCCCCCACTCCCTCTAGGACAGGGCAGGGTACCCACTTGGGCCCAGGGCTCAGCTCTGTTGCCTACCTCACTGATAGCCACGCATGGAGAAAAATGTTACAAAGCAAGGAAAACAAGTAAACCAACCAAAAAAAAAAAACAACACACCTCTTCCGTACTCTGAGAAAGAGACTTTTTAAACACAACACTCTTTCCTGTTAGAAAGACAGAAGCTGTGGTCCTTGCTCTCTCTACATTCAAGCCCACTCACCTCCACAAATGTAGGCAGTTTGTGGATAAAAATGCATTCGCGGGCTTCCCTGGTGGCACCGTGGTTGAGAATCTGCCTGCCAATGCAGGGGACGCGGGTTCGAGCCCTGGTCTGGGAAGATCCCACATGCCGCGGAGCAACTGGGCCCGTGAGCCACAATTACTGAGCCTGCGCGTCTGGAGCCTGTGCTCCGCAACAAGAGAGGCCGCGATAGTGAGAGGCCCGCGCACCGCGATGAAGAGTGGCCCCCGCTCGCCGCAACTGGAGAAAGCCCTCGCACAGAAACGAAGATCCGACACAGCCAAACATAAATAAATAAATAAATAAATAAATAAATAAATAAATATTAAAAAAAAAAAATGCATTCGCCACCAATGCTTCTGTCAGGCACAGGCTTCACTGTTTTTCAACCAAAGTTTTTAACACTCTCATTAACATAACATGCCCTTAGCTGGAGGTGTGATGCAAACACTCCACTGTCCAGTGGTGTCTTAAATAAATACTTTTGTTCTCTTGACTATCTATCCTGCCCGTGTTTAGCCCCCGAGTCAGAAGCCGATGGCTCCCCATTTCCCCTCTGCACGCAGCACCTTTAGCTCCTTCAGCGGGCAGCAGCACCCCCACCTTTCCGAGGGCCTCCATCACTCTCTGTATGTCCTTCACTCTCCATCTCAGAGGAGTCATGGCACTCAAAGAGGCTGCCAAAGCAGGGACCCCTCTGCTGAGAACGAGGGCCAGGTGAGCAAAGTTCTGAGTGGAAACCTGCACAACCCTGGCAGGCAGGCAGGAAGGCAGGCAGGCAGGCACTTAATTAGGGCTTTTAAAGAGATTCTTCCAATGAGCATTCATCGACCATTTGCTGTGCCTGCTACAAAATCCTAACAAGGCTCAGCAGCAATAAGAATCTGCTCTGCAGTGTCCACTGCTTTATCACGGAAGCCAAGAGGTTTTTCTAAAAACATGCAAAGGGAAGAATAAAATCCTTCCAGGCCACATTTAGCACCAGGGTCAGCAGTGTGGTCTCAGCAGAGGAAAAACAACGGGTCCTGGGCCAGAGAGCAAGCTGCTGGTCTAAGGAGAGACAAGACCCACAGAAGTATGTGCTCACTTGACTTTATTTCTGGTCATAAAACAGCCGATTACTTTACTAGGATAAAACAGCAATTTTTTTCTAGTCTGCTTTCACAATCATCTTTCTTCCCTGTTTCTAAAATTGATTTCATTCCCATTTAGCTATGAGCCAAACACAGCCCTCAGTCCACTGTTTCCCAGTTCATTTTCCATCATGTCATTTTATTTCAGCTTTAGAACCCAAATCCTTGTTTACATGTAAATAACTCAGTGTGATTTCCACTTATTTAAAAACAAATAAGAAAAGACCACTAATCATCAATTGTTTTACCATTTACAGCAAAAGATCCTATTCCCATTGATCATTTTTCATTATTAAAACATCATTTTTAGCTCTTTTTCTCTCAAGGACTGGGTTTGGATAATTGAGCTTTGAAGAAAGATTGTAAACTTTTTGGATATAAATTGAGGGGAAAAACCTGAAATGTTAAGTACTAAGTTGTAGTCCTCTATTGCCCTTATCTTTAATAATGGAAATACAATTTAGTGCACCATGCAAAAGAACATCCTTATATTTTTCAATTGCAAGTGTCCAATTATGCACAAGGGTCAAGGCAAAATTGATCTGAAGGAGCTCAATTTTAAAATCATTAAAATAAAATCAGGACAAAGGATGCCGTAGTATTAAGCTAAAATGTTTAAAAACGAAAAGTATTATGCATGCCGCATGGCGGAAGATCAGATTTTTGTTAATGCAAGTTTTAAATGCTGATTAATCCTCTCGAGAGTCAGTTTCCCAAAGCATTGGACTGTATTCAAGTCTTTTTCAAAACGGCACATCACTTCCATTATTCTGAATATTAATTGAACAACATTATAACTAAGGATACAAAGCAAGATTTAAAACATGATTACAGCTGTCAGTGCTTACATCTAAATAAGTCATTGGAAATTCAAGCTTAGAAGAAAAAAATGGTGTAAATCGGTCTTAGAACAGTGAAGCTCTCTCTTAGCTTTTTCAAAAATGAATTTGCTGTTTAGGACTCGAGAAAGCTTCACCTGTGACTTGGTCTTAATATATTTATCTGGGCAATTCTCAATCAGAAATCAGAGTTATGTTTTGACTTGAAATTTGGGACAATGTCAAGGACATTTTCTTTGTGGGAGAAGGAAAGGAAGAGCCAAAGAATATTATTAGTTCATAGAATTTTCCCATTTCCTTATTTTATATTTCTGTTTCAGTCTCTTGTCTATACTCAAAAATCAAAGAATTAACCAAATTTAAGCAAATAAGATATTACTATGGTTTCAAAACAACTCATTAAGCTTAGAGTCAAGCAATGGTAAGTAACTAATGATTTATTTTCACAATCATCAATTGTCTAAATTCAACTTCTTTTATCTCCCAAATCCAGTTTGGGGATAGCTAAAATCCCCATTTCCCCACCAGAAGCAGTGTAAAATATTGGCTTCTATTACAACCTTGGGGAATTTTAGTTTAGTTTTGTTTTGTTTCCTTAAATGGTTGCTGCGTATTCGAGTGATAGCTCTTTGTTCAAAAGGATGCAAAAGCCACTCTCACATCTAATTCTAGTGAGATAAATGACATTATGAAGGGAATATTAAAAATTTACAGCCCTTTTTACTAAGTTTATTTGTCAGCCAAACATGCTGAATATTGCATAGCACACACACAAAAGCATGCCATCCTGACGATGAAAAAGATATGAGCAAATAATGATGCAGTGATAACAAGTCTGATGGAGTTTGCATATCTCTGTTGCTGTTTGGCATGTCATTTAATTGCATTGCGCCAAACCAGCAGAATCACACAATATGTTAGTGTAAAGGGTCCACAGTTTAAGCGGAAAATCTAGAAGTGTTAACTATACACTGTCTAATTATACAACCCTACTGTCCCGGAATGTGATTTCAGAAACCATTTCTGACATATGGGAAAAGGGTAGAACAGCTGGTCATTAAGGTTTTCTCAAGACTATTTAGCAACACACTTGAATGTAATTAAAGTGAGACACTAAATACTGCACTTGTGGTACAATGTATTTTTAATTTTTATGGCATGTGGTAAAAGTAAATAGATGCAAAGCATTCAAGTTTCTCCATTCGGCATCCAGCTTGTCAAAGATGCAGTGACTGTTTGGTTGATTGCAAGCCGGGTCCTGGTGTAAGTCACAGACATCCATTTGGGATGTTTAAGGCTGTCTTAAAGGGACTGAATTCGGGCAATATTCAGAGGGACGTCTAATTGGAATCCCCGACAATTCATGAGATGAATTCGTTCATTTATTTATTCATTCATTCATCAAACGCGACCTGGAATAATTTTAGATGATAAAGACATTAGCCCTGCCCCGAGTTGCCCACAGCTTATGATGCTTAAAATACAGAGTGATGCAAGGTGATTAAAGGGTACTATGGGAGCCCCAAGAAGGGGCATCTGGCCCAAACCGGTGATGTCCAGCAAAGCCTCCTAAATTGGAATCATCTTAGGCAAGTAGAAAATACGGGAGAGAGGGATAAGATGTAGAGCAGGACCATCTAAGCAGAGGGAGCAGATTATGCAAAGGCTTGGAAATGAGAATATTGTATAATAAGAATATAATTTTTACATTTATTGAACACTTACAACATCCTGGCACTGGGCTAAGTCCTTCACACATATTATCTCATTTAATCCTCACAGAAGCACTGTGTGGTAAGTACTGTGGTCTATACTTTACAGATGAGGAAACTAACAGAATAGTTCACGGCAAAGCAGTTTATGGGTGACTGAACCAGGATTCAAACCCAGGTTTGTCTGAGTCCCAAATCAAACTTTTCTCCATATTGCCTTTCCCCAACTGACAGAAAAACAGCATGTCTATTTAGTTTTTAAAGAACTTAGTGTATAAACTCATTAGTCCTTATTAAAGCCCTATGATTAAGAGAAAGGAAAAGACAAGCTACAGAGTGGGAGAAAATATTTGCAAATCACATGTCTAATAAAGGACTTATATTCAGAATATATAAAGAACACTCAAAACTCAACAGTAAGAAAATAAATCACCCAATTAAGTAGCTGAGCAAAAGATTTGACAGACACTTCTACAAAGAAAAAATATAATGCTAATTAAGCACATGAAAAAATGCTTACCGTCATTAGCCATTAGGGAAATGCAAATTAAAACTACAAAAAAATACCATTACATTCCTACTAGAATGGCTAAAATAATAAAAATCATGACAATACCAAGTGCTATCAAAGATGTGGAGCAACTGGAACTCCTACACATTGCTGATGGGAGTGCAAGATCGTACAGCCACTCTGGAAAATTTTGGCAGTTTCTTATAAAGTTAAACATACACTTACCATATGATCCAGCAAATCTACTTCTAGGTATTTACCTCAGAGAAATGAAAATCTATGTGAATATTTAGAGCAGGATTATTCATAACCTTTGAAAACTAGAAACAATACAAATGTCCTTCAACAAATGAATTGTCAAACTATGTCACATCTGTGCAATGGAATGCTGCTCGGCCATGAAAAGGAGTGAACTAGTATACACAACCAACATGGATGAATGTCAAAGGCATTATGTTGAAGAAAGGAGACAGTCTCACACACTCTATGTCATTCTGAAAAAGGAAATCTTATAGGAACAGTTGTCATGGGTTAAGAGTTGGGGGATAGTTTGACTACAAAGGGAATTTTTAGGGGAAGGAAACTTTTCTGTATCCTGGTTGTGGTTGTGAGTATATAAATGTATGCATCAAGACTCATAGAACTACACACCAAAAATAAAGTCAATTTTACTGCATAAAACTTTTTAAAAAACCCTATGAGGTAGATGTCTTAGTTTGGGTTCCCCCAAAACAAACCTTGAGATAAGAAATTAGGGACTAGGAATTTATTTGCAAAGTGAGTCCAGGAATCGTAAGTGAAGAAATGGGGAAAGTGAGACAGAGAAGGGAGAAAAGTAAAAAAAAGTTGCGTTATTGAGTGGGTCTCCATGGTGGGTGGCTTCAGCTCAATCACACTGAGAATCTTCTGAGAAACCACGTGGAGTATGTCTCAGAATTGCTCTACCTGTAGGCATCTTTCATTTGGTTGGGGCTGAAGTTGCCCTTGGAGCATAAACTCTTATGCTTCTAGGTTGTGTAAGTGCGTTTGAATGCCTTTAGGCAAAGAAGAGGAAAGACCTAGGTCCTTGAGGTGGGAAGATGTCACCTGCCTATTGCAGCTGCTCGTGAATTCTGGTGGGCTGAGGAGTAAGGCAAGTCAATCGACAGCATCTGCTAATGAGGTATTAGTAATAGATGCTCTATACATTTGGTTTTGCAATAAAGTGGAGGAAATTTGTCAGATGATTAAAATAAATATATGCAATGTTGATAATAAGAACTCTAGTCATTTGGGAAAATACTTACAATATGCCAGGTACCACCTTAGACTTGCCAGACTTCTCCTTATTCTATCGTCTAATTCTTCCAACAGCCCCATGAGATAAACATCAATACCCCCACTTTACAAGCAAGGAAACTGAGGCTCAAAGCATTTAAGTAGCTTCCCCAAGTATGCACACGTGCACACACACACACACACACACACACACAAACTGAGTGATAAGATCAACTTAGAAGCCCATAGTTTTTCCATCATGCTTGGTCAGTGCCTACTTTGATCTATGTTGATACATAACATTACAGAAGATATAATAATTCTGAGAAAACAGTGCATAGCATGAGGAATTATGAATTGTGATTAAAAAGCCAGGTCTAAGTCACTCCAGGGTTGAGCCCTACTTGTGGGAATACTCAGCCCTTCTATTTCTGGGTAACTGTGGGCATTTCATTGTTCATTAGAATCTTCAATAGATAGTGGCTGAGAAAAAAAAAAAAAAACTCAAACCAATTCACTTTACTCCTTACACAGATGTCTAGAAATGGTGAAACTTTGGCTAATAAGAAATTGAAAATTGGCTGTGAATAATAATCATCTGTGCAACTGCTATCTTCTTATTAGCATAAATGACCAAGCGATGCTCTAGCTGTGAACATTGATCCTGTAGCTTCAGCCTCCTTACCACCACTGTGGAACTATACCTTTCATTTTCCTTACTGCTTCTTAATGGGCAGTCCTTCAACCCTGAAGATGACTTTGCTGCAAAAGGACATGAACTTGGAGTTGTTTTCCACTGTAGGAAGAATAGGATTATAGACTCATCCACATTCCCTTACTCTCTCCCAATTGTCATCTCTATTCTCATCACAGTAGCTGGACACAGTTAAAGGATATAGACTTTTTGGCCAGAGAACAAAAGAAAGATAACAGACCCACGTGGGCACTGAACCCCTGACCTCATTAGCATTGTTTTCTCACCACCTCTGCTAACAGAGAGCCCAATTACGAATACTGAATCAAAGAGGGAAGTCACCTCTTCACCTGGAGCCAAGAAAAGCCTACGACAGCTGGTTTTTAAGAAGGGAATGCTTCTCCAGTCAAATAACCACAGTACGAACATCCACAAGCAATTTCTAAGCATCTTCCATCCTTGCATGGCTCAGTATAACAAGAAGTGCTGTCAATGTGGTTTCCAGTCTGGGAGGTGATGAAGGCTTTGGGAGTATCACCCTACGATGGATGTGATGGAGTATGCTGGGTGTACCTTCTTACAAAGACTCTCAAGAGTGAGCCAACTTGAATCTGCTGCAGTTGTAATCCCCCAATCTTAGTCCCCTCTTTGAAACCCTTCCATACTGTCTTTTTTTTTTTTTTTTAACTTTTTATTTTATATTGGAGTATAGCCGATTAAAAATGTTGTGATAGTTTCAGGTGCACAGCAAAGTGACTCAGCCATACATATACATGTATCCATTCTTCCCCAGACTCCCCTCTCATCCAGGCTGCCACATAACATTGAGCAGTGTTCCCTGTGCTATACGGTAGCTCCTTGTTTGTTCCACACTGTTAGTCTTGACACTCGAAGCTCTGCCTAACTTCTTTTGACTGTCCACTGAGGGATCTGTGGCAGAGATAGTTCCACAGTGGGTTTTACAATTGAAATGACTCATTACTCTATGGCATTATAGAGATTCTTCAAAGCGGTTCTTAAACTGCTAATTACAACTTAATTGTTCTGAAAGGTAGCGAATTTGTACGATTTGTGTCTCTGTGCGCATGAGTATATGCGTGTATATAGTTGTTTAGGAATTTTTTTAGAATATAACTTGAGTTACATCTTATTAGTTGTATTCCATTTTTTGAAAACTTAAGTTATTTCAATAAGCTCCTGGGATGCAATGACTGAATAGGTCAGTCAAGGCATGATGCTAATAAAACCAAAGATGACTCAATTCCCAGACCAGTTACAGGGCTTTTTAATAGCCATGGGCCACAGCTCTAGGCAGAGCCAACCAGCTCATACATGGTGTGATTTACATAATGAGAACAAGGAGAGAGAGAGTATGGACAGTTCATTGCAGAAACACCTTCTCTACTGGAAAAAACATACAGCCAATTCTGATGGCAGTGGTTTAGCTTTATATTGTTCTCATATACTAAAGGCGGCACTACTTAATGAATTAGAAGATATATGCCCAGAAGCTAGAGTTGGCCTATCCAAAGGTGAATTCTTGTTCTAGACTCCAAATTGCGGTTATGTTTCAGAATATATTTTACTTTATAGAAGATTTTTGACCCTAAGGATTTGGCTGCTAACTCTTCCTTCTCCTCTACTCTACTCTACTCTTCCCAGCACCAGACAACAATGAACTTCCCCCCCCATTTCCCACCAAGCCTATGCATATAATTTACAGGCATACCTCGGAGATATTGTGGGCTCAGTTCCAGGCCACCACAGTAAAGGGAATAATGCAATAAAGCAAGTCACACCAATTTTTTGATTTCCTAGTGTGTATAAAAGTTACATTTATACGATACTGTAATCTGTTAATTATGCAATAGCATTATGTCTAAAAAAACAGTGCACATATCTTATTTAAAAATACTTTATTTCTAACCATCATCTGAGCCTGTAGTGAGTCATAATTTTTTGCTGGTGGTGGGTCTTGACTCAGTGTTGATGGCTGCTGACTAATCAGGGTGGTAGTTGCTGAAGGTTGGGAAGATTGTGGCAATTTCTTAAAATAAGATGACAATGAGGTTTGCTGCATCAATTGACTCTTCCTTTTCAAGAACGATTTCTCTGTAGCGTGCAATGGGATTGGATAGCATTTATCCAGAGTAAAACTGCTTTCAGAATCAGGGGTGGTCCTCTCAAACCCTGATGCTGCTTTATCATCCAAGTGTATGTAATATTCTAAATCCTTTGCTGTCATTTCAACTATCTTGATGGCATCTTCACCAGGAGTAGATTTCATCTCAAGAAATCACTTTCTTTGCTCATCCATAAGAAGTAACTCCTCATCTATTCAAGTTTTATCATGAGATTGCAGCAATTCAGTCATATCTTCAGGCTCCACTTCTAATTCTAGTTCTCTTGGCATTTTGACTATATTTGTCATTACTTCCTCCACTGAAGTCTTGAACCCCTCCAAGTCATATATGAGTGCTGGAATCAACTTCTTCTAAACTCCTGTTAATGTTGATATTGTGACCTCTTCCCATGAATTATGAATGTTCTTCATAGAATCTAGAATGTTGGATCCTTTCAAGAAGGTTTTCAACTGACTTTACCCAGAGCTGTTGGAAGAATAACTATCTACGGCAGCTATAGCCTTATGAAATTTATTTCTTAAATAGTAAGACTTGAAAGTCAAAATTACTCCTTGATCCATGGGCAGCAGAATGGACATTGTGTCAGCAGGCATGAAAACAACATTTATCTCATTGTACATTCCATCAGAGCTTTTGGATGACCAGGTGCATTGTCAATGAGCAGTAATATTTTGAAAGGAATCTGTTTTTCTGAGCACGAGTTCTCAAGAGTGGGCTTAAAATATTCAGTAAACCATGCTGTAAACAGATGTGCTGTCATCCACGCTTTGTTTTTCCATTTATAGAGCCCAGGCAGAGTAGACTTAACATAATTCTTAAGGGCCCTAGGACTTTCAGAATGGTAAATAAACACTGACTTCAACTTCAAGTCACCAGCTGCATTAGCCCCTAACAAGAGTGCCGGGGGGCTCTTTGAAGCTTTGAAGCCAGGCATTGACTTTTCCTCTCTAGCTATGAAAGTGCTAGATGGTATCTTCTTCCAACAGAAGCTGTTTCATCTACACTGAATATCTGTAGCCACCTTCCTTAATTATCTTAGCTACATCTCCTGGATAACTTGCTGTAGCTTCTACATCAGCACTTGCTGCTTCACCTTGCACTTTTATGTTATGGAGACAGCTTATTCCCTGAAACCTCATGAACCAACCTCTGCTGGCTTCAAACTTTCCTTCTGCAGCTTCCTAACCTCTCTCAACCTTTTGAATTGAAGAGAATTAGGGCCTTGCTCTGGATTAAGCTTTGACTTAAGAGAATGTTGTGGCTGGTTTGATCTTCTACCCAGACCACTAAAACTTCCTCCATATCAGCAATAAGGCTGTTTTGCTTTCCTTTGTGTTCACTGAAGTAGCACTTTAAATTTCCTTCAAGAACTTTTCCTTTGCATTCACAACTTGGCTAACTGTTTGGCCAAGAGACCTCACTTTCAGCCTATCTTGGCTTTTGATATGCCTTCCTCACTAGGTTTAATCATTCCTAGCTTTTGATTTAAAGTGAGAGATGTGCGACACTTCCTTTCACTTGAACACTTAGAGGCCATTGCAGGGTTATTACAGTGCTTTGCAACCACCTAGAGGGGTGGGATAGGGAGGGTGGGAGGGAAACGCAAGAGGGAGGAGATATGGGGATATATGTATATGTATAGCTGATTCACTTTGTTATAAAGCAGAAACTAACACACCATTGTAAAGCAATTATACTCCAATAAAGATGTTTAAAAAAAAGTAATAATAATTGACCTAATTTCAATACTGTTGTGTCTCAGGGAATAGGGAGGCCTGAGCAGAGGGAGAGAGATGGGGGATGGCTGGTTGGTGGAGAAGCAGAACATACACAACAATTATCAATTAAGTTAGTTGTCACATGTGGGTGAGCTTAATGGTGCCCTCAAACAATTACAATAGTAACATCACAGATCACTGATCACAGGGCACCATAACAAATCTAAAATAATTTAAAAAGTTTGAAATATTGCGTTAATTACATAACTGTTACACAGAGACAAGAAGTGAGCAAATGCTATTGGAAAAATGGTACAGATAGACTTGCTCAATGCAGGGTTGCCACAGACCTTCATTTGTAAAAAACCCAATCTGCGAAGCGCAATAAAGTGAAGCACAATAAAATGAGGTCTGCCTGTATAGCCATAGAAAACTTAGTTTATGAGTCAATTCTGACTCTGTTTGATAGGCATTGCTAGTATGCCAACATCTCATTCTCCTCTCCTTCCAGGTACAAAGAAAATTACGTAGCCCTACTCTTTGAAGTTAGGTGTGTCCACGTGAGTAGTTTGGGTCAATGAAAGGTGAGCAAAAGAGTCCAGAACGTTTAACGGCTTCAACTCAACTCTCCAGACTTCATGGCAGCGAACCCAGAGGCAAACCTGAACCTACTGGTGATATATCAGCACTAGAAATGATGCCACCTCGTCAGCCTGTGATCCTGAGTGACGTCTCTGTGGAGCAGAGCTGCCCCTGACCCTACACCACCACCTCTAGATGGTAGGAAAACAAGAAATCAACCTGTGATGTTTTAAACCATTGACAGTTTGAGGTTGTTTCTTTCCCCAGTCTATCCTGACTGCCTCACTAGAGAAGAAAGTATTTCAGCACCTCAGCCTTTCCGACTTGGGGACTGGGTATCTGAAGGTTTGCCAAGAGTTCCAGGCTCCGAAAGGCTCACCGAGGCACTTCCTACAATACTGGCCTTGTCTATGTTACTGGGTTCATGCCTCAGTTTCCCCTCTGAGTAGGGACCTGACTCTACTGTGGCCTAGCTCTCTTGGGCCCTCCATAACGTCATGATCAATGAAGCTGTAGGCATCTCCTGCCTCCACCTGGACTGTGTCAGCAGCCCCTCTCACTTGGTTTGAGCTTAGAGCCCATCTGAACCTCTCCTGTTTACCAAGCTCCCCATTACATCTTCACTGCACTGCTCTCCCAGGGTTCACCCACAGACTCCTCCTTTCCCTGCCTGTCCTTCACTTCACGTCTTGGTTGTCAAGTCGTCAATGTACCTCATGCTGAACCTTACTTGAGTTTTGATGACACTTGCTCTTATTATTTCCCAGCATATGGTTAAGTTACATATAAGAGCCCAGAACAACCTGAGAAGGATGGAGTTCAGAATAAATCCCACTTGTATGCTAAAGCAGGCAGAGTCCAGATTCTACAACAGGCCTGAAAGAAGTTGACTCCAACAGATAGAGCATGGACTTAGGTGGGAATTAGGCAAAAGACTGGTGTCAAGACATTTAATATGATTTTAAAAGGGAAGCCAGTTGAGGTCAATACCAGGAGGCCAGAGAGGCAGGCAGAAACAGGGGCATGTGCAAGGCAGTATAAACCCTCTAAAAGACAGATGCTGGAATACTGGTTGCATTTCTGAGACAGAGAATAAGACAGGATCCAGATCTCAGACCTAGAGCAAATGTGGAGCCCAAGTCTCCAAAATAAGGCCAAGGTCAACTATTTGACTTTCCAGCCCAAGGTCTGGAGGATTGGAATCACAAAGGACTGCTGTCGTTCCCTAAATGTGTCATGGGAAAACGTATGCTTTTTCTTGGGGTTTGGGAGACGGATGTACCTATAAGTGGAGTTAAGGACACTTGATACGAGACAAAGAGGCTGAGAACCAAGCAGGATCTGACAGACTTCATTAGCAAAGTACATTGGCAGCATGGTCAAACCACTGTGCAAAGCAGGAAGTCAAGATTTCCAAATTGAAACAATTTGATGGAACAACTGACAACTCATGGTCTTACATAAAGGTTGATATGTCTTTCGATGCATAGAACTTTTCTGGATTGGGCAGAAGGGGAGATAAGTATGGACTTTGATTTAACCTCATCCCTCAGAGTATGTGTGGGGTTGTACTACTAGCTTAGATGGTTTTGGCTGAGGGATAAGGAAAGAATAGCTTCATCAGCTAGTGTTCACCAACAACTCTGTGTGCCTATCAAAAGTGTAGGAAGATTTGGACTCCTTCATTAAGAATCCCTTATTTTTTAGGGCAAAAACAGTTCATGCACATGAAACACTATGCAAGCATTATTAAACAATAGGTACTTTATTGTCAGCTTGCATTGATATGCCTCTGGCTACCATAGGATTGCAGAGAAGCCAAAGATGAATCACTGGGAAAAGTCAAATGATTTTCACACAGAAGGTAAAATTTTATGTGGAACTTAAAGTAAGGATGGAAATTGGATAGAGCTAAGGAAAGAATAAATCTGACAAGAGAAAGAGAATGAGCAAAAGCCTTGAAGTAAGAAGAGGAAGGGAGTCATGTTAGACAGCAGGAAGGCAGCCAGTGAGAGAATAGGGGTGTTGAGCAGTAAAAACAATTTGAGGTTGGCGGGGAGGTTGTCTAGAATGCAGCAAAACTTGGCAAGTAGCCAGCAGAGAAGTTTACACTTGCTGGGGTAGAAATTGAAAATCCCTAGTACCATTCACACAGAAGACAGAAAGGTAACAAAGGAAAGGAAACGGATGTGACCTAAGGCACCTAGATCACAGTCAAGGGAGACCTTCGGCAAGTAACCACACTGCTCCAAGGGGTGTTCTGGCTCTTGACATCCCTTGCCTCTGTGACTGTGAGTGACTTACACAGTGCTATGAAATAAACATCTGCTGAAGGTCCACTCTCAATTCAGAGCTTCACGAAGATGCTCAGCAATTCCAGAGGCCACTCTTCCTAGGACGGAGAACAGGCCTGGGTTTTCAGCATTCGAACCCATGGTCTTTCCATTCTTGCCTAGCCCTCTCTAGCCTCTGCATAACCTCACCAGCCATGTGTCCTTAGGCACCTCCTGTCACCTGTACCACTCCCTAGACTGAGCAGAGTGACTGTGTCCTGATATGGAGGCTGTGACAAGTCAGAAACTCATTCTTACCTCATTAACTCTGCGCCCCTATTCCTGGGCACCTACAAAATTCACCTTTCCACCCTTGTTTGGAGCCCCAGGACAACCCAGGTCCTCCTTTTGCTTCCTGTTTTCAGAGAGCAGGCAGAAGAGATCCATACCAGCCTGTATGGCCAGAGTTACACTGGGCCCTGGGGACTTTCCAAGAGGAAATCTTCCTCAATTTGTTGTGAAGTTCTTTGGTTTGTTGATTTAAGTCTGTGGTCTCTAAAACATACAAATCTAAGTTCCAGAATTCACAAACTCTTTACGTGCTAGACATCATGTAATTCAGTTTAAAAGTTAAAGTGGAAAAATCAAGCAATCACTTGGCTAATTAGTCTTTACCAATTTTCAAATATCTGAACATTTTTAGAAATGATTTAAATCTAAATTTTCCTGCAAATTTGTGAAGTAGAAATCCCAGACTCTGGTGGCAGATGGTGGACAAAGGGACCAAAAGGCTCAGAGAGCTGGGAATGATAGAGTGGCTTTCCTAGGTATCGTGGATGCTGTGATGCACCTCCCAGATGCTTCTTTAGGAATGAAAGGCCTGTTCCCCAGCTGCGTGTAGTGTACTAGCAGCTGACTGCCCCCAGCCGTCTGCTTTTTCTGGAATTGCCCACAGAGGAACAGAGCTGCCTTTCCCAAGGCCATGGTCCCTTCCTTCCCAGGGGCAGTCTGCACACAGTGACTGAGGTAGGAGTATAAATGTCTGGCCCACTTGCTCCAACTCAGGACAACTCAGAAGGGCAGGCCCTACCTCAGGACCCCACGAGGAGACAGCTGGGTCTGTTTGGAAACTGCGTCAGAGGCCAATTTCTCTCTGCCAGCTGCTGATCCCAGGAGCATCTTGAATAAACTTCCTATGCACTAAATTCCATCTCAGGGTCTGCTTCCTGAGGATCCCAACTTCTGATACTAGGTAAGTGTAAAACATCTAGTTAATGGGAGGACCTAGAGCAGACTCCATTCACAGAAACAATGAGGAATACATTAGTGAGAGGGGCACCAGTGTCACTGGGGAACCCAGTACTGGCTGTCCTCTGTTGACCAGAGGAGAGAGATAATAGGAATTACTGTTATAAAACTGGGCTCCCTGTTAACAATGGGGATGATAGCCTGGCTATAGCATAGAAGTCAGGTGGCCGTACGTAATGATCAGAAGCAAGGTGAGTCCAATTATAATAATGAGCCTGCGGGTCAGTAAGGCAACCAGGGACAGACAACTGTGAGATGACTAGTAGAAAATAGTGTTCCCAGGCTTCCCATACTGTATGAGCAGCCAGCAGGGTACTGCTGAGTTTATACAACCAAAAGAATCAAGGATGAACAATCAAGACATTGAGCATGGTTTCCTCAATAAAAATCATGATTCCTTGCCCAGTTTCTACATCTGAGCCCATGGTCTGAAGGAGAGACCAGGCCCTATGAGAAAGATCCTGCAACACCATGGCAAAGGCTGACAATAATTATTCCCCCAGCCCTTCCCTAAAGGTACCTCTATGGTCATTGATTCAGGTAGCCATACACTAGAGAAAGGGGAATATCCAGCTATTTAAGGACTGTTGGACAGACAGCCTGGGTGATATTGATAGTTGGGGGCCCGAAGTGTCATCATGATCCCTGTTAGAATGGGAGCAGATGGGGGCCAGGTAATAAATCAAGTCCCTGTCAGGCCCAGCTCACAGTGGGTCCACTGGGTCAATGGATCCATCCTGTGGTCATTTCCTTGACTGTTGACTGTATAATTGGAAGGGACACACTTGGTAGTTGAAAGAACCCCCAGACAGGTTCCTTGGCCTATGGCATAAGAGTTATTGCAGTGGGGAAGGCCATGCAAAAGGCTCTAAAACTGTTCTTGTCCCAGGCCAAGATAGTAAATAAAAGATAATATGGTTTCCTATGTGGGAATGGCAAAGACTAAAGCCACCCCTAAAATCTAAAGCATGTATGAGGTGGTGGTCCCCATCACATCCCCATTTAAGTCTCCAGTATGGCCCCTACGAAAAACAGAGGGATCATGTTGGATGATGTGATCTCCCCAAAACTCAACCAAGTCATAGCCCCAGTTGGAACTGTCACACTAGAAGTAACATCTTTCTACAGCAGGTTAACACAGCTTCAGTTACATGGTATAAGGGCATTGACCTACATAACGAGTTAACTCTTTTCCATCTCTATCAGCAAGGAGAATTAGAAGCAATTCAAATGTAACTGACAATGGTATACATTTATGGTCTTGCCCCAAGGTGACATGAACTCACCATCCTCTGTCTCAGTAGAGTCTGAAGAGATCGGGACCCTCTGGGCAGTCTACATATATAGTGAACATATATGTTCACTATATCCACACTATCTTGCTAATCCACCTGCATGAGCAAGAACTGGCAAGGGCGTTGGAGACTTTGTGGGAAAAAAGTTCAATCAATAGGTAGAGATAGAGAGATAAAGGGTAAGGGTGAGAATACTAGCTAAAGGGAGAGAGAGAGAATGCTAGCCAGAGACAGAGAGAGGGAGAGAGAGAGAGAGAAACTAGTTAATGAGAGAGATGGAGAGGGTGGAATACAAACGTTATGTCAATATCAAATAATCTGCAGCATTCCAGGACATCCCACCCCCCTGACGATATTATTGTATCTTATACCTCTCACAACTAAGAAGAAAGCACCATGCTTCCTTGGTAGGCCTCTTTGGGTTCTTGAGAGACAGTACATTCTTGACTTGAGAATACACAAATGACATGTAAGGCTGCCAGCTCTGAGTGGGGCTCAGAAAGAAAGGACCGTGCAACAGGTTCAGAGTGCTGTACGAGCAGCCTGCCACTTGATCTAGTCAACTCACTGGATCTTATGATACAAAAAGATGTGCAGAGTGTATGGCAAACCCCACAGGAGAATCAGAATTTAGAACTCTAAGCTTCTGGAGCAAGGGTATGCCATCTATAGCAGAGAACTAAACACCATTCAAAAGAGGGTTCCTTGCATGCTACTGGCCCTGGTAGAGATGGAACATCTGACCATAAGACACCAAGCGACCATGCAGCCAGAGCTACCCATTATGGGGGGTTTATCAGACCCACCAAGTCATAAGGTTGCTCAGGCATAAAAGCCATCAATTTTAAGATGGAAGTAGGACATCCAGGATCAGGCATGAGCAGGGCCAGAGGGTGAAAACTGCAGAAGCCCTTGTCATCCACCACTGTTGCACTTGCCCTTAGCAAACATCTATGACCACATAAGAGGCCCCTTATGACCACCTGATGAAGGTGGGGAAAAGGCCAAATTTGGTTTATGGATGGCTCAGTGTGTGAGCACAAGCTGAAAATGGACTCCTGGTGAACTGCAGCCCCATTAAGTGGTGGCCTGCAACAGTGAGGGGAAATCCTCCCAATAGGCAAAGCTTTAGGTGGTATATCTGATGATAAACTGTGTATGGAAAGAGAAATCAGCCGAGGTAAGAATTTCCCTCAACTCATGAGTAGCGGTGAATGGCTTGGCTGGGCAAGGACCTGGAACCAAGATGTTTGGAAGATCAGAAACAAGAAAATCTGAGAAAGAAGCATGTTGATGGATCTATAAGAATGGGTGTGAAACATGAAAATCTTTTTATATTATGTTAATGACCATCAGAGAGTAAACACCATGGAATAAATAGTCAACTAAATAACCAACTACACATAATAACTAAGCCAATTGATGTCAGCCAGCCTCTGTCATTAGTCACCCTAATCCTGGTGTGATGGGTTCATGAATAAGATACCCATTGTGACAGGGATAGAGGGGATGCCTGAGCCCTAAAGTACAGGCTCCCACTCACCAAAGCCAACTTAGTTGTTGTCACCACTAAATGTCTCATTTGACACACAAAGACTAGTGCTGAGCCCATCCCTTGAGACCAACCACCCACTTGGTGGTAAATTGATCAAAGGAGATCCTTTTCACCCTGGATGGGGCAGCAATTCTTCTTAACTGAAATCAGCATATATCCTGTTTGCAAGGCTGTGGCCTGCTTGACTACAGACGTTTAATCTACTGACATCCACTTAATATGTCACTTACTATCCACTTAATATTCCACTTAATGTCACCTCTGACTAAGGGACCCACTTTATAGAAAAGGAGGTGTGGCAGTGGGCACACAACCAAAGGATCCATTGGCTCTATTAAGTATCAAAACACACAGAATCTGTAGACCTGATAAAACAATGAAATGGTTTTTTGAGGGCACAGCTGAAGTGCTAGCTTAGAGATGATACTGCAAGAACTGGGTACCATCCTCCAGGATAAGACATACATCTTTAATCAACAACCAACATATGGTGCTGTGCCCTGATAGGGGGAGTTATTGGGGATGGGGACCAAGAAGTGGAAGGAGGAGTGGCCCTGCTCACCATCACTCCCAGTGGCCCACTTGAGAAATCTGAGTTTTCCATCCCCACAACTTTAGGCTCTATGGGTCTAGAAGTCATGGTTCCCAGAGACGGGGAGGGGTCCCCTGCTCCGGAGCACAGATGGCCTTGAAATACGGATGGGCCGGACCTACTCACATGATAATCACATAGGTTATCCAGTGATTCCCAGTAATATCCAGTGATACCCAGTAATAGCTAATATTGTCAGGCAAGTCCCCAAGGAATCCATATGTAACTGAATTTCCCTAGAGTAGAAGATTCTTGTGGTTAATTTCTTGGGTGCTTTGGAGACAGCCCTAAAGGAGCATCAGAGATAGGCTTGCAGTCAGACATTCAGAGGTATGAGTAAAGCAGGGTCCCTCTCCTTTCAGAGAGCCTCCCCACAAGCACACCTGGGTAGAGGAGAGCCACGCTTCCTCACAGGTGTGTCACCACACACCCAGGTTCCATGAATAGGTTACAGGTGTGTGTGGGGATTCTGCTCTCTGAGCCTGCAGGGCAGCTGGGCAGGGCCTGGGGCAGCCAGAGAGAGCCTCCAGCAGAAATCAGCCTCTTCCAGACCTCCTCACTAGGTTTTTCTAAAGAAGCAAGATCTGATGCTGTTTCCCTCATGAAAAACTCAACAAGCATCTGAGTGGAAGAATGAAGGATATGGGAAGCCAGGTGGGTCCTAGAAAGATCTTGTTTTGACGTTTGCCAACTTAACGCATACTTCGTGGTGGCCATATTAGAAGGGATCAATGTGTGAATTCTCTGGACTTCATTTAGATTTCCCTAAATAATTCTCCATAGAGCTGTATTGTTTCTCTATTCTGTGGCCAATTAAATTGGCCATCAGATCTTACTATGAAGAAAAATTCACCTGAAAGGGCATCAGCTGGGTAAACATCCTTGAACAGAAGTGCTGAGTCAGTTTTGAGCTGGTCCTCACTCAGGCAGGTATTCTCCCTTCCTGGGGTGAAGGGCTGTTTCGATATTACTCAAGAAATAAGAAAACATCTTCTTCTCTCATACTAGTTGCTCTTGAGGTACCCAACATATTTTTGAATCTTCCCAGGCATCCTTCTTCCCACCCACCCCCCCCCTTGATGGTACCATATGCTTTCATCTTAGAAAGAAGTGCTGGTTTTTTACTTTCCCTTTATTTGCTGTAGGGCAGTGTCAGACAGTGCATCTATCCAGGGAGTGAGGTTCAAGGAGGCTGTAGGGGAGAGGTATTGCTTCTGGTAGGAAGCCACGCTTGCTGAGCTTGTGGTCTACTTGGGCCCTCCATCGTGGCCTTGGGCAGGCCACTTGACCTGGGCCTCAGAGGGATTCAGTCACCAATGTAGAGCTGGTGGTGGCTTAGGGTGAGCTACTCTGACACCCAAAGAGAAAAGAAGCCTTGGAATTACCAAGAGCTTCTGCTGTGACAGGCTCACACAGAGCTCCCCAACTCAGAATAGGACGTTTCTCTCTTCTTTGTGTGAGAGTTTTTTTGGTGTCTGAGTCAGAAGCAAATACAGGCAAAGTTACACTGGTTCCTCCAGTCTTACCAGCATTGGCTCCGAGAGCAAAGCAGTGACGGTTCCAGATTTTCATCTCAAACCAGTGCCAACTGTTTGTCTTCTGCTGCTGGGTGGCAGGCCGAGCAGGGAGCAGGATCCTGAAGGGTCTTTTGCGTTTATCACCTCTTGTTTTTTATGATAACTTTATATGGTCTTTCCCAGCTACTAAACTCATACAGAGATCAGGACAAGGTCTCTTTGCTTCTACTTTTCTCCTTTATAACAACAATCACAGTCTCCTGAGACTGGACACATTTGTTTTCTCAGCCCACTAACTCCAACTACAGTACATTTCCTCCTTATCATCACTATTTAGTTTGTAATTATTCCAGTCTACGAACTCCTACAGAGGTTGGGGATAGCCGTGGCTAAATTGCTTGAATCACTGATTTGGGGTCCTTCGTTGTCATTAATAAACTCAGGACATAGGAGTCCCTAGAGGTCCAGCTCCTCCAATTTGATGAACATTTATGTTTGCACTCCAGGGACAGAAATGGAAGCTGTTGTCAAGGACCTTGCCATGAAGATCAGAAGTTTCATTTAAGTCTATCGTGATTGCAGGTTCTGTTTATTCTCTTGCTGTAAAATGGCTAATGAGAAGCCTATCTGGCTAAGTTATGAGAATGGCATCTAAAACAATGAAGAAATGAAATTCTAATCAGGCACAAACCACCTCTTCCCAAAGATACAGATCACCAGATCTCAAGTTACCCTGACGTTTGGCTCTATAGGGAATTGAAAGGAATCAACCTAAAAGACAGCTGCTAAAAAGAGTTCATCCCCAAATATTTTAAACTTACATATGAAAGCTATGTTTCATTGAATGGCTGTGAACATCAACAATTGTTGGTGGCAGTATGGGGGATGGGGAGATCTTTAGAGTTTGCCCTCAGTCTTAATTAGAAATCACATTGGCTTGCAGGCCTACATTAATTTACAGGACCGACTAAGCTATGTATGACTAGATGTGCACATGTAGAGGCACCAAAAGGAGTGTTAAATAGTCGTCTTCATCATCAGCCAGCCAACACACAAATTGCATTAAAGCCCTGGATACACAGAGAACAAGAGCTACACAACATCACAGATGTTTTAGAATCATTTATCCTGCAGAAAGCTATGCAGTTTTCTTGTGTATCTTAAGTGAACTCATCAGCTAGAAATCTAGTTGTTGTGGATATTAGGAAATAGTGGTACAGTGGCAGAGACCTGGGCTGTTGCTTGGCTTTGAGTTGGTGATCCATAGTGGGAAGAAGGTAACCTAGGGAGCCCCTGCAGGGCTCCGTGGAAGTCATTTACATATGCTCTTTAGAAGTGCCCCTCTCTCACCAGCCCTTGGAGACATCACAGATGGCAAACAGGGAAGGCTCACGGAACCCCAACATCTGGTCAAATGGTTCCACATAAGGAAAGAGAGTTAAATCTCTTTGATTAGAGTAGGTTACACACCCCTCTAGGACCTCCATTCTCTCTGCTTCAGGAACAATGATCTTAAAGTTTCAGACAGATTTTGAACCCATTCAAAGCCCAAGAATAGCTATCTCAGTAGGAAGAACTTATTAACACAGAGATTTACATGAGTGAAGCTAGTCAATAAGAGAAGAGACTTTGGGAGGATGAAAGGAAATGAAGAGAAAAGGGAGTGAATAACCAAACAGTTCAAGTCAGAGTTTGATTTTATTTCCCATCCCGTAATTTTCATAAACCAAGATTTTTATACATTGGGTCTATCGATAAGAACTGGTTAAAAAATAAGGGAGAGGAGAGGCTTAAATAAATAGTAAAGCTAAAAGACACCCAGGGGCAGATCCCTCTCTCAAATGCACAGCTTGCTGCTCCACATATAGTATCTTGAAAAATCTTTACTGCCTTCAAAGATACAGCCCTTGGCACCGAGCACCATGCCTCCAAGTTTAAAATGTGGACCTCCATATTTATGTTCCCCAGATGGTGGGATTTATAAATGCACCATGGGGTGCTATTGAAATTAATAATTTAATTCATTTCCGTGATTGTGCCGTGATTGTTAGTCATTATGGCAATAACATAGTTAGTAGGGTCTCTCAGTTCTGGGATGTAGCTGAAGGGTAATCTCAGTGAGAGTAATTCCTCTGTCATCCTGTTTCAAATGCAGTCAATCCCTTCTGAATGGAGAATAGCCAAAAGTTTCTGGAATTAAAATGAAGGCAGCATCAACCTAGTTAGATGAAGATGGCTTCAATTTATGTGATTTCAAAAGTTTGAAAGCAGTTCTCTAAGGACCAGTGAAATGATCTGTGATTGTTTAGCTTGGAGAAGGAACAGGTAAGGAGAGACCCCAAGCACTGTCTCCAAACACACAAATCTCTCACTCTCTGTCTGTGGACAATCTACATCCAAACGCTTGAGAATTAACTGCACTTTTACTTTCTATTCCCACTTGTCTGCTTATCAAGGGAATATATTGGCAGCTGGACTAAACGACTTCTGAAGTCTCTTCCAGAGATTCTCAGAGATTCCCTGAGTCAATGGTGGGGTGGAGGGAATAGCGGAATAACAGTTCTGTATTTCCTCAAGGGAAGTCCTTGCTTCTCTCAGCCTAATGATCTGAAAGCCTAAATGTGCAAGAGGGAAAATTATCGGGCAATGGCACACGTAAGTTTGGCCAATGTGAGCCCATTGGAATTTTGAACCCAAGAGGCTGTACGTAACTGCCTTGGATTTATAAAGTGCCTCTTCTTCTTTGAGAAACCTAAACCTATTTCCATATTTCCCTTATTATCCTCAAAGTTTTTGTTAATCATAGAAGTAAGGCCTGACCTATAGATCCTCATTCAATAGCTAAAGGAACTAATCCATGAATAATAACATAATCCCCCAAAACGTTGGAAATAGATTCTGCTACCTTCACTCCTCTCCTTGGCTCCATCCATTCGATTTCGCCTTTGGACGACTCTATTTCTGTCCAAAGCTCAGAGCCTGAATGAGCAAGAAGAGAAACAGAATGATTTCTTACATCACTTCCACCAGCAATAACCCTGCACGGGGCGCAAGCTCAGACTCTGCCCACCACTGCATTCAAGAGAGGGGAAGAGTTAGTTAGGAAACAGAAAGTAGAAGATGAACACAGATACTCCCACCTCCCAAGAGGAGGGCTGGGACCTAGCAACTCCATAAAGACCAGACCCTTCTCTTTTGCTTCACACTCCTGTCTCATGTGGGTCAAGGAGCTCTTAGGATAGATCCAGGACACAGAAGCGTAACTACCTTTTTGTCCCAACCTGGTATCAAGGAAAGCTTTAAAAAGGCTGTGGGTTTGGGGAAATGGCAACAAAAATTTGCCCTACTGTTGTTTTTCAGTAACTAAACAGTAAACGTCACTGATGAAGTAAGTACATGGTGACTGCAGGCAGGACACCCCAGTAATTGTTCTGAGTGATAACGGTGAACGTTCCATGCTAAATGCCCAGGGCTCCTTCCTTATCTCCCTAACTGCCTCACCTCTTACTTTCCTGACAGTTTGTACCTCTTCAATAGTGCTTCTCATACCATGTTTAGACTGCAGGCTCTGAGAAAGTGTGCCCTACTCACCTCCATAGCTGTCCCCATGACACCAACACAGGGATTCCCACATAGGAGAAGGTTGGGAGATGTTACTGAATCACATTCATCTGATTAGTGGAAACAGTAGGTATCACTAAAGGACGGGTGGTGGAATTTGCTCTATTTTCTTTCTGGTCATGAAAAGAAGAGGTAAGGAGAACCCAGACTCCTTAAGTATATTGCACCTTACCTATGTGACAAAAGAGAATGAAGTTAATGTGGCATTTTTCATAGAAATGAAGGATCTCCTCTACTTGGCAACATTGAAGACATTGAGGGACAGGTGGGAGATTTGGAGTCACTGATTATTTTTCCTCTTCCGATTGCTCTCATGCAGTTGTTATTGTGGCTGCTGTTGGTGACATTTCACAGGTCATTACTTACTCTTGAAAACGCCTTCCAGTGACCCGGCAAGAGTATGTAGAAAACAGGTCCTTGGACTAAAAGTCAAGTGAATTACATCCTAATCCCAGCACTTTCCCCAACTTGCTGTGTGAACTTGTGCAAATCTTGAGCTGCCCTTGTTAGTGTCCTCTTTTTAAGGGTGCCATAGTGGAAGGAGAGTGGGCTTGCGGGTTAAACAAACATGGGTTTAAATACCACACCTTACTTTTATAAGTTATGTGGCTTTGGGCAAGTTAAGTCACTCTCATAGTCTCAAGTTCTTCATTTTTAACATGAGGATAGCCTGTCCTAATACAGAGAACTTTAAATAAGCTCATACACGTAAAACTCTTCACCAAATACCTGGCATAAACTAGGCATCTAAATATGTTATTTGCTTCAGTTTTCTATAAAATGGGTGTTATAGGCTGAATGTTTATATTCCCCCCAAAATTCATATGTTGAAACCTAATGCCCAATGTGCTGGTATTAGGAGGTGGGGCTTTGGGAGGTGATTAGGTCATGAGGGTGGAGCCCTCATGAATGGGATTAGTGCCCTTATAAAAGAGGCTCCAGAGAGCTACCTCGTTCCTTCTACCCTGTGAGGACACAATGAGAAGTCAGCCATCTACAACCTGGAAGAGGGCTCTCACTAGAACCCAACCATGCTGGCATACTGAACTTAGACTTCTGGCCTCTAGAACTTTGAGCAATAAGTTTCTGCTGTTTATAACCACCTGGTTTGTGCTGTTTTGTTATAGCAGACTAAGACAATGGGGTTTCATCACCTCCTTGTCAAGTTGTTTAAAGGATCAAATGAGATTATAGATGATAAAGTTCACTGAAAACTGCAAAATACTGTGCATTTGTATTCACGTGGGAATAAGAGAAACAGAACATAAATAACTAGGTACTATTGTATTATGCTCCAATATCCAAAGAAAATTATCTAGTGTTTTCAAAGTATTTTTAAAACAATTTTTCAGAAGGAAACCAACATGAATTATTTTTATTATAAGAAGCCGTTTGTGGCAGTGGGGATAGGGAGAGGAAATAAAACTCCAAGTGTGATAAGATATAGAAGGATGACAGAGGTGCCTCTAATTTACACCTATATTCTGGCTCATCTGCAAAAGTGAGTTCCAATCCAAACTAAATGTGTCAGCACTATTTACAATAACCAGGACATGGACGTAACCTAAGTGTCCATCAACAGAGGAATGGATGAGGAAGATGTGGTGCATATATACAATGAAATATTACTCAGCCATAAAAAAGAATGAAATAATGTCATTTGCAACAACATGGATGGACCTAGAGATTGTTATACTGAGTGAAGTAAGGCAGACAGAGAAAGACAAATATCATATGATATTGCTTATATGTGGAATCTAAAAAAAGGGTACAAATGAATTTATATACAAAACAGAAATAGAATTACAGATGTAGCAAATAAACTTATGGTTACCAGGGGGGAAGGAGGGGAGGGATAAATTGGAAGATAGGGATTGACATATACACACTACTGTATATAAAATAGATAACTAATAAGGACTTACTGTATAGCAAAGGGAACTCTACTCAATACTCTGCAATGGCCTATATGGGAAAAGAATCTAAAAAAGAGTAGATATATGTATATGTATAACTGATTCACCTTGTTGTACCCTGAAACTAACACAACATTTTAAATCAACTATACTCCAAAAAAATTTTTTAAAAACACACAGCAAACTAAATATGTCAGAATAGAAAGATTAGTCCAATGACCATTTCAGTCAATCTTGAGTGATTCATGCTCATTGGAGACTTTGTGAACATGGATAATGGCTAGAGTTCTTTGTTATAGCCTCCTGCTGAGTGTGCCAGGCATATAAAAACACGTTGGCCACTCTAATTCAGTAGGACAACTCTTTCCAAACTCTGATGCAGGGAGCACTTTTCTACAGAATGTTTATAGTGCTCTGGAGTCAAATATATTTAGGAAAATCTTTACCCCTATCTCAGATATTCACAGCGTGTATTTGTAGAGTAAAGCTTCTGGGAGGTCTTGGAGAATTAAGTACATTTGTTTAACCCAGAATTTCCCAAACTAATTAAACCATAAGACTTTTCCCATTTCCTCTACAAAGTCACAAATCATAGCTGTTAGAACAATGTTTTATGTAAACACAAATCCAAGAAGAGATCTGTCTCCCAACCATGGACCCTATTCTGTTATACAGGGGCCATAGTCAGTATGCTGCAGAGCGAGGTTGCTGGGAAACAAGAGCTTCAGGGCCTTTGCTAGATAATTGTGCATATTCTTCCACCAGTGTTGTGGAACCAGGATGTCACTTGGAAGAGCAGAGATCATAGATGTATATTTCAGTATGGCAAATATTCACCACCACATGGATGCTGCAGAGGGTCTTGGGCAAGGGAGGCCTACATAGCACCACCCAGTGCCAGAGCACATTTCATTCTCAGATCGAGCCATCAGCAAAGGGGGGTATGGAGAGAGAAAACCAAGGCACTGCCCTCATTCCAGAATGATGCAGCAAATGCACTAAAAGTCAACCCACACCACCCCTTACTCTCCCTCCTCTGCTCAAAACCATTTCAGATCCAAATAATAGCTAAACTTGCCATTGAGAGAAATCTGACATCTTCAAGGTGGTTATACAGTTTTCTAAATTCACTCTCTGAACTTGGTTCTAGCTTAAAGAGCAGAAGCTTAAATCGAGTAGTAAAAATCATACGGAGTAACAGGACACAGGTTTCACATCCTTTTCCCCCAGCGCCCTGTGCGCACACACACACTTATTCTTCTATTTATTTTCCTCCACTATTCAGATTCATTGGCATCATCCTTTCCTCCCAGCGATGATCTACTCCATTGTCTTGCCACACAATCCAATTCAAGACAATTGTTTCTTATCCACTGTGTGCCAGGCACTGACTTAGAGTCATCCGTTCTCGGGGTCATCTTGGAGCAGACTCATCTTGGATTCTGCCCTCTCATGCACGGTATTTAACTGATTACAAAATCCCATCGATTCCACCTCCGAAATATCACCCCACTGTTACCAGATCTACTTCCTTAACTATCCTCCCACGGCCCTCCTTCTGGTCCTCATCATTTCTCACCCAGAAAAATGCAGCAGCCTGATGGATCTTCCTGCTTCCAGAATTAATCCACTTCCATGCTTGGGCAGCCAAAGATCTGACCGTAAACTAATGATGCTCTGCATCATCTACAGAAAACAGCCTCAACTTTAGGCAACAGCATGAGGGGCCCTTCATAGTCTGGCCCCTCACTACCTTTACAATTCCAAGTTTCCAGGACTTGCCTTCTCCCTTTCCTCCATCATACCTCCCCCAGCAACAATGGAGTCTTATTCATTATTCTTAGTATATAATGCTAGGTCTGGCACAAAGCAGGTACTCAGCAAATTCCTGTCAAATGATATGTGGCATAAATGTATGAATGAATGGATGAAAAAGTAAATATATTACTTTCGTACTGCTGCTGTAAAAAGTTACCACAAATTTATTGGTTTAAGACAGCGCTCCTGGGACATCCCTGGTGGCCCAGTGGTTAAGAGTCCACCTGCCAATGCAGGGGACATGGGTTCTATCCCTGGGCCAGGAACATCCCACATGCCACGGATCAACTAAGCCCGTGCGCCACAACTACTGAGCCTGCGCTCTAGAGTCCGTGAGCCACAACTACTGAGCCCAAGTGCCACAACTATGGCAAGCCCGCACGCCTAGAGCCCCTGCTCCACAACAAGAGAAGCCACTGCAATGAGAAGCCTTCGTACTGCAATGAAGAGTAGTCCCCACTCGCCACAACTAGAGAAAGCCCATGCACGGCAATGAAGACCCAATGCAGCCACAAAAAAAAAAAAAAGACAGCAGTCCCCAACCTTTTTGGCACCAGGGACCAGTTTCGTGGAAGACAGTATTTCCATGCATGGAGGGTGGGGGGTGGGTGTGGGGGGATGGTTGTTCAGGCAGTAATGTGAGCGATGGGGAGCGGCAGATGAAGCTTCGGTCACCTGCCTGCCGCTCAGCTCCTGCTGTGCAGCCCGGTTCCTAACAGGCCCCGGACTGGTACCGGTGAGCAGACCGGGGGTTGTGGAAAAGTGGTTTAAGACAACACAGGGTTATTATATTATAGTTCTGGAGGTCAGAAGTCCAAAGTGGGTTAACAGGGCTACATTCCTTCTGGAGGCTCCAGGGAAGAACCTGTTTCCTTGTCTCTTCCAGCTTCTAGAGGCCACCTCATTCCCTGGCTTAATGCCCTTTCTTGTATCTTCACATCACTCTAGACTCTGCTTTGATCATCCCATATCCTTCTTTTCTCTATATCTCTGACTTTGACACTCCTGCATCCTTCTAGTAAGGACCTCTGTGATTATATCATAGAGTCTATCTGGATAATCCATAATAATCTCCCTGTCTCAACTGCTATAACTCAATCATATGCAAAGTTCCTTTTGCCATGTAAGGCAACATATTTAACAGTTTTGGAGATTAGGATGTGAATGTCTTGGGGTGGGAGGCATTATTCAGCCTTCCACAGTGAATCAATAGATTTTTTTTTTAAATGAGAAGTATCATAGTAGTATAAGCTGCCAGGAAAAATATAAAAAGGTGAGTCTAAACTCTGCCTAGAAAATCAAGGAAAAGCTTCACAGAGGGAATGGTGCTTGAGCTGAGTTTGAAGCATATGCAGGCATTCTAAAGGAACACAGGGAGGCAGCTCTTCTATGTGGAGGAAAGAGCATAACCAAAAGCAGAAGCATGGGGACAGCGGCCAGTGGGTTGACATGACAGAAGCACAGGTTTCAAGTGGAGGGTACAGTGAAAGGGAGAGTGGAGTGGAGGGCAGGATCTTACATGCCAAGCTAAGGAGTTTGGAGTTTACTCTGAAGTATGTGGGGAATCATTTGGGAAGCAAGCAGGGATATGAAATGATTATGTTCTAGAACAGCACTATCCAATTGAACTTTCTGCAATGATGCAAATGCTCTCTGTCTACACTGTTCAATGGGCAACCATGAGCCACATGGGCTATTGAGCCCTTAAAATGTAGCCAGAGTAACTGAATTTTAAATTTTATTTAATTTTAATTAATTTAAATGTAAATAGCTATATGTGGCTTGTGTCTACCATATTGGACAATACTCTTCTGGAAAGATCCCCTGGAGGATGGATTGAAGGTGATTTGTAGGTATGGGAGACTAAAGGCAGGGAGCCCAGAAGGCATCTGCCCAGATGAAAAGCGAACACAACCTAAAATACTGGCAGTAGTGATGACAGTTGGTGGAGACATTAGAGAGGGTTGTCATACTAGGAGTGTTAGATTGATTGAACGTAGATGTAGTCAAGGCTAAGAAGAATCTCAGTATCTCATGTGGGTGGTTGAATAGTGCTATTCACCAAGTTAAAGGAGCAGAGTTTAAATGTTATGATAATAAGTTTAATTTAACAGACCTACTTTAAGCTTCCTATTAAATGGAAACATTCTAAAATAAATATGTCTACAGCTCATGAGACGGAGATCTGGGCTGAAGGTATAGGTTTGGAAACTATCAGTATATAGGTGAAGGCTGAACCCCTGGGTGTGGATGGCTTTACCCAGGAGGAGTAAATAGCCTAGAAAAGCAGAGGGTACAAGACAGAACCTCAGGGAGAACCAGCATAGGCTGGGAGGAATGGATTCCTGAGCTATGAGGAAAACTAGGAGAGAGTGGGGTTGTGGACTCCGAAGGAGGAAGAAATCAGGAAGGAAATGATGAGTTTTTCTTACAGAGCTCAAATGTAATAGTGACTGAAAAGTTGTCATGGGATTTGAGACAGGTGACTTAGCAAGAGCAGTTTCAGCAGAGTAGGGATGGAGGTTGATGGGCAATGAAAGCCGGAGGAGTCATGGGTAATTGTGAGGGAAAAGGCAGAGGCACCATTGTAGACCCTAAGCGTTAACTCTTGTCTCAATGAGCTTGACTGAGAGAAAAAGAGAAGGAGACCAGAGGGTAAAGGGGAATACAGAGGCGAAAGATAGGTGAGATTTACTCCCATTTACATGCAGAAGGCAAAGAGACTAAAGCTTGGGGGATGCTGGAAATACAGGAGAGAGGAAAAGGGGATGGATAACGCTGCCAGCTGTCCAAACCAAGCAGTCTGTACTTTAGTTTTCCATATGATAAAAGCAAACAAAAACACATAGGTGTAGATTCCATTTTAAAAATCCCATTTGAAAAAAATTATTATATGTGCACAAGTAGTACAGTCTAATGTAAAATGTAAGCTATAACATAGATTTTTATCAGTATGCTTTCCCTGTCAGGCCATCTTTGGTCCACAAATTTAATTAAAGAGCCTCTGGTATTTCTGTCGAAACCTCTGACACATCAGAGAATGACTGATAGAGCAAGGTCTCTGCATCTCAGAGAATTAGCCCCTTGTCATTTGCTGAGCCAAGGCCAGAATGACCTTCTTTCCAGAGGCATCAGAGGTGACTATAGGAGCAAAGTTACAAAAGTATAAAATCATTCCCAACTTGCCCCTCAGGCTTCCCCACTGCTCCACTACCAGCACCCTACGCTACACACACACACACATACACACACTTACACGGACACACGCAAACCCTACTTTACATAAGGATAGCTGTCTTAGTCTGTTCTGGTTACAAAATACCATAGATGGGGTGGCTTATAGACGACAGAAATTGATTTCTCCCAGTTCTGGAGGCTGGCTGGCTTCCTGATTCATAGATGGTCATCTTCTCACTGTGTACTTACATGGCAGAAGGATCTCTCTGGAGCCTCCTTTATAAGGACACTAATCCCATTGATAAGGGTTCTGCCCTCATGACTAATCACCTCCCTAAGGCTTCACTTCAAACACCATCACATTAGGGCTTAGGCTTCAACATATGAATTATGGAGGGGGTGGGAGGGACAAAAATATTCGGTCAATAACAATGGGATAGCTGTGACCTGGACTCATCTCCCACCTTCACTCTGATAGCCACCAGTAGGTTTAGAGCTGTCTCTAAGAAGTGGCCTCAGGAGAGTCAGGGGAACTGAAAGGAAGAAGAGGAGGGTCAGGAAGAAAAAGAAGATGGAAATACAGAGGTTCCTGCAGGAGAGAGTGTGAAAGTAACACTCATGACACTTGAGGACACCTGGACATTTCATTAGCCATGATAGATTTTGGTCTTGGGAGTGTCAAGCACACACAGAGTCAGATTAAGTAATATGGGAAGAGTGACTATAGGCCAGTGCTTTGTAAACTCTCTGAGGAAGAGGAGGAGGAGTGGGGCGGGAAGAAGGAGAGGAGAAAAGGGGAGGGGAGGGGGATAGAGAAGGTGAGGAGGAGACTGCAGAAAAGGCCAATGCAACTATGTTCTGCTACTCCTTGAATTCTTCACATATCCCCATGTCATCAGCCCATAGTCCCAGTCAAATGCTGGGGTTGAAAATCTGTTCAATGCTAATGGGACTCTAGTGGGAGATTTCCTTCTCTTTCCTGGCACTCCAAATGGTGGCAGCCTGGCCCTGTCTATTCATTAATGCCTGTTAGTCAATACTGAAGGAGATGACAGAGTACTTGCAAATGACACAGCCAACATGTATTCCTGTGTCTCCAAGGAAGGGAGAATTTGCCAAAAACTCAGATCTTTTTCCATGGAAAGCTAAACAATAAAAGAGAAGAAGAAACTTGGAGCTGGAAGAGAAATTTCAGGTTCACTATCATTTTCAGATAAGGAATATATGGCTCACAGATGCTTAATGAATTGCCCAAAGAAACAAACCAGAGACCAGGTCTCCTGACTCCCCATCACGTTCCCTTTCCACTGCTTCAGAGGCTTTCAGTTTCAGTTCCCTGGAGGCATCCTGGAAAAAAGGGTGGAAGGAAGCCCAGTTGAGTGGGCAGACTCTGGTTCCCCCACCCCTTCAACCACATTTAAACATAGTAATTCCTTTTGTCTCCCCTACACACACACACACACACACACACACACACACACAGGGCTTCTACATAATATTTCATTTGAAGCAAATTTCTGTTCCTAAAACTAAGTTAAAAAACACTGCGTATACCATACTTCTATTTATGTTTTACATACAACAAGAAACCAGTCCTTGTTCTAAAGACTCATTATCAAATACAGAAGGCTTTTTTCAATATGAATATGTTGTGAAACTAATGAGGGAGTGAACTGAATAGTGAGAGTGGGTGGAAAAAGAGTTAGTGCAGAAAGATTCCCATGCAGCAGGTAGACCTTTCTCTGGAGAGTGTATGACAGTGTTTCTCAAACTGTTTTTGTACATTGAAATCACCCGGAGAGCTTGTTAAAGCACACATCTCAGACCCCACACCAGAGTTTCTGATTCAGAAAGTGTGGGGTGGAGACCAAGAATTTTCTCTTCTAACAAGTTCCTAGATGCTGCCAATGCTGTTGGTCCAGGGACCGCATTTTGAGAATCACTGGTGTAGAGTATAGATGGTTGAACAGGAGTAGCTTCTACAGGAGGTCCTCACGATGCTCCCAACTGAACTTTTGGTATAAAGCAAGAACTTCTTTCTGAGGCAGTATTATTCAATTGGTGCAAATAATATCTGGGACTTTTTTTTTAACATCTTTGTTGGAGTATAATTGCATTACAATAGTGTGTTAGTTTCTGCTTTATAACAAAGTGAATCAGCTATACATATACATATATCCCCATATCTCCTCCTTCTTGTGTCTCCCTCCCTCCCTCCCTATCCCACCCCTCTAGGTGGTCACAAAGCACAGAGCTGATCTCCCTGTGCTATGTGGCTGCTTCCCACTAGCTATCTATTTTACATCTGTTAGTATATATAAGTCCATGCCACTCTCTCACTTCGTCCCAGCTTACCCTTCCCCCTCCCTGTGTCCTCAAGTCCATTCTCTACATCTGTGTCTTTACTCCTGCCCTGCCTTTTTAAGACAAGGAAAAATGCTTATGTTATGATGTTGAATAAAAAAGAATATGATTTCAATGAGAAAAGATAATAGGAAAGAAACTGAAATGTGCTAATTATTTTCCCTGCTGCGCAAAGCAGACAGTATTTGATCTCTAGACATAATGTAGATATGGTAGTTGGTGGTTGGTATGGGAATAAATGCTTATATCTATATGTGTATCAGAGCTACTCATCCATTTAAAAACCATTCATAAACATTGGGGTATGGGGTGGAAATAAATTTCTATTTATATGCATATGAGTGTCATATGCACTCATTCCTTCCACAAATATTTATAAATGCCTACCAGATGCCAGGCACTGTGCCAGGCACTGGGGAAAAGACACATGTTCATTGCCTGCAGTCCCATGAAAGAAACAGGAAGTGAGATAAGAACTAATAGAAGTTTATGGAAAATTCTGTGGAGAGGGAACCATTTGGTTTGACAGATATTGAGCTCCACTTTGGACAATTTAAGTTTGAGTTTGTGGAACATACAGGGTGAGAGATCAAGTAGAAAGCTGGAAAATGTGTAACTCTTGAGGGAAACCTGGGTTGGAGGTGTAGATTGGAGTCTCTAATTACAGGTATAAATGATTCCTCCATGAACATGAGTGACATATGAGGAAAAGAACACCAGCTAGATGAGGAGGAGCCAGTAAAGAAGCTTGAGAAGATAATGCATAAAATTAAGGACATATTAATACTTCTGTTTTAAACAATAGTGATTTATTTGCTTGATATAAGATTCCTTTAGTAATTTAGTCAGTATACCCTGCAGGAAAGAGATGATATGCTGAACTACTCATAACATGTCTAATACTTCCTGGTGAGAATCAAACCATACTCAGTATTTTCATGTAAATCATGGTGTCTTATTTAAGTGAGCAAAGGTTTATCCTCATAAACATAATGCTAAAACCCTAATTAATAATTTTTCTAATAGGTTTCTCCTTAAGGCCGTTAGCTTTCACTCATTTAGTCATATATATGTGTGTGTGTGTATGTATATATATATATATATATATATATATATATATATATATATAGTATTGGTCATGTGCAAAAAATAAGTCAATTTCCATCAGTCTAGGGCATTAACGGATTTGTAATGTAATCTCACATGTGCTCATGTGTGTGCATGCACACACACACACAAACACAATCTTTTACCTTCTTCCTTATTACCTCATCTCTCTTTGTGTGTTTAAGGTACAATTACAACGCTGAGACCGTCACATCTCTAGTTATAGTTGTCATGAGCTTTTACAATTTTAAGTAAAAATCACTCCTCAGTCTGTGGGTTAATATTCAATTCAATGTACATTTAATAAGCTCTTTTGTCCATGTTGATACAATAGTGGGTTAGAGGACTGTTTCTGCACTCACTGAACTTACTGAGCAATAAGTTGCCTTTTTGACAAAAGAAAGTTGGCTTTCCAGTTATTTATGTATACAAAAGTATATATATATTTAAAATGTGTAGAGGATGTTTTCATTATTTTGTTATATATATGGTTTCAGGTTGTCATTTTGGTCATTGTGCAAGTTATACATGTGTAGTACTGTATTTATAAGAATTTAAGATTTTCAAGGTTTGGGAGTGAAAGTTTTGACTACAAAGAAACAACGCAAGGGATTGTTGAGGGTGATGGATCTATTCTCTTTCTTGATTGTGGTAATGCTTACACAATTCTGCATTTGTCAAAAGTATAGAACTCTACACCCCCAAATTTACTATAAGTAAATTTAAAAATAAATTTAAAAATTTAAATGCTGAATCTATAATAGTTGCTACTTTAAAGGATATTGTTTAAAATAAATTCAACTTGTCACTTTATGGTCAAACCACTGATACACACACACACACACACACACACTCTTCTCTTTATAGAACTTCTACACAAGGTTATTTATTTGCTTGTAATCTTACTCCAGGGAAGTTCGGTTGACTTTCCCAAGATACAGTGGAAGGGGGCTGTTCAACACTTTTTGCCTGCGATACCTCAAATTTCTACTTGTTTGTTAAGAGAATTCTCCAGAGACAGATGTATTACAGCACTTTGAGAACAATATTCACACCCACTGACGAAGAGTGAAAAAGGAGAGCTCAGGGTTCAACTCTGGGAAACAATTTAGTGGCTACATGTGCTACTTAGGGACTAACTTGGAGCAGGTACTTGGAAAGAAGCAATTAAAAATGGTGACAAATACCTCCCAGAGTATATGGGGATTAAGACTTGTGCTCAAGTCTTCCATCACTGCCTCTGTGAACACACTGGACTTCAAGTACACATCTCTTTATCCACTCTATTACCTCATGGCCATTACTTGCGGGTGATAGATGCTGGTGTTCACAGAACAGCGTGCTGATGCATTTTTTCCTGCCATTGTATGTAACATGTTTTCTAATTCTTTTGCTCTATTCAGCATTTGACCCCAACGATAGGGGATTATGGTATTAACTCTCTACCCAGCACACATTCTTTACAGACTCTCACTAAATACTGTAAGCCTGCTGCAGATAGGAATAAAAGTGAAAGCATACCGTCTGGTCTTAAGCTGAGCACACAGAGGGTCGTGATCCAATTGGAAGGGAAGCAGAATTTTTAAAAAGAAAGAGGTTTGACCAAATTTTAATCCTTGTCATTTTCATTTCTCTTACCCTGTGGATTTGGGTGATTTTATTTACACTGTCAGCTTGAGCCTAGGGATTGGAAATCAGGCTTTTATGGAGATTATTAAAAGTACATAGAGTACACTAAAGGTTGGGCTAACTGATATATGCTGCTAAAAATATGAATGTGAATGCCCTGGTATTAGATGCCACTGGCGTACATTTCATCCTCCTTAGAAGGTTATTCTTGGGAGCTGGACCTGCTGCAATGGTAATGAGATGCAGGCTGTCAAGATATTTCTAATAGGTAGTGAATGACCACGGATGCAGACGAATTAGCATTACTCAGATGAGAAGGTAGCTCTTTATACCATTAATTCCAATGCAAAGTAATTCCACCTCCATCTCCTAAAAGAGAGGGTATTGTAAATTGGGGGCCAGGGGTGGGGAGAGGAGGAGGGCAGGGTTAAAGCTTCAAGGATTTATTGATGGCTTGGATGAGCTGTGATGTCGTCCAAGTCTCTAGGCTGGGATTTTTTGGCCTGAGCTTCTCTAGTGACTAGATGCATGACTAGTGACTTGGTTAGGTAATCTTATATAGGCCTAGATGACAAAGATAAAGCTCTAGACCTCAGTCACAGTCTTTAAGGTCTCAGCAGATAAAAATGAAATGGTTTCAATCTCAAAATACTAGGAGCATTCATGCTTGGACAAAGCAGGTTTAGGATCTCAAAGACATGGAAATACCACGTTACAAAGTAGCTGACTATGCAAGACTGGTGTCCTTGCAAGGTTATAGATTATGATCATCTTAACAGGCTTAAGAGGGTTTTAGATAGATGCATGGGTCACCGCTCTATGCTGGCCCACCGTGAGAAAATGGGGTATTTTAGGGACTTAAATGGGGTATTTTAGGGACTTATTTCCAACTATGAGGGCCAATAGCATCCCCAGGCTTGCTGCAGAGCCTCCTTGGGTGTCACTGATAGATCAAGAGTCACTGCTATGCTGAAGCTTTGAAGTGTGATCCACACCTAGAAACGGGGAGGAAGGCAAATGGTTGGAAACAACTGACCATGTGTTTATTTCACCTGGTGCTCACAAGTCCCAAGACCTGGACCACGATGTTGAGTTTATGAACTGAGGTTTGTATCTCTTTGTCATGTCCTAGATGCCTACGTATAAAAATGTGCTATCCAGGCCACAGAAAAGGGACCACTGTGAAAGGTGGACCTTCAGTGACTTCCTTGCCCGAAACCTTAGCTCTGAACAACTTGCCCCAACTCTCTTACATTCTACATCCTGACTTGTTCCTCATCCTCTTGGCTTCAGATCTGGTGATTTATTTTCCAGTTTACAGCCTTACCCACTCACCCCCAAAACCAGCCGCCCTCTGACTAAAATGTTTATTTCCCTCTTAAACTTTGATCCCAATTCCTGCTGTGATGGTACTGCCCTCATGCATACTGAGTAAACAGCCCCGCCTGCCCACATGGGCCGCTCTAATCAGTGTGCATCTATCTCCCAAGAGAGGCTCGCCCTCCAGGTGTCCCACAGTCCCCAGGTAAGATCTGTTTGAGGGCACTGAGTCAACTGCTACCAGAGAGAAGCAAAATATGTCCTTTAGTGTGATGGCGTACAAACTGCTATGACTCTGACTCATACCAGCCCAATCCTCCCTCATTAACTGTCCTTTTAAAACATAAACGAACATGTTATGCTATTTATGTATTTTTTCAAATCGGGTTTCACACGTTTTATTTACTGGATTTGCATAAGTCAGGAAGGATAACTATGAGTTCTCTCTTTAGTACAACAGTCCTAGTGACATAACGACAAGTCCAGTGTCCTGGCCCATATTACACAGCAAGTGAATTACAGAGCTTAACGCACTTGGTCAGTGCTTCATCTGCTACCTATGTTCCCTTGGGCTGAGATCCTCCGGAAAACAGGGATCAAATCCATGTGGTCCCTCTGTATGAAAATTAATAAATAAATTTGATGATAGGATGATAACATCGATGATGATGAGAGTGATACATATGCTTTTCATTTCTAACTGTATAAATCAATGTATTTTCCTGATTTTCATATCTACACGCTTTTGCACTGTTTCCTCTACTTAGAATGCCCTAGAGCAGTGGTCCCCAACATTTTTGGCACCAGGGACCGGTTTCGTGGAGGACAATTTTTCCACAGATGGGGGTGGGTATGGTTCAGGTGGTAATGTGAGCAATGGGGAGCGATGGGGAGCTGCAGATGAGGCTTCGTTGGCTTGCCTGCCACTCACCTCCTGCTGTGCAGCTGGGTTCCTAGCAGGCTGCAGACTGGTACCAGTCCGTGGCCCGGGGATTGGGGACCCCTGCCCTAGAGATTGTGAAGTAAGTCAGACAGAGAAAGACAAATATCATATGATACCAGTCATACATGGAATCTCATTTAAAAATGATACAAATGAACTTATTTACAAAACAGAAATAGAGTTACAGATGTAGAAAACAAACTTATGGTTACCGGGGGCAAACGGGGGAGCGATAAACTAGAAGATTGGGATTGACATATACACACTACTACATATAAAATAGATAACTACTAAAGACCTACTGTATAGCACAGGGAACTCTACTCAATACTGTGTAATGGCCTATATGGAAAAGAATCTAAAAAAGAGTGGATATATGTATATGTATAACTGATTCACCTTGTTGTACCCTGAAACTAACAAAACATTTTAAATCAACTATACTGCAATGAAATTTTTTTAAAAAAAGGTAGTCCCTTTACACTCACTTTACAACACTAAAGTTAATAACATCATAACAATATATTAATAATGTATAATAGTATAATAGACAATAATATATATGCTATATATAAAAAATAAAGAATGCCTTCCACCTGCCTTATTTGACTAGAAAATCTCGCTTCATCTTTTAGAACCTGACACCTGTGTAACCTCCTCTCTGAGATCTGCACCTATCACTGCCCCTCCCCACCTCCAAACAGAATTAACTAAGTTATAAGCTGTTACACTTAGGATATAATTCTTTATGTCATTTTTGTTTTTCTGTATGTTTTTCCCACCAGATTATGGACAAGGCCAGCCTCTATTTCATAGTCCTTTTTGCACTCCAATCTCTGCCATGGTGCCCAATAAGTTACAGATACTAAAAAAGGATTTTTGGAACCAAATGTTGTGAAGATGATGGTGATGATGGTGATCAGGCAGGAGGATGATTTCACTCCTTTCAAGAGAAATAAAGAGCTTTTCTAGCTTTATGAACTAGTCTTCCATTTAGAATAGTATATTGGTCAAGATAATCAATGCAGGCTGCTATACAAAGCAATTTCCAGATATAAGTACTATTGCCCAATACAAAGCTATTACTTACTCGTGAGCATGTGGTGTTGCTTGGGCATCTTCCATTGTGTGGCTCTTCCATCTTAGAATTCTTTGCTTCCAGCTATTTCGATGGGAGAAAATGTAAAGAAGACACATGAAATTTTAACACACTTGGCCTCAAAATAACAGTCATCACTTCTGCTCCTGTTCCATTGGCTGGAGCGTGGGGACCACATAGCCCATCTAACTTCAGAGTGACCCAGGAAATGTAATCTTCCTGCATGTCCAAGAATAGACTCCAATATTGTGAACACTAAAATTTTCTTGCAATAGTCTAAACTTCTGGACACCAAATATCTATTTTACTTTCCTCTCACTCACAGAGCATGCTCTCCTCACCCCACGGAGGACAATGCCCTTAGGTCTCATCCAGTCGCCACCACCATATCAATGTCCAGAACACCCGGGGAATGCAGCATCTTCTCCATCAGTCTTATGTAGGACCTCTAGGTGTAGTAGCCTACATATTAAAAAGACAAGTAATCTGTACCCTATTTCCCCACCAATCACAGCCCATTTATAATGGAAAAAAGGGCAGGAATATAATCCCGTCTGCAAAGGGAAATAATAGGTAACACTCAGCATGATGGTCCACAGCCATGCTGAGCCCCTCTGGGTCAGCACTGTGAAGCCCATACCTTCTGGGCAGGGTGGATGTGTGTGAAGTTGCCTCTAAGAAGGACTCCATTTTTTGTTCTTCTTCTTGGCCACATATGAAGTGGGCTTGGTGGTGGGGGGCTACCCTTCCTTCAGAACAGTGCACCTCTAAAAGCTTGACTTCCGCTCAGTCTGGAATGGGTTGGCAACTCAAGAACTGTTTTAAGCCTTGAGCAAGGAAAGACGTTTCAAGTCCAGGCCCCTGGTTTCTTTGGCAATGCAATTCTAAAAATTAGAAGGCATATGATATATTTGCTTCCAGTCAGGTCCTTGCGCCAGTAAGCACACCCAGAGTTATTTTCTAGGCATTGTTATCAAATCTACTTTTGTTTTTCTTCTTTCCCTCCATGCACTTCTCTCTTCTAACGTAATTCTAACGTAATTACCTAAATGAATTGAGGCTATCAGAAACAATAGGTGGGAAGGCCATACCCTTGATTTGATATTTTACCTCAAGTAACTTCACTCAATTGAGAACTTTTACTGGATATTTGCCACTTAAAGACTTCCTTTGGTACCACGTCTTACTGTCAGAGTCTAAAATAAATTTATTTTCTCTAATCTGATAGCCCGAATTTCTGGACTCTGTATTCTGTTTTTGCTAGCAAACACATGAATTCTTTCCTGAGTCATCTCTTTCCTGTAGTACGTATATCTAGATTAGCCAAAAACACTACTAAGACTCTGTTTCCTAACCATTTCCTCTGATGATAAAAACTGTGAAGTGACTACCTTCTAATTAATAGCAGGCAATAATTGTACCAAATGGTTTGTCATTGCATAACCTGAATTTCCATCTTTCCAGGTTCTGGCATTATGGGGTTGGCCAAAAAGTTCGTTCACGTTTTTCCGTAACATCTTACAGAAAAACCCAAATGAACTTTTTGGCCAACCCAATAGTTTCTTTTCAGCCTGTTGCTAAACTCCTAAACCAATGATATACATTAAGTCTAGTGTAACAGTCAAAGAAATCGATTTGGTTATGTCAATACCCCATTTCCGGTACCAATTTCTGTATCAGAGCAATACCTACCAGTTGCTGTAACAACAATCTCAGTGATCTCACACATAGGTTTATTTCTCTCTCGTGTCACTGTCCAATGCAAGTCTGGCAGCTCTCCTTGGAGGCTGTCTTCCAAGTGGTTATTTAGGAACTCAAAGTCCTTCCCTTTCGTGATGCTGGAATCATAAATCAGTGGCATCTAAACTCACTGTGGAAGGGGAAGCAAAAGCCAGAATATTGTTTAAGATACTTCTAAGGGGCAGAACTAGAAATGGCTTGTATCCTTCAGTCCTAATTTTTTTGGCCAGGACCCTGTCACATGACCCCAATGCAACAAGGAGGAAATGAAATGTTCCTGTGTGCTCAGGAACAGGAAATGGGACTGAGGAGCTTACAGCTCTCTATCCTGTATTAGAAAGTGTCATTTACTTGACTCTTTACTAATGACTGGCCAAACTGAGAAGAGAAGCCCTTTCTTTTCTCAGTTATCAACTAGATGATTGGATAATGATGGCATTTTATTTTTATATTAAAAACGCAGGATCAAAGTACTTTGAAATTATGAGAAATTTAAGGCAAGTATAATTTTTTACCACTTAAGATAAAATGGAAATACTAAGAGGTTCCAAGGGAAGCACTGTGAACCATCCAACAAGCCACCAGATCTTTGACTTTGAAAAATAAACTTCTCTGACCAAATCTTCATAACACAGGCAAAGTAGTGTGCAAACTGGCTATAAATGAGTGTTAAGCATGACCGCACAGTTCCTCACAATGGCGATGGTTCAGTCTAAGTGAACTGATTACCTATGTGCTCTAGTCAGACTGAACAGTCACCCAACTCCCTCTCCTTTGAAAGGCACATCTCAGCCCAAGGAGACAGAGGACCTGATCCACCACCAAGTAGTAATCAGAGTAGTAGTACAGTGGAAAGAACACAGGTGCTGAGTGCAACAAATCTAGGGTTTTCCATTGGTTGTATGTCCTGAGCAAGTAATTTGAAACTTCTCTGAAACTCAGTTCCCTCATCTCTCATCTGTGAAATGGAGAGTAATATATCCATCCTGCATAATATTGTGAGCATTACATATATATGTGTGTGTGTATGTGTGTGTAAGTGTGGCTGATATTCAGACAATATGAATGGGTCAGAGTACTCTCAATGGTCAGTGTTCATGCTATACTAGGTATTAACTATTTTAGCATCATCACCTACCTATTGATTTATTTAGGCCTACAACATGCATATAATTTTCCTAAGCATTATGGAAAATACAAAGAAATTTAAGACCTAGATCCTGCCATCAGTACAGTTTTGAGATCAACTATGTGAATTGAACTAGAAATATGACAGAAATTCAGAGAGAGAATTCGTGTCAGCATTGGCTGGAAGAGTCAAAGAAATATCCATGAAGAAGGTGACCCCATGAATTTGGAGGACACCAGGCTGTAGACAGTCAGAGCAGGTGAAATGTTTCAGCACAAAGCTTGGTAAAGTAGAGAACGCTGAGGAGACCAGTCAGACTGGAGAGGAGAGCAATTAAAGACAAATGAACTTTATCACCAGCACTGAAAATTCATTCTGAGTAAAATGATACTTACTTTTATGATTAATTTATGATTAATAAAATTTATTCATTTTTAATAAAGAGCAATATTCCAGTTACTGAGGGTCCATTGTGTTTCCAGACGGTACTGATATGGGTGCAGTTATAACAGATTCCACTGACTGCAAAACCTCTGCAGAGAGGCAAAATCATCATCATGATTTTGATGATGTATGGTGTGTTTGGTGCTTTTCCAATGCAATTAATCCTGCTCTTTCTATTTCTCTTCTCCTCAAATTGTTCTCTTTTTCTACTCCTCCATACTTGGTATTACAAGAGAGACATGTCAAGTGCCCAGAACAGTAGCTTGGCACATAGACACTCAATGAATATTTGTTAAATGGATTCAACAAAGTTCTGAGAAAGTTCTGCTTGGCAGGATTGCAGCTTCTTATGGTCTTTATTTTATTTTATTTTATTTTTAAAATTTATTTATTTTATTTATTTATTTTTGGCTGTGTTGGGTCTTCATTGCCACGCGGGCTTTCTCTAGTTGCAGCAAGTGGGGGCTACTCTTCATTGCAGTGCGTGGGCTTCTCATTGTGGCGGCTTCTCTTGATGCAGAGCACCGGCTCTAGGAATGCAGGCTTCAGTAGTTGTGGCACGTGGGCTCAGTAGTTGTGGCACGCAGGCTTAGTAGTTGTGGTTCACGGGCTCTAGAGCGCAGGCTCAGTAGTCGTGGCGCATGGGCTTAGTTGTTACATGGCATGTGGGATCTTCCCAGACCAGGGCTCGAACCCATATCCCCTGCATTAGCAGGCGGATTCTTAACCACTGCACCACCAGGGAAGCACCTTATGGTCTTTAAATCAAGCAAGGTGAGTAGAAATTCACCTCCTAAAAACAAAGACAAAGAAGACTGCTGATCAACTCTTACAATGAGTTTGTATGAATCCATAAGGAAGGAAATTAGTAAATGCTTCTAATGATGAGATATAGTGACCAGAAAAGGCAGACAGCCCAGAAAAGTCCCCACCTTTGGAGGCTTCAGTGTAGGCATTGTGTAAGTGCCACTTGCCCGGGCTCAGCACAAACTGGTAATATGCTTATAGCTTTGATGAGCCCTTCAGCAAAGCACCTTCCTTCCCCAATGCTATCCCTAAACTCCACTTACATAGTTGAATGACAGCAGATAATCAAGGTGGCATAATCTCCAAACCATGCCTAACAGGTATTGTTTTTTTAAGTTAAAGTGATATCATCTTCCTTTTCCTTTAAGTCATGATTCCTTATGGCTTCCATCCATCAAATCAATGTTTCTTAATCTTTACGTGGTGAGTAAATACCTGCTGGAATAAGGAAGGCATTGCTCAACTTTTACCCTCAAATTAGTATTTTTCGGGTGCTTAATAAAATGATAATCTTGAAAGCTAAGCTTTGAGAAAAAGGGATTTCTAAACTTCAAAAACTCCCTTTATGGGCTTCCCTGGTGGCGCAGTGGTTAAGAATCCGCCTGCCAATGTAGGGGACATGGGTTCGAGCTCTGGTCTGGGAAGATCCCACATGCCGCGGAGCAACTAGGCCAGTGAGCCACAACTACTGAGCCTGCGCGTCTGGAACCTGTGCTCCGCAACAAGAGAGGCCGCGATAGTGAGAGGCCCACGCACCGCGATGAAGAGTGACCCCCGCTCTCGGCAACTGGAGAAAGCCCTCGCACAGAAACGAAGACCCAACACAACCAAAAATAAATAAATTAATTAAACAAACAAACAAACAAACAAAAACTCCCTTTATGTAAGCAAAACAATACATTGAGTGACAATATGGAATTTTACAGGTATAGAGAATTTAGAATATGGCATAAGGGGCATTCCCACCTGCCTGGAGTGCAAGTTGAAAGTTGTTCTGGAGCTGGGAGGAGGAAGAAATGGAAAGAGAAGAAAAACGAAACTAGCCAGTTATGTGTGTTCCTGACGCCCACACTGTGCCCATGAGGAATTCCCCAGAGCAGTGAGACTTGTTCCTTGCTTTCCTGTGAACATACCAGGACAATTTCAATCCCAACCTCCCCCTCCCTCCAGAAGCCTGCATTTTTACTGAAACCTCAGCAATATGGTACCATTGCCAGGTAGGTTAACCTGGCTGGGGTCATTGTTTAGGTGCCCTGAATTAGAGCTTCTGGCTTCCCAAGGCCTGCACTTGGTACACATGGAATCCAGAAGTTTCTATATACTCCTGTGGGATGATACAGTGGTACTAAGAGGCCAGAGGATTTCCAGGTGCCTGGAGTTGGAACAAGATGGCCACAGAGTACAAGGATTCCACCTCCAGAGGCAACCAGCCAGGACCATGGGTGGGATTAAACACTAACCCCAAAAGACCAGATGAAAGAGTCACTTCTCTGTGCCACCAGTCCAAGGTACCCAGGGAGTGGACCACAGTCATCCCACAGCAAAGACCAGCAAGGAATCAGAGGTGACAAGCTGACCCAAGGTGCCCTCCCACAGCCCCATGAGGGTACATAAGCTTCCTCCCAGGCCCAGATGCTACCCAGCTGACAGGTAGAAGGAGAGACGTGAACTCCAAGAAGACATTTACCCCAAAGAGGCTGATGTCAACAAGAGAAGGGGTTGTCTTTAGTTGTCAAGTTTATTTGGTCTCCCTCCACTTCCCTATGAGAGAGAGATGAGAGGTCAGAGCAAGATGAGAAATTATATTAAAAATATAAAATGCTCTATGCTTTTAACTCAGCTGAGTGTAATGCATGTGATTTTTAACCCCAGACTGTATTAATGATGCAAAGTCACTGGTCAAAATGCCCAGAGGCCCTCTCCCTGCTTTAAATGGTAGAATGCAGTTTGGATAGAAATAAGTGTAATGTCATCTGACTTGTATAGCTTTGCAAGGTTTTTCATCTGTTTTATTAAAATTTTTTTCACATCATAGGTCCAATGAAGGGGTGGGATTTAGTCACTACATTTTTATCTAAGAAATGTTATTTCCTTACCATCAGTGGAGAGACTATAGAAAACATAAAGTTGCTCACATTAGTTGTGCTATGAATCAATATTTGGTATTTAGAAAGATAACAGGACAGAAATTTATGGGAAAGACATCATTTGCCAGGTATTGTCAGGCACTTTACATACACTCACTGTCTTTCATACTCCTCAAACCACCATTGTTCCCATGTTACAGATGAGGAAACGGAAACTGATTAATAAATCAAAATCAGTTTGTCCAAGGTCACCGAGGCTGGAAGGTGCAGAGCTAGAACTGGAATGCAGCTGGATGACTGTGGCAGGACCCTTGCTGCTTCCCCACATGGTCCAACGTCTCTGCCCCTCTGCCCAGAATGTCACACACAGACCTGCCTAATGGCCACACACCCAGTGAACACACAGGGCTGATGCCTCCTGTTCTGTGGAAATGGACTCTGGAACTTCAAGCTGCCAACCTCAGACTTTATTTGACCTTAGTGAAGACCAGCAGCCCAGGCTACCTCCCCTCCTAAGACAGGAGACTCGCTTTTCTCACCCAGGTTCCCAGTTTTGAAGCTAGATTGAAAGATTTATTTTTCCCTCTGGCTAATGCGTTTGCAGTCCCTCCAATTAGCACATTCATTCTTTAAAGAAATGCCCAAGTTGCTTTCCTGGTTTCTCAGCTTCTCAGGCTGCTGATCTGAAGGGTCATTGTCTTGACAAATCAGGAGTGTGGCACCTAGTCTCTGGGTTACTCAGCCTGGCCCAGGTGCCTTCAAATAACCACCTGTTCTTTTAGATACTACAAGAAGCATGCAGGAGCCAGAAGGTAAGGTGTCATGGTCCCTGGAACACAGCAGCCTGAAGGAGTACTTAGGGAGAGGATGCTGGTCTTCAAACACTTAAAAGAACACTTTCTAATATGCAGGCATCACATCCTGTAGAGCATGAAGCATGTGGTAGGACAATTATGGTGGGCTTTCTGAAGTCGTGGAAAAAGACTAAAAATGGCCCATGCCTTAGGACATAAGGAAAAATAGGCATTGAGCCAGTGGAAACCAAGAAGTAAGCCAGAAAGAAATGGAAGATTTTCTGCTTTTCTTTGCTAGTTCCTTTCTATAGTAAAAGCCAATTTTACTAGCATTTTGTCAGCCAGAGCCCTTTGTAAACAAGTACTTGCAAATTCCCAGACCAGTAAAACTGGAGATTCATAAAGGTGTTTTGAGGACTGTAAGCCTTAAATGCTTTTGTGAATTATTAATACAAATTAAAGAGTGTCTGCTTTTTTAACCCTTGAGTAATGCTATCTATTTTATGAAAACTAGTCATTCATACTGAGAATGTTTAGAACATTTTGTTAACCAGAATATTTAACTTATGGGAGAATTTGGTACTAAATCGGCTAAAAATTTTCATAGATCGTGAAAATCTATGTACTTCAGAATTAGGAGGAGGAGGCTGCCTCCCAAATATGATAATTTATTAACTGTGTGACCTTCAGGTCCTTTCAATTCCCTGTGCCTTATTTTTCTCATTTTTAAATGAGTATAATGACATCTACCATCCCCGGTTATTAAGCTTAAATGAGAGAGGCATATGCGCATGCTTAGCACATACTTGCATATAGGAGACACTCACTGCATAAACACACTGCAATTATGACGATGATGATTAGCATCCTTTTTAATGCTGCTACTACCATTTGTGTGAGCTTATTTCTAACTCTCCTTCTCATTTTACCAGCCTCTGCCCACCCTGGAATTCTGGCCTTACATACCTCTCCCTGGAACACTGAAAGTTTTCCCAAATGCTATGATCAGCCCTTCCTTTTCCCATTCAAAGAATAAAGAGTGGTTTGGGAGTGTCTGAGCCCTCCAGGGCTGGCTCTCCCCTCCACGGAGACACCACCCCTGGCTTAGTCTTGGTTCGTCCCATCATTTCCTCTTTCTCTGGGCCAGACCTGGATAAACTTGTGGTTTCCTTCCTTCGCGCTCTCTGGAGAGCTGAGTACTGCACACTTGAAAGCCTAAAAACTTGTCATTTCCACCTTGAACTAGTGGCTGACCTCGCCAGACAGCCTGGGAAATGAATTAGTGTCCTTAAGCAGAGACAGAATATGAGCAGTGACCCAGCTCTCCTAGGCAACTATGGAAACTGTCAAGTGGTAGTTAAAGTTCCTTTTTTCCCAACCCCTTTAATTATGTTGAAAACTATGTCATATTGTTTTTGAAAAAGTTAATGAAATAGTAGGTAAAGGTGAACCAAGGAACATAATTTACTTGGATTTCCTTGCAAGCTTTTGATAAGGTCCCTCATAAAAGACCATTAAGGAAAATAGATGGCTAGAGGGCTCTGGGCAAAAGTCTTTTTGGTGTATTAAAAACTGGTTAAGCAATTTTAGAAGGAAGAATCACTGACGCTAGCTACTTCTTAGAGTGGAGAGAGGTTAATCACAAGCTGTCCCCAGTGATAGTATTTGGACTTGAAATGTTTGAATGACTTGTGAAGGAAAAGAAAGCAAAGTTGGTCAAAGACACAAAACAATGATCATAGTACAAGCTGTCTATAGTGTTTGGTAGGAGTGAAGGTTCCTTGCCCATCAACCAGGAATACAGTCCCTGGAGGGAAGAGCTGGGGGCCTACCCTGAAGATGAAACCTCCAAGGATGAGAACTAAACTCTGAAAACCTTTCAGAGAAAGACAGAGACACTTCTCATTTGTGGCCCCAGTGCAGCCAGGCCTGAGGCTGGAGGGCAGGACACAGTGACCTTGCAAGTGTCCTTCCCACCCTTCCCGCAGATGGTGGTTTAAGGCCATGAAAAATCAGAAATGAGTGGCATGGGTGGAAAGCATTTAAGCAATATGAAGACACCATTTTGCATAGTTTTCATTCCAAAACTGTAGAAGAATAATTCTACCGGTAAAGGAAAGCCAAAGAAATGTCATGGGGACTAAAACATTAAACACATCTTCTGGTTAATTCTTGTATTTGACTTGACGCAGCAGAAGATAAACAAGAGATACTGAGGACCTGTTTACTGCCTACTATAGGGGCAATGGGAGTACTTCGTTTTTTACAAAAGAGGATAGACCTTCCTTGAAAGTGCCTGTAATCTAACAATGTAATTATTCTCATAATTATCCTCACTGTTGCCTCCCCCCCCCTCCAATATTTTCACTGAAAAATGAAACAGAGGGAATTACACAAATATCTAGATGCAGATGAGGCAAATAAACCCCAGGTGCCCTCCCAGCCATGTTCTTCATTAATCTTTATGACACTTCTTATCAAGTCCCACCTGCGTTTCTTCAAGATCAAAAAGTCTAAAACCCAAAAGTCACATTGCAATCAGGGGCAAAGTGGATCCGAATCTGTATTTACCCAAACTTCTTTTCTTTTGCCCAGTCGAGTAATAATTTGCTAGTTTATACATAGGGTGCTATTTACACAGTAGGAACGCTTTTATTTTGAGACAGACATAGAGAGAGAATACGTCAGATAATACATTGGACATTAAAATACTGCTCTCAAAGAGTCCACCAGTAGACCCACTCAAATATAGTCAACTTACTTTTGAAAAGTTGCAAAGGCAATTCAATAGGGAAGAAGTAGTCTTTTCAATGAATGGTACTGGAACAATTGGATGTCAATAGGCCAAAAAAAAAAAAAAAAAAAAAAACTACAACAAAAAACAAAAAACCTCTACACATACTATACACAAAAATTAACTCAAAATGGTTCATAGGCTTAACTGTAAATGTAATTGTAAACTTACGAAATTTCTAAAAGAAAATATAGAAGACAATCTTTGCAACATTGGGTTAGTTGCAAAAAGTTCTTAGATACAACAGCAAAAGTGCTATCCATAAAAGAAAAAAATGGATAAACTGGACTTGATAAAAATTCAAAGTCTTAGGATCTGAGTCATAAACAGAAACTGAAACAAAAAACAAACCTTCCATGTTTCCAACCAGACTTAGAGATATAAACCTTTCCTCAGGAACATAAGAAGTTGAGTGAACAACTAAATTCAAAACTGGCAGCTCCTCAGCTAACTTTTCCCCAGACTGGGTCAAGTAGAAATCAGTGACTCTTTGCTCTGTTTTCCTAGTAACAGAAAACAGTTTTGGTACTTAACACACTCTATCGTCATCAATTGTCATAGACTCATCTCATGCACAAATGTCAGCGGCGGGGCCCAGTATATTGTATCTGTGTCCTCCCAGAACCTAGTAGAGGGATTGATAGAGAAGATGCAGTCAATAAATGTTTGAAGAATAAAATAAAGAAAGAGGAGGAAAGCAAGAAAGTAGGAGAAAGACATTATGGGAGGAGAGAAAGGGAAGGAGGGGAGGGAGGAAAGGAAGAGAAAAGGAGAGGAGAAGAATGGAAGGCAAGGGAGAAAGAGCGAGAAGGGAGAATGAAAATGAAGAAAAGGGAAGAAGGGAAAAAGAAAAACGTGCTTCGGGTGAATAAAATGAGGACAGGTGGGGTCTGTGGAGAGATGGGGTAGTGTCTGGTGGGGGACAGGGGCAGCCATGGGCCAGCCTGATCATCTGGGCCGTGTTACCCAAAGCAGCCTGTGGTTTCAGGCCACTCACCCTGAGATCACCAGCACCCGCTGTCCCTCATGCTACAGCCCCGTGGATGTCAGCAGCCATTGTGTGGTTCAACACAGGGCCAAGACGGCAGCTGAGGCAGGAAGAGGGAGGCCAGAGCTGCTGGCTGGTGCTACTGGGCCTGCTCCCCCTTCTCCCCGGCTGTGGGCCTGGGTGCCAGTGCCAGAGAAGCCAGGTCAGGGTGGCGAGGAGCGCTGGCATGGCAGGCCTCTCACATTCTCTCCTTTCCAATGGCCCCGCATTGCTGGGGAAACGGGAGGGGATGGGCAGCCAGCAGCCGAGAGTGAGAACTTCCTCTTGCCAGAGCCAGCTGCTGGCTGCCATCTGGGCAGGGGCAGTGCCAGTTTCCCAAATCTGCCTTCCCTTTGGAAAACGGGGAGAAAACTCTGTGCTGGGGAGATAGCTTCTCCTTCCATCCTGAGGCTCTCAGTTAAAAACCCAACAAAACCAGCCTTTGAAAAAAAGAAGGGATGAGAAATGCCACATGTTGGGCTGTTTCCAAAGGAATTTGCTTCTCCTAGGGCCTTTACATCCAAGAAAAATCTCTATTTGCCCTCGATTTCCCTTGGTTCTTTCCTTTTACTTAGTGATAACCTTTACTTTTAAAAATTAAATCTGTTTGCACTAATAAAATGCATATCTGTGTGTCCTTTCTTTGTCACATAGAGATGGAATCATCCACTATAAACTGGAAATTTTCTGAGAGATGTGATCTAGTCTTTTTATTTCACCCTCTACCATGAATAACCCAGCAGCTCACGAAACCGATGCTCACTGGATACTTTCTGGAGGATTTATTCATTCACTGAATGCATTTTGAGCACCGTCTAAACATTAGCACAGGATTGTTGATGATGAAGCATTGAAGAAGACCTGGCTCCTGTTCTCAGAGTTCAGCCAGTTGAATGCAAGCATCCCCTCAGACCCTCCTGGACATCAGGGCAATGGGAACCTGCTGCAGTGCGTCAGCCCTGTGTGCGGCCCGGACCCGAGCCACCAGCGTTATTTCCTGTGCTACCGCTATGTTCCCAGGAGGCAGATGGGACAAGAGTTGGCACCTGACAGAGCACAGAATCAAGGAGAGCCTCTGCAAAACCAAAAAGCAGACGAGCTTTGTGCAGGGGTGAGAGTCAATATATGTAACCAGCTGCCCGCCATGGGCACTGACCAGTCGGAGCAGATGCTGGCCGGGAAAGATCAGTACGGTCACCTCGATACATACCAGCTGAACATGAATCCTGGATTTATTTTTTATTATTGCCTTAGCTGTCAATTCCTTCTTCTCCGTCTTGATGCCTCTCCTCTTAGTGAAGCATGGAAGCAACCCAGCATCCCACCATAGCAACTGGATGGATGCAGGGATAGAAGTGCTTCATGAGGACCTCAAGTTAGCAGAGATCTTCACAGTGAGGCTTCAGTTTGGCTTCCCCGACTTTGCTGGTATCCTGGTCCCAAAGCAACTCTCAACATGCCAAGTATTCACGGGATAGTTGGAAGAGGCAGGCTGAAATCCAGGCAAGGGCTCAAGAGTGAGGTTCACTCTCTAAAATATAAGGTTCATCCCAGCTGATGTTTAGCCTGTCTGGGGGCAATCAGGCCCTAAGGAAAACTGGTTCACACTGTCCAAACTCACAGGAACAACACTATCTTGCATTTTAAGTTTCTCCTAAGTTATTTAACAATAATTAAAAAATACATGTAAAAATACATGCAGTTTGCATAGGCCTGAGCCTCCAGTGAGCACTGATTATTGGATAAATTTGAAAGTGCATGATCTCATTTGACCCTCACCGTGGTCCCTGAGATAAGCAAGGCAGGCATTATTTGTTCCCATTTGGTAGCCCAGGAGAAGTAAACAGTTTGTCTCAGCTGGCATATTCAGTGGCAGAGTTAGATCAGAAGTTAGGTCTCCTGACTCCTAATTCAGTGCCCTTTCTATAAGCCAGATTACTAACTGATAATATAAACTCCAGCATCCTAGACAAGACCTACCTGAGAAATGAAATTAAGATCAGAAGTTCCCTTGATGGAAACATAGATGAAAACACAGAGGATCAATTGGTGAAGAGCTCTGACTCCTGGTGCTGCCTTTGCTAACCATGTGATGTTGAGTAAGTTAACCAGTCTCTCCAAGCTTCTGCTTTTTCATCCATAAGAAAGAAACAGCACCTCACGAGGTTGATGTTAAGAACAGAACTAGGCAATATAGGACCATGATCACAGGGTCCAGCCTAGGGTAGGTGCTCAATACGTAATGGTATTCTTTGTTATTTTTATTATTTATTCCTGAGAAGGTGACTTTTGCTTTCAGGTCAGAAAGCCCTCCCTGGGGCTTTTCTGGACTGGTCTGTGCTACCAGGAACTCCCATGGTCTACCATCTTTCGTACGAGGTGGGAGGAAACCATTCATTCACACACTGATACTTCCCAGTGTGAAATCTATCCATGTCCTCCCAAGGAATATTTGGTCATCTGCTTATTGAGCACTGTTTCTCTTCCAGGCACCTTCTAATACTTTAGAAATATTAATTCATTTCATCCTCATCACAACCCTCTTAAGTAGGTTGCTATTATTATTCCCATTTAATAGACAGGAAAACTGAGGCACAAAGAGGTCAAGTCACACATCTAGGAAATGGCAGAGCCAAGATTCCAACCAGAGGGCCCAGCCCCAGAGCCTGGGAGTTTACCCACTACACAGGTGGCCTCCTCATTTTAGCAAAGGATGTGTCTTTAAAAAACTGTATGGCCTTGTTAGAAAGGGGCTTCTAGGCAGGATTTATTTCTGAGTCTCTTAAATCTCATTATGAAATCTCTCCCCTGCTCTCCTACCAAAAGCTTGGGCAGCCCTGGGGTGTCTTCCTAGAGGTTTCTTAAGCCTTAAGCCTTGAAGAGCCAGAAACACTGAAAGTGACCAACTTGCCTTAGAGTCCTCAGACATAGATTCTTCACCAAAATCAATTTTCTAAGTGTTTACCAAGACACAGCTCTCTGGCAGGCACTGAGCTGAGATATTGCTAAGATGGTATTTCGGGCCTATAGTTAAGGAAGACAAGACAGTTGCTGATCCTTGTGGAAATACCAAAGGACAGGGGGTTCAGAGGGAACCTACAGTGATCACAGGAATGGAGGGAACTTTGTGTGAGCACAGCCTGAAGGTATTAGGCCTCATGCTGCAAAAGCCAACCTGGAGGGAAGATGAGGGGAAACCTACACAATCATGTAAAGTACAGGCAGAGTGAAAACAGGTTTGTTCACAAATTCCAAAACTCTGAACCCAGGGGGCATCTCCTGGTTTGAAGGAGGAAGTTTCAGGACAAATAAAAGGTAATCCTACTTCAATACACAAGCTGTCTCAAGAGATGACATAGGGTGAAAACATACATAGTTTCAAGAAGGTTTTCCTAATGGTAAGGATGCTAGAGTTAATAACCATATGGTAAAGGGAAGTTGGGGATGCTTGAGTTGCATTGTAACTAAGGCCCCAACGATACCTTGCTTTTGAATAGAGCTGGATGTTTCATATACACCCACGCCTGCCTGAGGTCTCATCAGAGCCCTGGGAAATTGTCAAGGCCGGTATTATCAGGCCCACTTTATGTAACAGGAAATGAAAGCTCTGAGATGTTATTTGCCTAATATTTGTAGCATGGGGATCCTGTCTAACTCCAAACTGAAGGTGAACCTGGCTTCTCAGGCAAGTGAAGACATCTGGGGACAGCACACTCAGATTTTGCCATTTTCATCTGAACCACCAGGATCCAAGATGACCCTGAATAGGAACTTTTCTGGACTGGACCAAGCTCAGCCATTCAGAGGACAAAATGTCCTATTCACAAGCCCTTCGGTCTCCCCCATTAAGCCCAGGCTCTCATGCATAACAGGCTCACGTGAAGATCTCACAGGGGACTATGCTGTTGATTTAAAAAAAATAATAATAACCTATGAGTTTTATCTCTTTATCTCCTCAGTCCAGAGGGAAAAAAAGGGACACAATCTGTCCTCCCAGTGGGACATCCATCTGATTAGATGTCATAAAACAGAGTAGTGCTTTAGTCAATAATGGCTGGAATACCTCCGACCCACAGTTACTGGAAAGAAAAAAAACCTGACTACAGATAAACTCCCTAGGGTTTCAGATCCATTTTGCAATAAGCCATGTTATGAAGGAAACCTGGCCCCAAAAGATAGTTTGAATGCAAAATAAAGATAGTTCACATGCTTTGAAGCAGATACAGGGCTCCTGTGGAAGCAACAGTATCATATTTTCGGAGGATCATTATATTTCCTGCTTCAGACTTTATTTGGGTCCCACCGTTCTTTTATACAACTCCTATTTTTAGTCATCAGAGGCGCCATGTCCTGCCAGGCAGGGGCCTCAGCAGGGCAGGTCTGGCAGGAATAGTGAGGGTTGGATGCCTGGGGAGTCGAGAGAGCTGGGCAGACAGCGGGCAGGCAAGCTTCAAGGAGTAGGTGCGGCCCATGGGGCAAGACAGGCCAGAAGTCGGACCTGGGGAATCTCAGGGAACAGATTTAGGGGGAACACCATGGGTTGAGGAAGCAGGACTCCAGCGTTCAGGAGGCCAGAGAATCATCAGGAAGGGGCTGGAATATAGACAAAGCAGAGGTGGGCAAGAACTCTTTGAGATACCCTGTCACAAAACGATGGGCAGGGGCTGAAATGCATGGGCTTGAGAACTTTGAAGACGTTATGCAAAGTGAAATCAACCAGTCACAGAAGGACAAATACCGTGCGATTTATGTAAGGTATCTAAAGTATTCAAATTCGTAGAATCAGAGTAGAATGGTAGCTGCTGGGAGAGAGGGGGGAATGAAGAGTTACTAACTGGTGGGTATAAAGTTTGAGTTGAGATGATACCTATATGTATACATAGTTAAGTATAGGGTATGTATTGTATACGATATATAAGGTGTACAGTATACCTTAACAAAGTAGCTATACTTAATAGTTAACAATCCTGTACTATAAACTTTAAAATTTGTTTAGAGAGTAGCTCTCACATTAAGTGTTCTTACCACAATCAAACAAATTTTTAAAAAGTAAATAAAAACGCATGGGTTTGAGCCAAAGGGGTACAGGATGAGTTGGATCCAGGCAAGGGCAGATGCGCCAGGCTTGCTGGGAAGTTCCTACAACCAGGCCTTTAGAGAAGAAAACGAAAACACCTGTGGTCACTAAAAATTGTTATATAAGAAAATCTTCATCTTCATTAGGCATTCACTCATATCACCTCTAATCCTATGAGATCTAACTCTTGGTGAAGAGGCAGAAAAAAGAAAGCGTCTTCTAAGTGAGAATTAGCCACGGGGAGATGGAAAGTTCTTTATTTGCACAGATTTTAGAGTTTCTTTATCTGGGTGATGAGTCCCAGCGTCTAGGCTGACCTCCAGACTTCCTTAGGTGTTGAATAAAAAGATACCCTGAAATTCCTTTCTGACTCCCACCATTTCTTTCTTGTTTGCCATTTTTCATTTTGTGGGGTCTCCAAAAAATAGCACAAAGAAGTCAAGAAGAAATGCCATGGCACAGAGCAAGGAGCCATACAAAAACGCCCAAGAGATGGATTTGACCCAATCATTCTGCCATTTTTATTTGCAAGTAGAACAGGCCTACCTTTCTTCTCTGTGGAATCCTCTCTTCTTTCCCACATCCCTCTCCTGCCCCTTCTGCCCTTTATGCAATCAATATATCTCTACCTTTGTCTCCTGATGTCTTCCTTCTCCTGACCCTTGTGTGGTCAAAGGAGGCCTAGGGAGAAATGTGAAAGAACAGGGCCCCAGACAGTTCAGGTCCTACGTAGGAGAGGCTGGGAGGAACCACGTTACTGGAAGGCCAAGGTAGAAGGTGGAGTCCCATGGCGGGTCATATTCTAGGAAATGGAACTTGGAAATTCCCTCCTGTATTGGCCCAATGCTTTATGAAGGAAGACACAAAGGGAATTAGAGAAGAAGACCCTACAAGCCACTAGAGTAAAAAGAAAATGCGCTAGAAGTAGAAGGGCATGAACTGCTGGGCCTTACAGAGCTGCCCACGGCCTGGACAGCAGTGAGGACACCAGTAGTACAGCGGGCCGCTGGCCATACCCACTGTATTCCTGAGGTACACGGGCCAAGCCTTCATCATTTATTTGTCTGTATGTTCATGTGTCTTCTAAGTTCCAAATGCTGTGCTAAGTAACGAGAATACAGAGGAGACTCCTTACTGATTGGCAAGCATTTATTGAGAACATACTTTGTGCAAAGCCCTGGAGGAAGCATGGGAAGAAAAGGAAGCTGAGACAGGACACAAAATGAATGGAAGAACGTCCTTGTTATGAAACTGGATGAAGGGGCAAAGCAAATCCTGGTGAAGTAGCTTGCTGGAAAAACCTGGAAAAAAAATGTACTTTTCTTAGCGGAACGTCTCCCACAGAAAGATGTTCACTTTTGTTGAAAAAATGCTGGCTTTCCTGGGCATTAGGATCAACTGAGGCCTTTGATGAAGAAATTCAGAAGAGAGCTGAATTTCTCTGACAAGGAAAGGAGGAGATAATCAGTGGCTGCTTTAGGGAACGGTTCAGAGAGAGGGAGAGGAAGACCCAGAGGCCCATGACTAAAGAGGAACCCTGACAAGAGAAGGCGAAAATCTTTGTCTTTATTTATTGCCGGGTGTCGTATCATGTAGCTTTCTCCTTCATCTCCCCATAAAATTGTAGTCAGTTCTTCATTACTCACTAATGCTTCGTGGGTTGGGTCTGTTTTGAGGGGATGTGATAAAGCCTGGAATCTCATTTCCAAATGGTCAGAGGCAAAGGCAGAGAGTTTTCATGTGAGAAAAACTATATATGAGTTATGGAGGACACATTTTTAGCAATGCATTTGCAAGTTTAGATGTGAAACACATGTGCTCAGGAAGTTCAGAGGGAAGTAATCTGAGGGTGAGTGGATAATCAGGGCAGTCTTCCTAAAAGAAGCAAATTTTGAACTGAATGTCCCTTGGGAGATAGATTCAGGTCGCGGAAATACAAAGGTATTATGTAATTTCACAGAGACTGCAAAATACACGTATGGTTTCCTAATCTCAACTCAAGATACAGACATGTACATAGGCAGACACAAGTGCATTCAGCTATGCCAACACCTACCATAGAGGAAAATACAGGCATGCACCAGATCATACATCCATTACACACAACCAGACAAAACCTAGCGTCCCTTTCAGTCTATGAAAAAGTGGCCCCTCCTCTCACTGAGATGTACAAAAAGTGGTTCATTAGTATTAAAACGACATCACTGCCGAAGTGATTTATAACATGTTAGACATTTTTAGTGGAAAAATGCAAATACATAGCAGAGAAGGTTGGGCACAAGTCCCTTGAAACCATTGCCTTACAAAGCTTAACAAGGGTCTAGGTCTTTCACAGAGAAAAGCTATTCAATCTAAGCAACATCCAAGATCATCTTATCAAAGTCAGAGGCTTTAAAGAATACAAATGGTCAACTCAGAAAATAAGAAATACAAATAGCCAATAAAAAATACAAATACTATTTTAAATGTGTATATAAAATATATATAAAATATATAAAAATACAAATACTGTTATATATATATACATGAAATCAGCTTCACCTGAAGTTAAAGAAATACAAATAAAAATGACATAATACCATTTTGCCCTAATTTGCAAAATTTAGAAAGAATTAAAAAGTTCAGCAATTCTTCAGATGGGAGTCTGAAAAACTGTGCTCTCAACTATAGCAGTAGGGATGGCAATTTGGTACATAATCCACACAGGAGGCCACATCTACCAAAAGCCCTACACACGTGCATACTCCCTAATCTGTAACTTCACTTCTAAGACTCTATCTTGATGGAATACCCAGGTAAGTGCATAAAGATGTGTGTGTGTAAGGATTTCATCATACTGGTTTTGAAAATAGTGAAAAATTGGAAGCTATTTAATATCTAATAAAAGCTGATTGTTAAATAAAATATGTTATCCATTCAATGAAATACTATATCACTATTATAGGAATAATATAAGATTTCATGACACCGAAAAATGTTATAATACATAGAAAGATGTTGTAAATGAGAAAAGCAGATTCCATACAGTATATAATATGATACTCTTTGTAATAACAAAACTAGTTAATGTATTTGGTGGTTAAACCAGAATATAAGCTGCATAACAGCAGTGGCTCTTTTGGCTAAGTGCTGTCCGGGAAAGTGTCTGACATAAAACAAACCCTCAATAATTTTTGTTAATTAAATAGATTCATGCTTACTATGCATCTACTGTTGTAAGCACTTGATAGAATATTTTGTTCTCTCAACAGTACTGTGCTCTAAGTCTTACTATGAACACCACTGAGCTGTGAAGAAGCACAGAGAGGTCAAGCCACATGGCCAAAGTCACCCAGCCAGCCAGTGGTATAGCCAGGATTCAGACTCAGGCAGCCTGAATCCAAAGTCTTCACTCAAACAGTTTCTGTATGCATGTGTAGAGAAAAGTCTGGAAGGATGTGCACCAACACATCAACAGCAGTGATTTGGGTACCACTGGGTGGTGGGATCGCTCAAGGTTTTGTTTTCCCATTCTACTTAGAGTTTCCTAATTTCTCTACAGGGGTGTAAAAATTACTTTTTTAAGGTATATTAATATTACTTTGAAATAACATGCAGTTTCCTTTAATGGATGCTTTCTCTGACCAAAACAGAAGAAAAGTAAAGCAGAGGAAATGGGTTCTCAAGAGGGAGGGAAAAGATAAGGAACAAGTAGAGGGACCAAGTTTCCAAAACTAAGGTAAAAAATTTCAGAAACTACAAGCCCCCTAACTTCCCATGTGTTCTTCCCTGTGTCCTTCAATCCCAGAGGATTCCAGGACACTTCTTGGGGTCGCCACTCACCTGGACAGACACACAGTAGCCCAACGTGCAGGGCCTCTCCCAAGGCCATCTGCATGCGGACACAACCATTTATTTGTGGAGGTTCATTTGCCCAAAGACATTTCTTGAAGTTCTGTGCTGGACAAGGGGTGGGCGTGAGGGATACAGCTTGAGAAAGAGAGCCCCTGCCTTCAAGAAATTCAGAGATTGTTTGGGAGACAGACAAACTGAAAACACACAAAGTATTACAGAGCTAATAAAACAGAAGGAAGTTCAGGATGTTATGGGAGCATCTGATTCCTGTAACATCCTGTACTTGCCTCTGTCACAGAGCTCACTGCATTCTCTGTTTTAATTGTGTGCTTCCTCGTCTGTCTGTCCAACCATCTATGAACTTCTTGACGACTGGCACCGAATCTCACTCGTGTTTGTGTCCCAGTGCTTGGCACAGAGTAGGCTGCTTAATCAGCAGCAGCTTTGCCTGAATGGTTATCTCTGTGGGGAAATGGCTCTGTCGGCCGCATCTCCGGGTTTGGTCCATCGAGGATCAGGCCAAGAGAAAGGTTGCACCTAGAAAAGAATGTCCTAGAAATCTCTCTGGCACAGATGGAGCGAACCAGGTGAACAGACAGAGGAAGCAAGAAATTCCTAGGCTGCATGAACATAAGTGTAAGATACAGCTGATTTGTTTTGGTCAAAATAGATGTGTCGGCTTCCCTGGTGGTGCAGTGGTTGAGAATCTGCCTGCTAATGCGGGGGACACGGGTTCGAGCCCTGGTCTGGGAAGATCCCACATGCCACGGAGCAACTGGGCCCGTGTGCCTCAACTACTGAGCCTGCGCGTCTGGAGCCTGTGCTCCGCAACAAGAGAGACCACGATAGTGAGAAGCCCGTACACCGCGATGAAGAGTGGCCCCCGCTTGCCACAACTGGAGAAAGCCCTCGCACAGAATCGAAGACCCAACACAGCCAAAAATAAAAAATAAATAAATTAATTAAAAAACAACAACAACAACAACACACAAATATGTTTAAAAAAAAATAGATGTGTCTGCAGCAGAGATGAGTGACAGAGGGCCTTTTAGTTACACTAAGGTCAGATTTAATCTTCCAAGCTATGAGGATTCCAAAAAAATAAAAGAAGAAGAAGAGATATGGTCAGATTTGGTTATAGGAAAATCACTCTGGTAGCACCGCGGAAGGTGGAAGAAAGGGGGCAAATCAGAGGCAGAGGATCATTCAACTAGGAGATCACTGCAAGGAAGCAGCTGGAAAATAATGACCTGGATGAAGGCAGGGTCTTGGAGTGTGCAGAGAAAAAGACACCCTAACATTATTTTCCTCCAGACCAGCTTGAAATCATTCTCAGCCATGCAGAACAGTTAAAAATGACGCTTGAGTGTGAAAAAGGCAAAGCCGATCTTGAAGACTTAGCCCTCTTGCCAGTTCAGCAGCATCAATCCCCCAAGGCTTCACACCCCACTGGCACCTCGGCACACACCCCTCCCGCAGGCAGGGACGAAGATGCCCAGGCAGCCAGAGAAACACTCAGAAGTGGCAGCAGAGGGGGAGAAAGTACATCACAGAGCCCAGCATCTGTGTCTAGCAGCTGCCAAGCCACCTCCATGTGTTCCTGCAGCTGTCGGCGTGATCGCAATGGAAGATGGAACAGAAGGACGCAAAGAACTTTCGGCAAGTAGTGCCAGGCAGGTAGGTGGGCTCTGGGGCAATCGAGGCTGATCCACTGGGTGACCCCAGGAGCTGCCGCTTGCCTTGGAGAATTACCACATAGAGCCCCTAGGTTGCCAGACCATTCCTGGGGCTGGACATGGCAGGATACCAATCCTCTCACCTGAGCCAGGGACCCAGGGAAGCGGAGACTGGGCTTGCTGAACCAGCTTCCTTAGTTTGATTTCATGGCCCCTGTCTCCGTTTCTCTGAAGGTGCAGTATGACTTATATCACTTTGTGTTCAAATCTGTGAATCAAAGCTAAGTATGGTGGGAGAACTGTTTGAGAAATTCATGACACCCCCTCACCAGCAAATAATCAAGGAGATGACCCAGGGTATCTCATTCAACCAAAATAGGGAATTACTGATTTTGATAGCAGTTTGGAGGCATGTATCATGTTGATTATCCACTCATTCATGCATTAATTCAGAGATTTATTAAGTACCGACCAAGTACATAAGAATATACTAGGCTTTATGGCAGCTAAAAGAGGCATAGAAGGCAAAATAATAACGCTTGGAATATATGCCATGCTGTACAACTTACAAAGAACTTTATCCATTATTGTTTTTTACAACTAGAGCTAATATTCAGTCATTTGCATGGTACAGGTGTTCCAGATATATATAGCCATTGACTACCCTGATTGGCCAGTGCTCTTGTGAAACCAGTTGTTAAATACAGCATTTTGAAGACTGACCCTGCCCACAGCAATGCTGCAAGGTCATATTTACATTCTCAATGATTCTGGCCTGTGACCACCTCCTAGTGGGTGACACAGTCAGGATTAGAACTCACAAGTCGCTTATGATATAGTTAGAAGAGGAAGATATTAGAGAGATATGAAATAATTCTGGAGTGACATGAAAACAAGTGCCTGATTGTGTGAGCCAGAGAGCAGACACAGCATGTGGGTGAAATAAAACCTAAGGGAAAGATCATCAGGTACACAGGTAAGCTTAGAGGGGGTGTCCTTTTGTGGTGGGGTTTGACAGCTGATACAGGCCTTAGAAAATATTTGGGATTTGGATTCGGTTTTGGTCATGGTTGTCAGGGAAAAAGGCTCTGGGGACAGAATGCCTGGGTTAAAAACTCAGCTTTCCACGTATAAAATGAGGATGATAATAACGGTGTCTACTCAAGGGTTGTTCTGAGGCTCAAGAGATAATCTAGGTAAAGTGCCTGATATAGCATGTGCTCAATAAATGACTGGCGTCACTCTTTCATTTCCCTTTGTGTATATGGTAAACGGTAAATAGCCCTTTGCAGAAGCTCTTCATTTCCCACATGTAACATCCGGAATTCCTAGTTGCAAGCAACAGAAACGACCTCTGGGTGCTGATGATCTGTGAGTAGCTAAACAGAGAAAGAATTTATTGAAAGGTAATTCACAGAGTCACTAGAAAGGCTGAAGAACCAGCTAAAGAAAATGGGCAAGAACCAAGGGAGCCTGGACAGCCAGGACCACAGGCAAAGTCATGCCTGAAGAGCCACCTGGAGAGAATGCCCGGGCTCCTATTGGACAGAACTCCACGGCCACGCAAGACAGAGGATGCGACTCTCAGCACTGCCACAGCCATTGGCTTGAGTACCCTGCTCTCTCCTCCTCTTAGCTCCAGAATCAAAGTTTAGGAGGGGGCTTCTGAGTGGCAGGCCTAAGGTGTGTGCCCTCACACTAGCTGCCATGGGGCAGGGGAGAACTAGCCTCTGAAAGTTCAAGTTTTCCAATTGAAATAACCCGGCCTCCCACAAAGATTCACGCATAAATGTAGTGTCCACACACCGAAAAAGGGTTCAGAGGCTGAGCAGCTTAAAAACAACTATCTTCCAGCACACCATGCCAGGCCGCCCCGTGGCCACGTTCCTGCCTGCCAATCCAGTCCAAAGCCTAGGGCTGCCCGATTTAGGACTTCACAATCTAGTGATACTTAACGCACTGTGCTCCTTCAGGCCTCTGAGTAGATGTATTTATTCCTCCTCTACGTTTTCACCTGCTTGCTATCTACATAAACTTCCAGATGCAGATATAACTTCTACCTACTTGAGAAGCTACCTTTGACCTCTACAGGCTGGATTAGCTGCCTTTCTCTGGGTTCCCATGGCAGTTAGTATATGCCTTCCTATACCACTTCATACATTGAATTGAAACCATGTAATGAAGGATCTGGTTAGTGGTTCTCAAGTGTTAGAAACCTCAGAAGCACCTGGAGAGCTTGTTAAAGCACAGATGCCTAAGCCCCATTCCTAGAGTTTCTCACTCAGTTATTCTGGGGTAGGGCCTGATCATTTGCATTTCTAATGAGTTCCAGGTGATTCCAATAACATTTCACTGATGCTACTGGCCTAGGAACCACACACTAAGATCTAGTGACTTAACTCACACTTTAAACCAATGGTTCTCAACTAGGGGCTATACCCCCTACACCTCCTCCCCCTGGGGACATTTGACAATGTTTTGAGATATTTTTTGTTGTCACAACTAGGAGGGGGGGTGGCTACTGACATCTAGTGGGTAGAGCCCACCCCCTACCCTAGCAAAGAATTATCCAGGCCCAAATATCAAAAGTTTTGTGGTTGAGAAAGCCTGATGTGTAAGATCCGGTAAGATTCCTAAGGGCAGACACAGACACTTATTCAGCATCATATTCTCACATCTAACACACCATATAGTCTGTAGTATTTGCTCACTTGATGGTTATTAAATGGAATCATATGACTATCTTTTCTTAACCCAAAGTTGAAAACAAGTCTAGGGAGTACAAGGGAGGCTCGGACTGAAGACATTAGATGGGAGGCAGTCATAAAACCAAACTGTTGGAAATGAAGTCACGGGAAAAGGAGCATCCAGACTTCTCATCGCCTGGTTCGCTGCCAACCCCACGGGAATACCCCTTTCTGCATTCCCAAGCAAGCAACTTTGGCCTTCCAGAAGTTTCTCCCCAAACCTGCTCATCCTGTTAGTTAGACTTCAATAACTATCTCCCCTTCTCTTTCACAGGGGCAAACCCTGGCACATGGACACACAAATACAGATGGCATTTTCCAACCTCCCTTGCAGTTTGTGTGGAAAGACCTGGCCAATGCAACATGAGCAGAAACCATGTGTGCAAATTTGAGTCACATCCCTAAAGGGAGGGATGTGCCCCCTTTTCCTTCCCTTCCTCCCTCTTGCTGTTTTCAGTGGGAATGTGGCGGTGAGGCACCTTGGATCAAGCAGGTAGGGGCCATACCCTGGAAAGGCAGAGCAAAAAGTTAGCGTGAGCCTGGGCCCCTGGAAAATCTCCAAGAACAAAGCCACCATATGAGCACTGAAGCACCTTCTTCCAGACGGTTCCACGGGAAAGACATTTGCATTTTGTTTAGTCCAAACTTATTTTGAGTTTCTGTTATATGCAGCCAAACTCCTATGCTAGCAAATATTACTAGTCAAACTTGAAATCCAGCCACTTTTTTCACCATCAACATACACACGTGGAAAGCTGGGAAATTATCTCTGTGTGGTGGGACTCTAGCAGTTTCTAAGTAGATCTGTCTCCTCTGCCTCAAACCCTACTCTACCTACTCTCCCAAAGATTCCTAAAGACTCTCTCTCAGAAAAAGCCAAGGCTTCAATCCCTGGTAAAATATAAATACTCCCAGGAGGGATAACACTTTATGTTATTATCAGTTTTTGTAACTGTGCAAGACAGAATTGAGAATGTTCTGCTAAGAAGGGAAAAGGGGGTTTTAAAATAAAAATGTGGCACCATTGAAAACACATAAACCTCACAAATTTGCCTAAGATTGGCCTGAGGATAGATCCAAACCAAATACTGCCACAGTGACCCCCTCCCTGTTATGAATACCTCCTAAGTCTTAATACTGTAGTTAACGACTGAAGCTGGCCTCAGCACCTTTGATCATGTTGAGGAGAGTGGGGCCTCCTAGGTGGAGCCCATACCCTCTGGAGAAGGATTGGCTGCATTATCAGGTAAGTTGCACAAAGTTGCTGTCCCATCCATGGGAAAGGAGCAGGACAAGGGAAGCCTTCCTTGTGAGAAGGAAAGTCATGCTCTTCTTCCTGGCTTTCCCAGCTCTTTGGCTTTAGTGGATGATATTTCCCTTCCCCATTTGTCCTTGACTGAGTAGACACTCTAATTTATCTAGAAGTCACTTTTCATTTTGGTTTGGGATCTGGTAAATTTTACAGTCTGCAGTTGACTCAGTATGCCCCGAAGTGAAGGAATCTGTATATTCTGTCAATCTTCGTAGCTCTGGGGAATGTTTTAAATGGCATTTGGTGATTGAAAGTAAGATACAATTGCCCTGGGACAAAGAAGCTAATGATCAAGGCCCCTCTAATAGCTTTTACATTACTGTTAAGTCACAACACTCTCCCACTACTTTTTATTCATGCAAATGAAGTACAAATCAAATGAGAGCAAACTGTCTGTCAACAGGTTGGCTTAAATACCAGAAATCTCTTTTTCTTCCCTTTTAAATAAAGAGCAAACAAGGACAGAAAAGAAACAAGATGGTTCCTTTTGTTTTTGTTTTAATAGTTTTTTTTTTTTTCTGTCCTCCTCCTGCAGTAGACCTGAAAGGTCGCAAGATAAGTGTTTTTCATTCATATTCCTGAGCTGAAGGTATTTGGAGATGATAAAAATGCACTTTTTTGTTCTCCCTTTTATATTTGGAGTCCTCCTGTCAAGGTGCCCAGAATAATGCTTCTGGAGCAGATGGGGAAGGCACATGAAAGCATGCTGGGAAACCGCGTTTCCAGAAGCAGTGTCTGTGTCAGCCCTGTTCTGCAACAGAAAGAGCCACCTGGGAGAGCCTACCATGCCATCTTCTGTACCCTGCACCCATGTCCAACAGGACCTTTAACACTTGGCCATTCCTAATACTAATTTGGCACCTGCTTCTAGAGACCCCGTATTTTTCATCAGGCTTTGGCCTGATGGTGGTATTGGAAAGAATCTTGAGATAAGAGCCATATCTGCAGCCAAGATAAATGCAGTCATACTAAGGCGTAAAATAGTACAGGCAGCCCCAAGAAGACAGCTGTGCTTGTAGGGTGTTTGCAGGACCCTTAAGGCAGGAGGTAAGGATTTGGTGGGAAAACGCCTAAGACTCTGCTGCTTCTCTTTCAGTGTGAAAGATTGTTGTCTTATTATGGATGTTGTGATTGGTATTACTCAATTATACCTCCAGACTAAAGGGATCTGGGGAAAATAACCAACAATGTAACTCTCCAAACCAGCCACTGCACCCATACCATCACTGTGCCATTTCATTATTTTTAGTTAGACCTCACTAACTAAACACAGGGCCGGATGGATATGATTAAAAAATAGTCAGTCTTTTTGGGGTCTCTGGAAGGGGCCAATAAATAGGAGGCTTCTTCACCTGAGATCTGAACAATTGATAAATAAAACAAAGGAGTGGCAGAGGGAAGCCAAAATAAAACCTTTATTATCAATAAAGGCCAACTGGCAGGACATTGCTCAATGTGAGAGCCCCAGAGTTAGGCAGGGTTGCTCTCCCAGGCACAGGTATGCTGGACCTTGGAAGATGGCCCGTTTAGTGTAGAGGGGGAAGAGAACTCCTGCTTCCCACAGGAAGGCGGATGGCTCTGCAGAAGGAAAAGAGGAAGGGTAGGTCACACGTGTCCAGTTTATTTTTCTTAAATGTATCAATCAGATAAATCATTCCCCTGGATCAAGTGAGTAAAGAGATGCAGTGGGTCCAGAATGGCACACCTCCTACAAGGAAAGAAACATCAGGAGTGGGGAACAAGCTCTCCCTGCCCGGTACCATTGCAGGGTGAGGAAACTGACCCAGAAAGAAGTTAGGAGATTTTGCTTATGATACCCAATTAATAAAAGATGACTTCAAGTCATTGGATTGCCAAGCCCAAGGGTACCGTGTCATCCACATAGATTCACTCTGAAGGACAGGAGGATGTCACCCTCATTCAGTCATTGGTCATTTCCCACCATTTCCCATGTGCCACATCTTCGCCTAGTTTGGCTTCTCAATTTTCATTCAAGTCTGCCAACACTCTCCTTCTCTAAGTTGATGTTTAAAGCTATCCAATCACCACCCAATACCCTCGCAGAAGACCTACATCGGAGAAGATAACCCCAAATTCATTACAACTCAATTTACAGGAGAAGCATGCTCTGGAGGACCGGGCAGATTGTTTACAGTCCAATCCATCCTTATTTGTCTTGGCCTCCTCATATACCGCATTGCCTCCCCCAGGTTGATATTTAGAAGGAATTTCAGAGCAAAATTCTCCATTATGTTTACTAAAGGGATATTGTTGAAAACATTGTCCATTTTGTTTCTCAGTCTCCTGAAATCAACACACACACACACACACACACACACACACACGCACCCCTTTTTTTAGCTCTAAGAGTTGTGTTGTTTTCCTAGTTAGGATACCCTTTGTTTAAGGTCACTATAGTTAATGTAAATTTTGTTTAAATCATGTCAATAAATTGTGTTTATCTTTTTTATTTGGTCATCAGGAAACTCAAAACCAAATTTGTGGTTCAGTGCCAGTTGAACAGTGTAAGATGCTGAAGCCTGTGTATCTGCAACTTCTTCCTTTGAAACTCTCCCTCTTACCACCCCCCCAAGCTGTGTCTTATTTATAGTCTCAAGACAACAATGTTTGTTTTCTATTTTACAATAGACTAGGTATTCTTGCAGGGACTCATAAATTCCATGGAACAACAGAGACAAATAAAATGCATCCTTAATTTTCTTCATTAATTTGCAATAAATTCATTTTAAATTTTTATTAAAATATCCAAGAAATACATATTACTTGGGCTTTAAAATTTTAGAATCAGAACGTAAAATTTAATTTCATATGAATTTCCAAGTATTTAACAAGTTTTCATCTTGTTCATCAAATTTATGCAGTTAGAATAGATTTTCCTTTTATTTGGGTGCTGACTCATACATTATCAATTACATTCTATTTTTCAACACAGTGACTTATTTAAACTTATTTTCTCTTATCACTTAGCTAACTCACAGTATTAAGAGAAGCATTCAAGGGATGAAGCATTTGACTCAGGTTAATTCTGTTTTATTTCTACAAGTATATTCTAGATTTAAAATTATTAAATATTTTATATTACCACTTTATATGCCATGGAAAGTATATTGGCTGTTAGCAAATTTTGACAAAAGATTCTCACTAAACACATCTTCCAAAGACTCTCTCTGTTGGCATCTGCAGCTAAATTTAATCTCTTTTATATCCCATTGCCTCTTGAGATTGGAAGGCACTTTTTTGGTTCTTGTTTTGGTTAGTGTTTTCCCCCCAGAAATATCAACTGTTGCTGTCATTCTTACCGAAGTAGATTATCTCATTGTTGGTTCTATAAGCCAAGCTTATTCCTTGCAAAATATTTTTTAATAATCCAAAGTCCAACCACTAGACCAGCTGTCATCAGTTTGGCCTTTAATATCAGAAGTAAAAGGGACAGAAAATGAGACCATTTTATTTTCTATACCTTCTTCACTTGTTCCACTCTTTGATTTAGAGAGTGAAGAGAAAGAAACCAGTGAGGATTTTGTTTTGTTTTGTTTTGTGTTTTTAAATGTCAGGTATATGGTAACATTTATTTTTTAAATAGAAATGAGACACTGAGTTCTTATATTCATATAGATTGTCACACACTTGATATTCATTAACTCATTTCTTCGTCCATTCACTCAACAAATATTTACTCAGCACCCACTCTGAGCAGACATTATCCTGAGGGCAATCAAGGAAAGGATAATCCACATTGCGGAGGAAGCCAGAGAAAGAGGAGACAAAACACCTGTCCCTTGCAGAGCCAACAGTCTACTTAAGGAAACACGCCATGCCCAGGGCCTAGCATACAGTAGGTGCCACATAGATGTGGGCCATCTTGAACTGTAACCACAAAAACATTTTCAGGTCTCTAATTCAACCACATGTCAACATGTCCACATGAATACAGACCAATCTGAGACGCTGTGGGCTGATACCATGTGCATTACTCAGAAAGCAAGACCATTAGACTCTGCTAATTTAAGTTCATCCATTTTATTTCAGTAAAATTTCCCCATGCAGTCACTTCCTGTTTTTCCCCCATAAAACTGGGAAGTATTTTAAGGATGCAGGCTCTGGAACTAGGCTATCCAGATTTTTAAAAAATTGATATATAAGTTACATATAATCAAATGCAGGATCTTATGATTTTGAGCATTCAGTTCAATGTTTTACCAATTGCGTACACTTAGGTAAGCACCACTTAAATAAGATAGAGACCATTTCCATTACCCCAGAAAGATTCCTTAAGTCCCTTACCAGGCAATCACTTTCTGATTTCTATTACTATAGATTAATTTTGTCTGTTCTACAACTTCATGTACGTGGAATCGTGGAGCATGTACATTTTCATGTCTAGCTTCACTCAAATCATGTTTTTGAGATTTTGTGCATTTATCACTAGTTTATCCTTTTGTGTTGCTGAATCGTACTCCACCATACAGATAGACTACTGTTTGTTTATCCATTCTCTTGTCAGTGGAAATTTGGGCTGTCTCCAGTCTTTGGCTATTATGACTAAGATTGCTATCATCATTTTTTAAAAGTCGTTTTGTGCACATATGTTTTCATTTTTCTTAAGTAAGTACCTAGAATTTAGTATTTCTGGGTCATAGAGTAGATATATGTTCAACTTTCTAAGAAACTACTAAATAGTTCTCCAAAGTGGTGTGTCATTTTACACTACTGCCAATAGACATATCAAAGTTCTGGTTGCACCACATACTCACAGTTGGTATTGACTGTCTTTCGGGTTTTAGCCATTTTCATGTGGGTAAAATAGTAGCTTTTAATAGTAGTAAAATAATAGGTTTTTTTTTTTTTAAACATCTTTATTGCTTTATAATTGCTTTACAATGGTGTGTTAGTTTCTGCTTTATAACAAAGTGAATCAGTTATACATATACATATGTTCCCATATCTCTTCCCTCTCGCATCTCCCTCCCTCCCACCCTCCCCATCCCACCCCTCTAGGTGGTCACAAATTAATAGGTTTTAATTTGCACTTTCTTGATGACTAATGGCTTTTCATCTGCTTCTTGACATTTGTATGTGATCTTCTGTGAAATGTCTGTTCAAGATTTTTGCCCATTTATTTTTTTGGCTTGTCTTCTTACTGTTTATTTGTAGGAGTTCTTTACATATTATGGATATAAGATCTTTATATCTATATCTATCTATCTATCTATCTATTTATATCTTACAATTTTTTCCTCAGTCTGTGACTTAAATATTCATTTTCTTCATGATGGATCAGACCTCACCTGGTCCCTTCTCCTACTTAAGTTCTCTGGGGAGAAATGTAGAGATATAGTCCTTCTAATATCACTAATCATCGACCTTTTCTTTTCATCTTACAAGGAAAGGCATTTCTCTAATTCTCTCCCTATCCACTCTCTTTTCCTTTGCTGATGGTCTTTGTTGAACTTGACATGTCCTTGTAGTCATCTGTGTATCCCTAGTCTGAATTAATTACTTCATTTTCTAAACATACATAGCACTTTACTTATCTCTTCATTTCTTTCTATATTAATAGTTTACATGTCTTCAATCCAGACCACTGTATTTAACCACATATATTTAGCATGCCTACTTGGACATTCCCCTCAAACTATGCAGCCTCCAAATGGAATTTTTTATTCCACCCCTTGCAAAGATATTCCCTCTTTGGGCTTTCTGTCATGGTAAGTGGCACCACCATATACCAAGTTCTTATTCCAGAAATCTAGGTGTGTTTTGACTCGCATATCCAATCCCTCGGCCAAGGCCATTGATCTTACTACCTTCCATGCCAAAAATCTTGAATTTATCCACCTGTTTCCATCCTACTGCCCCACCCTGCCATGTCACATCTAGATCCCTGTTTTGGCTTTGTTGTCTTTCTTTCCACTACACTCCAACTGTGTGGTCTTTCAGGTAGTTTCTAGAATATACCAAGATTTTTCTTCTCAGATCTTTGCATTTGAAATTCCCTTTGCTGTCAGTGCTCTTCTCTAGGGCTTCCTTGGTCTGAAATAGCACCACCCCACCCACTCTGATACTCTCTATCGCAATACCCTCTTTATCCCCGTCTTAGGATTTATCCCAAACTGTGGTCACATTTTCCTTGTTGCTCTCTCCCACCAGGATGTAAATTCCCAGAGCGTAGATTCCCTCTTGTTCACTAGTATATCTCAAGGATCCAGCAAAATGCCTAGCACTGATAGACACTTGCTGAGGATTGTTGAATGAAGGAATGTTTTCCTCACCAATTCGAATGTAGGATCATTTTTCTTTGCATTTTCTATCCACCCCAAAACGTTTCGTTACAAATAATAGTATTATAAATGCCTCCTTAGGTGGATTACATTGATTTCCTTCAATGTGTTTAGCAAACTGCGTCACTTTTCCCAAATCAGCTTTTCTGATCTCGCTTCATATATCCTCCAATCTTTTTCCTCCCTAGCTTACATATACCCCACAGCCCAACCCCAAATATGTTATTTCTCTAAAGATTAATGCACGGCATATATAGAGTTGCATCTACAAGATACCATATATTTGGCAAAAGTAATCTTATGTGGATTCAGTCAATTTGGTAAAGAAAAACCAGCTGCTTAACAGAGCTGAGTAGTCAGCTACATCAGACAGGTAGACATTGTGTCCAGGCACAAACGCTTGCTGTTTCCTGTACCTTCCTCCCCCTGGTATCACTCTCCCCTCTCATGAGGGTGTTTGAGTCTGATCCTCTCAGCCAAGTGGCAGATGGAGAAATTGTTTGCAACTGAGAAGGGAATATTTTATCAGACTTCCTACAATTGGGGTCCACTGAATTTTAATCTGCCAGCAAAGCACTGACAAAAGAGGAGGAAAAGTCTCAACAGGACATCCTGTAAGATCGCCTCAGGAATTAGTATGTTTTTGGTCAACACTCAGTCAATAGATGATAAACTTGCAAGGGCAAATGAGAGAGTCCTGAAACAGATACCTCCTTGGTCCCTTCGGCCTGCTGGTGAAGGCTGCAGGGCAGAAGGGAACCTGGGTCAGGAGCCAGGAAGTCTGTATTCCAGATCTGGTTCTGGTCCTGACTCCTTAGGTCATGGCCTGTTGGTGATGTCACCTTTCAGTGTCTCGGTTGCCCCACCTGTACAATGGAAAGGATACATCCTACTCCTCCCACCTGGGTTGTGCAGAAAATTAACTGGAAAATTAATATGCTATCCAGATAGATGAACAAAAAGTTGTTTGTAAAATTAATAATATTTTATTCTTTTTCCTCTCATACAACTCCACAAAAGGCTCTGTACGATAATGATAGCCACTGATGTTTATTGAGCAGTTACTATACACCAGATGCATGCAAAGCAAATATATGCATGCAAAGTGCTCTTTGCATGAATTATCTCCTGTAACTCATATTAAACCCTGGGGGAGGATGCTAAAGGGGGCACAAAAATATGCAAAACAGCAAATCTTATTAACGGATTTCAATATTACCTAGGGCCTGACCAGTAAATGCTCCTGGAAACCAAGGGTTGTGGCAGTGCACCATGCCTCAGAAAATATTTCCACAGGCAAATTGAAACAAAGAACCAGATATCGATCCCCCAGAACTGCACTGTTACCTCCTGTGAAGTATTCCTCCCTGCCTCCCTCATAAACAGATACAGAATATGTATACAAACACATACACAAATAATAATAGTCCAAATTTATCATGCACTATTATGTGCCAAGTATTTTACATATATAATCTTAATTACTCATCACATCAACCCTCGGAGTAGGTACTATTTTTAGCCCCAAGATAATGAAACAGAGAGATGGAGAGTAACTTGCGCAAGATGTTGGGGGCGGGTAGTGATAGAGCCAGAACTTGGGCCCAGTTTTTCTGAAATCTAGAACTTGCTTTTCTATCCACTATTCAATACTACTTCTCGATGCAGTTTTTATCTCATTTTAATATTCTTAAATTAAGTTTTACAACTGATGTGAACATTTAATATGGTAGTAGTTTTTTAAATGCTCAAAAAACAAACAATTGTTATTCAAACAATGTTACCTAAGAATAGGGGAAATAGGATGGGGCACAGGACACAGGACAGAGTAGAAGGTGCACATAACTGTGAGGCAGGAAACCTGGTTCTCATTTCAGCTCTGCCAGCACCGGCCACATGACCTAAGATAAACCACTTGGTCTCTCTGAGTCTCTGGTTAGAAAATGAGGGCATTGAACTAAAAGGTACTGAAATTTCATGCATGTTCTAAACTCCTACGTGGAATCTAGAGCGAGTGTGTATAAGATCATTCTCCAATCAATAGCCTGGGCTGTGCCTCAGTGGCTCAGGGAGATTAAAGGAGACACACTCAAGACCTCAGCCCCCAACTGCTGCACATTCCTCTCCATCCCAGGCCCTTTCTGCAGCTCTCTGGAAACACAGGCTGGGTCCAAGGCGCCTGTTCCAGCATCACTTCTGTTTACTCCACCATCAGGATGGTGTCATTTAGCCAGAGCCGTCATTCATAGTCACACCAAATGGCCCATGGAAGAAAAGTTGGTTACACTCGAAGAACAGATGACAAGTGACAGGCTCCGCTCCTGATTTTCCACAATAACAGAAGAGACCAGCAACTGCCGCGGTGGTCCAACACCCGAACAAAGTATTCCCTTCCAAGCAGACTCGGTCTGCCGACATCCACTCCTCTCTGGGGACTAAAAAGCATCCCTTGTCCCCTGTGAAGCTGGGCATCCCTGTCTTTCCAGGGATAATATTGGGAGAGTCACTCACAGCAGCCCCGCTCATCTGAGTTCTGCTGCTAAGTAATTTTTATTTTGTGAATAAAAGTTAATCACTTAACTCCTTTGCATATCCAGTGCTGCCAAAGTAAGCAGAACTGGCATAGGATGGTGGTGAGAATGAGCTGAAAACCAAAAACATGAGGGGGAGGAAAAGACTATAGAAATTCTCAACCAAAAGCAGTAACTGGAGACAACTGAGCTGACTTTGCCAATCCCCAGGCAGGTCTACACTCCTTTATTTTGGCTAATGAATTGCAAAATGAGACTGCCCCCAGTAAATGACTGGACATCTGCCTGCTGCCTGTGGGATCATCAGAAGTTTCAGTGATTGAAAGCAAGAATTATCGGAATTTTTCCAGTCTGCTCTGCGGAGGTCATTCAGTTCTAATTTAAAAATTTTACTAAAAAGGACAGGTCCAGTAGTATCATTTTTTTTTAAGTTTTATTGAAGTATAGTTGATTTACAATGTTGTGTTAATTTCTGCTGTACAGCAAAGTGATTAGGTTATATATACATCTATATATTCTTTTTCATATTCTTTTCCTTTATGGTTTATCACATGATATTGAATAGAGTTCCCTGTGCTATACAGTAGGACTTTGCTGTGTATTTGATTTATCGTTTTTTTAAAGTTGAGCCATGTAAAATTGCTATTTGCCCATTTTTGACCTACAAGAGTAGAGATATCGTGTGGTTCAATCTAATACTTTATGCAAGCCACTGTCTTAGGTGTTGAAAATATAAAGAGAGATAAGACACAGTCTATCCTCAAGGGGCTGCCAAAAGAGAATCTCATAAAGAATTAGCTGCAGATTGGGTGTGCTTGATGCTATAAGAAAGAGGTACAGAGGAAAAGGGGTGGGGTTGAGGTAGAAAGGCAGTGTCCTCAAGTAGGAGTTTGCTCCTTTCATTAGGAGTCCAGATCCAATGGAATAAGCACTAAGCCCCCCTTCCTGCCATCTCAGCATCTGAAGACCAGACAGCAAATGCAGAATCTCCAAGCAAGTGTAAGAGCCGGCTGAGTTCTGAACCTGCCAACCTTGACTGAGTCTCTTTAGCATTTGTTATTTTTATGGGTCTCTGAATGCTTCCCTTGAATATTAATTTTCCTCAATTCTTTAAGTATATATTAGTTATTACATATTTTTGATTAATATTTGATGGCCGCTTAGGCTGCCGAGAGCTCCCATAAATTTCCCAAGTGGATATCTGGCACTGCGTAAGTGTGGGAGACCATTTGTGTGGAGCAAAGACATCAATCATTTTAAGTCTCTGACTCCACACCTTAATACCCAAAGATATATTGCTAAGAAGCCCATAACAAGTCATTAAAAATGAATATCTTGTGGCAGTTTTCATGCCTGCAGAATTCCGCAGCAGAGGGAGGGGAACTTACGATGTGGCAGACCCCAGTTAGCTCCAGCTTACCATTCTCTCTAGGCATGTTTTAAAGATTCTCTATTTCTCACTCCAGGACCAGCTACATAATTTGCGAGGTCCAGTGCAAAATGGAAATGCAGGGCCCTTGTTAAACAGTTATGAAGCATTTTGACCCAGCAACAGCAGTGCATTAAAGAAGCACAGGGCCTTTCTAAGTGTGTGACTACTCAGGTCACACGGGCGTGAAGCCAGCCCTGCCTCTCTGCCCTCCCCAGCACCCTCATCTTCCTCTGTCTGGAACTTAGTCCCTAACTGTAAGTGCTTTCGATAAAAACAACAACAGTGATAGCATTTTTTGAGATACCATAAGGGGACTCTACTTTCGTGAACTTTTCTTTTCATTCACTCATAAGATCAGAGAGGGTTCTTCTCAGTAACCTGATAAGTACTATTATTATCTTTGTCCTACAAATGGGGAAATTGAAGCCTGTGATGGTTAATTTTATGTGTCAACCTCACTGGGCCACCAGGTACCCAGATATTTGGTCAAACATTATTCTGGGTGCTTCTGTGAGGTTATTTTCGATGAGATTAACTAGGTAGACTAAATAAAGCAGATTGCCCTTCCTAATGTGGGTGGGTCTCATCCAATCAGTTGAAGACAAAAAGGCTGACCGTTCTTCAAGTAAGGGGAAACTCCTGCTTGACTGTTTCTGAGCTGGGACATTAGTTTTTCCTTGTCTTTGGACTCCAACTAAAATATTAGTTCTTCCTGGGTCTCCTTCCTGCCAACTGCAGATTCTGGGACTTGTGAACCAATTCCAATTCATATATATATATGTGTATATATATATATATAGTGAATATATGAATATATGTATAAAATTCATAGATGTATAGATACATGGATAATCTCCTATCCTACAGAAACTTGACTAATACAAAGCTAATATAGGCTGAGTAACTTGCCCAGCATCTCGGAGCTGGTCAGTGGGAGAATTGTGACATGAATACAATAGATGTATATCTGGGAATGACTGAAGTGATGTTGCATGAATGTGCGAACCTGGCCTTGTTAGGAAGAAAGGACTAATTCCATAAAGCAGGGCAGAAGCCCTTAAACAACTTTCATTCGGTGCAGGGCAGAACAAGCCAAGCCGGGAAGTGCAGAGGATGGCACTGTGAGCTCAGACTGATAAAAAGGTATGGGAGAGCCGGGCTCTAGTACCAAGACTGCTTCTACCTAACAAGACGGCTTTGCTAGGTGGGAAAACCCCTGCTCCCCAGAACTACGATCCCCGTGCGGAAGGAGAGTGGGCTGGACTTCATGTCCTCAGTAAAGTCCCTTCCTGTCTAAAGAGAGAGGCTTTCACAGTTCAATCCTATGAGTCTCTGGAAGCAAGTTGTCTAAGATGATACACACATCCTCTCTTTTGGTTCCTTGAGATGACTTCTGTATTCTACTCATTATGAAGTACCTCACTGTGCTCAAGAAATGCTTGCACATCACGGCCTCCAATTGCACAGAGACATGAACAGGGTGAGGAAGAAGATTTTTGCCTCCAAACACCAGCAGTGCCCGGAGGCCCTACTGCCTCAGGATAAATTTACATATACTCGCCCAAACCTTCAGTCTGAACTGAGGTAGACGCATATTTTATTAGCTGTCAACGTTCTGAAAGTGGGGAGAATGTGACCGAAGGCAGTTTCAAGGAACCTTTTCTCAGAAACCAGAAGTCTCTGTCCTTTCCCACATACTTAACCTACTGGAGAAGAATGATTACAAGACTCAGTTAAGAAGGGCGAGAAGGAAAGTAATTAACACTTTTTTGAGTCCCTAATTTGTGCCAATCTCCGGAGATGGCAGTTGATGTATATCATCTCATTTAACCCTCATGACAGCCTTGTTAAGTTGAAAACTATCCCCATTTTACAGATACTAATCTAAGGGGCAGAGACATGAGATGACTTGATTGTTGTCTCAGATTCTGAGCAAGGACCAGAGCTAAAGTCAAAGCCAGACCTTCCTACGGCATCACACATTCCCTGAAATGACCTGAGCTAAAACCCCAGCTCTATAAATGGAAACAGAGCCTGGGATAGATTCGGGCACTTTGAATGTATCCTGAAGCCACTGGTTTATTTTATCAAATGCATTAATATTTGTTTACTGTTTACCAATATTCAGATCAAGTCAGGAAATTTAAGGAGAATAAACCAGCTCCCATGAGAGAGTTTAAAATGGATATGATTCCAGTTTCCTTCATCTCCTAGGGCCCCAGGTCCCATTGCTCATTAAAAATTCCCACGGCCACACAGGGAACATCTTTGCTGTTCCCCTGCCTCTGGGCCATCCACCTTCTCATGAGCAACAGCATACTTGCAAACTGAGATTTCCAGCGCTGAGTACTTCATCTTCATTGATGATATGATCCAGAGCTCCGCCAGTCTTACAACTGAGAAACTATACCTCCAATCCTTCCTACGGTGCTCTAAGACTCTGTTCCCCAGGGTCCTGGTCTAGTTGTGGAGATAACCTGAGAACTGTGGAATGTAGCACAAGGCACAGCCTATCAGGCAACCGCAGTGACTGGGGACTTCTTCTCTGCCATCACACATCCTACCATTTCTCAAACAGCCTCATCTCCTCTCAAAAGCTCTGCATCTTTCCAGCCTCTTTCACTTTCTCATTTACTTCCCTGTATTTAGTTCTATGGTAATTATTTAGACAAGTGGTTTTAAAACAGGGGCAATTTTACCCCGCAGGGGACATTTGGCAATGACTAGAGACAGTTTTAGTTGTCACAACTGTGAGGGTGCTGCTGGCATCTAGTGTGTAGAAGCCAGGAATGCTGCTACACGTCCTACAGTGCACAAGACAGCTCTCACAACAGAGAATTATCCAGTCCAAACGGCAATAGTGCCACAGTTGATAAACCCTGATTGAGACCCAGGATGGCAAGTTTCCGCCACGAGTGCTCCTCCTCCCCACTTCCCCTCTGTCCTTTGCTGTCACATCCAGTTGATCAGGGCATTCATTCCCTCTGAGCCCAGTTCTGAGCTCAGAATCCTCTCAACGCAGGGCTCCAGGCAGCCGCTAATACGTGATAGGTGCTGAAATGCAAAATCCGTACGTTAGACACTTTCGTGTTGGTCATATTTACCTACTGATATTGTAACCCTTTTGAAGCAAAGGTCATGTTTTCTATACTTTATAGTCCCTGATGAAGATGAAGACAGGAAATGACAGAGGGAGGAAGAGAAAAAGGGTGGGTGGGGGGAGGGAAGTAAAGAAAATTAAAGAGAAAAGAAGGGAAGAAAAAGAAATAGTAGTGTAAAAGAAAAAGGAATGGAAAATTGAATAAATAAAGTCCAAAACGAGGCACCACTGAGATCAATACCTCTGAAATAACTGAAGCAGCCCCTCTACTTGAGGAGCTTATTTTGTATATTCTTTTTTTTTCTGTTATAATTTTTATTAATATTTGTATTATTCAAAATAATCCTATATATTCTTTTTTTTTTTTAATGTTTGGCTGTGTTGGGTCTTCGTTTCTGTGTGAGGGCTTTCTCTAGTTGCAGCGACCGGAGGCCACTTTTCATCACGGTGCGCGGGCCTTTCACTGTCATGGCCTCTCTAGTTGTGGAGCACGGGCTCTGGGTGCACAGACTCAGTAGTTGTGGCTCACAGGCCTAGTTGCTCCGCAGCATGTGGGATCTTCCCAGACCAGGGCTCGAACCCATGTCCCCTGCATTAGCAGGCAGATTCTCAACCACTGCGCCACCAGGGAAGCCCCCAATCCTATATATTCTTAACATGGCTCTTCCAAGTCAAAGGAGCCAACACTGTGAATTTCCCTAGAGTCAAGAGGTTGACTCCCTGTCATGAGAAGCTAGTCACTGTATTCTTTTCGTTGTCTCGGTTGACCCAGGCTCCATGTAAGAATTCCCCAGTCCCCCTGTAAGAATTCCCCAGTCCCTTCCAGTCCCTTCACCGCCCCCCAAGTACAGAGCTTTCTTGCGAATTGGTGAGGAAGAGCTGTCATTTTGTTGTCATTTTCCCTAAAGGCCACACAGAGTGCCCCAAAGAACTGGATTCAAGGTTCTTCCCAGGGACTTCCCTGGTGATCCAGTGGGTAAGACTCCGCACTCCCAATTCAGGGGGCCTGGGCTTGATCCCTGGTTGGGGAACGAGATCCCGCATGCATGCCGCAACTAAGAAGCCCTCATGTCACAACTGAAGATCCCACACGCTGCAACGAAGATCCCGCATGCCGCAACTAAGACCCAGCGCAGCCAAAAATAAATAATAGATAAATAAATAAATAAATAAATATTTTTTAAAAAAAAAAAAAGAAAAGAAAGAAAAACTTGTTACAAAAAAATAAATAAATAAAGGTTCTTCCCAAATGTCTGTCAGCCTTCATCTTGGTGTGGATTGCAGATTCAGGCAAGGGCCGGCATCCTCATAATAAACGGCCAGCCGTGGTGGCTTTGAGCTAAAAGAAACTCCTACACGGTGCTGACTGTTGATGGTCTTGATGGATTCATTTTGAGTGTTTTTATAGCTTAGATCTTCAGAAGAGAGTTGACAGGCCTTTTGTGTTTAAGGGTTTATGCCATTAGAATGGCACAATCACATGTCTGTTTTGAACTTTTCCCTAATAAATGTGGAAATGTAGGCAAAATGCTCATGTATACAAAGGGCACTTCTGAGAAAATAACAAACCTTGCTATTGAGTAATCAAAGTGATCAATTTGTTGGAAAAAAACACTCTTTGAAGGCACGTATAATTTTTGGCAGCGTGTGCCTTGGGGTTTTTTTTTTCTCCCACAAACTGCCAACTAAAAACCCAAGCACAGTTTGTGTTTCAGATGCTTCCATGCATCTCTACCAGCTGAACTCACCCTGTCTAAGGTCCAAAGCATTTGCTCAGTGCGGCTTCCTGCGCTCAGCTCCTACAGTGGCCAGACTCGCCAACCCCTTCCACTGATTTTTTTTAATGTTTTTTTTTTTCTTTTTTTTCTTGAACGTATTCCTATTCCCAGAGTCCATCTGTTAAGTCTTTTCATTGGTGGCATATTTGAGACCCCATGCCATGCAAACTCCCACAAAGGAACCTTCTTTGTCCATTGTGAAATGAAGTGATCCCTCCTTCCTCTCTGCAAAAGAGGGCTGCTTGGATGGGATCCCAATGCCTGGAGAGAGGAGACGGAGGAGGCAGGAAGAGACCATCGTCCTCCTTGGAGTCCTACTTAGTTCCTACTACTGCCCTTTCCACAAGGTGGACGAGAATAACACAAGTGGCTGAACCTCACGGAACAACGAGCGATAGCATGCAAGTAATTCATGAAAGTTTAAAAGACTTTCGCCAAAGTGAGGACAATGTGTAAATTCAGCATCTGCAGAGCCATGGCATTTTCTGAGAAAACTCCAGGAAAGAGGTCAAAGGACCACCGCCCCCTTCACCCCTTTCCCAGTGACTTCTGAGCTGCTCGCTTCGTGCCCCTGTAATTTTCAGGCAGCCAGGCCAATCGGGGCCTGTGTGGGCAATGGCTCTGCTTTCGCTCTTACTGAGAAAGCAAAGGCATCTTTCGTCACCTTTGCCTCCTGTAGAGAAGGGGCTGGTTCTCATGTTTTCCCCCAGCTCAATAGCTCAGGGCTTTGCTAATCTTGCTGAACACTTCAGTTTTTAGATGGTATATCAATGAGGCATTCAAACAGAGTAGTTTATACACAAAAATTCTGTCTGCTTTGTAAAAGATTATCCTTTTATAAACACTCGGCAGAAAACATAAAAGCAAATAGGGGACAGCACATAGAACAGGAAAGATGTTAGCAGGGAGATTAATACTGAATGGGTCGAAATGAATGGCGCTTACTAAAACGAGGTCCAGATACTTTGGCTGCAGTGAAACATAAATAATGGGAATGACACATCGTTTATTCGGGATAATGAGTTGATCCAAAGTAGAGGCCTAGGACAAGAGATTAAAGATTAAATATCCATCTCCTGATGAATATCAGTAGCCAACTTTAACCTTTTCCTTCCAAAAGTACAATTTTACTGTAACAAGTATACATGCTTATGCTACAGTACAGAAATAGGATTTTTAAAAAACAACAAACACCATTTGAATCACTTTCTGATCCTGGTGGAAAACATTGTTCCACGTTTCAAGACAGGAAGTGCAGTTTTGTTTTGTTTTTTTTCCTAGTCTATAGCTCCTGGAAAGTGATTTAAAGAAAAGTTTTCCCCTCAGTACTCTGCACTGGAGGAATCTAGTTTAGGGACTCTGCTGACAGCTCCTCATTCATCCATTTAACAAGAAAGTTTTTCAAAACAAAAAGGCAAGTGAGACTGGCACAACCCCATATGGATTTCACGTGGCCAGTGAGCACCATAGAATGACAGCATGAGACAAGCCTTAGAAATCATCTCATCCTGACTTACCATCCCGTCGGGGGGGAAACGGAGGCTGGCAGCCAGGGCGTGTCCCAGCCAGGTCCCACAGCCAGTTAGAGCCAGACCCGGGACTAGGACGGGGCCTTCTGTCTCCCAGCCCCCCCTCTCTCCACTGCACCCTGCTGCCTCTTTATTCCCTCAAGTTGGAAATAATGACCAAAGCAGCTTGCTGGAAGTGCCAACACCCACATGCTAAATTAAAGCCCTGAATTCATGAAAAAACTTGGAATATTGGAAGCTCTGAATAAATAAGGGTTGGAAACAAAAAAAGGGGCTGGGAGGAGTTGTAACAGTGGGAGAAAATATAGAAGAGAAGGGTGCAAAAGGAACGAACAGCAATCGCAGATGCCCGCGATGCCAGCCGCAGACCCTGCCACCTGGGCACGATTTTGGAACAGTCCACTAGTGGCCCTTCCCTCTCAAGGGGCAAGAAGAAATCAGGTGGTTTGCCCATTTCTCGCAGCCAAGTAGTTGCCCACTGTACACAAGCCAAGACCGGGAGAGTGGTTCTGTGGCTGGTAGATACCAGTGGAAGGAGGAGAGCAACAAGATTCAACTGTGGCATTAGAAAAAAAAAAACAAAAACAAAAATCCAGCCCACCAACCAGGCTGGAGCAGGAAACCATCTCAGGTTAATTCCACAGCCGCTCACCTACAGAGAGCAAGGTCAGAATTTGGCTGGTGTTCCATGTGATATCAGTGTGGTGGTTTCAGTCTATGCTCCAGGGAACATTTGTCTTGGTGCCAAACCAACATGCATGCATGGTTGGCAGGCTGTCCTCCAGGCCAGGGATGGGGAGCTGTGGAAGTGTATCCATTTTCACTTTGCAAGTATCTGCGTGCCAACGCCTCACCACTGCTATTCTTTGGACAAAGAGGGGAATTTATGCTTGAGAGGGAGGCTGTTTTCAGGTATCCTACTCCACATGGGGGTGGTGGAGCCAGCAATTCCAGTCCTTCCATCCTCTCTCCTTGGGCAAATCCTCTGAAGTTCATCGTTTTGTCAGAGATGAAAATAATTGAACCACTTCCTAGATAAGAAAGGTATTACTGGGACCACCTGCCAGACCTTCTTAGCAGGAAAGAATTTTTTGTGATTACCATGTATCTCATAGGTTTCCACTTAGAAGGGGTAATCAAGAGAAAAGGCAAGGTATTCACAGGACATGAAACTGCCATTTTGAAAAAGAAAGGATCTATTAAATAGAGAGCTTTAAAAAGGGGTTCAGAAAGGGAGACCATCATAAATTCAATCCGTTTTTGAGCATTGAGCATGCTCAGTACTACAGACTCAGAAAAGAACCTCACCACCCAGCCTCCCTAAGTTGAAAAGGTACCCAAAAGGAAGCCCAGTAATAAGCAGACACATTTAATATCTTGATCAAGTGATACAAGATACTAAGGCACACGCAATAATGGAAACAAGAAGAGGGTAGCTACATGGAGAAAGATGGTAGAAGGACTTCCCAAATGAAGCATCATGTTTTCACTGAATCTTTTCAGTGATGTCCAGTCCCAGTTGAGGTGAGTGTCAGCAATAAGGAGTAAAAGACCAAATGTGGCACTGTGCTAGAGATGACGTTACACAGCATCAGAAAGAGGATGCTACGTAGACCTTGGACCCATCCACAAAGGATTTCCAGTTAAATATTCCCAGTACTGAAAGATGCAACCCACACTTTTCCAGGTGTTACTGACATTCTCTTGTGGATGGAGCCTATTAGTAGATCCAACCATGAAAAGGCTGCAGCCTCCAAAAAGAAGATCATTGCATCTTTACCTCCCCAGAGACAATTTAGTGATTTGTAAAAGCAAATATGCTTCCCTCAAATTAATGGCCTGGTGGTGAGTTGGGCCTGGGAATGTCTCTCAAACTGGCATTTGAAAACATTGATCTAGGGCATTTTCCCGGCGGTCCAGTGGTTAGGACTCTGTGCTCCGAATGTCGAGGGCCCGGGTTTGATTCCTGGTTGAGGAACTGAGATCCTGCAAGCTAAGGTGTGAAAACACTGGTCTCCTAGCAAACAGCTATAGAGGAACTCCCTAAATTGGTTCTTTTTCTCAGATTATCAGATCCTTAGCACACTGCATGGTCATTCTCATAGCTCCCAAATGACATGCCTACATGGTTGTGAGACTACGTTTGTCCTTAAGGCCAAAGCCGCTGATAACCACAGGGATCTTAATAGAACAAATTACCATTTTCCCCAAATAGTTTCACTGAAAAAAAAATCAATATTTTCATAGGTTAGTGGGTACAGTGAGAAAGAAAAAAAAATTCCCTTTTTATGGCTAAGACAAGTAGTGAGTTCTGGAGGGCTCTGACATGTTTCCCCAATTCTGGACCTGCCTCTAAGATTGGTTCGTAGGTCAGAGCAAAGCTAATTTTTTTTACAAATCTACAAAGGTAACTTAGTACCTTTAGTGCATGTTCTTCAGACTTGGACTTACAACTCCAGAGCACTCAAGTCTATATTTGTGTGGGGCCAGCTAAGTTTGATCCCCATTAACTTGTTAGCTCTACACATTCTTTACAACTTGGACAGACTCAGGCATCACACAGTCCAAGACCTTAATGTCTGCTTGATGGAGAAGCAGAAGTAAGAACTGAAGGAGGCAGGGCCAAGACAGGTTTCACCAGGTTAATAGCAGTAGAAGTCTCCAATCACCTGGGGAGCTTTTAAAGAATACTCATGGGACTTCCCTGGTGGCACAGTGGTTAAGAATCCACCTGCCAATGCAGGGGACATGGGTTCGAGCCCTGGTCTGGGAAGATCCCACATGCCACGGAGCATCTAAGCCTGTGCACAACAACTACTGAGCCTGCGCTCTATAGCCTCCAAACCACAACTACTGAGCCCGTGTGCCACAACTACTGAGCCCACGTGCCACAACTACTGAAGCCCATGTGCCTAGAGCCCATGCTCTGCAACATGAGAAGCCACGGCAATGAGAAGCCTGCGCACCGCAACGAAGAGTAGTCCCCACTCGCAGCAAATAGAGAAAGCCTGCGCACAGCAACGAAGACCCAACACAGCCAAAAAATAAATAAATAAATAAATTCATAAAAAAATAAGATTAAAAAAATAAAGAATACCCATGCCCAAGCCTCAAACAGAGATTCTGATTTAAGTGATCTAAGGTGGAACATGGGCGATGCATATTTAAAACTTCTTCCTGGACTTCTAATGCAATTCAGAGTGGTGGGCTGAATAATGGTTCCCAAAGGTATTGGGTCCTAATCCCTGAAACCTGTAGATGTTACTTCGCATGGCAAAAAAGGATTTTGCAGTTGTGATTAAGGTTCTTGAGATGGGGAGAATATCTTGCATTATTCAGGTGGGTTCTAAATACAGTCACAATTGTCCTTATACAAGAGAGGCAGAGGGAGATTTGACACACACAGCGGAAAAGGTGACATGAAGGTGGAGAAGAGAGAGATCTGAAGATCTGGAGTGATGTGGCCATAAGCCAAGGAATGCCGGCAGCCACCAAAAGCTGGAACAGCAAGGAATGGATTCTCTCCTGGAGCCTCTGGAAGGAGTGCTGCCAACAGCTGGATTTCAGCCCAGTGATACTATTTTGTACTTCTGTTCTCCAGATCTATGAGAAAGTAAGTTCTGTTGTTTTAGGCCCTAAGTTTGTGGTGATTAGTTATGGCAGCCACTGGAAACTAATATGGCCAGGGCTGGCAATCAGTGCTCTAGTCTCACTGACCACTATTAAAATCATCAAAAAGGCCAAGCTCAGTGCTACCTCTGAGCCGTTTCACCTGTTTTTTTCTCATCGTGGAGCACTCTTTCCCATCGCATCACTTGGCTGACTGCAGGAGGCCTTTCCTGACCTCTGACCCAAACCAAATTAGATCCTGCCTGGTATTTCCTTTAAGAATTTTGTTCTCATCCTTCATAGCACTTATCACAGTTTGTAATTAGTTATTTGTTTGTCTTGTTATTTGTTTAATGTCTTTCTTCCCCACTAGAATATAAACTCTCTGAGAACAAGGGTTACACCTTTTTGTTCACCACTACATTTTCAGCACCTAATATGGGGGCAGACACATAGTAAGGGATTGATAAAAATGTATAAAAACAAATAATGAATGAATGATACTCATGGTATACAAGACCTAACCCCAGATAACAGCTAGTTATGTGAGATCAGGATCTATCTCCTGGGAGAGAGAATGGCAAGATCTAGGAAGGAAATCTGGGCCCCAAATCAAAGGGCCACAGTCCTAACAGTAGCCCAGACTCTGTGGGAGAACTGAATATTGAGGGAGGTTATGTGCAAGGGGTTAGTATGTGCACATTTTGTTCTTGATTTGAGCAGACAAGCACAGTTCCAGACTGTACTGGCTATATGTGATGAGGATCTTGATACACTACCAGGTTTGACTAGTATCAGCTCAAGAAGTGAACAGGGAAAATCAAGCAGGTAGAACAACCTGAAGACTGCAGCAAGGCCTACCTGGAAAACTCCAGGCTCTGACAAATATTCAAATTAGACAAGTTACATCTATCCCTCTATCTGAATACAAGATAGGACACTGGTTGAAATCCATCAGTCTTCAGGGGTTTTAGTATGCTCCCACTGTCCCAAGTCAGGTACAATCTATTTTGTTGTATTTGTGTAGCATCTGCTTTACAAAATCACTTGAGCAAATCCAAAAAAGCAAGTACAATCCATTACACTGTTCCTTTTTGACTGCCTATTCCAACCATAGTAAACAGACCCCAAAGGCAAAAGTGATTGACTGGACAGTGCTTTTCAGGGTCAGTAACCAAGATGGTTCTCTCATCAGAACCCCCAGGGAGGCTCACTCACTTGGTAGCCAGAGAAATACAACTGTGAAAATCTAGGAATTCTAGGATTAGGAGAGAAATTAAGCAGAACTAAAAGCCTCACCTTCAGCCAAAAAGCTAGAATGGTCAGGTAAGGGAAGAAGAGGCTTGGTAAAGTAGAAATACTCAAAGGGGGATTTCAGTTAGATTCTTTGGTTGCAAGTAGCAAATTTACTCAAGCCAGAAAAAGATGATGTCTTCTGTTTTGATATGGTTTTACTCCTCCAATTTGACCTCAAGAACATGTTGATTTTGTATTCGTAAATGTAAGCATTTAAATCAGAGTAGCACCAACATCAGTAAATTTTCACTGAGAAGCAATTTTCTAGAGCAAACTCTATTGGTTCTGTGTATCTCTGGTTTTTAACAGTTTCATTATGATGTACTTAATTGTAGTTTTCTTTGTATTTATCCTGCTTGGAGTTTGCTGAGCCTCCTGAATCTATGCTATGGGTTGATGTCTTTCATCAGATTTTAGAAAGTACTTGACAGTTATCTCTTCAAATATTGCTGCTTCCCCATTGTCTCTCTCCTATCCCTCTGGAACTCCAATAACACATATATTAGAACATTTGACTGTGTCACATATATCTCTTCTATTTTGTTCAGTTCTTTTGATTTTCTTTTTCTTTCTATGATTCCGTTTACCTGTTTTCTTTGCGTATACTAATCCTATCTTCTGCTGCATCCAGTATGCTATTAAACCTACCCAATGGGTTCTTAATATCAGATGTAATATTTTTAGGTTATAGAATATCTGATTGATTCCTTTATATAGATTCAAATTCTCAGTTGGTCCTCTCTACCTTTTCATCTCTTTTGTTATCATTTCCTCCATTTTCTTCAACATATTTATAATAGTTATTGTAAAGCTTTTGAACTAACTCCAACATTTGGATCATCTATGGGCTTGTTTCTATTGCTTGCTTTTTCTCTTGATTGTTAGTCATGTTTTTCTACTTCTTTACACACCTCATAATATTTTACTGTATAGTTAACATCACGTGTAAAGAGTCTTAGAGATTTGAAGTCTTTATTATTTCCCCCAAGCACACATTTTCCTCTAAAAGGAAGATAGAGAGAGGGACTGATTACCACCATCCAATGAGGAATTGAGCTGACTTAGAGCTAGACTGAAGCTTCAGTTATAAACAATCCACCTCTGTTTTCAAATATCTCAAGGACAGTGTTTGCTGTATGCCCTTCCATCTAGAGAGTTTCCCAAGCACTTGAAGCAGTGAGACACTTCACTCTACTTTCCTAGCCTAGCCTTGCAGGCTCTTGGGTAACCCCAGCATTCAGCAAATGTCCCTTGGGAAAGCTGGCTAAAACATTTAGAGCTCTTCTAGAACCCAGCTTATCAGTTTCCTCTGCAGGTTTGTCTTCCCTAGTAGAGTCTCAAAATCTAAGCCAAGGTTGACTGACCCTCAGCATGTGACCATATTTGCAATTGTCCTCAGGAAAGAAAATGGCCAATAATCTCAGCTAAACTTAAAAGGGAACCTCCCTCTGGAATTTTAATTGATCTGATACTTTTGGCTTCCTAGTTCTCCAATGTCTTTAAAAATATAATTTTTGTAATGTATCCCATTTTTTCTACTTGCTACAGCGGGAGCCAATAGCCTGACACAATATACTACTCAAAATTAATTCTACAAATAATTTTTATATAGAATAGACAAACTTTTCCCAGTATTCTTCTATTTTGTTCTTATTTTATTGACATGATTTTTATCTAGTTCAATTTTTTTCTATGCAAATTTGCAACCAAGGTTTGACTTATTGCTCAGTATTTTTGACCATATGAAATTACATCATTCACAGCATCTGCCATTGTGAGTTTCATCTGTGACCATGGTTTCTACCAAGTTTAATTTTGCCCATTCAAATTTTGCAGCTTTAAACTTAGTTGAGAAGGCTCCATTCTTCAGTCAAGCTTTAGGCTCTAATATATTTTACCAAGTACAGTGTTAGATATTGCAATTTTTATTTTGTATTATTTTACCAGCAGTACCCATTGTAAACTCAATAAAAGACTGACGACATGCACTTAAGTCTTATTTAATCTCTAAGAAAATTGTGTGAAATTCTCAGATATTCCAGAATTTTTCAGCATCCTGAATTGGTCTATTGCATTTCTAACAAATTTCTTCTACAAGTCTTTAATCTGTATAGTGCCTAGCGTTGGCACTGCAAAGAGCAAAATGATGAAATTGAAGTGGGCTTGTGATAACAAGATCAGCATGTGTTGTGTCATGGTTGGAACAGAAAGACCCTGGGGACTGAAACAGCTCTTAAGGACTGGGAGTTGACTCCATCTCAACTTGCTTTGCCCTTACTTCTCTCTATGCCTCTGCTCTTGCCTCCTTTCTCTACAAAAAGCTTCCTATGATTAATCATGATTGTTCTACCGCCTTATAACTTCAGCTCTCCTGGAGTCCTTTATGGCTGACCTGGTCCCTCTTTCTGTATTATGACCTCTCTGTTTAAACCCCTCACCTTCTTTGATATGATGTCTGGGTTCAAATTCCTGAGAGAAGGAATGTGATTAACCCAGTGTGACTAGCTACAGGGATACAAGTTCAGGGAATCTTACTCAGGAATCTCTCTAAACCAGTATTTCTCAGTGTGATCTGCAGATTACCTTCAGGTCTGAGAATCACTTTCTACATTCCACAGCCCTAGGTCTTTCCCCTGGGTTATGCTTCCCTCAACCATAGGGAAACCAGGCAAGAGGCTGCCCGGTCTCCCTGCAGCATTTCCCACCCTGGACCCCAGGAAATCATCCTGGTGTAGCTGAAAAAGCTCCAACGTCAGATCAGTCTGGGTTCAAACCCCAGTTCCATTGCCTATAAACTGATCCTGGGAGAATTCCTAGATGCTGAGTCTTAGTTTCCTTATCTTTAAAGTGAGAGAATTATATCTGTTTTACAGAAAGAAAGTACATGATATACATAAAAAAGAGCCTGGCACAGAAAAAGTGCTCAACAAATATTTGTTCCTTCTCTTCTGAGGGCAAGTCTGTGGTGTCATCTTCATACACAGGGAGGATGGCACAGTAATAGTGTATGGCTGCAATCAAGCAAAACACATGAGATGAACCCGGGAAATAAATGAATGGATTTGCCAGCAAGAGACATTGTTGTTTTATCTCCCTGCCAAGGCTGATTTTCCCAAAGATAATGCATTTCTTTGGATAATTCAGCAACCACTCAATCCAGATATAGTCTCTCAGGCAGGCAACATGTTTACAGTCAAAATGCTCACTTCCACTTCAAGTTTCCAATCCCCTGCTGCTACTTTCTGCAAACTTAATTAATTAGTTGCAGCTAACATTTGTTCAACCTCATGCAGCAATGGGAGGCTGAAGGAAACGAGCTCTCATAAATTAAAAACATTTCAAAACATTGTCTTCTCCCAAGAAAACATTTCTTTTTTTTTTTTTAAATTAACACTCCATTTGGATAACTTTAAGGTTTCAAAAGAAAACAAACAAGGGAGTTCCAATTAATGTTGAGTGTCTTTAACTATTTCACTGCCATTGATCTATGTTACCTAAGCAATGTCATCCCCTTAATAGATATGCAACGGCTCGTATACATATCTCCTTTGTGATATTTAGGTTATTATATCACATATGGTCCTGGTGTGAAAATGCCTGCCACACACTCCATCAGCCAGCAGATTAAGAGATGTCTAAGCCCTAAGTGATAATGTTGCCTTAGAAAATTAAAAGCTTAAGTGCCATATTGAAGGCAATGATGTGTAGCAAGAGGGCATGGTGATATTTTCTTTTTCTTATTGATTTGGTTGTTTCGTTACCAAGACATAATAACATTGCCTAAGATTAAACTATAGGAAGAGTGGCTAGGAAATGGCCCTGCAAGCAAACGTCACCTCATTCCAACAGATTAATCCAAGGGGTTCAGACTGGGACATTCTGATCTGTTGGCTTGGTTAAGAGCTACCCGTTGAGTATGTATAATCTGTTGGGGAAAGTTCCTCCAAAGACCAATGAGTATGAGATAGTGTCCCAATTGCTGCTTTATCACTACCTGCCATGATTTTTATATAGTGTCTCCTTATCTAAAAAGGATCCGTAGTATCCACTCTGTCTATAGCACATGATTGGTGAGGTACTCTGTACAGTTCTACACAAATGTATATTGCTGCTTTTGTTGTTACTGTTGTTGTGAATAACAGTACAAAGAACATTGAACCTGGAGCTGTGACCTGAGTCCTAATCACAGCTCTGCTCATAAAAGGATGGAGTTACTGCCTTGGGAGGACAAAAGAAAGCACAGTCAGGGTGGTGAAAATGACATGGTATGAACAGTGATGGGTAGAAGACCCAATATTTGGGAATGCTTCTACAAACTCTCTAAGGCTGCTAGAATGGCCACGACTGTGTCAAATTATCAGCTGATTTCTTTTTAGTTTACTGTAGTGTATTTTCGTATTTTCATTTGTGCTGATAATAATTCTAACATTCAAAACTATATCACAAACACAGTTTGAGGATCATTCCTTAAATCTTGGAAGTGTAAGAGAGAAAAGGGAAAACTTAAGAATGCAGAAACTAAACCCCCCAATCACTAACTCAGTACCTTTAGCTCAGAAATGTGAGGGTATGACCATTTTCAGAGATTCCTGTCAACAGTATGTTGACTATGGGCACTAGAAAACTAATCAGAGCTACTATAACAATAGAAAAGCCTTGGTTTAACTTTGTGCAAATAATACCAATAGCTATTTATGTAAAAATAGCTCCACTTGTTCCTAACTATAATAGGCATGGCAATTGGCATCATATTTCATATATCAGATTATTTTATTGTACTTTTATTGGATTTTGCTCAGTTTTAACAATGTCTAGCTCTTGTGTGTGTGTGTGTTCAAATACATATAGAGAGAGAGAGATATAACAAATCTCTCTATATATACACATATATAATATATATCATTATATATTTTTATATATTATTCAAATATAGAGAGATAAAGATCTAGAGATATAATATCATCTCTCCGTCTCTCTCCATATATATGTGTGTGGGTGAGTGTAGCTGAACAAGAATATACACACACACACACAGAGAAAGAAAGAGAAAGAAATAGGCAGAGACAGAGAACAAAAAAATGATTGCGGAGTGGCTCTATATCTAACTGCTGACCAACAAAATAGAAGCAGAACTTATGGGCTTGGAGCTTCCAGGGAAGCAGGTTAAAAGTAGGGCTGATGAGGTTGGCAAGCCTGCTTGCCCCTTGCCTTCCCTCTTCTCTCTGTCTGCAGCACAGATACTACACTTGATGAGGACCAGCCAGCTTGTGATTCTGAAGTGACAAATCCATGCTAAGGATGGGCCAGTGGAAAGGTTGAGGGAGGCTGGGTCTTTGCATTTATCAAGATGTGCCAAACCAGCTTTGGATTACCCATCTCCATACTTCTCATATATGAGAAAAATCAAACTCCTAATTTTTTACAGCCACTGTTTAGGAGCTTATGTTTTTAGTAGTTAAATATAATTCTTAACTGATGCAAGAGGAACATCAATCCTTACCCTGAAGGCATTTATAGTTTTACTGACAAAACAAGATAGGTATTCATGTTTGACCTGATTAAACAAGAACATAGACATGTATATGATTGAGTGCTTTACAAATAACACAAGCTTTAAATGCTCCAGGACTTCAAAAAAGAGAAGAGTATGCACTGGAGTTTTTGAAAAACATCTTCATGTGGAAAGGTCCTGAGCTGGCCCTAACACACAGAGAAATGCTAATAATTAGAGATTTAGGGAATGGGTCCCAGACATGGAGAATAACAAGAATTTAGACACAAAGACCAAAAGAAAAAAAAAAAAATGCATAGTTTGCTGACTGACTGGCCCAGGAGGAGGGGCACAGACTGTGGGGTAGCTGAAGATGAATTTGAATAGGTAGGATGGGGCTGGGTGATAGCAACCTTGAAAATCAGGCTGTGGAATCTGGATTTACAGGCAGTGTGTAGCTGTTACTCATCAATTTTTTCCTGGCTTTTTGGCTACTCACTAGTCCCATGTTTATAATTGCTTATAAGATAGTCCCACTGGACATTCCAATTGATCTCAAATATAACCTGTCTAAAAATAGAACTCATAATCTTCCTTCATCAAGAGATCAGTGGTGTTATCAATCATCCAGCCATCCAGGATAGAAATTCTGGAGTTATCTTTGACTTATTTTTCTTCTCCCAACCCCTATAACCAACGCCACCTCGTCTCATACCTCCTTCCTTCCTTCAAAATGTCTTTCGAGATCATTTTTCTCTATCCATTTCTACCATCACCATCTGGGGTTTTCTTTTAACCCTGTCTCCCGAAAGAGTCCCTAACAAATCTCTCCCTCCTGACAGCCTCTCCCTGCTGTAGTCATCCTATAAATCATTGCCAGAAAAATCTTCCTAAATTACTTAAATCCTATTAGCCCACCCCCACCCTATACTTCAAAGCCTAAATTCCTCTGCTGAGCTCACAAGACCGTTCAGATTATTACCACTAAACCAATCTACCCTATTTCCCACTACACCAGAACCTGCGACCAGTGCTGCTGTCATCTGGACCTCCTCGAAGGACCTACCCACTCTACACTCATTCCTAGTTCCCACTCACTTAGAATGCCCACTGTTTTCCTTTTGGGTTGCCTAAATACTAGTTATTCTTAAGACTCAGCAAACTAACCTCTTCCTCAAAGGCTATTTCAATCAACACTGATCTTCCCTTTTCTAAACTCCCACCCCATTTACAGTTTATAACACATAATGCATTATTTCTAATGGTTCATGTGTTTCAAGTTTGCCAGACTAAATTGTAAAAGAGTGTAAGATCTCTGGAAAGCTGAAACATTTGCCATCAACTCACAGGGTTGAGGGACCCCTGTGCAATGCATCTTTACTCTTCCCCCTATGGAAGTCTTCAGTCTCTGCCAGAGCAAATCCAACTATATACTTTTCAATAGAGCAGATATTCAACAAATATCTGTTCAGTTAATAACTTATAGAATTTTTCTAATACTATATTAGGCCAATAAAAACTCAATAAATACTTGCTGATCATTTGATGACAATTAGCTGATTGAGGTTTACAAGTGATGACACCATGAACATATGCTTTAGAGAGATTAGTCATTCTTGTTTTCTGTATCCATGAATACTGACTCTGCCATGAGAGTTTTAGATACTAAAGCCAGTATAGTTTACATTAATTATAAAAACTATTAGAAGTTCCATTGTTATGTAGAATTTATTATGGCTTAATGACCACTGATTATAGTTTGGTTAATCTCCATTCGTGGACAAATTTACCTTGAATTGCTGGACAACTAACTATACCATTGTTCAAAAGGCAGTGATTATTTCTAGCTGAAAACTGAGAGGTATGGAACTGAACCAGCTGTGCCCATCCAAAATTCCTAATGAGTTCTGAAAACCTACAATGTCCTTTTGAAGGGGAAAGTGTAGTTTCCCCTTCTGATTCAAAGGAAATAATTCCATTGGCAGGTATGAAGAGAGTACCTATTTAAAAGTGATTTTGAGGGACTTCCCTGGTGGTCCAGTGGTTAAGAATCCGCCTTCCAAGGCAGGGGATGCGGGTTCGATCCCTAGTGAGGGAACTAAGATCCCACGTGCCGTGGGGCAACTAAGCCCACATGCTACAACTACTGAGCCCGCACGCTCTGGAGCCCGTGTGCCACAACTAGAGAGAAGCCCAGGCGCCACAACGAAGGATCCCGCATGCCGCAATGAAGATCTCACGTGCCACAGCTAAGACCTGATGCAGCCAAATATAAATAAATAAATATTTTTTTTTTAAAACAGACATTACATGAAATTTCTAAAAATCTTATATTTGTATTTGTATGGAAATATGTATGGAAATATGTTAATATAAATGTTTCAGACATTACATGAAATTTCTAAAAATCTTATATTTGTATTTGTATGGAAATATGTATGGAAATATGTTAATATAAATGTTTCAGACATTACATGAAATTTCTAAAAATCTTATATGTTCTGGTATAATGTTATAAGTAATAATCCTAGTTATTACTTTAAAATGTATATCTCAGAAATAACTAATTTTCTTGTCAACTGCATTATTATGAACTTTCATCAAATCTTTAACTGTGGTCATTTTTAAGTCTTTTGTCATTTACAGACAGTTCTGGGTGTACTCTGATGATTTTGCAAATATGTTCCTATAAAAGGGTTTCATCTTCAAGAAATTCATGGAAAAGACTCTGACAAGTACAGGTTTCTGGTAACTGACTGTACTGCTGAACTGAATGAATAAGCATTTTCAGAACTCTAATGAAAAACTGATGAACTCATAAAAGTGCTAACAAAAGATCAAGATGAAAAAAAAAATTAATTACATGGGACTGAGTGAACTGATGAGGATGAGTATAATTTTTGTGACTTTCTGTCTAAATTTAAAAAAAAAAAAATCCCACAAGGACTCAGAGGCAAAGAATATACAAATCAATTTTCACTGCAAAGTAAAGGAGCTGTTACAGTGGAGAATTACTGGACTGAATGTCAATATTATGACATAGTATGAGTGTGTTTCATGTTTGGTAATTGCAATCATTGTTGCTTTTGTTGTGGTCATCCATGTACAATGCTTGGTGTCAGTCTATTTATGTCTTGTAAAAATAAAATACAGTGTGTGTGTGTGTGAATAAAAAAAAAAAAAAAACTCAAAAAAAAAAAAAAAAAAAAAAAAAAGTGATTTTGAGCAAGAAGAATTTTATCCTTAAAGAAACAATTTATTATCTTATAAATAATTGATACCTTTGCTAATTTCTCAAAAACAGGAAAACCAGACTTTCAGTCAATGTATACATATTCTTGAAAATGTATTGTTACTAAGTCAACTACATTGCTTTGTTTTAGCAGGTCATATGATACTCAGAAAAAACCTCTAGATAATGTGTTTTTAAAATTTTCCTTTCATCTTGACATCACTAAATGATTGGGAGTATTCACCACTAAGTTCTTTAATGACAATATCCTTTCTCTTACAAATGGCTTTGAAGTCTTCTACGCCTATTGCAAGTATTTGGATACTTCCCCAGCAAGGGTGGGCAGGAAGCCAACACAAGCCACCAGGTGCCAATATTACACCTGACAAATTAGCCACACGACTGGAAAAGGGTGGGTCCATCCTCCTGTTAAAGGTTCATTTCCTCTCATTTTCCCGTGAACAGGAAGTCATTGGAATGGGGAAAAAAGGCTTTCCTTAAAGACCCATATGACCAAAAGTCTGAACTTGTTAACTCCTTGTTAACAAAACAATTTGGAAGCAAGTTCAAACTAATCACAAGACTTTATTTACATTGACTTGTTTAACCCCACTTATGGCTTGGGTTCCAGGATGTTGTGATTTCGTTAATGCACAGAGTGTTCATGAAGCAGGTGAGAAGTGCCCTTGGATGTCACATGGAATAATTACAACTGACAGAGGAGGCAGATCTACCACAGCCCTTGCACAAAGCTCAGGAACCCAAAGATTGAAGAGGTCTTGACAAGATTTGACCAAGACCACAGGGAGCCAGAACCCTATTTAATTGACCCAATTCAACAAGATTGATTTGAAGAATTTAATCAGAGTTGACTGAGATTCCATAAAATACTGCACTATGTTCATATAATATTCAATTCAATTACACCCCATGAACTAATGAATTGTAACTGCCTCCTAAAGATCAGTTATTCAGCTTGATGAGTGTTAAATAAGGCATAATAAAAGGAATGTTTTCCAGCTGAAAAGTAATACAAAGAATAGAGATGTATACTTATACTCATCTTAGTGCTATTCCAAGAGACAGTAACTATACGAGATAATGGCATGCATTTGTGATGCATAAATAGTTTTTAATAATTATTAAAATAAATTTATATACAAATGTTTTTTTAAAATCATTACCAAAATGACATAGTACAATGTATGATATTCTATAACTTGCTTCCTCCACCTAACAACATATTACCAACATCCATCCTTGACAGTCTATATATTCATTCATTTTAACTGATATGTCCAATCAACTCCCTTACTTTTTGCCAATCTGAAACGTAGAAAATAGCAACTCATGTTCTCTTATTGTACATTTCTTTTACCACTAATGAGATTGAGCATATTTTTCAAATATTTCTTAGCCATTTGCATTTTCTGCTAAGACTTGCTTATTTTATATCCTTAGCCCATTTTGAATTATTTATATTTTTCTCATTAACTTGATGGATAGCAACTCTTTTTTCAGTAATGTATAATTCAAATATTTTGTCCCATTCTGCCACTTCTCTTTTAACTTTGTTTATGATTTTTTTAAATAAAAACAACTCTGTTAGCTTTTTCTTAATGGCCTCTGGATTTCCCATTTTATTTACAAAGACCTTCTCACCCAAGAATATTTTTTTTAAAAGATTCATGCATATTTCCTTCCAATACTTGTGTAGATTTGATTTTTATGTTTAGAGCTTTATTCCATCTGGAATTTACTTTTGTGTATGTTATGAGTCCCGATGGAGAGCCAGTTGTCCCAGTACCACTTCCTGAACAGTCTACTCTTTAGCTACTGATTGGAAATGCCTCTATAATATCTGTTAAATTCCTCTTTATTCTTAGGTCTGTTTCTGGACTCTAATCTTTTTGGTTATTTTATTTCTCTATGACTAAACTTGTGTATTGCTTCAGATGAATACATAGTTTGTTTTGATAACTATTAGGGTAAGTCCCCACTCCTTCTAACTCTTTGTTTTTCATGGCTACTGTCATGCACTGCTCTTCCAGATGATTTTTAGAATAAGCTGCTCAAACCCCATTAAAAATCCCATTGGAAATGGGACTGCATTTCAATTTATGAAAAAACGGAGTGAAATTTTACATTTTAAATGCATCTGCTTTAAAGCTCAAAGTTTCATAAAATAAAATTGAGTACAGTACTTTTAAAGATTAAACCATTACAAATAAATGAGATGTTTTGTTATTATTCTTGTTATATCACATCAAGAGTTTCAGGGAATAAATAGAAACACTTCCTTTGGACTGGCTACTCAAAAGCATAGTGTATGTTATGAAGACATAGAGATGTATGTGGCATGGTCCCTGTCCTTGGAAACTTACAGCCAAGTTAACTAGATAAGACATATATACATACACATGTCAAGGCATATTGATATACACAATATGCATGTTGATATAAGGCAGCTTATATTAAGAAGCAAATGAGTTACTATAGACAATAAGAGTTTAAAGGCAGGAGCTTCACAGTAGGGAGAGTTTAGAGGCTCTCTCTCGCTCTTGCTTTCATTTTACAGAAGAGAACGTTAAGACCTAGTCCGGTTAAGTCATCGAGCTAAGTGGTAACAGAAAGCATCAGGTCTGTTGATGCCTATTCCAGTGACTTGTCCACTGCAACAGGCTGTCACCCTTTTATACATTTATTTGTAGACCATTTTAGAATGGTCTACAAATCTGTATCTGTGAAGCAGAAGAATCCCTTGGAAAACTCACATTTATAACTATGTCAATACCCACAAACCAGTTTCCCCAAATCAGTTAAAAATGAAAAGGTTGCATTCAAACCATTCTATTACAGGGCTTTCTTTTGATCAGTATGACATCAAATAACAGATATTAATGATGTTTCACTTTTCAACCAGTGGTTTTGACATTAGAACACATAGCCCGTGTCTAGGTAATAAAATGCGAGAAATTTTTTTACCCCTATAGGCAATTCACCCCCTTCTCACATTTTAAAGCCCTCAGGTAACAAACCCTAAGACCCACAAGAATCTTTACACCTGTGGAGAAGAGATTTCTAAAACTCAACATCAAATCCACTTTTGATTTTCCCTTGAGTTTGTTTCTGTCAATGTTAGGCAGGTAACACATTGCAGCTTTTAAGCCATGAAGTGATCTTTTTTTAGAAAAAAAAATTGCATTCACAGCTTTAATCTTATATTTCCATGCGTATTGAGTTAAATGTTGTAAAACTATCAATTCTGTCAAAACCTAGCAAAGAGAAAACAGGACACCATGCAATCTTAATGTCCAAACTGACTAGTGATTATCAGAAATTAAATGTGCAGGAATTCCAAATCTTTTTTGATCTGAGATGTCTAGATAACTTTTGTTTTTCCATAATTGTATGAGGTTTCTACATAGTATTTAAGAATCAATTATATTGCAATTGATGTAATTAACTCTAATAATCCATTAAAAGTCAGTAGGAGGGCTATTCAAGTCAATAGAAAAGAAGGAGTATATTATGAAGGTGTTATTAACCTATACAGAATTTTACCAGACATTTTCTTTTCTTACATAATAAATACACAGTGGTTAGGAAGGCTGTCATTATAATTTAATGTGAACAATAGTCCATCATTTCTTTTCCTGTGCAATCCTTAACTAATTCCATGTACCGTGCACAAGTAAAATGAAACCTTTTCTAACCAGAGTACAGTCATATCAATCATCTATTACTCCATGATGAAAGAAGTGCTCCTTTCCCAGCTGGGTGGAAGAAAATTGGGGACGATTAGAAGTTTCAGGCCCACCTCTTCTTTCAGTTGACAAGTCTCTGTTCCTGATGGCTGTCTGTATATTGCAACTAATCAAAGAGTAAACGGCCATCCAGAAAGTTCTGTTTAGAATATTCTAGCAACCACTAAATTGCTTATGCAAGTGTGACTACATGTTCCCTTGAGTGTCAAGTGGACTTTGGAGCATTCTAGACCTTTTCAATTAAGTGAGAGGAAAACAACCCTCCTTCACAGTGTTCTCCATGTCCAGACTCCTTCCTCAGGCATCTTGTTTGACCCTCCCTAGCTGCGAATGTTCCAGACTTCTAACACAGCCAACCTGAACAGAGCTGGCCTGGTCATCCCTTGGACTCCAGGTCACACAGCAAATTCTAGGGGCTTAATCTGTTTCCCATTCCTTCTCTGTTCCCAGTAAAATGAAGTCAGGAGAGCACAGTTCACCTGTCAGATGGCTCACAGGTCACAAAACACACAGACTGTCCTTCTCTGAAAGGACACCTTACCTCTCACCAGGTACCCAGTTCTGCTTTTCCAATTTGACAATGAACAAAAATACTGTACTCTAATATTTGCATGAAAGGACAGGTCATTATTAGTCTTAGCCACTTATCCTTCTACAGACTTCATTAGGAGTGCAGACTGTGTTGCTTCCTCTGCCTTCACATCTGTGTCATGGTAACTGTCCCCAGCTGTGTGGACAGCAAACCGTGTCAAGAATAACATCTTCCACACAAATAACAGCAATGCCCGCAAAGGTATAGAACTTCAGGGGTTGTAGGATAAAGAGCACAGCACCTGGAATCAGGAGACTTAGGATAAAATGCAGGCTCTGCCACAGATTGACTATGCGAGCCAAAGACTCCTGGGGCTTCCCTGGTGGCTCAGTGGTTAAGAATCTGCCTGCAGGGGACACAGGTTCGAGCCCTGTTCCGGGAAGATCCCACATGCCACGGAGCAGCTAAGCCCATGCGCCACAACTACTGAGCCTGCACTCTGGACCCTGTGAGCCACAACTACTGAGCCCACATGCCTAGAGCCCGTGCTCCACAACAAGAAAAGCCACCACAATGAGAAGCCTGCACACTGCAAGGAAGAGTAACTCCCGCTCGCTGCAACTAGAGAAAGCCCGCGTGCAGCAACTAAGACACAACGCAGCCAAAAATAAATAAATTTATATAAAAAAAAAAAGACTATCACTCCTCTGTCTCCTTATCTGTAAAGTGAGTGGCAAAAGAACCCACATCATAGGTCTGTTATTAATGTAGCTCCATTACATTAGGATTGAACGAGACAGACATGAGAAGTAAACTTTGTACATCAGAAAGCACAACGCAAATCTGAGATCATGTTTGTGTTTATAGAATTGTTCAAAGTCACCAAGAACTCTCAAAGCCAAGGAGAAAAAGGATAAAGCAATAATTCTCAAACTTTGGTTCACATGAGATTCATCTCAGGACTTATTTCAAAGTACATAGGCCTGTTTCCCAGGTGATTCTGATTCAAACTATAGGCTGAGAGACAGTGGGATAAGGGGTTGACTGAAAATGGATTCCCATTCATCCATCAGATATTTTAAGCACTAGGAAGCCTTAGAGGATACAAATAATTACAAGATATGGCTCAATGTCGAGCAACTTCAGCTCTCCATGTAGAAAGAAGACAAACATCCAGAAATAGATAAAATACAAGCCTGTGTATATCAAAGCAGAAAAGGCAGCTCGTACATAAGACTTCTTCTAGTTTCTCTCTGGAGCCCTGACAAACAAATCTGTATTCCCCAGAAGAAAATTCTGGTTCTCTCTTAGTCTTCAAGTATGCACCGCATGAACCTCACTCCTAGGCTCTGAGAGTCCCCATGAGTCACAGAGTCTCTGACAGGAGTCAAGGAAAGAGCGTGGGTCCCATCCCCTTTCCTGGAAAGCCAAGCCTCACCGTGAAGTGCCATCTCTTACTCAAAGCGTTCATCTCAGAGATGGAACAAAGAACCCTTTTCATTCTGGAGAACTCCTGTTTTATGTGTCGCAGGTAAAGATTGAACAAACCCACCAGAGGCATGGGCAGTCGCAGTGACTGGAATATGAGACTTCCCCTCTGAAGGTTTCACTTTGAATCTCCTCCCTAAGGCCAGTCCCGGAGAGAGTGTTTGGACACAGCAAAGCAGTGGCTTCAAAGTCACAGTAACTTTGTATGTGCCTGGGAGGAGATGGAGAATGTCACCTTCCTTTTTTCTGAAACTCCCATCATTACTTTGTACAGGTCCCAAGAACACAGAGAAAAGAGACCTGGTCCAGGAGTCAAGAGACCTGGGTTGTCATTCTGCCCCTGTCAGTAATGAGCTAGGGAACCATCTCTCTTTGGCCCCATCCTTTTCCAAAGAGGAAAATTGAGGAGACTGCCATCTACCCTAGCTCCTTCAAAGGATTAACATGAGGGCTAGATGAAAAGCTTCTTTGAAAAGTAAAAAGTGTTACTGAAATATAAGAAATTAATATGAAAACCCCAAAGTTAAAAATTTCAACTCCTGAATTATCCAATTTGATTATGAATCTTGTCCCCCAAGTCACTCAAGTTCTCTCTGCCGCTTTGCTTTGAAGGCATAGGCTGGTCCTCTGATAAGTCACCACCATTGATTCCTTTGCAGATAAAGACTTGCAGTAGTAGAATGCTGGTCCTATTGAATTCTCTCTGCCTCTTGCAGGTGTGCTTTTCTCACTCCAGGTCTACAGAAGCTTGAAATGCCCCTGCTCTCTTACCCCCAGCCTCCACCTGACCACACAGACCCCGAGGGCCCCCAAGAACATCTGACCCCTGTCGCATTCATGTGACACCTTTGTTCAGCGCTAAACTCACTTGAGAGGGGAAAAAAATACCTCAACCAGGAAATAAATCTTTTACTGCTATTTCATCCTCCCCTCACGTGGCGCTGGAATATCGCTTTAAAGAACATTCTTGTGGCCTTTCCAGCGCTTTTCCTTTAGGTCTGCAAACAGGAGTAGCCCGTCCAAGGGGAAACTACTCCCCAGCAGAGCAGTTCTTCAAAGGGGACTTCTTCGGGCAGGAAAAGGGAACGTCTGATACTGTAGCTGAATAAATAGACTCATCAAGCCCGGTGCCAGATTGGAAAACCAGGCCCTGTGAGCTTGCAGCCCATCAGCCATGCACCTCATGTGCGCCTTGCTCTGGCTCTCCCCTTCCGTCTCTCTCGTTTTCTCTTCCATTCTGTCATCTTCTTCACCAAATGCCTTAATGTCCCTGGGTAGAGAACTATTGTTTTTATGATTATTCATTGGCTGATCTAATAGGTGCTGCAAGTTCCCAAGGCTATTTTTGACTCACTAACTGTTCCATCATCTCTACCGTGCAGCTCACTTTCTCTCTCAACATTCACATATTCCCACAGTCACCAACCTTCCTCAGAAGGGAGCTCCTTCTAAAGGCAGGACAGATGATTCACACACTCAATGTTGTAAGCCCTGGATGGGCGGCTGACAGAATGCTAGAGCTTGGTGGACCCTCCAAAGGTCATTATTTTCAGGAAAAACTACAAGTTTACAGACTCAGAAAGATAACTGTCTACTCTGGCCTTTGAAAGAGTCCACAATCTACACACCCATTTTACAACTCAGTTCAGTGTCTCACAGTCTTTTGTACTTCCAAATATCTAGATTTATACTGTATTTAGTTTTTTTCCACTTGAATAGCTGGTCATAAGTGAAATTCCAAACCAAGGTCACAGCAGGGCTTAGGCTTTAGAAATGGGAATTTGTCTTTTCCATATTGGAAAATTGAAGACCTTTTTCTTTTAAAAAAATTATACCAGTAAATGTTATGGTTATTCAGATAATCTGGACAACTAACTAGTTTTAGTTATTACTTTGTATATTCATACATACTCACACGGACAGAGGCAATTCTCTGTGGATTTCTCACAACACATTATCAGTCCTATTAGAATTTTTTTCAACCATCCAGAAAGTAGGCAGTCTCACTCTGATTGCTTTGTCTTAATGTTTAAATCCTTTCTTAAATATTTATTTGAGAAAAAAAGTCTTTGGATGATAAATGTATTTGGAAAAAGTTTATAAAACTCTGCACTACCTAATTTAAAATGAAAGGTCAACTCTTTAATTTACTTAACTTCTATCCATAATTGGCTTCTGGCTCATTTATTATCATACTTCATGGTTGTACTATATAAAATGCCTCTTTAACTGGATTTATAAACATCAAGTTCCAACAAAAACAACAACAAAGAGTCCAAGAAATGAGAATGATTAAGTAAGTATTTGGTCAGTAAGGATATCTGAGACCTAAAGCATTTTTTTTCCCATTAATAAGTTCTTAAGCTCAACCACTCAATCACATTCCACTTCTTTCCCATCAACATTTATGCATAGGATGTTACCTTCTAAAAGACAGTTGAGCTTCACACTATATGTTTGTCCATTCTGAATACTTGTCAGTAATTACTATGGAGTAATCACAAGAACAATCCAGTTATCCTTGGTGTCATTAATCACCACCAACAACAAAAGTCCAAATGAGCTTTGACTTAGCAAACTTATTTTAGTATTTGCCTGGCACTATGTTGTATCTACCTTTGGGGAAGGAGAAAACAATTCTAATTCAGTCACCCAGATGCTGTCTGACAAGTAATACCTGGAGAGTTAGAAATAACTTATCCACAAATAGATTTTTTAAATGATTTTTGTATAGGCACCATCATCAACTGCCTATCAGACCAAGAAGAATAGAAGTCAGTGACTATTTTTAACCGGTAGGAGTCTAAACCGCACCTCCTCTCCATTTGACTTGCATAGATTAGTTTCTCAGTTATGCAACCACTGGCGCAAACATCCCCTTAGACAGGCTGAAGGGACAAGGTGGGAGACATTCATTTCAGTTACCTTTGCCCAGGCTTTATTTGTTCTGCAGATAATAAACTTTGGACTTCTTTACCCAACCAGTCATCTTGCACAAACAGTAAACACCCTCAAAACTTTCTGTTCCCATGGGACCCTTGAGAAAACAAAATGAAAAAAACAAAAAAACATGATTAAAATCTACTTTCTTCAGTCAACATCCTAAAGTTGAGCAATTTCTCAACATCTTAAAAGGGACTGTCCTGCGTCAGGTTGAGAATTAGTAAACTACCTATTGATCAATTAACTGAAATCAGTAATAACTGGAGTCAGAATTCTGAGGTTGCAAACACTTGTTCTGCAACTATTTCCTGTTACTCCATGTAGCATTGTGAAGACCTTATCCACATTCATTCTTTGTAAGCAATGGTTTCTAACTTTTTAGAACATATCCCTCTACCAGAAAAATTTTGAGGCATATCCAATCTGTGTATTTTACTTGTAAGTTACGTATGTATTTCTGTATTGTGTGCCTCGAAAAATATACACACCAAACTTCAAGATGAAATTTAAAATTAAAATAAATAGAAGATGTAATATCTTCTTTCTGCACTCCAATGGATTATTTTGGATTCTCAATAGGGTATGGATATCCTACTTCTGAACCCACTGCTTTAAGAATACAGTTACCTACCGTTGTCCCAAACTCAATAAATACCTTGCCCTAATCAGAAGTTGTTTTCAAGAAATATCTGCTAGTCATTACCATTTTATATGAATAAGGACCCAGTATTATATTAATACTTCCAACAGGATTTATATCCTAAGTATATGCCTCATTATGAGAAGAAAGCTTTATTCCAAGTTAATGTAATATCAGGAACACAGAAATAATTCATGATGTTTTCTAGTGGTCCTGAAATCAGACAAGTTGGGATGTCCCTTATCTAGCAAACAGGCAGCAGCAGCACCAAACTTTGTATATAAAAAGGTTTTAGGGACATCAAATCAGTTAGAAAAGAGAAGAGTAGGGGTGACATGATGGTTAGGAGATATTTCCTGAGGCCAACCTCAAGTTTCTACTTAAATTTAGGTTCATTTAGGGAGTCTGAGTGGGAGGAAAATTTAGGCCTTATAAAGGAAGAGATTAAGTCCTCCAAGCCATGCTTGTGACTACCTCACAACCAATAAAACAAAACTTGATAAACTCCCACGAGGCCAACATGGAAATTCAAAGGCTTGGTAGCCTCAAGTTGAGAATTAAGACTTCAATAATTCTAGAAAAAAAAATTTTTTTGCCCCAAATAATCAATCACAAGTACTTGCATAGTTCAAGTACTTATGTTTGTCATGGATTTATGAAAAGAATTTTCTCAGAGGAAAAGATGAGCAATAATCTAAATTATTTTTACCTTTATGAAGTTAAGGTGCTTTAAAAATCTGAATAATCCATTATAATATGTATTGATCCAATTCATCAGGTAATTATAAAATAATCTACTTGATTTTAACCAATAAAAACAAAAGGAAAGTGGAGCATAGAGCATGTCAATAAGCTGTTGAGAGATGTCTCCTGTGTATGTATGTATGTATACACATACTACCTATATAATGTGTGTATGTATGTATATATATATATATATATATATATATATATATATATATATATATATATTTATGTGAATAGAGAAGCCCCTGCCAGTTTACCAACTAACTGGGCAAATTACATGCCTATGAAAATTTACAAAGTGATATATCTATCAGCAGGCACAAAATAACAACCTACTGCAAAACACGTCAAATAAGTATGTTCTGGCCAAATGAAGAATAAGTTATAATTAACATCTATTATGAATTTCCAGTTAAAGTAGAAACAGGCATTTCAGATAGGTAAATAAGTTGGCATGAGAAATGGAAAGAAGTTTAATTTAGCAAATGATATCCAAGGGACACAAGATTCGCTAGTGTGAGAAAAGTATGCATATTGATGAAGGATAAGCTACAAAGTTAAAGTGAATGGATTGATATAGGAGAGTCACTATATGACAAGCCAAAATTTAATTTTGCTTGAACAAGTCTTGTCATTAAGGCCAAATACATATTATTGTTTTTGTTTTACTTAAAATATCCCCTAGGATGTCTTTTCATGCTCTGTGAGATAACATAGTATACAGACATAACCTAAGAAGGCCCAGTATGATACTAGTTTCATGACAGGGAACTTGACAAGTGTGCACAGGAATTCTGCGTGTTCTTGGACCTTTTCAGGCTTTGACCTTTGTCTCTGAAATGTCAAGGTATCTCTTGTGTCATCATGAGCCCCCTCCCCCGGCCCCTCATAGCTGTTACACTGAATGGACACAAACTGTGCCAAAAACAATAAGATCTGAGAATTGCTGAACAGCACTGATTCTTCTGTCAACATTCCTGTCCTGAAATCTCCTTTTACTTAACAAACCTAGATCACCTTCCTTTAAAGGCAGGAGAGAGAAGAAAACGAAGGCAAATAATCCATTATGTCTCCCCAAAAGATAATTCTCAGGAGAGAAACTGAAAGATCTTCCTGTCTAGTTTAGCAGGTGTTGTCTTGGGTTCCCCTCTTGCTTTGTCATTGTCACCAGTTGCCCCAGCTGCACTAGATCAGAACTGCTCAAAAGAATAGAAGCTCATCAGGAGCAGAACCTGACTTCTCAGCTTCTCTTATATTCCCTATTATGAGTTTAAAAAGCTAGTTTCAGCCTCCATGCCCAGCAGGAACTCAACATGTTAAGCCACAGATGAATTTCCCAGTTTGGCTCAGGCCATGTTTTTAAAAATACAGGGATGAATCAGCTCATCAAGTTGGTTATCAAGTTATAGATGAGATAATCACAAATTTCATTCAGTTGGGTTATTGAGAAAGTCAAAATGACCAGACCACAAATGATCACAATAGCTGTTTTGCCACTTTCATAAACAAATATACTTGATTTTGAGATTCACTGTTTAGCAGTTGATTGTAAAGACCATCACATCACACTAAAGTTAATTAAGCTAGATTTTCACCTCCACAAGAGCAGAGGCAGTGTCTCGTTTATTCAACACTTTTCCCCAGCACCTATCATAGGGCCTGTCAGATAGCAGGTGCCTGTGGTAGCTTGGCATTAAGATGACCACCATCATCTTTCAAGGCACAAGTCACTCAAGTCACTTTGAGGTGGAATCTACCCCTCCAGCTCCTGGAGTCTGGGCTGGCTGGTAACTGCTTTGACAAGCAGAAGAGAGAAGTGATCTGCATGACTTCTAAGACTAGGTTGGAAGACGTTTTGCAACTTCTACTTGGACTTTTTTAGAACACTCGTGCTGGACAAAGCTGGTCACAAGGTAAGAAGGTTGATTACCAAAAGACCAACAAGCTCTGAGGATGCCCAAGCTAATCATGTAGAGAGACAGAGAGACTCCTGAAGAGCACAATGATAGGCACAGAGTGAAGGAATCTTTAGGTGGCTCTAGCCTCAGCCACCATCTGACTACAATTGTACAAGGGACTTAAGAAAGAACTGCCCAGCTGAGGCCATCAACATCAAAAACTATGTGTGATAATACTAAATTATTGCACTAAGTCACTAGGTTTTAGGGTAGCTTATTACACAGCAGTAGATAACTGGAACAGTGTTCAGTGTTTATTGAATAAATAAATTAATTGATAAAAGAAGTCACTAAGAATAAAGGGTTCCCAAATGAACCCAGTAAAATCCATTAAATAAATTATTGAGGTGATGTCAACAGCAGTAAAGACTATCAGAAAATTGGACAACTCTGTGGATAATTAAGGCCAAGAGGAAATCTGCTACAGAGTAGAGAAAGTAATTTTTTTGAGAGTGGAATTTTCCAGATTCGCTAACCATCTTGACTGTATTCATTAGATGATTGCTCAATGCCCTACTTCCCTTTACACAAAGTAAACTCATGATTGTATTTCAGCCATGATTCTAGGTGCAACGTAGGAGAAAATACATTAACCAAGAAGGAACATGGGTAACCAAGGGAGATACACATTGTGAAGCCTGATTTTTCTATGAAGACTCTGAATCTTCTCTCTATTCTTTTAATTTTGTAAAACAGACTTTGGTCCAGGTACACTGTGTAAAACAACTAAATATAGCCAGAGATCAGGGTGGGTGGGAATGGAAAAGAGAGGCTAAATGCTGGGCACTAGCAGCTGTTACATCATCACATCCCCCATAATTGTGCTATTATGCACACAGCACTCTTCAGCTGGATACAGTCACCACTTGATAATGATAAAAAGATTAATTAGTGACATGATCCATATCTTTCATTTCTTTGATGATTGTAAATAAGTCTGAGTCATTCTACCATTATTTTTACTATAGGCACAATAGTCTTACCCTTTTTTTTTTGGTGAGGAAAATACATGTCAAGAGGATGTCTTTAATCTTCCACAGAGCTTTTTTTTTTCTTTTTTTTTCTTTTTTTTAATAAATTTATTTATTTATTTTTGTCTGTGAACTCTGTGCCTTTTCAGATGAAATCACACCAGGGTCTGGTCCTCTCTTTCCTGAGTATCCTTTTCTTGTGGCTGAACAGGTCCTTCCTAACACCCAAATCCACCCCATCTCCTTTTCAATTAGAATACTCCAAATCCTGCCCCAAGGTGAACTCATAAACTCCACATTCCCAAAGAGATCCCAACTCTGCCAGAGCATGAAGGTCATGTTTGGAACCTTCATATTTCTATATGAATAAAATATAGAAATTCATATTTCTATATGAATAAAATATAGAAATACTTTGACTAACTCTACACGACCAACTTGATAATGCAGTTTAAAGCAAAAAATATGTAATTAACAGTCTCCATGGATCCAATAAACCAGACTATTGTCAAATCCCCCTCCTTTTGGCTGTGCAGACAGGTCCCAGAATTCAAGCTTAAGGTCACTTGATGAGCAAAGAGCTCTTCATGTTCACTCTGAGCAGGCTAGGAAGGAAAATGGCTTAAGCTGGGGCAGAATCTAGGGCAGTCATTAGGGACAATTTTCAGATTCTATGAACAGGAGGCCTTGAAATCCAACTTCAACACAGGGGGACAACTTTTTTCTTTGCTATTGATCCTGTTCTCATTCCATTCAAATCAACTGAAAACAATTTATTTTCTGGTTTTGTCCGGCACTGGGGATAGAGAATGGATTAAGATCTGCCCTCAAGGAGCTTTCAAGAGAAAACGGGTTGTGGAGTAATGAACACCTGAATATCCTATGGGAAAAACAAGGAGCACTTGTAGCAGAAAGTTTTTATTGAGACTCTGTAAGTACCATCTTTGTGCTTCTAAGTGTCCCTCTGTACCAAAAGGGCTGGCAGCTTGAAAACTACATTTTCCAGCCTCCCTTGCCAGTAGGGTTCTTGGTCTAACCTGGCATTGAGAGACGCAATCATTGGAAGGTAGAAGTAAAAACCGTTTTTCTCTATCAGTAGCTACAAGCAGGTGTATGGGCATTGGCAGACAGCGGACCTGGAGCTTTGTGTCGGTTCCTGAGCATACTCCCAAGAATCACCCTTTTCAGTGCTGCAGGCAACGGAGATCATCAGCATCAACTTGGTTTCGTGGTGATTTTTTTTTTAATTTAATTTTATTTATTTATTTATTTGTATACAGCAGGTTCTTTTTAGTTATCTATTTTATACATATTAGTGTATACATGTCAATCCCAATCTCCCAATTCATCCCACCACCCCCCCACCCCGCCACTTTCCCCCCTTGGTGTCCATACGTTTGTTCTCTAAATCTGTGTCTCAACTTCTGCCTTGCAAACTGGTTCATCTGTACCATTTTTCTAGATTCCATATATATGTATTGATATATGATATTTGTTTTTCTCTTTCTGACTTACTTCACTCTGTATGACAGTCTCCAAGTACATCCACGTCTCTACAAATTACCCAGTTTCATTCCTTTTTATGGCTGAGTAATATTCCATTGTACCACATCTTCTTTATCCATCATCTGTCGATGGGCATTTAGGTTGCTTCCATGACCTGGTTATTGTAAATAGTGCTGCAATGAACACTGGGGTGCATGTGTCTTTTTGAATTATGGTTTTCTCTGGATATATGCCCAGTAGTGGGATTGCTGGGTCATATGGTAATTTTAGTTTTAGTTTTTTAAGGAACCTCCATACTGTTCTCCATAGTGGCTGTGTCAATTTACATTCCCACCAACAGTGTAGGAAGGTTCCCTTTTCTCCACATCCTCTCCAGCATTTGTTGTTTGTAGATTTTCTGATGATGCCCATTCTAACCAGTGTGAGGTGATACTTCATTGTAGTATTGATTTGCATTTCTCTAATAATTAGTGATGTTGAGCAGCGTTTCATATGTCTCTTGGCCATCTGCATGTCTTTTTGGAGAAATGCCTATTTAGGTCTTCTGCCCATTTTTGGGCTGGATTGTTTGTTTTTTTAATATTGAGCTGCATGTGCTGTTTATATATTTTGTAGATTAATCCTTTGTCTGTTGATTCATTTGCAAATATTTTCCCCCATTCTGAGGGCTGTCTTCTTGTCTTGTTTATAGTTTCCTTCACAGTGCAAAAGCTTTTAAGTTTCATTAAGTCCCATTAGTTTATTTTTGGTTTTATTTCCATTACTCTGGGAGGTGGGTCAAAAAAGATCTTGCTGTGATTTATGTCAAACAGTGTTCTTCCTACGTTTTCCTCTGAGAGTTTTATAGTGTCCGGTCTTATATGTAGTTCTTTAATCCATTTTGAGTTTATTTTTGTGTATGGTGTTAGGGAGTGTTCTAATTTCATTCTTTTACATGTAGCTGTCAAGTTTTCGCAGCACCACTTATTGAAGAGACTGCCTTTTCTCCATCGTATATCCTTGCCTCCTTTATCATAGATTAGTTGACCATAGGTGTGTGGGTTTATCTCAGGGCTTTCTATCCTGTTCCATTGATCTACATTTCTGTTTTTGTGCCAGTACCATACTGTCTTGATTACTGTAGCTTTGTAGTATAGTCTGAAGTCAGGGAGTCTGTCTCCTCCAGCCCCGGTTTTTTCCCTCAAGATTGCTTTGGTTATTCGGGGTCTTTTGTGTCTCCATACAAATTTTAAGTTTTGTTCTAGTTCTGTGAAAAATGTCATTGGTAATTTGATAGGGATTGCATTGATTCTGTAAATTGCTTTGGGTAATATAGTCATTTTCACAATATTGATTCTTCCAATCCAAGAACATGGTATATTTCCGTCTGTCTCTATCATATTTAATTTCTTTCATCAGTGTCTTATAGTTTTCTCGATACAGGTCTTTTGTCTCCCTAGGCAGGCTTATTCCTAGGGATTTTATTCTTTTTGTTGCAATGGTAAATGGGAGTGTTTCCTTAATTTCTCTTTCAGATTTTTCATCATTAATGTATAGGAATGCAAGAGATTTCTGGGCATTAATTTTGTATCCTGCAACTTTACCAAATTCATTGATCAGCTCTAGTAGTTTTCTGGTGGCATCTTTAGGATTCTCTATGTATATTATCATGTCATCTGCAAACAGTGACAGTTTTACTACTTCTTTTCCAATTTGGATTCCTTTTATTTCTTTTTCTTCTCAGATTGCAGTGGCTACAACTTCCAAAACTATGTTGAATAATAGTGGTGAGAGTGGACATCCTTGTCTTGTTCCTGATCTTAGAGGAAATGCTTTCAGTTTTTCACCATTGATAATGATGTTTGCAGTGGGTTTGTCATATATGGCCTTTATTATGTTGAGGTAGGTTCCCTCTATGCCCACTTTCTGGAGAGTTTTTAATAATAAATGGGTGTTGAATTTTGTCAAAACTTTTTCTGCATCTATTGAGATGATCATATGGTTTTTATCCTTCAATTTGTTAATATGGTATATCACATTGATTGATTTGCATATATTGAAGAATCCTTGCATCCCTGGCGTAACTCCCACTTGATCATGGTGTATGATCCTTTTAATGCATTGTTGGATTCTGTTTGCTAGTATTTTGTTGAGGATTTTTGCATCTATATTCATCAGTGATATTGGCCTGTAGTTTTCTTTTTTTTGGAGTATCTTTGTCTGGTTTTGGTATCAGGGTGATGGTGGCCTCATAGAATGAGTTTAGGAGTGTTCCTTCCTCTGCAATTTTTTGGAAGAGTTTAAGAAGGATAGGTGTTAGCTCTTCTCTAAATATTTGATAAAATTCACCTGTAAAGCCATCTAGTCCTGGACTTTTGTTTGTTGGAAGATTTTTAATCACCATTTCAATTTCATTACTTGTGATTGGTCTGTTCATATTTTCTATTTCTTCCTGGTTCAGTTATGGAAGGTTATACGTTTCTAAGAATTTGTCCATTTCTTCCAGGTTGTCCAATTTATTGGCATAGAGTTGCTTGTAGTAGTCTCTTAGGATGCTTTGTATTTCTGCGGTGTCCGTTGTAACTTCTCCTTTTTCATTTCTAATTTTATTGATTTGAGTCCTCTCCCTCTTTTTTTCTTGATGAGTCTGGCTAAAGGTTTATAAATTTTATCTTTTTAAAGAACCAGCTTTTAGTGTTATTGATCTTTGCTATTGTTTTCTTTGTTTCTATTTCATTTATTTCTGCTCTAATCTTTATGATTTCTTTCCTTCTACTAACTTTGGGGTTTTTTTGTTCTTTTTTCTCTAGTTCCTTTAGATGTAAGGTTAGATTGTTTATTTGAGATTTTTCTTGTTTCTTGAGGTAGGATTGTATTGCCATAAACTTCCGTCTTGGAACTGCTTTTGCTGCATCCCATAGGTTTTGAATCGTCGTGTTTTCATTGTCATTTGTCTCTAGGTATTTTTTGATTTCCTCTTTGATTTCTTCAGTGATCCCTTGGTTATTTAGTAACGTATTGTTTAGCCTCCATGTGTTTATGTTTTTTACATTTTTTTCTCTGTAATTTATTTCTAATTTCATAGAATTGTGGTTGGAAAAGATGCTTGATATGATTTCAATTTTCTCAAATTTACTGAAGCTTGATTTGTGACCCAAGATGTGATCTATCCTGGAGAATGTCCCATGTGCACTTGAGAAGTAAGTGTAATTTGCTGTTTTCGGATGGAATGTCCTATAAACGCCAATTAAATCTATCTGGTGTACTGTGTCATTTAAAGCTTGTGTCTCCTTATTAATTTTCTGTCTGGATGATCTGTCCATTGGTCTAAGTGAGGTGTTAAAGTCCCCCACTATTTTTGTGTTACTGTCGATTTCCTCTTTAAGAGCTGTTAGCAGTTGCCTTATGTATTGAGTTGCTCCTATGTTGGGTGCATATATATTTATAATTGTTATGTCTTCTTCTTGGATTGATCCCTTGACCATTATGTAGTGTCCTTCCTTGTCTCTTGTAACATTCTCTATTTTAAAGTCTATTTTATCTGATATGAGTATTGCTACTCCAGCTTTCTTTTGATTTCCATTTGCATGGAATATCTTTTTCCATCCCCTCACTTTCGGTCTGTATGTGTCTCTAGGTCTGAAGTGGGTCTCTTGTAGACAGCATATATATGGCCCTTGTTTTTGTATCCATTCAGCAAGTCTGTGTCTTTTGGTTGGAGCACTAAATACATTCACATTTAAGGTAATTATAGATATGTATGTTCCTATTACCACTTTCTTAATTGTTTTGGGTTTGTTTTTGTAGGTCCTTTTCTTCCCTTGTGTTTCTCACTTAGAGAAGTTTCTTTAGCATTTGTTGTAGAGCTGGTTTGGTGGTGCTGAGTTCTCTGAGCTTTTGCTTATCTGTAAAGCTTTTGATTTCTCCATCAAATGTGAATGAGATCCTTGCTAGGTAGAGTAATCTCGGTTGTAGGTTCTTCCCTTTCATCACTGTAAGTATATTGTGTCACTCTCTTCTGGCTTGTAGAGTTTCTGCTGAGAAATCAGCTGTTTAAGTTTATGGGAGTTCCCTTGTATGTTATTTGTCATTTTTCCCTCATTGTTTTTAATTTTTCTTTGTCTTTAATTTTTGTCAGTTTTATTACTGTGTGTCTCGGCATGTTCCTCCTTGTGTTTATCCTTCCTGGGACTCTCTGAGCTTCCTGGACTTGGGTGGCTATTTCCTTTCCCATATTAGGGAAGTTTTCGACTATAATCTCTTCAGCTATTTTCTCAGGTCCTTTCTCTCTCTCTTCTCCTTCTGGGACCCCTATAATGCGAATGTTGGTGCATTTAATGTTGTCCCAGAGTTCTCTTAGGCTGTGTTCATTTAGTTTCATTCTTTTTTCTTTATTCTGTTCTGCAGCAGTGAATTCCACCATTCTGTCTTCCAGGTCACTTATCCGTTCTTCTGCCTCAGTTATTCTGCTATTGATTCCTTCTAGTGTATTTTTCATTTCAGTTATTGTATTGTTCATCTCTGTTTGTTTGTTCTTTAATTCTTCTAGGTCTTTGTTAAACATTTCTTGCATCTTCTTGGTCTTTGCCTCCATTCTTTTTCCGAGGTCCTGGATCATCTTCACTATCATTACTCTGAATTCTTTTTCTGGAAGGTTGCCTATCTCCACTTCATTTAGTTGTTTTTCTGGGGTTTTATCTTTTCCTTCATCTGATACATAGTCCTCTGACTTTTCATTTTGTTTATCTTTCTGTGAATGTGGATTTTGTTCTACAGGCTGCAGTACTGTAGTTCTTCTTGCTTCTGCTGTCTGCCCTCTGGTGGATGAGGCTATCTAAGAGGCTTGTGTAAACTTCCTGATGGGAGGGACTGGTGGTGGGTAGAGCTGGGTGTTGCTCTGGTGGGCCAAGCTCAGTAAAACTTTAATCTGTTTAATCTGCTTGTCTGCTGATGGGTGGGGCTGAGTTCCCTCCCTGTTGGTTGTTTGGCCTGAGGCGACCCAACACTGGAGCCCAGAGGCTCTTTGGTTGGGCTAATGGCAGACTCTGGGAGGGCTCACACCAAGGAGTTCTTCCCAGAATGTCTGCTGCCAGTGTCCTTGTCCCTGTGGTGAGCCACAGCTCCCCCCCCCAACCCCACAGGAGACCCTCCACCAGTAGTAGGTAAGTCTTGTTCTGTCTCCTATTGGATCACTTCTTCCTCCTGGGTCCTGATGTGCCCACTACTTTGTGTGTGCCCTCCAAGAGTGGAGTCTCTGTTTCCCCCAGTCCTGTCAAAGTCTTGCAATCAAATTCCACTAGCTTTCAAAGTCTGATTCTCTGGGAATTCCTCCTCCCGTTGCTGGACCGCCAGGTTTGGAAGCCTGACGTGAGGCTCAGAACCTTCACTCCAGTGGGTGGACTTCTGTGGTATAATTGTTCTCCAGAGGTTATGGGATTTGATTTTATTGTGATTGCACCCCTCCTACAGTCTCATTGCAGCTTCTTCTTTGTCTTTGGATGCGGGGTATCTTTTGGTGAGCTCCAGTGTCTTCTTGTCGATGACTGTTCAGCAGTTAGTTGTGATTCCAGTGCTCTTGCAAGAGGGAGTAAGTGCATGTCCTTCTACTCTGCCATCTTGAACCGAGGCATGATTTCTTCACTTGAGGTTTTTTTTTTGAAATTTAGTAACAACTCCCTTGACCTTTATTCCCCAGCTCTCCCAATGATCCTGTAAACCTCTAATTGCTTACATTGAATATCTTCCTGATGGGAATATTTCAATTTTTAATCAGAATGGGATAGGTATATTTCAGTAACAACCTCCAAACTCTGAATAGTACAGCAAAATACTCCTGGGTATACATCCAAAAAAACAAAACCACTAATTTGAAAAAATACATGCACCCCAATGTTCATAGCAGCATTATTTACATTTGCCAAGCTATGGAAGCAACCTAAGTGTCCATCAACAGATGAATGGATAAAGAAGATGTGGTATATACACACAATGGAATACTACTCAGCCATGAAAAGAATGAAATTTTGCCATTTGCAGCAACGTGGATGGACTTGGAGGGCATTATGCTAAGTGAAATAAGTCAGACAGAGAAAGGCAAACACTGTATTATATCACTTATATGTGGAACCTAAAAAATACAACAAGCTAGTGAATATAACAAAAAAGAAGCAGACTCACAGATATAGAGAACAAACTAGCGGTTACCAGTGGGGAGGGGGAGGGGCAATATAGGGGTAGGGGAGAGGGAGGCACAAACTGCTGGGTATAGGATAGTCTACAAGGATGTATTGTACAACATGGCAATATAGCTAATATTTTGTAATAACTGTAAATGAAGCGTAAACTTTAAAAATTGTATAAAAATTGTTTTTAATTCTTTGCTGCCCCCCCCAAAAATAAAGAATAACAGGAACATTGAATTATTAAAAAAAAATGTTATTTCTTTTTTAGGATGTAGGCTGAGTGGCTTCTATCTTGTAGCTACACTATCTGAACACATGACCTCCAAGTCTCCTGAGGAAGAGGAGGAGAGAGCACAGAGAAAGCACACATGCACTCTGAACTCCCTGGACCAAAAGTGGTACAGGACTCCTGCTGGCATTCCATTACAGAGAACTTGTCCTGACGCCCCAATTAAATTGCAGTGGAGAGGGGAGTATGGTCTTCCTCTGTGTCCAGGGAGAAGAAATGGTTTGGTGAACACATTGCCTTATATCTTCCACAAGAGGCTTCTATTTTTCTGACTAAACTTGACTGTTCTATTTGGTACAAGATGTGGTGTCCTGTAACAAAATCCTAAAATGTGTGGCATTGACTTTGTGGTCAAGTTGCTAGAAGCAGATATATTAGGCTGGATGGCTTGAGACCCATATTGTGCAGTGGAAAAACACTCGGCAAAACTGTTGCCTTTAGTAACTTGAGAGTCTGACCACACGACTCTTGTGCTTATAGGTGAAAAACAGCATGTGCTGGTTGTTATTGGCTGCTTTTGACAACATAAAAAAAGAAAAAGGATATCAGAAAATGATTAACTGGTTTTTAAGCAAAGAGGAAAAGTAAAAGTAACTACTTCTGGAGCTTCCTTCTGGTATCAGTTTCTATGTGAGTCAAGGTAAGAAATGTTTACTGGTATAACAAACAATCCCCCAAAGCTCAGTGGCTTAACATATGAAAGTGTATTTCTCACTCTCCAAAAGTCTAATGTGAATATTTCTGGTTGGGCAGCTGTCCTGGGCTGCTCTCCTTCAAACAGTGAGTCAGGAATCAGATTCCTTCCATGTAATGGCTCTACATCTCCTGTATATGGATGACATTAAGATTTTCCTGGCATTATCCAGCCAGAGGATGGAGAGAGACAGAGAGAAGGAGAGAGACAGAGAGAGAGAGAGAGAGATAATAGAGAAACTACATATGATCTTTACTGAGAACAAAAGTGACAACCATCGCTTCAATTCAGCTCATATTGCACTGATAAGAGCTCATCACATAGTCCCACATCCATACAAGAGAGGCTGGGAAATATAGTCTCTGGCTGAAAAATTGCTTCCCAGAAACAACTCTGCATTGTGAAAGGGGAGGATAAATCTTGATTGGTCAGCTAGCCATCTCTGTTACAATAATATAAAGTTCTTTTCTTTTTTCTTTTCCTTTCTGCTATATAATTTCTTTCCCCCATTTTAATCATATAGCTTCCTCTTATTCTTTCCAACTTTTCTTCTTTTTTCCTTTGACATGCACTTTCTCCCTTTTGCCTCTTGCTTGATCTTACTCTCCTCTCTTATTTTACTGTTAGTGATAATTGTAGCAATTTCTATGTGTGAGGTCAAGAACAAAGATGGACTGTTATCAGAACTGAGAAAAGAAGTCATCTCAGTGCCTTTTCCTTCCAACTCAACCCCATCTTGTTCTTACTGTTAGAAGTCATGAGCAGCAGAAGAGAGAGGCCAGAACAAATCTAAGAGGGCACACAAAATATTTGCAAGATTGTTGATGTTTTTTACACTTCCTTGTTCCATGTTCTTCAGTTTTTTCAGGTTTCATGCTGGCTTTGGAGTAAACGTTTCAAGGGTTCAGTTGTTTTCTCTTTATTCAATTACTAATAGAGACCCATAGACATCAAGGGCAAAAGTGAGTTAGACAGTTTTCAACTGTCCAATAACACAATTATAGTGTTTACAGGGTTTTCTTTCACTCACAGATGCAACTTCTATCCATTTTCAGTTTGAGGGAAGAAATAAATACATTTCTGAAAGTGCAAAATTTGAATATTCCATAATGTACAAATGCCACATTTCTCCCTGAGAGGTAACCAGCACAAGTAACTTTTTCTTCCTCACAACCTACCTCACTCTGTGCTTTCTTCTGGGGGGTTTAGGATAGAAGAATAGGCTTTTGCTCCTATCCCAATAGTTCCTATCCTTTGGAATAATCCTCAGTGTAGTGAGGTGGGATTGGCCTGCTCAGGATGTGAGTTTTCTAACTTGAATTGAAATCCATGTTGAGCGATACTCGACACTGTCAAATCTGTGTCATGATTTGGCAAAGAGTCCAGGTCAAGTCATGGCCTTACAGCATCTTTCTATTTCTGTGCTTGCCCTCTTTTCTGGTGGGGCAGCTGACATAAAGCTAGAGCCCTGGAGCCTTGACAAGTTTCTAGAAGCACTTTTGGGTAGAAGAGCCCTACCAGCATATTTGGAGCAGCAAAAATAATGACAATACATAACATGCTGTATAGTCTTGCCAGACACTGTGCAAGCATTGTCTCATTGAAGCCTCTCAAAAATGTTATGAGGTAGGTACTGTTATTAGCATCCTTATCTTATAGATCAAGAAACTGAGGCTTAAAGAAATTGGCACTTGTTGAGAAAATATAGCTATGAAATGTTACTTCAAGAATTTCAACTTGGTCCTGTTTGACTGCAAAGCCTGTAGTGTAACCACTCTATTACTAGCCTATTTCCATAAAATTGACCCAAAGAGTTAGCATAATGATGATGGGAGTAGGGCAGTGTCAATCAGAAAATGGGAAAAAAGTGAAAATTCCCATGGAAAGTAATCATAACAACAACACTGATCAACATTTCCTGAGCATTTATCATATGTCAGGCACTGTTCTTAATCCTTTAAGAATGGATTAACTCATGGAATCTTTACAACAAATCCTAAGAGATAAGCATTATTTTTATTAGCATCTTAATTTTGTTTTTTTTTTTTTTGTAAAAACTGAAGCTCAAAGGAATTACGTTAAGGGATCATACAACTAGTAGTTAACAGGCTATAGAGGAGTTGAAATAAGAACATAATGAACCTATTTGTCCTCCATGGAGATAACAATGGGAAAACTGGAAAAATAACTTACAGAAGTTCTCCAGCACAGCTTACTTTCTGTGATTTGCTCACATAGTCAGAAACATCTGTAGGTAAGAAGAATTCAAAGCCCTGGACCAACCCCTTTCCTCAGAGTGAATGTAGGAAGTTTGGGATGACGCCTGCGTATCCTCAGAACAGTCCCTTAACCATTCCTCCCTCCCCAGACCAGGAGGGTTCCAGTGCCAAGGAGCTCTTCTGTCCTATTGAAAGCAAAGAATGGTTGCCTCTGAAATAAGTACAAAGAGCAAGCAAATTTAGTCAGTTTATGCAAAACACAAAATGGCATCTGCCATCTGGAAAAATACACCAAAGCCGTGAGCCGTCAAGGCTCTTTCAAGACTTTGGCATGTAAAATCAACATTTTTTTTTTTTAAGTCTGAAAGGTCCACGTGAAAGGTCCCAGCTCCACTAAATGTAATTCCCTCTTCTCCCATTCCTGTGGCTGGCCATCCACTCTCCCATCGCATATACTTCCAAGTTAAAAAAATATATATATATATATATATTATATATATGAAATGTGTATATATAAAAAATAAATATTTATATTTTTTCCCTTCTCAATGTTGCAAGGATCTCTGAGAATATGGATTTGACAAAGACGGTTTTTAAAATGAAAATGATTTTTTAAACCCTTCATAATTACCTCCTTTTTTACATTTAAAATGGTTTAAACAAGTAAACTTGCCTATATCTAGTTTGTCATTGACATTCCCGAGGCTCCGAAGGCGTGGGTGGGCACCGCTGCTGTCTTTGTGATCACAGGCTCCTGATACCTCCTCTCCCTGCACTCACTGCGAGGAGTTCAAGACAGAAGAGAACAAGGAAGTCCACCGAGGCTTTGCCATGGTGCCAGGCTGGGTAAGCAGGGCATCCAGGCAAAAATGTGTCCATCAGACAGGAGGTGAAATGGGACGTTGGCAATGCTTATTAGAGTTAGGGTGAAATGGACAGTAATTGAGACCTGGAAAAATCACTGATGCCGTGTGAGGGGGAAGCCAGTCAAACCAAATGGACTGAAAAGAGACAGAATCACGGCTGAGGATGAAGTTATCTATAGGCTTGAACTCGAGGAGACGGGAGCACGGTCAGAAAAAGCGAATAACACAAGAACACAGGACCAACATATATGTAACAGTATCTAAAATGCAGTAAGTGATTCCCATGGGACAGCTGCTTCACAGGCATTAGCTCATTGTCACAACAACTCTATAAGGGAGAAACTTTACATGTGAGAAAACTGGGGGCTAGACACTGCTGATGGCAGTGTCTAGATTTAAAGATGGGTGGTCTGATTTCAGAGTCTATCCTTGTAACCACCCTGTTTTACCGCCTAGCATATAAATGGATAGCCTAGACTAGAAACATCTGTATCATGAGACTATCCATGTCCCCCTAATGGTAGAATACTAGGGGACTTTTATTTAATGTTTGCTTTCTATTTCCATATTGTCTACTTTATAATCAAAATGTTTTGAAGGGTTACTGGGGAAAGAAGCTAAAAGTTGCTTAAGGAAGGAAAGAAGCTGAAACTTGGTTAATGAAGAAAACTTGGTTTTCTCGGGTGCAGAAGACCACACAAGTTCAGAAGCTGGAACGATGGTCTGAGTGGCAGCCAGCATCAGTCCTGGCGCTGTTCAGACCAGAGTTCATTGCTGTCTGTGACTGATTGGGATACACCTTCCATCTGCAACCTTTCAGTTCTCCCCAGGTCAACCCCCTTCCAAGGCTGAGGATATAATTCCGAAGGTTGGACATTTGGGACTAGGGGAGGGATTGTATGGGGCAGGGATAATGGGCTGGGGAACAGTTCACATCTTCAGGGCTGATCCGAGAAGAGCATCAGATTCTCCACTTCTTTTCTTCACACAATCTATCCATGTTTGTTTGATCCCTGACTCATTCAGTCACTCCCTGTCCCTGTTTAGATGTGCCTGGTGACAGGATATTTTTCAGTTGCATTAACATGAATATGCTTTTGATCATTTCTTTATCTTTTAGATTTAGGGAGACATGCTGAAGTTTCCTGGACATTGGTGTGATGCGTGTAGCCTGTTCTAATGGAAGGAGACATAGCTTGGAGTCTGCCAGACCTCAGTTAAAATCCTAGCTCTGCCACTTATCAGCTACAGATAATTTATTTAATCTCTTTGGTCCTCAGTTTCCTCATCTGTAAAATGCAAGATGCTAGATAGAAGGTTTGGGTTGGCAAAATAAATAATAATTATTATATAATATATAATAAGTAGCACCTATAAAATCATTAGATGCTATCTATACACAAATTCCAGCAGAAGACCCATTCCTGCCACTTCTGGGAAGTTGCCAAGTTGCTACAGAAATGATGTGACAATGGACTCCAATATATTATTGAAATGACATTCTCCAACTCCAGGGGCTGAGGAGCTTGCTGCTATCACAGAACCCCCTTTAGGCCAGTCTTTTGAGTGTCACTTACACCAGTTTGGAAGTAATCTGCTTGCTCGCCCTTCCAGCAAAGGATGTCATGATCAGCTAATGGAAAGTGACAAGAAGGGATATAATGAATGAGAGGGAGTTAAAGTTTGGGATAAAAAAAAAAAAAAGAGCCTTGTTCTTTTGGGGAATGTACAATGCTAAGCATACCATGTTAAATCGTGCATGTCAAATAATGGACTAATTAAGAATCTTCATCCATTTTTTTCACATCTCATTTTTGTTGCCCTTTCAAAGATGTATTTTCAAATTAGCTCTTAGCTCTTTAAATAAGTACCAAGGGGAAAGAAAAAGAAAAAAGAAACCTTGGCTATCAGAGAAGCAGAAGATAAACGTAAAAGAAAATACACAGAGAGTGGAGATGGGGACTTTGTGGGAGACATCGGGAAGGTTTAGAATTGTAGCAGCAACTTCTTGAATAATGGAATTTAATAACATATAATAAACTATGATCCAGGAGAACTCTGATTCAATCCCACTAATTGTTCGAGCCAGTGAAATGAAGGCGAAGTTTATCGTGCCAACATGCTGCTACTGCCACAGAGCACCGCAGGGGACAGACCATTGTTCCCAGCTGCCTACCTCCTCATACCCAGAGGGCACATGGTCCCTGCCCTCCAAACACCAGGCTGAATCTCCAACTTTCAATGACAGTCCTCGTTCTAGGACTTTAAAGTCACAGAAATGTAATTTTTTGCAATCAACAAACTATTGTATTAAGGAAAGAACAGAGGGGTTACTAGATACAAAGCCTTCAATTAGGTTAGAAAGAATAATAACCAATGTGCTTTCATGCTAATGTCAAAAAGTACAAAAACCTATAATAAATCTAATTGAGCACATGATCATAAGCACTGTTTTTCTACCTACATAGTTCTGTTATATTAAGGTAGACTCCAAATAGAGAAACACATTTTTTTTCATTGTTATTGAAAAGGGTGGATTTTTTTTTTCTTTTTAATTTGGATCATTTTACCAATGTCAAAAAATGGGAAGGTATAATTAAGAAAAAAATGATTGTCTCTGTCCTTACTCATTGATTATTCCTAAGCATAAAAAAAGGAAGGAATGAAAGCAATTATCTGGATAATTCAGGTCTCCCCCCAAAAGATTAGAGGTTTCTAATAAAAACATATTGGTTTTGCCTAAATTATTAAGATAATAGCCTTACTTTCCATGTTATTTTATGAGTGTGGACCTGTCTATTGATGAAAAATCTTTTGTTACTATTTAAATGGTTTTTTTAGGTTTTTCTGACAGTTAAGTATATAATTTTTTGTACCTAAACTTTAATGTACCTCAAAAATAGCAGGTCTAAAATTCTACAGAGCATTTTGCAGAGCAGCTATTTAAATTACTAAACCTAAAAAAAGGGTTAAGTATTACCTTCCCTTTCCCAAAAAGGTCCATGAAATCTGGAATACATTTGGGGGCAGACGGGGGGGTGAAATACCTCTGTAAACTGATAGTCTAAAAACAGCAAAATTAGTATTGTGCCACCGCCATGAGCAGCTAATAAAGAGAACATGGTCAAAAGAGATTAAGGTTCAAATTAAGGTCAGAAAAGAAACTGATTGAGGAAAACTGCCATGTTCCGTTGCATGGCAGTTTAAGTGAGACAGTTTCCCCCCTGAATCAGTCTTAGGTTGAAAAATTACACTGTTGGGGTTAATAAAGAGGCCGGGCATTTGTTTGGACTGAGACTTCAATTAAAATGTTATTTGGGGCAGCCAGAGCTAATGTCTTGCTTAGAGGTAAACTGAACTGCCTTTTAAGAGGATGGAAATAAAAAAAGAAGAAGAAGAAGAAGAAGAAGAAAAGACCACCTAATCTGTCAAAGACCCTGAATAACTGGCAGAAAGAATTGTGTTTGCTGGACCTGTGCCCAACTCAGCAGTGAGCATTCTTAAGGGTTTTGTGACATCATCTGAGGCAGCTGAGGTTTTCTGAGTTTTTGATTGTTACACTGGGTGAGGGATCTAGTGTTCAGCTGAGGCTTCTTTGAGACAAAGAAAAAAATCTGGTTGGTGTAATATGCCAAGTTTTTTTTTTTTTTTTTTTTAATGCCACAAAAGAGGGGGGGGACCAAGAATTCTGGGTCTTAGTCTCACAACTCTATCCCAGAGACAAATATTGATGAATACAGTTAATTGAATTTCTCAGTCCATACGAATTTGCCCACAGTGAAACAAAAACCACCAAAGTTGGCTTTCATTTCACTTCTTTAGGGTGAGTGGAAATCCACCCTGAATAAGCTCCTTCCCCTCCATAGAGATTCACTGAACATGTTTACTCTGGCCAGCATCGGGCATACTTTGGCCAGCAAGGCAGACACTTTCCCAATGTTTATGGGAAGGGAGACAGTCAATAAGTGAAAAGATAAATAAATATACAATTACAAATTGATAAGATTGAAGGAAACAGAGTGAAAATGGGGAAACATTCTATTGCTCTTCAGTCTTTTTCTTAACCAATCCCACAAGCAGCAACTATTTGAAGACCTCATTATTAGTGCCTGGGATGGTTGAGGAAGTTGGTTAATGCTAGATAGAAAATATGTGATTTTCTGTTGGGGAGTTGGGGATCTGGTCACGGAGATAAACAGTGATGCACAGAGAGAAGGGGGTGAGATAGTCAAAATTGCATGAATTAGAACCAAAATGAACTTAGAGTATGGATTTTTTTTTTTTTTTTCTGGTTGTGCCTCGCAGCATGCAGGATCTTACTTCTCTGACCAGAGATCTGACCTGTGCCCCCTGCAGTGGAAGTGCGGAGTCCTAACCACTGGACCGCCAGGGAATTCCCCTAGAGTATGGATTTTGATTGGCATTTCTTGTCCAAAGAGTGGTACAAACAAAGCAATGGACTTCCATGGAAGTGCAGAACCAGAAAAGGCCCCCAGGGCAGAGAGGAGTGAAGCCAGGTGACGGCACAAAAGAAAAGATGCACTAGGGTCCAGAGGTGAGGAAAGGAACCATTCCTGTAGCTCATTTCCTTTATGCTATTCAATTTTTTCAACCAAGTCTAGAGAATGGACCCAATTTGTCTGGATCTCAATCCACACTGATCTGCAAAAGTCCTTTCATTCAAAATGAAGAAGATAACGATGAGCGTGTGAATTTCTCTCTCTCCCCAACCCACCAAAATGAAAACAAAACAAAACTAATAGAAGATGCTTAATCTTTAGACTATTCTTTAAGAAGTTCATCTTGGTTGAAAGAAAAGTGGCAGACAGTGCCTCAAGTCCAAGCCACACAGAGGCATAATGCAAAAGGGGAAGATTTGATACTTTGAAAATGAAATGCCAATAATGAGATCACTGCAGTGGGAACCAGTGTACCAGCGAGCTGAGAAGTAACACAACATCATGAGTGCTACGTCTGTCCAAGTCGTGGCAAAAATCTGCCAGGCCCAGATTGACAACATTAGTCATTTAGAAGCCCATAGATCACAGAAAAAATTCTCCTCCTCCTCCTCACTGAAAAGAGTTGATCATCAGTTTAAATAGAAACTGATTAGAACACCAATTCTTCAAAGCATAAATATTTCATTCACCAACCAGTTGCAATTTATCCCAGGGCAATTAAGAAGAAAGTATGCAAAGCTACAACACAAAAGGTGTAACTACAGTCAACTTGAACAGGGAATTAGGTTTGACATAGATATTGGATACGGGGTGAAAACACAGACTACACTGTCCCAGACATAGTCACGGACCTTGGGAGGAAACATGCATAACTATACAACCCAGTTAGCCCTCTTCAGTACCCTTCACCCCTTGAGTCTACTTGAGCCAATATGACTCTCATTCAGCAAACATTTGTCAGATACTTTCTAGATGCTGGGTGCTGCGTTGGGTATTGGAAATTCTACCCTGGACAGGACAATCACATGCCCTTCCTTCTTTTTTTTTTTTTAACTTTTTATTGGAGTCTAGTTGATTTACAATGTTGTGTTAGTCTCTGCTATACAGCAAAGTGAATCTGTTATACATATACATATATCCACTCTTTTTTAGATTCTTTTCCCATATAGGCCATTACAGAGTATTGAGTTCCCTGTGCTATGCAGTAGGTCCTTATTAGTTATCTTTTTATATATAGTATTGTGTATATGACAATCCCAATCTCCCAGTTTATCCCTAACCCCCATTACCCCCTGATAACCATGAGGTTGTTTTCTACATCTGTAACTCTATTTGTTTTGTATATAAATTCATTTGTACCCTTTTTTTAGATTCCACATATAAGTGATATAATAGGATATTTGTTTTTTTCTGTCTGACTTACTTCACTCAGCATGACAATCTCTAGGTCCATCCATGTTGCTGCAAATGGCATTATTTTATGGCTGAGTAATATTCCATTGTATATACGTACCACATCTTCTTTATCCATTCCTTTCGAAAAGATACATGCACCCCAATGTTCACTGCAGCACTATTTACAATAGCCAGGACATGGAAGCAACCTAAAAGCCCTTCCTTCTTAACCATCTCCTGCTTATCTTCAGTTCTATCTGTCCCCTTGCCCGGCTTCACTTTTTCCCATAGTATTTATCACTACCTAACATTGTATCATACCTATATTTGTTTCTTATTCATTGCCTCACTTATTAAAATACAAGTGCCATGGGCAGGCACTTTGACTGCCTTACTGCATGGTATCCCCAACATCTACGCCACATTAAGGGCTCCAAGAATATGTGCTGGATAAATAAGGCTTATGTTCAAATAACTCCATTTCAATTATGATAAGCAGAATAAAAGAAAACTATAGGTGTTGTGAGCATGTATCATTAGGAAATGAGGGAGGCGTTTCCTGAGCAAAGGACTTTTAATAACTAAAATCAATAAATTAATAAAATAAAGAGAGGAGTTTGTCTGGAGAAGGGGTTAGGGAGGGCCTTTCAAAGAGAGGCAGCAACATGTATAAAGGAGCTCCTGGTGCTGAAATGACAGGAAAAAAGGCCAGTGACATGGAGCCGAGGGGAGAGTTTCAAGAGATCAGGTGGGAGCTGTGGACAGGAGCCAGATGATGCCAAGTCTTGAAGGACACACTCAAGAATTTGGACTTTACTGAGCAATACAGAGAGTTTTAGGCAGTGACATGATCACAATTCCCAATTCAGGAATCTCTCTAATAAGCACCAAAGCAAGCATCGTAGCCTGAGCATTCTGAAATCACCTGGGTGTACGAAACAGCTGAGCTACTTCAGCATGCAGAGAAGAGGGAGGTATGAAGACCTGGCCATATTTATCGAGGATATGGTAGAGGCTCCACATTACAACAGGTAGTACGGGGAGGGTGGGAGCAGCAAAAAGATGGGTGCCTCGGTCCCTAAAGAGAATATAACCAAGCTACAGAAAGGCATTGTGCATTCATGGAAAACTTAAAGGGAACTGAGAACCCCCAAATGAACATGTGTGCCTGGGTCCTTCTGGCTTTGAGGCCAGCGCTGCCCCATGAGGCCCCTCCTGGTCCTGTCAGGCCTCCCCTGGGTTCTGTACTCCAGTAGTAAGAGGCTACCTTAGGCTCCCCCGCCACAGATGCAATGTGCAATGTCTCCTCCATGCCTTGCACAGTTACCCGTCATTCTACCCCTCACTCCACCCTCATGGTGCCTCCTGATAGACTGCTGGGCTCCTGCCCAGGACCCAACACTAAGATGAGACACGTGGTAGGTACCCAATAAATATTTGTCAGATCAACGTTAGAGAGTATGCTAAAATCTGTCACTCTTTTCAAACCTTTCTAGCACACGCTTATTGCATGTCTACTTTGTGACAGGCACAGTGTTGAGGCCTTTTCATGCATTCTCATTTAATCTTCACAATAATCTCAAAAGGCAGATATTGTTATTATCCCCAATTTGCTGACAAGGAAACTTAAGGCCCAGAGAGGTACAGGAACTTGCTTAAGATTTCTCTCACCATGTACCAGGGACACGAACTCACTTCCGTTCCTCTCCTAAGGCCCTGGTCTGATTCATTACTTGCTTATGCTCACCTCCTCCCTGAAGGCTTCCTTGATAGTCCAAACTGCCATAAAGAAAAGCTTCAGGGCTCCTGAAGTATTTTCGTAACTATCCTACCTAATGTCTTCCCAACCACTGTGAATGCCTCTGATGGGTCTTCTTTATCTTGTGCTCAACCAACGTTGAACACAGTGTTTGGCACATGATAGGAGTGTGAATGAATATTTGTTGAAGAATAAATGGGTGGATAAATAAGCCCTTTTAAGAAACTCATTAAGAAAACACATTATACACAAATTCTAACAGATAAATTGAAGAACGACCATCACGTTAACAAGAATTCTACATTTCCTATTCTTTCCTCCCTCCCCACCTACCACCATGTTCCTTTACATACTGGTTTCTCTGGTAAATTGAAAATCTGGTTCATTTTCAAATGAGAAACATTGTCCTGTTACATAAAAGGAGAAAAGGGAATCATGAAGACATTACATGACTACACATGAGTCATGGGTCCACGCACAAGCTGAGAGGACATCCAGCGGAGGAGCGGGCAGAAAAGGGAATTATTCACTGACACCAGATTCTCCTTCACAAGCATCAAAAAAGCTATAATTCATTTAAAAGGGCAGAAAGATGAGTGATAACACTTTTTCAACTTGGAATATATCCCACAGAAATATTCAACCCAGACCTACAGAAGCTGAAATATTCCAAACCAACCACAATTCAGAAGTTGGGATCTCCCTGATGCAATCACTATACGAGAAACAGCATGTTTATTGTCTCATAAGAGACATGTCACCTAACAATTCATAAGAGGGGGTCTGAGGGAAATAACTCACCCATTGTGAAGTCAATGTTCAAATCAATATGCCTTGGGGAGAAAAATATTGCTCATTGATGGAGATTGATTTTTCTTTTCCTTAAGAAATTCTCGAGGGGTAAACAACATTTTTTTTCATAGTGAATGTAAATAAACATGCAACTGTCAAGGTCTACATTTTCCTATCATCATTAGTATGATACTCAAAAATTATTAGTGTAATTATGAGTGCCTTTCGACCTATTGAAAAATAGATGTCGGTTCCATTTTTTTTAAATCTCATTTTAATATCCAAGCAACAGGACCACCACACAGACAACTCGATGTATGTCTTCTGCTTTACTTAACAGCACTCTTATCAGTGAGATGATTTTGATGGTTTAAGATAATCAAAAATTAGCATAAAAACTAAGAAAACTGGATCCTAGATTTGTTTACCTACAAATTGAATAATGACTACTTTTTAAAAAACTTCTCACTGTCTCTCTCTTACATTTCCTACTCCCAATCCCCCAAATGATTACAGCAACATTGCATCTAGCCATTTACCAGCTGCCTTCCGAAAGAGAAGAAGTTTTAATGGGCAAAGGAAAAGAAGGCTGAATTTAATTGGTTTATATTTAACATGTTGCTTTAGGCTGGTGAATCTTTTAGATTTCTTTACAAGGCTACAGTATATATTGCCTAATTCATAGATTGTCTTCTTAGGTGAAATGTGTGCCAGAAAGAAAGCTTGCCTTCTACCCTTTTGAAACTCAAAGGTTGCAAAAGAAAGGACAGATGGATGATTTGGGGGAAAAAAGAAATGTCACTCAATTAATATTTGTGGAAAAGGGTATCACAGATCACTGGCGGAATTTCTACCCATTGGCAACTCCCCCGAGCAGCCCAAGATTAACTGAGCACCCAGGCTACCAAGTTCTATGAGGAGAGGAGAATAATTGTGCAGACGATTACAGAGGCCGAGCCGGGGAGGCAACAGAAGTGTAGCTCGATGAACCATCTTCTGTATGCAGGAATAACCCCTGACACCCTAGGAGGCAAACAGGCCATTTTTGTTGTTTTTCTTCTGTGATGCAGATGGATTCATATCAAGCCACACTCCCATACCCTATTCCTCCCGTGTCTAAAAGAACACATTTTTCAAGTGGCTTGAACAGATTAAATTAGGAACCAAGTTCATTGATTGACACACAATCATGACTTACAACTTGACTTTAGGAAAAATTCACACTACACTTAATACACTGATTTTTCTCATCTAATAGATTGACTACAAGCATATGGTAGCACACTGAATGCTGTACAGAAGAACAACAAAGTAAAGCAAAACAAAAACAAAAAATAAAAAAATTTCCATTAAAAGAAAATGTAAGACCTAAACTCACTCTTTCTAAAAATTTGCTTCTGTAGGAAATAAAAAGACCTTGATCCACCAGAAGTACCAAAATCAAATCTGTGTTAGTCTTTTAAAGTCCTACTTCTTTAAAATTCAAGAATTATCTGCACGCTTTGGTAGGGCTGTGTGGTTGCTTATTACTTACAACATATTTCTGCTTTGATCACAAATTGAGGAGGAGCTAACATTGAGAAACAAGGAACAGAAATATCTATAGACACTGAGAATAAACTACAGACTTAGATGAGCAAGGTTGGGGAGAGAAAATATGATCCTCTAGGAAGAATAATGTAGTAACAATCAGAACACATCTGGGATTTGATTCAAACTGACCTGGACCCCCAAGCTGTTCTGTACACAACACAACACACACACACACACACACACACACACACACACACACATTGAGATTTCCAAAAGTGAAATTTCAAAAAGTTATCCAAAGGAGTTAAACTAAGAAAAGAGTTCACTGGCAGATACAGGAATAACTTTACCCCTTCTATGGTGACCTGTGAGTGGAGTGAACAGCGGGCTAAACAGATCTTTCTATCAAAAGGTCCCACCTAACCCTCCCACTCCAGCAGGGTTCTGAAGGTGTCAGCAGGATTTGGTTGACTGGACCATTAATGGAGCTTCGGTTAATTATTGACTGATTAGGGATTTGCCTTATCTTTCCATCAGGAGCTGGTTCAAGACTTAACGGTAAGCAATTTAGAGCCAGGGTGAACCTACCCACATGCCTTTTTCTTCTTTTCCTTTGGGTCACTTTAGCTTGTCCTTCCCCTTAATTCACGTTCGGGTCAGAATGGCCAGTCCTTCCCGTGCTTGGGAGTCCTCAAAAGGACTGCA